>NW_027185436.1:16501273-17220023 GCF_022577435.1 Embiotoca jacksoni | reverse complement strand
TCCCATAAGAAAATATGTCAGTAATAGCTACACCTTTATGAATATGGACCAATGTGGAAGCTTTGTACTGTCTCCACAGTGACTTCAGTCAAGTACCTCTCTCTTAGGAGATGACACACTAGCCTGTCAGATGTAGGGTTTTTAGTTCCTCAAGAAAAAAGAAAGAAAGAAAGAAAAGAAAAAAAAACATATAATGTCTAGACATCAAAGGAATGACGCAAATGTTGTGAAAGGGCTTTCTTTTGTAAGTCTTCTGAACTTGCTGTCAGGCGTGGGTAAAATGTGCATTTTAAAATGTTTGGGAGTGTAGATTCAAAACTAAGTATTGCACATTATTTCTATCACAGCTTCAGTTCTATATTTGGCTCCAGTGGATGAAGAACTTAATAAAAAAAACAATCAGTACAGGGGAGGCATGATCATGAGTTTTTTATATAGAGGAACTAATTCCCTGGGTACATTTTACAACTGAAGTAATGTAATCTGGGGAGCATTTATAGGCTTATTTATCTGAAATAACAAGCCAACAACTTGTTAGATAGGCTCAATTAACCAGTGAATCACAAAACCAACCTAATGTTGGGGCCTTCTTTGCATTTCCTTTTATCTCAATGTTTGCTTGTTTGCTGTTCTCCACCCCGGGCTAGTTAAGAAGTTGAAAACCATGACAAGTTTGTTCACCATCAGAAAGGAGAAAGAGTTCACCCTTGAATGAATCCACCCACGCAAGTCAAATAATCGACTTCGGGAATTTCCTTAAAGAATCAAACTGGAATTATTTTACTCAATGAGAGGAAAAGCTGGAGACTAGCTTTTCACTGTTTGCACTCTGGGCCCTCTCACTTTCTCAGCAGTCCCCCACATCACTCGTTTTGCCAAAAGCATCAACTACAGGAGGGTGGAATTCCTCAATGCGTAATGCAACTTTGAGAGGAACATAGAGAGAAAAAAAAAAGGGAAAGAAAAGAAAAGAGCTGTAGTAAATGTAAATGATGTTACAGCCAGTATGGCCATCACGTCTGTGGATAAAATTATGAATTCAGTCATCATCATGGGCATCAGGAAGTTATGTAACTAACAAACAAACTGACAGAGACGGAAACAGAAAGAAAGAGACCAAGATACAGAAAGACAAACAGAGGAAGAAAATAAGAAGGCAAGTGAGGCAGAAAGCAAGAAAGCAAAATAAAAAGATAAAAAAGAAAGCAAGAAAGAAAGAAGTATTTAACATCTGTTATGCAGCTGGGAGTATTTCTATGGGACGCCAGGAGAAAAAGGGATTAAACAGAAAGGGGGGGGGGGAGCTCAGTGGAGGCTGGGAAAGAAGACAAACACGGGATCTGACATGGCTGGACTGGATTAAAATGGCTGGAGTACAGGAACACCTTTTTATTTACCCAGTCAAAGGAGCCTATTTTGAACTTCTAGGTCTTAGAGGACTGATTTTTCTGCAATGGTTAACTTTGAAAGTCTAGTTCCTAACTGGACTTGCACGCTGACTTTTACCAGGGCGGGGGGCATTGTTTAGGTGAAATAGTTTAGTCTGCCTGACTCATTGATCCTTTATCTGACCGAGGTTTCTGGCTCCAACCATGGCTCTAAAATATCAGTAGTCAAAATATTGATAAATGCTCCATTAGGCTATCCCACCTGTTAAAAAATAACAAATCACCAACTAAAGGGGAGGTCATTTGCACCTTGAGTAAAGTTTCACGCACTGAGTACTAAATTTACAGCATGTCGGGGTTCATGTAACAGCAAATCTGTAGTTGATGAATGCAAAATCCTCTGCTTGATAACAGCTCAACAGCTGTAAAGTGGCAGTGAGAACAGGGCCACACACACGCGCGCGCGCGCGCGCGCACACACACACACACACACACACACACACACACACACACATATACACACACACAGACACACACACACCACTGCTGTGCAGCAGAGTGAAAACTCAACCCCAAGTCTGGCCGAGCTGCGTCACTCCTACAGCCCCTGACAGTAATCAGGAGGAGAAGTGAGTGCTGAGGAAGTGTCAACAGAAACAAACCCTGTGCTTCGTTTGGGCCAGATTGAACTGATAGCTCATTGCCAGTGACATAATTTAGATGAATGGTGGGTGCAATCCATCAGAAGAGTATCGCTGGTGTGAGCGCGAGCGTGGGGAGGAGGAGGGGTGCGACCCTCTCTGTGCTCGCCTGCCAGTATAGGTATCCCATTACCCTACACCTGTTAGCAACACCAATCCCCTTGTATAAACAGTAAAGTGATCCTTTTATCCAAGGCAGAGGGACAGAAAGAGACAGACTGCGAGAACGAGGCGGGAAGAGGACGTGGAGAATGGCACAGGAAAAAGGAAAGAGCGGATGAAGCGGGGGGAGTAAAGAAATGTTTTCTTGTTTGATTTTAAAGAGACTAGCACCTCTGGACATGATGGATGAACCAAGAGTCTGGAGAGACAAGTTATGGACAGATGGCTCTGATACACACTCCAATCTCAACACTGCAGCCTCTAGACTAAAGCAAGAGGGACATCTAGTGGTGCAGAGCGTAACTGCACCCCCCCCAACTCTGAATCCTTCCTTCAGTAACTGGTGGAAATTTGTATCCAAGAATCAAGCAACTGTTTTAAACACCAGTCTGTCTAACACTGTTACTACTTCAGCTTACCACCATCAAATTAAAGGATTACTGACAGGAAATATATATTTAAGTCTTCATCACAGAAAGAATCTCAATACAAAAAGCATTATTAAGGCGATTTATAGTCTTTTTAAATTTAGATCATTTGAAAATGCATTTACAACATTTTACTATTCTGCGTAAAAACTATCTGAAAATTTGAATCTGAACTATGTGTGACATTTTGTTTACAGCTTTAACTTGCCTGTCTTCAATCAATCAGCAATGTGTTGGAAAGGCGAAAGGAAGTGCATGTAGTTTTGGTTTTTTTAAACCTGTGAATGATTAAATACATTTGATAATTGTTTAGCGGGTTTAAGTATTTGGAATCTTCCTTCACTTTTATAGGAACATGAGAAAGCTTATATAAAAACACAGCATAAGAATAACACATTCAATTTTGTATAAGGAAGGTTACCCTGATCATTTATTTCAAGACTGGAGATGTTGATGATGCCTATGTTTGAGAACACTGATTCTAATTAACTTTAAAATACCAACAGCTTTGTGTAGTGTATGCTCTCTCTCTCTCTCTCTCTCTCTCTCTATATATATATATATATATATATATATATATATATATATATATATATATATATATATATATATATATATATATATAAAAAACCTCTTCAGTATCTACCTTCCTCCATTTTCTCACAATGTTGAAGATTTTCTGATGAAATGTGGCACCAGTCAGTCACATTCCTCAAGGCAGCTTATCTACATACACTCTTGCCACAAAGATTACCTCTCAGCCATGACACATATTGTTATCTAATGGGATATAGAGGAGAATTGTTACAGCCAGCAAGTGGCCATTGTCTGCCCATAAAAAGCAAATTTAATGTGGTTTTTTTTTTTCTGTCCCTCGATGGATAGCTCATGCAGGAAAATGAAAAGAACAACTACTGGGTAAAACCTATTGCGTCAAGCAGTGGGCTAATAACCCTTTTTCAGGCAGTGAAAATAATGGCCGTTCAAAATTTGACTAAATTACCCTCCTATAGCTGAGGAGAGTATTTATATTCATCAATGACTCATAAGTGCCAGAAAAACACAGAGCAGTGACCTGGCAGGTTTCAAGGCAACCATTAACTGTCTGATAGCTTTTGGGCACTCAAGTATCGTCATGTTCCTGCATGCTTTTGTCATTATTGTTCTCTCTCAACTTGAATCATTCTGAAGGACGTAAATAAGGCTGTTTTCATGGCCGATGGCTGTTTGGAACAAGTTGTTCTAAGACACAGTTTTACACCACTTTGTACCTAACACAGATGAGGAGAGTTGCAACAGCACATCAAGACATCAAGGCATGAGGACTGAGGTGTGGACAGACTCCCTTTCACTGCTTTTGGGAAATGTTAGAGTTTGGCTTTTCATCTGTCACGGTATTCCTGTTGTGCAAGATCTAATACATATTTTGGCTAATGCCATTTTTATTTTGGATTATTTTTCAGTAAAACAATGCCTAATTCAGATTGTGACACAAGGTAAACATAAATCTAGACATGCAGTAACAAAGAAATGTTTTTTACATGAACTTATACACATCTGCCGGAGTGTTATTATCTGGGCAGGATCCTACATAACTGCTGGCCTGATCACACGGGACCAGTAAAAGTTTATGCAGGAAAGGCTGACTGTGATGCAAGAGTGTTTTAGATGATGTCATTATATTCAAGATACCGACTAAATGCATCGTGATTTGCGAAAATACACATGTGGAAGATGTGCCCTTGAGGTCTCTACACACAGGGAATAAAGGACAAGGAAATGCTCACAAGGACTCACCTGTGAATATTTTGCATTAAAACCATTAATCCCGGCAGCGATGTGAATTTGCGACATCTGCGGGGAAAAAAAAAGATTGTTTTTGGAGGAGATTTTGGTACGTTAAGACAAACCGGCTGTGATACTTTCCTTTTACAACCAACTTCATGTTAGATGAAAAGCAAAGACTTCACCACCTTCAACCAACAGCCTATGTCTCGTGTCTTGTAATGTGGACATATTGACATGCTATTATCAAAAAAATGTCCCCTTGCGGATTAATAAAGTAACTACCTAAACCTAACCTAACTTCACTGCTGGCACACACAAGAACAAATATAAGTTTAACTTCAATTGTTTTCAAGCAAGAGATTAGCAGTACTTTAAAACGGCAAAAATAGATAATGTGAATTCTTACAATAAGAACTTATCGATCTTTGTAGCAGAATAAAATTTCAATATTCACTGATGTCTGAATGGATAAGAAAACACTTCCCTAAAGCATTTAAGTTCAGCAACACCAGAGTGAAGCGAGGCGACTTGAAACCATCCTAAACAACTGCAACAGCCAAGAGGAAAATACACCAAACCATAACCATTAACCAATCATAGCGCTCCACGGCACCTTCATATTCCACAATAACAAAAACCAAAAGCATGAGAGCACGGTATTGTATCTGCCACCGAAAAACAGATCCACTCAATACAAGCACGAACAATTCAACAGCAGGCAAACAGCGAGTTATCCAACAGTTAGCCAACAAACAAATCTAGCCAGCTCTGAACAACTAACAATACCACAGATATGTTGGCATTATCTTAAACCCAAATGAGCACAAACTCTCAACAACAAATACCAGCAAAAACCACATGAACAAGTACAAGCAGCTCTTACTGTACCTTGTTGGAGTGAAGCAGGGGTCCTGGCATCTGTGAAGCAGACAGTAAATCCTTCAGAAAGAGTTGACAGCAGCAAACGGCAGGAAACTCCGACTTCCAACGTTGAATTTGAATGCATCACCTGCAAAAGAAGTAGACCACTTTGCTTGCTCCGCTCCACATGGACAGGTACAAATACAAACGCACACAAACAAATACGAGGTTTACTTCAATTGTTTTATCAAGAAATGTCCTATACTGTAAAACAGCATACATAGAAAGGACAACTTATTTCAATGGGACAAGAAAACACTCCATCTACATTTCTAAGGCGATTAACTTTGAGCAACACCAAGAGCACCAAGACTGAAGAGAGGCAATAAGAAACAAAACAAAAACAACAACAAAACAGGCGAGATGAAAATACACCAAAAACCAACTGACCAATCATATTTTACTAAAGTGAACATTGATATCTTACGATAACAAAATCAAAAGCATGAGAGCAAAGCAGCAGATCTGCCGAAACAAGAGAAATATTCCCTACGAACACAAACGGTGCAACAGATAAAGTTAACAGAGACTCATCCACTTTTAGCCAACAAACAAATTCAACAAGCTTTTAACAGCTGACATTAGCAGGCATGTTAGCATTGGCTTAAAGGCACATAACCACAGGACTCACAACAACACATACCGGCAAAAACAAAACACACAAAACACAGCTCTCACCTTGTTGGGAGTTGAAGCAAAACCAAACTCCAACTTCCGACCTTGATTATGAATACATCACCCGCGAAAATATCTCCTGCTTTGTTTCCTTATTTTACTACAAAAAAAAAAAAACTAACGTGTTTTTGTGTCTGCTGTTTCAAGCACGCAGTAAAAAAAAAAAAAACACATTGATGGCTTCTGTGTATTTCTATTATTAAAAGTACTTCTGCTTTGACGTGTATAACCTGCCTGTGTGAAGTGCGGTGCTCCCGGCAAAAAGGTGCTGCTTTCACGGCCGCCATAATCAGCAGTTTGAAAATAGGTTGTTGGGTCTCGCCACTTCCTTTACGTGAACAAGATGGCAAACCCTCATGGACAGTAAGTCATTTGCAGAATTTCAACGAGGTACTTATTGTAAAAGAAAATTTGGGCTGAATGGACTCGGTATGGTTTGTTACCTTCTTACTTTTTCCTGTTTTGCTGTCTTGTTCTACTCTCTCGTGAAGTGCTGTTTTTTTTCTCTCTCTCTCTTTGCAGCGCCACCACTGCCCCCTGCTGGACAGAAATATAATATCTATTAAGATGGGAAGTCCATTAAGATGGGAAGTCCATTATCTATACCAGCTTTATTCTGAACAGGGTCCCAGCTCACTTTGGGCATAGGCGAGGTACACCCTGGGCAGGTCGCCAGTTTATCACAGGGCCAACACATAGAGACAGATGGAAACAAAGACCATTCACGCTCTCATTCACCAATTAACCTGAGATGCATGTTTTTGGATGGTGGGAGGAAGCTGTAGTACCCAGGGAGAACCCACAGGGAGAACACGCAAACTCCACACAGAAAGACCCGGGATCGAACCCGGAACCTTTTTACTGTGAGGCGACAATGCTGATGGAAATAGTCTGGAAATAATCTTATTGTAATTATTGTCGACTACTTTACATGTGGGTTACATCTGCATCTTATTTTACCTTCGGACACGGGTGAGCTGCTTTTCCCTGCTTATGCTAAACTAAGCCTACAGGGTGCAGGGTGAAGCCCGTCTAAATCTCAGCAAAAAAGTAGTAATAGTTGTTCCCAAAATGTCAAACTGTTCTTTAAAAATGGCAGAATACTAAATAAACATACCTTTTTGGAGAATCAGGAAGACAGCAGCTTTCGAGGCTCGGGAAAGTGGGGAGTTTTTAAACTAAATATCACATTCATTAGTAAAGTTGTCGTAAATTTTGAATGTAATGCTATAATGGATGTGCAAAGGCCTGTTGTTGAATACAAAGGAGTGGGAACTACAAGAGTGTTGAACTGTGGGAACCTGCATTCAACTTATTCAGAAATGTTTTAGTTTTTAAATAAGTATTTCATAGTTTCACATTGCTAATGACAGTGTAACTAATTCCTTTCATTTTGGTCTCATCAGTCCACAGTGTCTCTTACCAGTAAGTTTGTGTAAATGGCAGTGTGTGGGAGCACAAGTATGCAGCTCAACTAATGGTATTCATACTCAGAAGAGTTTCTCCTGTCGTCCATCCCTCCCCTCTCTCCCCCTCTCTTTTCACTCTCACATTGTGTCTCTAACGAGTCACGTCCATCTAGCAATTATTATGAAATTAAAGCTATTTTCCATGGCCGATGTTTGCCCCGGTAATAACCACACCGAGATAGGCTTCATTCATTTAGCATTTTAGTTCAGCTCAATTCCTGTCGCATTAGCAAGAGGAGCAAAATCAGAGTGTCACTCAGATATTCTGCTTAATGGTTTGGCGATGGCCTGGCCTTTTTTTTCTCCTTTTCCTTTCGCGATCCTCCTAACCCTATCTCTCTGCCAATTACGCTGTTTAATCTATATGTAGATAATGGTGTCCAGGACCTCCCTGTTGAAATGTCAGGTGTGAAGAGGTTATTAGCTAACTTTTAATTACTGTCCATCATTCACCAGCCAACAGGACAGATTGGCCCTCTCCGACTGGCCGCTTATCTAGTCTCTGAATGTTGGCTGCAGGCACAGAAAAGAAAGACATTTAGGAAGCGCCAGGTCTCTGACTTAATATTACCATTTTCACACTATTAACAGGACTTCGTGTTTGGAAGAAAGACACGGGAGGGAGGAGGAAATGGTGTGACCACGTAGATCATGTGTCAAATAGTTTAATGGAAGCAGATCATGTGTTGAATAGTTTAATGGAAGATGACATAAATGTTCAGCGTCAGAAAAAGGGAGACAGGAGGCAAAAAAATCTGTGAAGAAAGTGACTCTATACTGCACAAAACTCTAAGACAAGTGGCAAGACATTTTCCATTGACATGAAGCAGACAAGAATCTGTGTTTTCAGATATTCAAAAATATTTTTTCAAATATTTTTGTATTTCTGCAGACGATGAATCAAATCAGTCCTTTGGGTGTTTTGTTGGTCTGAAGAACTTGCAGTCTGGTTAAAACAGAGATCGCCCTGTTCATAGCGATTAGCTGGATTTCCTTCTTCTTCTAATGTTTTAAAAGTCTGCGAACAATTTTCATGAACTCCCCCTGATCTTGTGTTAAAGCCTCTATTGTACATTTAAAGACCCACAACCCCTGACCCAAATTTTACCACTCTCACCCTCCATTCCTGCTCTCCAATACTTGTATTGGGGCCCAACATAATAATGAGTGCAGCCCACGACTGTGTTCACTAAGTAGCAGATTGCAAGGGGCTAATTTCATGATACATGGATAAATATGCAACTAAAATGAAACGTAATGTCACAGGAATCAAGAAGGTACAATCGAGATTATTTGATTACCTCAAATTTTTGCATTATCACATCATATTAAGCAGCAAAGTCACATCATTTTTTGAAGGGTTGTTTCAGTTGTGCTTGCACATTTCGCAAGGAGGTGTGTGTATGATTTGTAGAAAGGGTCCATCCATCTCCAATAGTAAACAGTGTATCTTTGGAAATAGGAACTCACCATTGAATTGAACTAGTTTCAGCGTATTTGCATTCAGTTGCACAGACGGTATATTTAAGCTAACCAGATTCACACATCTTCATTCGAACTAGACACGCAGAGACACAGGCAAACAAATAACTTGCAGGGAGAGCAATCTCAATTCAGCCCTTGAACTGTCTTTGAGCGGATTTACTATTTTAAACTCTGCAGGGCAGAGCACTGCTGATTACAGCGCCACAGAGAGAAACTCTTCCCGAGCTCACTTCTTCTTCTTCCTCCCCGCCATCTTTTACAGCTTACAGACAAATTCCGTTGGAGGCAGTGAGCTGTTATTTCAGCAGACATCTCTCCCTGTGACGGAGGCTCTGGTTACAGAGAGCTCCTTCTGGATCACACACATAATCACATATGCACTGCTCTCAGGCATTTTACTTAAGAAAAGAGTAAAATGGAAACAGATATTTGGTAAAATCTCCAGAAAATCTGAAACAATGAGATAATTGTGGAATTATTGATTGGCGGCCTATAATGTTTCTTCTCTACGTCGTGAGTGTCTCTGTGGTATGCAGGTCCCTAGTAAACCTGAGCATTAGTGTGTTTTCAAAACTAACCAATCAGTAGAGGACATCATTAAGCCGATTAATTTTTTTCATTCCAACATAGCTGCCTTTGAACTGGAGTTTGTGTGATATTTAAGACTTTAAGTGGAGCCTCAGTGTTATGTGAGGGGTTTTGTGTGTGTTAAGACGCTGCTCTCTGTGCTCTGTGGTGAATTACAGCTGACCCATGAAGACCCCGGGCCTCGCCACTCATACCTTTGGAAACCCCCATCATCTGGATCACATCGGGCTCAAATGGGGGGCAGAGCGGAGCCCCGTCTGTCTGATACAAGCAAAGGAGGAGGACGACGCTGGAATGAAGGTCCACAGCAGGGAGAGTGTTTCTCTCCTGCCTCCGTTACACACACAGAAATCTGCATAACATTTAGTTAGTCTCTAACACAGCCAGAATAGTCAGGGTTATTTGTCATGAATTGATTTTTTTTTTTTTTTAAATTAAAAAAAAATTTAAAAAAATTTGGTCACATTGGTTATAACTGTCCGTATTGGGGAACCCTTTGCATGGAACTAATGTCAGTAGCTTGCAATCTGTTGATCTTTATATCTCAACCAGCAAGAGATGGAGCGGTGGGAAATTTGAAAAACTAAATACACATCTCTCATTGGGACAATTTCTGTGTCTCACTGCACAAAATTTGCATCATAAAATCTGTCATACCATGTCTTGGAGCAAATTAATACAACTCTTTTTATGATTTGAATCTACAGTGCATGTTTTACGATAAAGGACACTTTTATGATATGCTCAAATGCTATTGTTATCTTATCACTAGCATTGCAGTGGATCTCTTCTTTATGCTGAAAACACAACTCTTAAATTAAATTAGAAATACAGAGTTTTAACTACAGTTGATATGGAGAGTATGAAACAAATAAATAGTAATAAATAGTGTGAAATCTTTGCAACATCACAAACATTTGTCAATTCATTGTAAATATGAGTTGAGGATCCAAACACTGCATCAAAAACCATCAAATCCTCCAACCTGGAGAGTTGCTGCCCCCTGCTGTAATTCTACATACATGAAAACGTTTACAGCGTGTCCCAACGTGGAACTCGATAGCATTTTACAGTTTATATGTATTAATTTAGAGGTGACACATGATGCTCTACTTCTACCAGCCATAAACACACAGGATACGTTAATAAATAAATAAATTAAAAAAATTACAGTTTTTTTTTCATTTTCCATTTTTATAAAATTTCTCAATGTCTGCATTTTAAGAAAAACAGAACCTCTTACCTCAAAAGTTAAAACCCAAGTAGTTAAGAGAGACACAATTCAAACTTTGGATACAAAAGCCAAATGAAACAGCCTATGAAGAAATTATATAAAGCCTGTTCAATTATCAATCCTGAAAAATTGGTTAGGGTGTGTGTGTGTGTTTGGTGGGCTGTAAACAGACACTGTGACAGTAATCAGGGTTCATCTGATTACATCAATCAAGACAGGAAACTTGTTGTAGTTTACTTCATTTGGCCATAGAAATTAAATACCTGGTAAATTTCTGGTTGGATGCAGACGTCATGTTTCTGGACAGAATTTTGCACCTGCTGTTGCTGTTGTGGACAGTTTGAATGCTTGTCTGTATCCTTTATATCAGATTCTGGTTGCAACTTTTCAGATAAACAGTTCAGAAGATTTAATTAAATTCAGTTCAATCCAATTTTTAAGGCAGAAAAACCTCCAATAGAGGGAAGGAAAAACTCCCTCTTAACAGGAAGAAACCTCGGTCAGAACCGGACTCAGAGGTGGGCGTCCTTCTGCCTCAACCAGTTTGGGTGATAGGAGGACAGAGAGAGAAAGGGACAGCATAGAGATCCAAAACATGAACTGTTGGTGGGGGTGACAATCGCAGAGCAGAGACATGCAGCTCCATGGCCAGGGACATCTGCACTACTGTATGGAGAGGCAACAGACAATAAGCAAAAACTATGGGAGAGAAAAAGCATAAAACAGGAACAATATGAAATATGATCTCTCTTTCTAAATCCCGTCAGTACTCTTGCTGCAGCATTTTGGATCAACTGTAGGGTTTTTAATGAATAATTTGGACATCCTAACAACAAGGAATTCCAATAATCCAGGCTGTAAGTAACAAATGCATGAATTAGCTTTTCTGCATCACGCTGAGGAAGGATTTTCCTGATTTTATTAATATTACATAAATGAAAGAAGGGAGTCCTGGAGACTTACTTGATATGGTAGCTAAAGTACAAATCCTCATCAAAGATAACAATGCCATCCAGAGTAATTAAGTGATTAGAGAAAGAGGCCCTGAGGTGGTTAGGACCAAGTACAATAACTTCCGTTTTGTGTAAATTTATAAGCAGGAAGTTGCTGGTCATCCAGACCTTTGTCTTTCAGATATTCTTTAAATTTTACCAACTGATTTGTTTCATCTGGTTTTATAAAAAGATATGGCTTCCTTTCATCTGCATAACAATGGAAGTTTATGCAGAGCTTCCTGATGATATCTCCTAATGGAAGCATGTACAAATTGAAAAGTATTGGGCCTAACACTGAGCTTTGTGGAACTCCATAGCTAACTCTTGTTTGCCTACAAGAATCATTGTTGATATGAACAAATTTAAACCTATCTGATAAGTACGATTTGAACCAGTCTATTGCAGTTCCTTTGATCCTCGTAACATCTTTCAATCTCTGTAATAAAGTCATGTGATCAACTGTATCAAAAACAGCACTGAGGTCCAGAAAAACAAGTACAGAGAAAGGTCCATTGTTTGAGGCTATTAGAAGATCGATTTTATCTTTCACCAGTGCTGTTTTGTGGTATGAAGTACTCTAAAGCCTGACTGAAAATCTTCACAGACCATTCCTCTGTAAATGATCACAAAGTTGAGAAAAGAGACAATTAATTAAAAATGTGCTTTATTTCTACGTGAAAATAGATTATAACAACAGTAGTAAAGACAGCTGATAAATTAACAATGAATTGTAAAAATATTGTGGACATTTCAGTACATTTTCTTTACATGATACTTCCACTAAATGCTGTATTTCCTACATACCCTGATGCTCATTGAGGCTGAAAGACTAACTGGGGATAGACTTTGGTAAAATTGCTCTCATGAATATCATCTACATTGGTATGTTAAATGGTGGTTATGAGAACAGAACCAAGGGGTCACTCATCCAGTTTGGAACTTGTTTACATTTCCACACATGTATGTACTAACACACACACACTCACACACACACACATTCAAGCGCGTCATTAACTCTTAAAAACTTAATTCTGTTAGTACATGAACATAAGTGATGCAGCTCCATTGATTCAGGGAGCTTCACTGATTCTGCCACGAAGCAGAAAGTTAGTGATCCCAGTTAGTTTTTGTTAGCATATTAGTTTATTAGTTGGTTAGTTTGTTAGTTTGCAGTGAGCTAATAAAAGCTCCTCAGGTTAGTAACTGTTAATTCAATTTTAAGAGACCAAAACTGTCTCGCTTGTTTTCAAGGACCTCTGTTGTTCTTTGTAGGACTGCCCAGTGCTAAAAAGCACACACTCGTTACACTAGAAGATAAAAGCTTCGATGTAATGTCATTTATTAACATCACAGCTACTGTAAGGCATGCTTTAATGGACTTAAAGCTTATCAAAGAACAGAGAACAGAGAACTGGTGGGCCTTTGCAGCCTCACCACTGTTAGTATCAACACCAAAAGGAGTTAGTATTGGAGCTGATGTTTGCGTGGCCTTTGTCTCACCGTGCAATCTGTGGTGACAACAAGCCAGGCACTCACCTGCAAAGGTTGACCACACAGGGCAGAAACAGAGACACAAAACTGGTCTCTGACAATGTAAAATTTAGCTTATGGAGTGTGACAGTTTGGAATTAGATCCTTATCAGGTGTGTAAAGATCTTCCTGAAGTGTGTGGTCAACCCAGTTTGATATCAGCAGCTGTTTCTGCTCCTCTTTTCATTTTGAGGTTAATAACTTTTTCCCTTCACGAGTCCTGAAAGCCTTCTTGGCATGTTCACTGTAACATTTTTCAGTGACTTTCTTAATGAATAATTTACCTAAATTGGTCTTTTCTAAAAGAAGGATTGCAGGATCATGCGAGAGGAGTGTGAGCATCAGACTGCGGGTATAAAGCAGAGGGTTAGTCAGAGGGTTAGAAATGCCAGCCATCAGCATTCTCAATACAGGTTAGTAATCCTTCAACTGTTAGCAGATATTAGTACTGTTAGATATTAGTTAGATACTGTTAGTACAATCCAGACTAGGGTAAAAAGCTATTTACACATAATTATTAGCATTTGCTGTAATTTACTTAAGTGTTAAATGATGGGTTGCGTCATGAGGACCGTTTAATTTATGCCAGCAGGCATCATTTAGAAAACTACACACCATTAATTTCCAGTGGCATTCTCTGTGATCTAAATCACAAGAATAAATGGTGCTTCAATGAGGTTGTAACAAATGCTAAGAATCATTTGCAAATAATGTTTTCTCCCTTACCTGATACATCCAGTGACTAAAAGAATATATTACAGGTTTGCACCTATAAAACAAAATCCACGTAAAGCAGCTTGTAGCTTCAGGGCCATTACAAATAAATTTGATCAGACTGACATAATACACATGCACACATACTGGTGCAAACACACACACAGACACACAAATAGAGTGCATGCAAAGAAACACATGCGCTCAAACAGACCCCCCCCCCCTCTCCCCCTCCGCCCCCTCCTCTCTCTCTCTCAAACACACACACGCACACACACAAACACACTAATAATACACAGCACTGTGAGTATGTGTTGTGAATAGAACATTAAAAATAGTTGGAATCCAAGTCAAGAAGTTTCAAGACAAACAAAAGCATACTGTGTGAATTACACATTATTATCATGTGAGAAAACTTAGTCATTCTCACACTTGAGCAGATTTTTTTTCTGTCATCACAGGCTTAAAATATCAAAGCTTTCCAGGTCTGGATCTGGTACAGACAGGCTAGCTTTGGGGAAAAGAGACAACACAGGAGACAGCAAAAACACCACTTCTACAGAAGTGTCTGATACAGGGTGAAGCGATCTGAGTGTTAGAAAGAGAAACTAAGTTGGCCGAGTGAAGAGGTCACTGCACACAGCAGCTGAAGCAGGAGAAGAGTTCGATGGCTACAGTCTCAATGTTTTTAATTAGCAATGAAAAGGGAGGGACGGTGGATGAAGCTATGTCTGTATTACTCAAAGCCAAGGAAAATATATAAGTTTCAGAGACATTAGAAAAAAAACACTGCAGCAAATCATTTCGAACACCACCCATGAAATACCTTCCTGCTAAACCTGCTCACATTGACAAGGACTACAAAGCAGTGGTGCCATTTTGAACTCTTTTCACTAAAAGCAGCAGAAGTCGTCTCTCAGTGGGAAACACCGGATTCTCTCCTTCAGAAGGTACAGGACAGCCGTAGTGGCATCATGCGTCCGTCAGTCACTGCAAGAGAAGTGACATTACAGTAAATTAAAAACTAAGTACTGTGCAGATACAGTGAAAAATGATGGGATTGTTTCTGATCGTTAGCATGAACACCTTCCTGTTGGCCTCTTTTACATGACATGCTGTTAGAGACACATTTCTGCCCCGTCTAACAAACATGCAAATATTTTTTTTTCCCCTGGATAATCCTGCATAATGTTGAATAAATGAATCTAAAAAGATTATGCTAATCTGATTTGGTCATGGTCTCCACTTTGAGGTTGGTTTATCGCCACTCTTAACAATAATCCTGGAAAGGATATGACCATATAGCAAAAAAAATATGGCAGAGATTAAACACATGACTAATCTCCCATGTTCTATCTGTTCCTCATTTATCTGCACTCCCCGTCAGCACATTGGCTTAACACAAATACGCAGGGACACCTGCTGTATGTGGGCAAAAGCTAAATTGCGTCCATAAATGTCTGTGCAGTTGATATTCATCACAATTTATACGAGATGTCACAGTGTAGAGTGAAAACGTGAATATGAGAGGAAATAAAAGTCAAAGTGGTGTAAATCTGCTGATAGATCCTGTACCCGGTCCGAGAGGCAGCATGGCAGAGGGCGATGGAGCGACGCCACCGGGAACACAATGAGGTCCTGTCGAGCCCCAATCTGCTTTTCATCAGTGTAACTGGAGAAGAACACATAACACAAAGCAGCAGAAAAGTGGGACACAACTCAACTATCCTCCCAAAACACCCAAAGGGATTACCTGTTCTTTCATTGCATTGTTTCTCCTTACTGCATTTTATTTAGTGTGAGGCAGGAGAGAGGCCTCATTGATATCTGTAATCTGAGTGATATAAAATTCTCCATCTAATTTTGTGTGCCTGTGAAAATGAACCTCCCTGGTGATTTTAATAAAGATAATCCAGCCTGTACACATAACTTGTCCTGCTGTCGGTTCCAACGTGGATCCTCCCAGCAACCCGACTGGTGACAAGTCAGCAGCTCTGGAGATGAGTCCATGCAACACTGACCCCAAGGTTACCTAAAAACCAAAATCATACTGAATAATTTTATTAAATCTGTAGTGTTACTTTTTGCTAGATTTTTTTGCAATAAATGCCAAACTTTGCCTCATGATTGCCTAAAAAAGAAAGAAATCTACAGCTTTGCACAATAGTTAAGGCTGGTAATGTTTTTACATTACAGTTGGCAAATCAGTGCAAAATAGTGACTACAGCCTGTGCTAGGTAAAAAGAGATAAAGGACCACATAGATTATGCAGCAAAGCCTAAAGCGAATTATTATCTGCAACTGAATAACCACCTGAAATATCTTTTCTGCAAACAAGCATATTTTAATATTCATAAACCCCGCAAGGTTCCAGGGGAAAAACACTCAGACTATAAGGCCTTCCTCTGCAGGAAATAACAGTCAATGTTTACCTCATCCAACAACAGATAAATCCAAGTGAACTAGTTTGTTTAGCGCAGGGGGAAAAGTTTAATGTAAAAGAAGAACAGAATATTTGGTAATAAAGGATCTTTTTCTTCCTACCAGTGATCAGTGATCTTCAGGTTCAAAATGCACCTGTCCCGCAGTATCAAACGGTGCGAAAACATCGTTGGTTCTTCGTCTTCTTCTTCTTCTTCTTCATCCACACTAAGGGGAAAGCAGCTCAACGTGCAAATAGCCGTCGTGTGTGTGGCGAGATCACGCCTGCATCAAAAGGCTGTGGTCGCCCCTTGCTTGGACCCGCTCGCAACGCACTAACCCGATCGGCGGCTGAGCGTCCTATGGCTGCCGAGCTGAGACAAGCAGATGTGGGAGTGCCAACAACAGCTGCGCACTGACTGGAGTCCAGTCCAGAAAAAAGACGGGATAAAGTGGAAACGGAAGCCTGCAGGAAAAAGAAAATGAACTGAAGGTATTAATGAGAACAGTGACTTCTTTGACTAAGCGAGATCGCGCAGACCTGAATTAATGAGCGGTCTCGGTCTCCAGCTGCCGCCACAGGTTTATGGTCTTTTGTATGCGCCCCCTTCATCCACCATCTGTGTTTCCTGGGCAACCGAGGACTGCCTGCAGGCACCACCAGCTAATACACCGCAGCCACCTCAAATCAAGAAACACTACTGTAATGTGCTGCAAATATACTGTAACATAACTAATGATTGATTTTTTTTTTCTTAATGATCAGCTGATTTCTCCAAACACATGCACAAGCATAAACTTACATTTATAGTTTTGTTTGCCTGTCATTTACAGTCCAGACTGTATCCTAAGTGATTGGACAATTTTTGTTTTTCATGGTTCTGTGGTTCAGTTGGCTACACTCAATTTGAAATGAATAGAATAATTGATAGTGAATTAAAATGTCAAATATCAGTCTCATCTTTAATTGGAGTAAATGTAGCCTAGGGCTCTGGCCTGTACGTCTAAATTAAAAGCACTGTCCTTTTAAAACACAGTGCTCAAATGGCACCAGTTCAAAAGTAATTGGACTCCTAGCTGCTAAATATTTATTGGGCAGTTATGTGTCTTCAGTGTTAGTCCCTGCACAAAACAGCTCACACTAGGCTCATAGTTGATTGAGAATTGTCATTTAAATTAAGGTAGGTTTATGTTTGAGTTTACAGGCTATCTTATTAGTTAAAAAATCAACCAGGAATCTGGATTTCCATTGTTAGTCAACGGTTTGGACTTTAAAATGTCATAAACTAAATGAAAATGCCCATCCAACTTTTCTAAAGGTAACCGTTTCACATATTTTTTGTCACATCAATCTAAAACCTTAACATACACACTTTTATTGATCTAAAACAGAAAATCAACAGCTCCTCACGTCGGAAAAGCTAAAAAGCTCAAATATTTGACATTTAACTTAAAATAATAATTTTAATATAATTTAAACTGTAGGGATCATTGTAAATTTAGAACTGTACATGTGAAATGTATACATGACTACTGTATTGATAATGCTATAAAGATGTATTTTGGCATTATATCAGGGCACTATAACAAATTAATGTCACCAAGTGAGTACGCTTGATAGTGTTGTAGGCCTATTGTTTCCTAAGCTATTTTAAGTTGGCTATAACGCTAATCATATTCATGTGGTATGTCTGTCAGGATAACGCACCCTGAAAATGGACATCAGGAGAAAACATCCGTGATATCAACTCCCTCCAGTTGGAGGCGATAGCGTGTGCGCTCGCCTAAATTTGTCCTCCCTGAGTTGCCATACCGTTTGTTTCCAATGAAGAAGAAGAAGAAGATGTCGTACTGCCTGTCAGAGAACTGTATGGTGGAGTATCACTCGATTTCCCGCGAGATATGAACGAGCACGGTCCTCCACAGCTCTCAGGTTTGTGCCGAGTCACCCGCCATCTTTACATCAGCAGTTGTAGAGCAGCCAGCGATTCCTCTCTGGTGACTTCTTACGGGATCACCTGCATCATCAACGTCACTGAGACCGAGAGCGACCGCCCTCCTCTTCCAGGGGTGGAGTACTTCCACATCCCGGTTTCTGACTCCCCGGATACTCGTCTCAACGATCACTTTGACGAGGTGGCAGATAAAATACAGAGCACTTGTGAGCGCCAGGGCCGCACATTGGTGCACTGCAAGGCCGGCGTGAGCCGCTCCGCCACCTTGTGCATGGCCTATCTGATGAAGTACTTCTCGGTGCCCCTCTCCGATGCCCACATCTGGGTGAAGAGCTGTCGACCCAGGGTGAGGCCGAACAACGGCTTCTGGAAGCAGCTCATCCAGTATGAGAAACAGCTTATTGGCTCCAACTCTATCCAAATGGTCACTTCTTCCATGGGCGAGATACCCGACGTTTATAAAGAGGAGGTCCGGGATATGATCCCACTGTGAAGACTTTGTGGGGGACATTTCTCACAACAGGAGAATGCACTGTTGTTCAGATATGCAGTGGCAGTAACCCTGAAGTGCCATTAAGATATTGAAGAACATGTAAAGGCTTAATGTGTTTCCTCTTGTATCAGACATGTTGTTTTTCCATAAGACGTTCAATTACACACACAAAAAAATGTTATTTATGTTGTTGGGCTGTATCATAATTCATTAATTTCATCGCAGCTGAGCACCTTGTTGGGTTATTTTGATCCAGAAGTTGGTTCATTACTTTAATGCTCCTCCATTATCCAACTTTCTGGAACTTTCCGGGTTAATCTATTGAGGTGGTCTGAGGTTCACACAACACATACGGGCTGGATTTTTGTTAAGTAAATGTGAATACTTTACATATATTTTAAGTTGTGTAACAGCATGATCGTGGATAACAACTACTTTTACTTCAGATACATTTAATTGGCTGATAATTTGTAAAATTTTGAAAGCAGGAGTTTTCTCGGGCTGAATTTTTGTTTACATGGTTATATTACACATGTGAATGCCATAGGTGCATATGTGACAGAGCCCAGGTCAAGCACAGCAGCTGTGACACTGAAGAAAGCCGACTCATTTGAGGCGAGTGCAAACAGCATTTATTTTAACTCTTTAACTTACCCCTAGCCTGAAACACTTTAAAGATAGCAGGATGTTTTTATGGACAGTCATTCATAAGAAAGTGAAATAAACACCTTATACCGAGTTATTTAGCTGGATGGTCACGTTGTTTTATAACTAATTCTGTAGCTTGATTTCACAGGAAAAGAGAAATATGTTGTAAAAAATAGGTTATAAAAATGCTCAATTTTCTTTGCAGATTTCTCATAAAAATATATATTTCTAACATAATACGGACCTTATTCTGCCAGGAAAAAAAATGGGTTATATTTCTTTCTTTTTTTTTTTTTTTACAGAACTAGCTGTCCGTGACCACCACATGCGACAAATAATAGAGGGGAACAGGCACAATACAAGAGCGACACCGAATCACAGTAAAAATCGTTCACAATTTGGCACAAGTCTGTCATCTCTGAACATAAACACAGATCTGCCGTAGAGCAAAGATGAGATCTTGTGTAGTAGTGGTCATCCCCACAGACATGATGTTTTCTAACAGTGCATTTCCAACAGTCAAAGCAATGCAGCTTTGGCTAATGTCCTCTTTAGTTTTTAGGTCAAAACTATCAACATTTCAGACAAGGGTCCCAACACAAAGCATCAACAGGTACAAGTTAAAACATATTTACCCAAAACAGGTATAACTGCAGGTGTTGGGCAGCCAAAGATTAACCAGACAAGACCGTTTTCATATAATTCAACATTTCAACACCAGTCTGGATAAATAAATAAGCATTTGCACGCGTACCCAACACCATAGTAAAAGTTCAAATCAAATCAGTTAGTTGTACTTTAAAGGAATGGCTGGGCATCATCATATGGTTGCTTACTTTCTCGCCAAGAGTTAAGATTGATATCACTCTGGTATCTGCAAGCTGAATAGGAAGGAGTTGATTTGCTTAGCTCAGTGTAAATGCTCCTGCCCAAGGAATAGTGCAGCAAATGTCTTGTAAAAACCCCAGCCAGTTGTTTAAACACTGCAGTTGTTTTTTTAAAGAATGGAACAAAATATATACACTGTGGTACTTACTGAGTCTTAAATGTGATCGATTTTGTCACCTGCTGACAGTCAGCTTCGCTGTTTCCCCATTTCCAGCCTTTATGCTCGCGAAGCTAACTGGCAGCTGTCTATAAATCAATGTTAAATTTGACAGGCAGATAATGAACCGTTTTCCTTTCACTCCAAAAAAATAATCAGATAAGCGTATTTAAAACATGTTGAACTGACAATAAGGATAGCTGTTCAGTTCTTTAAAATGTCCGTTTTTAAGAAACTGTAGTGGGTAAGCACTATGCTAGCATCTCATTTGGAAAGTAAAGGTTGCTACTACATTCATTTGGCCAACACTATACAGTTGGGAGCACAAGCCCACTATGATACTTTTGCACGTCTAAATGGAGTCTTGATGCACTTCTTTTTTCTTTTTTTTTTATCTGGTAAACATTTATAACAACGTCAAAGAAATACATATTTAGTATTTTACAAAGATTCAGATGGCTTATTCAGGTACACAGTGCATTCTCTAATGTACCATACAAACAAGGCTGGAATCCAAACAGCTAATTTGCTACTGAAATATCCTGAGTCAGGACCTTAGTCAGGCCAAATTACACAATTGCCTTAAAAGTGGAATAATGACACAAGTGCAAAACCAGCATGCTTATTTTACCTTCACTGCATTTCACTATTTCCCTCAATAAGGCAACAGTGTCATCTGCATAGTCATGCAATAAACATCTAAAAGGTACAAAATAGAAGAATGTCCATTTAACACGAGATGAATTCGATGCCGAGTACACCAATAAAATATGTAACACCAGCATCTGCTCTCTTTCTTCTCACACAACCAACAGTGTCTTGAGCTGCTCCAGGCGATGGCTTGAGATCTTACCATTGCTTGACATCACATCTGAAAGAAAACAGAAAACATTCAAAAGTCACTTAATGTTTCATGAAAAGGTATTAAGCAATTTATTTCTTTATGTCAGAAACTCACATGCTGTTCCAGCTTCTGGTATTCTGTGGATTTAGGTCGACGTGTTGATCTAGATTTCTTTCCTTCCAAAAGAAAGGCTATTATCTGGGGGACAAAAAAAAAAAAAAAAAAAATTGCTGAGTTTGCTTCTGGATTAGTCTGTTGTAGGAGGCCTGATCTACAAAACATACATGGATCAAATTAAACTATCAATCAATATTACATTACATTTCATTTAGCTGACACTTTTACCCAAAGCAACTTACAATATACATTACAATATATTGCAATCAATACAAGCAGCTACAGCTGATCGCAACACAGTCCTTGAAAAGTTGAAGTGCTTTAGCTTATATAAAAGCTGCTTTTAGTGTCTTAAAAAAAATAATTGTTGGACATTTTGTTGTTTACCCAAAGTTCAAAAAGAAAATATACACAACTCTCATGTTGGTAGGCATATTTGAGGTTTTCTCTGTGTACAGTCTTTAAGATGAGCTAACCAGAAGCAGACTGTGGCTTCCGTTTTACAAAGAAAAATAACACGCATTATCCAAATCTTGAACAATGTTGGATCCACGATTGTGGCGAGGATCAAAAATAAACACGTTTCAGGTATAAGCCATCATCTGTGTAATAAAAACATATGAAAATGGCTGCATATATAGATTAGTGGGGATAAAAATACAGGACAATATGAACACAAGAGTGCCATCAATTTTCTCATTTAACTCTAATGAAACAAAAAAGCACATTTACTATAATGTCCAACCATCATTTTAAGATTTTTTTTTTTCCAATTTCAATGTGTCTGTTTAGGAAAAGAAATATACCTGCAGTTCACAAGCTGACCCAATATGCAGGTGTGGGCAAATTATGGAGTGTTTTCTTTTAATATATATTTAATTTCACCGTTGGGATGATTTAGATTTAATCACCTGCAAATATCCAACTGTGTTAAATTATAGTCCCATTATTCTACTTCTTATATAGTGGAGACCTGGCTGAAAAATAAAACAAAGACCTGCAACAGAACTAGCTCTGTAAATCTTTTAGTTTTACAACATTCCACCTCCATTTTCATCTGCTGCAACAAGAACAAACAGACCAAAAGTACAAAACGTGAACATCTAGAAAATATAGGTCAGTGGAAGCAGGAAGAACGCTTTAGAGAGGTCTGAGTGACAACAAAAGTACCTTGCGCTTGTTGTGGTAAGTGATGTAGAGCACTGCCACCAACACAGCTGTGGCGACAAGGTAGGCAAAGAAATGACTACTTTCTGTCTCATCCTGCATTCCAGATGGGCCATACGGAGTTTTCTCTTCTGGCTTCGCAATCCCGTCAGGCAGACCTGCCGTGTTTATCTTACTGGCCTCTTCCCCTTCTGTTTTTTTTCCTATGTCTGTTTTTTCACTTTTGGATCCTGGTGCTTCTACCTCGGCCTTTTTGTCATTAGTATGTGATCCTTCTGCATTTTCCTCAACAGAGTGTCCTTCCTCTACTGGTTCCTTATCGGACCCCATTTCATCATTGGCATTTTCTCCATCTGACGTTTTCCCCTTCGCCTCTATTTGTGCTTGGGATTTCTCCGTGGTGGTTTTTACTTCCTGTTCCTTATTCTTGTCTTTCACTCCTGACTCTGTGGGCTTCAGTGGACCCTTATCTGTAGTTTTAGGTTTCTCTGTTGAAACTTTTTTGCCCGGTGTTGAGTTGCCTGTGGTTTTCTGATCCTTGGTTTCCATATTTGTCTTCGTTTTGACCGCAGTGTTCTGATTGTTTGCCACAGCATTCACCTTGTTTTCACCTTCTTTCTCTTGCTGACTTGGCACTTTTGTGTGCTGTAGGTTTTGGTCCTGTGGCCCTGTTTTGCTCACTGCATCATTATTTTGTATCTGATCTGTAGGGACTTTCCCGGGTGTTGTTTCCTGCTTGGACTGTTCAGCTGTATTGGCACCTCCTCCCCTCCCGTTATTAACTTTGTTTGGCGACTTGTCACTATGTTTATTTAGAAATTCATTAGTCACTGCATCTGCAGTATTAGATCCTGTCAGAGATTGACCGTCTCCTTTATTTATATCAGCTTGGTTCTCCCCATCTGAACTGGAGCCTATTGGAGTCTCTTTGCCAGTTTGTTGAACTTTTTGGGTTTGAGCCGTCATGTCTGTATCAGATCCTGTAAATAAGAAAAAGAACAGTGACAAGAGTAAACCAGTATTAAAACAATAGAGAATATACTGCAACCTAATAATAAATGCTGCCAGTGTGAATCTGAATTCTGTACTGGTGACTTATAGTAGACACATCTGCTAGCTGGCCCTCATTCCCTCCACTGCAAACATTTGAATATTAGTCTCAGCGAGTAGTCTGTTCTGTCCCACCTTGTTAGAAATGTCCTCGGTCTTCCTTTTGTCAGATTTTCCACAAAGATTCAATTAACAGAGATTATTTGTTTAGATGATTAGATTACATATGCTGTAAAAAGGATAATATGGAGGGCAGAACATTACCGAAAAGGAAACAGCCTCCACAAACAGGAAATCAGCTTTGAAATATGAGAACTAGTTTTAGGATACAGGGGGAACAAGATAAAACAGCAAGTAAAATTCATTGTAATTTCCCTTTTTCCTCTGCTACCTCAAACCATCGAAAAGTGATAACCTTGGTTTAGTAAAATGTTTTTTTAATTTCACATAGCCACTTGAAAAGGTGTGCCTTTACAATGGAACACAATCTGTTAAAACTATTCCTTGTTATCTATGTTTACAAAGCTTTTAATTTCCTTTTTCTGTTGACCCGCTGACACACTGATAATGTCAACGGGAAAACTAACATTATGTCTCGTAAACATTACCAGCAGGGCACTCAGAGGTCAGAGCTTTGCCAAGGCCAATAGTCTACTCTTTAATGACGTGCAATAACAGTTGTTCTCCCCTATGAAACCACCGTCCTCGAGGACTCCATAACAACTACGTTCTGTATTAAGTTGAAGCAAATACATGTGTATCCCAGAGGGATATCGGTATAGGAGCGTGGACCAAATCTCAAAATGTTCACGAAAGTGAAAAATTATTTTGACCCTTGATTGGGATCTGATCCAAAGTTTAATGGCGTTTTCCTTGAACCCATGCTACACCCTTCCAACAAGTTTCATAAAATGCGGGCTGGCACTTTTTCAGTAATCCTGCTGACAAACAAACAAACAAACATAACCTCCACGGAGTTATGGCAGAGCTGTTATATTAGATTATAAAATAGTAACTGTGGCCACTAAGTATGTCAGTGTGTCTCTACCTGTGACATAGTGCATGCTATGTCTAAGATTCATAGAACCTATTTATAAAGGCTGGATTACCAACTATTCAAAGCAGGGGACAGCCACATAGGCTGCTGGGTGATTGTCTGCCAGCTGGCTCTGATCATTTTAAAATGTGTTGGGGGAGGTACAAAATCAACAAAGGCTTTTACTTTACGTTGTGCTCGCTTAATTATTCTAACTACATATTCATAACTAAAATTACACAACAACAACAACAAAAACACACCAAAAACATTTCTCCACTTTAGTTGTTTGTAGTCAACAGTCTTATATACAAAACATACTGACAGGCTATTTTTTTTTTTTTCGAACCGTTTAAAACAGCAGACATATATTGTTCCAATAAATCACGAACATGTTCAATGAAGTGATCGGATTTTAATTCAACCCCACATCGAAGAGGATCAGTTTCCCTTTTTTTAGGGGAGAGGAAGTGTTGTTTAGTAATATAAAGGGTGACGACAAGCTAAATAGGGATGACCAAAGAGTCAGAAATGACTCGCCAGATAGCAAAACTCACCTCTGACCAAGCAGCAGCACAGAAATACTGTGAGCAGCAAGAAAGCCGTCCTCATTGTGTCCATAGTGTCCTCGCACCGACGGAACACTGACCAGATCTGTCCCAATATAATCTGTCCTCCTTTGTGCTCTTACCAGAATCCGCGTTGACAAATACAGGGTGACAGGTTGGAGGGTTTGTCAAGTCCTGTTCCAGCTTCCGGGTACAAACTGCCATTCTTCTTCTGCATATGTAAACACCGGAGTGGGCTTTACCGCCACCTAACGACGAAGTGTTTATATAACATGCAGTCTGTGAGTTGCTGTTTCAGATTAGAGATTACTTTGCGTCATTTTATTTGCCAGAGCATTTTCAAAAGCAGCTGTATTTTCACACCTTTTTTTTTATTTATTTTTTTTTTTTTACATGTACATACAGTTCGTCTGTTTGATTACTTAAGGCGCAGAATCATCTGACAACATTTGTCCTTTCAGCTTCACAATAGTATTACAGTTACGGTAGTACTCTGTCACCGTAGGGTACTTATACAATAGGCTACTTGTACTTTTTCATGCCCTGTGGTCAATCACTGAAGTGATTTGAACCACCGACGCCTATAAATAAAATGTGTCATTAAAATGTAGTTTAGATCGTGTATGACAATAGTTTAAACAGAACATTTAAATCATCCTCTTCCCATTTTTTTTTCTTTCACATACGCCTGCATACATGGGTTATTAAAGTTTTTCTGAGGACTGACATATGAGTACAGTGCCAGCGCCATGCGGTATTTTGGGGTTGCTATAGCAACAAGATTTGGCCTAGCAGCTGCCAATCAACCCCAAAACTTTATGAAAATTGCAAATATATTGGCTATATGGATACATTTAATTTATTAAAATTGTTTTTATATTTTTTTTTATGATAGTTTTGTAAAGTAATTATTTGTCATTGTCTTTCGACAAATTGGACCAACCAGCTAAGTGGTAAGTCTCGCGAGAACCAGGTGGGGGAGGGGGGGGGGTCAGGGGTCGCGTAATAAAGCGGTGCGCTTGGGTCATGTTGCTAACTTGCTAACCACCGCGACTTACGACAGAGACGGACAGCTCTGCTTCCCCCCCCCCCCCCCCCCCCCCCCCAACAATGTAGTAGACAACACAGAGGTCCTATATAAATATGTCGTGGATGCATGGGCTCAATTCAAGTTAAGGAGGTGTAGTGAACGGGACATCACCACAACAACAACAACAACGTGAGTGTGTGACACGTGTAGGTGAGTAAACTTCCTTCCTTCATTGTCGTGGGTGTTCGTGGTTAGGTGTGGAGGTTAAATGCCACCGCGGTTGGAAAAAGTCAACAATCAACCCTTTGTATGCGGAGGATTCACCTTTAGTAACTCTATATCTGTTGTAGTTTGCTTATTTGTGATGCCGTATACTGTAGCAACTACAAGCAACTGTTGTGTGGGGGGGGGGGATATATATATATATATATATATATATATATATATATATATATCCTGGTGTCGTTTACGTAACATAAGTTTGAGGCAACTGACTTAAGCAATTTGCGTCTGTATATCTCGGTGTAGACATTTAATGAGAGGATAGGACTTGACTTTAATGGCTGCACTATTTAGTGTCATATGAATGACCTGTGGAAACAGGGGGAGATGATTCCGGTTCAAATGCTACTGTATGTGAGGCTGACATCCTCCTTTATGCTCTGAGCTCCTCGTGATAACCAGATCACTAATCAAGAAGTAAAAGTTAAGAGTTATTAAGCAATTTCTGATTTTTTTTTTCTTCCTAATGATCCACCACAGAAGCAGAGAAGTTAACACTTCTGTTAGTACTGCCACCCACAGGTTCAGTCCTGAAATGACGGGCATAGTGACTTTAGGAGGTGCCTGTGTCGGTACTTGACCTTATCAGCAGATGGCAGTATTGATATACAGTGCAAATTTAAAAAAAAAAAAAAAAAAAAAAAAACTGACAAAAGCACATCCTGACACCAAATTAATTTGTGTCATTTTAGGAGTTTCCAAAAACAGCTATCTATATATATCAACTCTATTATCCTTTAACAACCTTAAAGGTAGTGGAATAGTATTTAGTCTAGAAAGTAAAAGGCCATTAAGACAACCCATTACGGTTTTTCACCATCGCTGCTACGAAAATATTACAGGCATTACAATTGAGAGTGTGTAAGTGGCCTTAGAGATGAGATAATGATCTAAATGTTAATTGGAGATGTTTTACATCTCAGCTGGGTGTGGGAGACCTGTGTGTTCTTGTAATGAACACGTCTTAATTGCGGCAGGCTATTTGACATTTTAAAAAGTCCAATGATCCCTCTCATTCTTGACACCCATTTGCATTTCCATCTTTAAGGTCAAATGGATATGAATAATACATTAAGGAGGTTGTTAAGCTCACAGCCAGTTGTACCAGTCTTCACAAAGGTACCAGCTGAGTCTTGCTAAGCTCAGCGAAACAATCAATTAATATCACTTTGGGAAACCACATGTGAAGCATCCTGTTATTAGCGGGAATATAAGGTCACAGAGTCAATGACAGATATAGGATCGGCCTTTTCTGATTTCGGTTATGTGGTTGTTAATGTGAACACTGACAAAAAAACCATCTGTGCATTGTGTGGATTTAGACTTAATATTGCTGATGTGCTTTGCTGTGGTTGCATTTTTTTTGTTTATATTTTACAAATTTAGTGACTTTTTGCTAAACCTTGGACCAATAGTGTGCATGTGAACTGTCAAATGGTTAACCTGGAATAAATTCAAGATCAAAGGAAAGCCCAAAAAAGAACCTTGGCAAGAGATTGGAAGAATTTAATGAGCAAAAATTAACATGTATTAAATCTGACCTCGTGCTTACATGGCAGATGTTGGAGTGGAGCAGCATGCAGATATGTTATTAGAGATAAACAGTGGCATATTACCTACTGAGTGGAGCATGGGATATTAAAAATAACATTTCTTATGTTCGATTTTAAATACGTTTTTCTGTAAGGAAATACATTTGGTTGTAACAGTTATGTTTTAACCGCTTTCATGGGATTCTCTTCAGTATTGTAATGCTAAAAAAAAAAAAATAAGTGGGCAGGTATGCAAATGTATTTAGCAGCACATTTGAAGTAATTCACTTGGAGACTGAGTTTCATAACAAGGGTAATGTCTCAGGAGAATTGAGCATTGCAGTGGATGTATGGCCTTAAGGGGACAGACTTTGCCGGCTGTTTTGACAACTCATTACCTGTAATTTTACTGATGGATCGGTGAAGTGGCTTAGATTAGGCAGCCGTGACACCAGAGACTTTGGTTTGCGCCTGGAATGATGTAAAATGGAGAGGCAAACAAGCAAAGACTTATTATGGCTAATGATTGCTTAAAACAGACAAGGGGAGACTTGACAGTTTGGTGCCTCCACCGGGGGGCCGGAACAGAAACACATCCTCAGTCCACCTGTCTGCAATTTTAGAAGACTGTCTGAAAGAGAGGTAACTCACCATTGATCCTGTCATTAACTATAAACCACAAAAAATGGATTGTAACTAGTAGCTTTATATCAGTTTGATTTCTGTCATACACGTCTCTCTGACCATGTCACAATTATTCATGTAGCATATATATGCTTAAAATCACTTCACACAGACAGCTATGTTTGTCCAACGTGTCTAATGGGGCTCTGTCTACTTTCTGGAAGGTCATCTTTATTAGTAAACTGTTGAAAGGTAACATTCAGCACTTCTGTAGATAAGATCTTGGTTAATTCTCCAAATCAGTAGGTTGGGGGGTTGTCAGTGGGCTCGTCCAGGCCTGTCCCCCTCCGCTCCCACATAATTGGTCCGTCCCTGGCACGACTCCTCATCTCCAAAGCCACCAAAAACTGTAACCTACCTTGTGTATTTTTCACTAATTGAATTGCCTAATGAGGTCCCAAGGGCTCCATCCCATTACCTCTGAGTTAATTAAAGCCTAAGCAGCGTGCCAAATGGTGAATAAAGATGCAGTAAAAGTGCAAAAGGAACAGGAAACCCGAGCAGGGTTCGATGCGCTGGGACGGGAGCTGACCTGCTTTTTTGTCATTGTTGTGGGATGCGATATTCCAAGAAGCAGCAGATGTCTATTATTTTTTTATTTTGGGCTTGAAATTTTGTTGCCCTGGTTCAGGCATGCATTTTCCAGTGTGGTTAGCCTAATTCTGCGTAATTAAACATTAAATCCCTTCGCCACCATCAGCAAGGGCTTTCTGAAGATGTTCCCTATTTGGCACAAGTAAGCACAAAAAAATGGCAGGTGTGTAATAGACTTTTTTCTGTTTCACTGTGACAAAAGTTATTGTGCCTTGATCCCTATTAAGAGAATATTAATCAAAACCACATCACCTTGTTAAAGACATTTTTTTCTTCATAAATTACAAAAACATGGACTGATCGAATGTGAAAAGACAGACTGAGGCATTTCTTTTAAGAAACAATTTCAAATGTTTATTTAACATGTCAAAGAAGGGGCACACACTCGTGAATTGAAAAGAGGGCTGCAATTATTGGCCAGTACTCAGACTTCAACTTCATACTAACATTAATCAGGTTTTGGCTAAAAAGAAAAGTGTTTTCTGTTTCTTTTGCTTTTATAAAGAAACGTTATGTACATTGGTTCTTTTATACAAGAGGTTCATTGGATAAATGCATTAAAAAGAAACCAGTTCTGCAGTAAACTTTACAAAAAAATACATTTTGTTTTCATTGAGAGATGTAGAAAAGGAGGCGGTCAAATATTGACCAATAATATTTCTTCCTTTTCATTATTTAGAAAAAAGTTGTTCTAATACCTATTTTGAAGAAAAGCAATATACAGCACAATAAAATGGGAGAAATTTGTGGATTCATTCGGTCGGTTTGGTAACCAGGGAGAGGGGCTGCGACTGGAATAGGGCATGATGGGAGTGAAGGGCTGCCTGATGGAAGGGGGAAGGAGGGGAGAGCATGGAGGGGTGCAGAGAGGTGAAGGGGATTGGCCGGGTGAGGATGTGTGTGTTCGACTGGCTACCTGAAGTACCAATAGGGATGGAGATGGTGGGTTGGGAGGAGGAGGAGGAGGAAGAAGAGGAGGAGGAGGAAGAGGAGGATGTGGATCCAGAAGCCTTTCCGTGTAGGGAGAAGTGGTGGTGCATGCGTCCCTCCGGTTTGGTGGTGAGCGATAACGGCTGGGCCTGTTCAGAGTGAGTGGCGGCGGGAGCAGCGGGGGAGGCCAAGGCTGCAGAGGGGGTGGCCGGTGAATCCAGCATGCTTCCATGAGACGACGCAGGGCTGTCGCACATCTTCTCCGAGGGCAGGTACTGCACGCACTGCTTCTTACTCCTTATCGAGAAGTCTGGGGAAAACAAAGGAGGAAGTGAAGACCGTGAATTATGGATCCGCTGCTGGCTTTAAATCTGGTTCAAGTCCCTCAATGCTGCGGCTGACAGAAGTGAATGAGTGGTCGCTTAAACAATGAATGTGATGCAAAAGTTCTGAACTGACATTTTCAACTTGAAAACACATTACAACGAGGAGAGTGAAACAGGATGTTAACATGATTAATTAATGTGATACACAACAGGAATGTGACACAAAATGCCCATTAGAATGTGCTAAAAAGTGGAAAGCGCTCTTATTTTGGGTAGTTTACAGTGGTCATTTGGTTGCACAACAGCAGACATACCTGCCACTATTAGCACTGAACCTCATAAGCTGCTTGTCAAAGTGTAGAAGTGGGGAAAGAAGTTAGTAAGTGGGAGTGAAGCACAGAATCCATGCAAACAAAAAAAGGTTAATAAAAGTAATAGAATAAAAGTGCAGTTTCAGGTTGTACCTGCGCTCTGCAAGAAACATAAAGCGCTTGCTGTTAGTTTCTACAGTTTTTTTTTCTACTTGATTGAGAAGAATAGAAAAAGAAACAGCAGTCAGGAAGAAAAGGCCCCTCACCTTCTGGTTTTGAGTCTGGTTTGTTCTCTCTCTTCCTCTTTTTCCGCTTTCCCTGCGCAGATAAAATGATTCTTTAAAAACAGTTTGTCATAGTGAGAGAGAACCACTTCCATGATGTCACTTCATGAGTTGAAAAGTGTGGTTACTATACCTTACTGTTACAGTTATATCTGACTGGAGCATAAGTTGTTTTTCTAACTTCCTCTTCTCATTGATATGAGCGCCGAGCATGGAAACATACTACTCACGTAGTTATCTCGTGCTGACCATCCTGGATAGAGCTGGGAGTGGAGTTGCCTCTCTTTCCTGGCCAGCTCGTAGTATTTGGCTTGTTCCTCTCTTGACAGGGAGTGCCACTGTGGACGAAGACAAAAGATATCAAAGGACTGTTAAAACACGTACTCTCATCTATAATCATAAACTCACATGCACGTCTGTGTCTCTGCTGCTTACCCGTCTTCCAAGGATCTGGTTAATGGCTGCGCTCTCTTTCAGAGTGCACTCCGCCACCACTTTGGCTCTCATCTCCTTCATATACAGCATGAAGGCGTTCAGAGGCTTCTTGATATGAGGCTTCTTGTCCTCTTCTTTCTTGGAAGGAATAGGGGACTTCCTGCTAATCCGAAACAATAAAAAGATATGAATAACCTGTGAATGGTGGAGAACTATTAGCACATTATGGTAGGGCTGCAAACTTTGATACTTTTATGGCATTGTGTCGTAAAAATGTCTTTTCATTAGACGTCAACATTTTTTTTTTAATTAGGTTTTATCCACACTAACACAGTTCTGTTTGAGAATGCATAACTTTTCAGTGTCAGTGAGCCACAAATTTATCATACATAATCTTTACTTGGAAGGCCGGCCCATGTAGATAAAATCACTTGGTTTCAACTTAATCTTACATTAGAACACCTTATTTCACTCTTTTCTACGAAATGTTACATCGACTTCCATGTTGGAGTTTCTTCTGGGGGCTTCTCTGTGCACAGCTGGCTAACTAGTGTCTACTGATAGCATGTGAGGTGTTTAGGGGACATTTGTAAATTGTAGCTACACAAAAAGTAACGTGGATTACACTCTTTCCCTCTAAACTGTATGAAAATTTAAGATTTTCATTGTTATTTATCCTCTAATTTTCTTTTTCCTAAAATGCACTTTACAAAATTGGTTTTGTTTAGAAACAATTATTGCCTGACATTTATTTACATAATCGTGAAAATAATTTCTGTTCATCTGTATAGAAACAACTGGATAAAATCAACACAGATGTTATATTTCTTACACTATTTCCATGTCATTTTCCACTGTTTGAGGCTTGAATGGCGCTCTTTTACTTACATCATCTCATTGAGCCCCCTTTTTCTGCTATGGTTTAATAATATAATCTCTCAATAATAACTTGAGATGCTTAACTTCTAATATTTGACTAACTACATTTTCATAAGCATTTGTTGACATTAATTTTGCTGCAAAGCTAAACACCACGTAAGTGGCTCTTCGTCTTAATAAATTGTATGTGTATTATTAAACTAGGATTAGGCTTATACTGTAATAGTGGCATAAAATGGACAGAAAGAGACAAATTGTTTATCGCATGATCGTGACAGTGTATAAAAGTCAAGGTCTTGATAGCCATGTTAAAGAGTTTTTGAATGATACCCAGCCCTATATTTTAGCAAGCGAAGGGAACTTTTGTGAAACAACAATTATTTCAAGTGTCCTTACGCGTGCATTGAGGGGCTGATGTTGTCACCGCTGGGTTCCTGCTTGATGGCTGGGGAGACGATGGCAGGATGGGGAATGCCTGTCTGGTGGAGGCTGTGTGGAGGCGGAGTCACCATGTGAGGGGAGAAACGGCTGGACACCAAGCTGGGGAGGGCGAGAGGATGCAACAATTTAACAGTCGAGTTTCAACAGTGAACTTGACAAATGAAAGTTTGGCTAACTTGCCACAAAACTGCCCTCCCTCACCCTCCGGGTTAAATTCACTGTGCCTACTGCCTCCGTCTAGACTGAAGTCCTTGCACACAATGAGTAACATGCTTGTTTTTTTTGTTCAAATAAAGTCTTTTTCAAAAGCCCCTTTATTCACCAAAGGCTGGTGAAAAGTGGAGTGTGTTGTTACTATGGCGACAGCATGGCCGTTGACACCTGAAACCTCTTTCCTTACCACGTTCCAGACCACGGAGAGCGTTCTGACAGCCGTCCACACACAACACCTTCACAAAGTGTTTCTCTCAATATCCAATTGTTAATACAAAGGACCATTGTCATGGACAAAGGGGAAAATTAAGATGAATAGCTACGTATCACACACTTGAGTTCATGTTAAATTGGAAAACTCCTCTATTTAACATTTCACAGAATGCCATGAGAGACAATGCACAATATAATCTAATCTATGTATATATAAGGTAATGATTAATTTTGCTCTTACACCTTGTAATACACTCAGCATGGACCATCTTTGCGTTAACCTGTATATGGAAGATTTTCTAATTGTTTCTAACCATCAACAACAATGTAGTCCAGATCTATAAATACGCACATAAAAAGATAGTTAAATGCTTGTTTTGACTCCTCATCCAATATCCAAAATCATGTGTAAACATTAAAAAAAAAATTCTTATGAAGTAATTCTCAACTCATGTTTTATTTTCCTTTTTTTTTTTTTATATATATGCTTAATTATTTATACTGCGTAAACAAGGAGGTGCTATGTCATTCCCTTGGTAATAAACCTATACCAACTATCTTTGTAAACATCCCACTTATTCCCCAATGAGTAACTCAAGTCTGCTCCGAGTGATGGCATGCTCTGTGTTTTGAAAATATTGCTCTCTTTAGCGTTTTCAGTTATGGCTCACTGAGTCTGATTAACAGATAATGTCAAAAATGACACATAATATGGGCTGCACTCACACCTGTTTCTATTTAGCTTCTTGTTGTGCTAGACAGCCCACTGAAAGTCACGAAATGTTTCAAATCTATTTGAAAGAAAGCTGAAATTGTGTGGATTGTGGCAACATTCAGCGTGATGCGTCAACTCGTATTTAAACTTCTGTGACGTATGTTCTGATGCTTGCGAGTTCATCTCAGGATGGACCTATACATGCTATTGATCACAGAGACACACCTGAGTATTTCATCTCATGCTAACACCGGAATACTCGCTACAAATCTTTCCAATTTTGACAGAGGGTCAGAGAGTTTAACCTGATGGGATGTGTAGGTTCAGATGTGCTTTGATTTGTCTTAATCGATTCGCGGCCCTTTCATCTCTGCGGTGTGTGCGTGCGTGCGTGCGTGCGCTTTGTGGAGTGGCTCAGAACAGCGGCCTGACCACAGAAGTTTGGCTCTAAGAGAAAAGACAGGAGAGGAGTGCTGAATACCAATAATGCGTTCAGTCTTTTAAGACGCTGAACTTGTCTCTGATAGACTTAGGCCTCACATCCCTTTGCAGTCCTGAGGCCACTGCCTGACAATCCAAGTGTCCAAGTGGAAGTAAGTTATAAAATTTTGCTTCCTGTCCCAAATTTATGTGGCTGAGAGATATCAAGTCACCTCTGTTGAGAAATGCATTAACCATTTAACAGTAAGAACAATGGAAGTTCAAAACCACGTACTAGCCCTTTATCTTGTTAAAGTAAAAAAAGAAGGAAAGCAGGGGAAATGTGATTACAGCTTGGTATGGAAGCAGCAGATATCAGATGTCTGCCTTCAGGAGGGTGGGGGTGTTGCCGAACATGATCCACTCACCTGGACATGGATGCATTCATTGCTAGCGCTGGATAGGGGTGACGAAATCCCCCCGGAGGGATGGAGTACATGGGCTGGCCCTGCCTGGGAGACAGAGGGAGACGGAGTGAGCGGAAGCTCCAGTGTGAGGTGGATCAAACACAGCTGACCGCTAACCCACCAGCACCAATCCTCCACTCATCAACTCAAATCCCCTGCTTGTGGAACAGCACCGTTGCAATTGATTACAAGACCTGTAGCAAAACCCATAAATGTTCATAAATTCCTCCTGGTAAACTCAAATGTTTTGATTTATAATTGTTATGATATAATGCACCCGCACCTCGACTATGCATCAGAAATTGCTTTTATCATAAATTTGAAAAAGACATTCTCACTTCTGTTAGAGCCTGACCGTAACTGATGCCGAGACTGATATTAAGGAATAATTTTAAAAAAAAATCTGCTATTGCTATATCAGCCAATATTCTTTGAACATTTTCTAGTAACTATCATTACTTTTTCTGCATTATGCTCTGTAAAAACGTTTTCGTATCGGCACTTATCAACCAACATATACAAGTAAAAAAAAATGTCTGTGTTTTCCTATATTTGATCTCTTAACGAGTAGTCGTCTGAAGTTGTTCACTAAACCAACAGTTAATTAGCAAAGATTAGTGCTTTAACTCCGCCACAAAACTAATCCAAAGACTATTGTCCAGAGATTATTGTCCATAGATTATTATCGTAAACATTTTCAGTCGAGAGCAATATAGTTTACGAAATAAAAATAATTATAGATAAGTTTACACACTTTTTAGAACAACAACAAAAAAAACCTTCTGGCTGTGCGGACAGCTCACAATCAAAGAAACGTACTGTGGCATGAGCCAGCTGAGAGGATGTGCAATCGAACCGACAGCACCAGGAGACAGGGGGTAGTATGGAGAGAGCTCTGATGGGTGAGGTGTCCGAGGAATACCTGCACAGGACCAGACAGAACACAGCTTTTAAAACCTTTTAATATGCTGGCTGATTTTCAAAGAGGAGCTCTATAAAACAATATTTAACATTTCTAAAAATACTTGCCATCATCGCCAATTCATATATCAATTTTCAATTTTGAAAGGTAGCTGAATAGTTTGTTTGATCCTTCACAGACTGCAGGAGCTTGCGGTTTTCAATATAGAAAAAAAAACCAAATTGTCCACAGAAACTTGCACGGTGCTTTCCAGACAGGAAGTGTTTTTGCCAAAAGATGTCAGAAACATTGTTTCCCATTAAAACATCTTGACTTAATGCTGAATATCACTTGTTCAGTTTACAGCGACGTGAATCATTGTCTGCCCATCAGACACTTTACCTGTCTTTGGGTCGAGGATCTCCGGGGAGAGGTGTGACGGTGGCGTGCCGGGGGAGAAGTGTTCATTGCTGTAGGTGATGAGGGGCGTCAGTGGGTGGACGTGGTGAGCGTGCTGTACCACTGGAACTTTATTGGACTGCAGAAAAGACAGAGAGGGCAGGAGATGAGCAACACGTATCTGACACATATCATTCAAAACGGTATTAATGTAATATTTTAGGGGAGGAATTGTATGTACTTTTATACTTGCAGTTGCTGCATGTGTTTGTGTGCTTTGTTTAATTTTTTTTTTTTTTTGGGGGGGGGGGGGGGGGTTAAAATGTTTGTAGCTAAACCAAACAAACACAGTACTGTCCCATAACTGCACACTGTACATGATTTCTGTCGGCCTTTGTTCAGCATAAATGCATGGCGAAAATAGGCCACACTTTGTGAAATGCCCTCCACGGTAAACATCACAGTCTGTGCTTGTGACTGGCCCTGTGATGCAATCTGGACCAGCACCAAGCAGCACTAAACAGCCTCGCAGACACATGCCAAGATCATTACGGTCATTTAGTTGAGGGGAGAACTGTTTGTTCAGTCCAACAAGAAAAAACAACGGTGCCACCAAGTCCAAACGTCGCACCAGCAAGCCACAAACAAACACAATCAGACCACGATAAGCAGAACGCCCATAAACATGTGGAGACATCATATCCCACTCTTGTCTAACAGCAATCTCCAACATGTGTGGATTTACAAACGCTTCCAATGGTGGAAACTCACTTATAAATTCTGTATAACTTAAAATAAGGGGTGAAGAACAGAAAGTCCAAAGATGTAGTGTTTGTCTTTGTTATTTCCACAACAAGAGTGCGCGTAAAAAAAATAAAATAAAAAAAAAAAAAAGGTGCAGAACTCTGCCAAGAACTGACCAGCATTATGGCTACGACAGGGATGATGAAGACAATAATAATAACCAGCGTCTCTACTTTCATTAGGCAGCGCTCAGCCTAGCAGTCATTTCCCCTGGCTGCTCAGGCTGAATAGAGCACTTGTTGGCTCAACTTGTCACATGGGAGGGTCAAGGGGTGGGAGGGGAGAAAGGAGTCTTGTTCCTCCAGGCTAACCTTTCTTCAATATCCCTCCCCACCCCCCTTCTCAACCTCTGTGTCTCTCCAACGTGGTCTGCTGGGGAACAAGGTTTGCATTGAGACTTCTGTACACTCTTTTGCTTCACGCTGCTTAGAATTGTTCCAAATCTTAGCTCTTTTTTTTTCTTTTTTTTTTAAGAATTAAGTCCAACCTTTTCCTCCCTTTTAAATCTTTGGCAAATTAGTTTCTCCCAGGTTTAAAGCACGCTTTGATTCTGGTAATGCCAGGTGGAGTGAAGAAAATATTTACTGGTGTTAAACATATTAAGATCACTTTGCTTAAGACTTCTTTTTTTGTTTTGTTTCTCCAAAATTAGAGCATATAAGGTCAATGCATGCAAGGATGCGCAGAGAACAAAATTTTCACAACACAGAAAAGGCTTTGATAAAGGTTCATGGCAGATTTAGTGTTGACTTACTAGGTTAAAACCCCAGGTCCCACATGTCATGTATATTTGAGTTGTGCTTTGTTGTTCGACTTCATGTACAATATGCCTGAATTTTCCCTATATTGTGAGGGGTTGTTTGAGACCTCTAGACCTGGGTGCCAACATATTTTGGGAAGCAGTTCAGTGAGAATTTGAAATGATGCCTATTAATTATTCATATCTTGGAATACATAAATCGTGTGCTCTAAACATAAATCTAAGTTTGAAGGCACTAGTTTCAACTCCGGGCCGCTGAGCTGAAAGGCCGCCTGACAACATGTGGAGAAAAGCGTAGAGTGCAGGTTCGACACATGCAAAACTATTCTGACCTGCGCTCTACCTGCCAGAGCTTCTCCGTCAGGAATAAAGATGAATACTCCTTCGAGGAAATTCCTCTCTTTAAATACTAACATTTTTTTTCAATTAAATGAACCAAAATAAGAAGTTTTTAAGCTAATTCAAATTAATTAAATTCTCCAGACCACTGAGAGCATGAAGTGTGGTTTTGTAAAATTGAAAACTGGACTAATGGCTAAACACGACTTTCAACTCAATGCTAATGTATCAATGCCCTCTTTGACTTGGTTTATGTGCAGAGGTAATATTCCTCTGGCCCATGACAGCATCATATGTCTGGTTTTATGATCCACAAGCAAAGTGTAATAAGAAAACCACAAGGAACATGAGCTGTGTTTTAAATATAAACAACTTCTACGTGATAGAGCGGATACCAGATGGTATCTACGCTGACGGACAGAAATCATGCTCTTTACATAGATGTGCTTGTTGCAAACAGGTCTGCGGTGGTGCATAACTCTCAGCTAGCAAGTAAAAACACACAGATCTTGTTTTAAAGCAATTGCACATGGTAAAAGGAAGCTTTAAAAGAAAAAAAAAAAAAAAAAAAAAAAAGCAGAAAGTTGCTGAGCCGCTACAGAGAAGAGATGTCTGTCTCTTAAGAGGGTTTGAAGCTAAAAAGGCAGAGGTGGCAGTACCTTGCTTGGCTGTCCAACTTGGAATGGCGCTAAGAAAAGCACAGTCCTTGGTCAATGTGGGTGGAGGGGTGGATTTCATTCAAGCAAACATGTTTTTGGATCTTGCACATCTGAATTGAATTACTAGGCAAACAGCCGATGGGGAAGAGAGCTTAGAACAAACTGAATAACCCCGCAGCTTTGTGTGTCTTTATGCTCGGCGATTCTGGGTGGGAGGCTCAGAGGCCTTTCAAAACTCCAGGAAAGACAGGGTGAAAAGAATGCCTGGCATGCTGAGAAATCCAAGCCTTGTTTGTCAACGCCAACAGGAAGCGGACGTGAGAGGGGACTGACCGTGTCATGTGTCTTTAAAATCAACCTCTCCAAAACTATGTCATTCATCACAGACAACTTGTGCTTTACGTCTGGTCATCGCCTCTGAAAAGGTCAATGGCATTATAATTCTAGGTTAGAATAATACAGCGCAGAGCGGCGTCAGATTACTGCACTCGATGTCCCCGGTGGTCATTAAGTAAATTCAGAGAGATAGCAAAATAGCACAGCATATATAAACACAAACATGGATAAATCTCATTGGGACCAACGTGGTAATAAATATTTGTAAACTGTCAGATATACAGTTAGTTATTTTCTGGTAAATCTGCCACTAGCAGACCTTATCTTGTGGAATTTCACTCATTCTGTAATACTAAATCTGAGTCAGTTCAACTCCAGAGTTTGACTGGAATCAAAGCACTCCTGGTTCCTTATCGCATTTCTGAGGAGGATCTTGTCTCTGCAGTGACCCAGCAGGACTGCAGACCTCGGATCAGTATTCAGTTCAGTCCTCCCAAAGCCTTTGATTTCGTGATGGATCCCTGGTTGTTCACTGCCTAATGCAAAACGAGAAAATCTCACCGGACTCCTAGTCAAAGGTCTGTTGAAAGAATATGGGTCGAGCAAGCAAGTGTATGTATCGCTTTGAGAGAAAAAAAAAAACAACCTCAAACTGCATCTTTTTCATTTAATATCTCCCCTTAAAATATCATACAGCCGTGAGAGTTGAAGATTGCACCAGAGACAAAGGCATTTCTGGAATGCTGCTCTAGACCTCGCCACTTCAATTCATTTAAACAATTCGGTGACTGAGTGACTTATGACGCGCTGACAGGTTCAGGTCCCTCAGTGCCTTGATTGCTGCAGACACTAATACAATATTGAAACAGAGAGGAGAATTCTTGTGCCCCTGTCAAGTGTTGATCAGCCCATATTTGAGCACAGAGTGCGCCGTGATCCAATAAGTAACTGCGAGACACACACTCTGGTCAGTTCTGCCTCATTAGAGAGTCACAGCTCCTTCTAATCCAGAGTAACAGTGTGAGTCAGTGTTGTCTGTAATGACACAGAATAGGCCTGATGGACAAATTACTGCAAGTGAGTGAATGACCTCTGTGAGGGAGGTACGCAGCCTTGACATCATTATCAGCACAGTGTTAATGACTGTGAATCAGTGCCATTGTGGGAGATGAGACTACCACCATGCCACCTCTACTTCCTTCCTCCTTTCCTCTCCTTTTCCCTCTCCTCTTCCCTTCCCTGTCCTCTCTGGTCCAGCTCGGTCACTACTGATGGGCTGACAACTTCCCCATACTGCCTCACCTGGCCCTGCAGTGCCTTTGATGTATTATTCATGAAAAGGCAACCCTCCGAACACAGGCGCTGATATATGGGGGTTTTGGGGTCTGTGTGTGTATGTATACACCCATGGGGGTGTGTGTGTGTGTGTGTATGGCGGGGTGCAGTACGCTTGTAGAAAAGCTTGTTCCCCTCTTCCCAGTCCTCCCACCACCACCACCGCTATTACTACCAAAAGCAATACCGACTGAATGCTAAACAAACCTGTCTGTTGAATAATTGAGGATCTCAGGCCAGAGCAGGCTCAATTAGCATACAGGCCTTATGGACCCAATCTGCACAGTGACAAGATGGTCTTTCCCTGGACTTTTCGTATCCACTGAGCGCTCGGATTTCTATTTTACATCATCTGTTCTTGTTTCACTTTGCCAGAACTATAAGAAATGTCAAAACAATTTCAGTCCACCGACATTTATTGCATGACAGGCATAGTTAGAAATGTGAGATAATGTTGCTCACAAAATTTTTTTACATATCAACATGTGACTGGCTGGGATGATTTCTGAATCTGCAGAAGAGCTTCACTGAGCAAAACTCTGCCCTAATATACTGCAAAAACCTTATCAGTAAACTCAAATTATCCACAGTCGACTTGCATGTGCAATGTAACATAAACATATGCCTGCGAGGTGTAGACAGATGATCCACACCCTGCCAGTCCATCTTCAGAAAAATTCAACCACGTCAGGTTGAACACACGCTGGACTGCAGGAGAAGAGGTCTGCTTCAGGAGTCCCTGCTGGTGTGTCCTCAGCGCCTCTCCATGGGTCTCACTCTCTGGCTCCGCTTGGCCCTGGGCAGTAATCCCTGGCCCCCTGTGTGTGCCCATCCGCTCCCCCTGCTCTCATTAGTGCAGTGTTGGGGCCTGGGGAGCTTGCAGGCCTGGGGAGCCAGCCTGCTGCTCCCCTCCCACTCTCCTTCTCTCTCTCTCTCTCTCTCTCTCTCTCTCTCTCTCTCTCTCTCTCTCTCTCTCTCTCTCTCTCGGCTGGAGTAATGAGCACATAATCAGCCTGGCTCCCTTTCAGTAGCAGCACACCAGAGGGGCCTGTGGGCACCTGGCCCAGAGTTGGGGGGTATGGCCACAGCGGGGTGTTTCACTCTCTATCCTCTGTACCCAGGGTGTACGCGGTACCCAGTTTTAGAGTTTCCCACCCAACATCAAATGACCTTCTGGTCACAGGTCACCAGATAAAGCATAGCAACTTCCTCTTTTAGTTCACGAAATGAAAGCTGTTCCACTTTCAGTGAACTTCCCTACCTTTTACACAGCTTTAGGGAAGAGAAAGTATTGCATGTGTTCGAAGACAATAATGTTATCTATGTAATCTCATATTCTTCTGCTGTTAATTTAAGTGTTAAGTAATGTTTGAGCTTTACCATTCAGTTCAGTAAGATAGTAAAATATATTAGGGATGGGGCATTTCAAGCAAAAACATGATTTGATATTGGCTGGGAACTGTTCAACTATTATTAGAAGACACCCCTCCCTCCCTCTGGTTGCACGTACACACACTCATACTGAAAGAGAGACTCACTCATGCTGTAAACCTGGGCTCAACATATGACATCAAACTTTGAAAGGCCTTTCACAAAACTGTTGATTAGTGACTTTGGCTATCATCTTGGAGATGAGGTCCATTGTTTGCTCTGCACATCTCACATTAAACTTACTTTGTCTAGAAACAGCGAGCCAATGATTGTTGATCTTTGGATGGACCGTCTGCTCGGTGCGTCACTCTCAAATGACTGTGAATAGCTGTGGTAGACTTACGAAACGCTAGTTTTACCTGCAGAGTTTGTACTTTGTCATAATTTTTTTTGGCACACAACTTTTTGATGGTTGTAGTCTTTTCTTGTTTCTGCTGTTTGTACCGTAGCATCTAATCTCGCACATTTTACTTGCACCTGGTAGCAACGCGTTATTCTTCTCCACCTTTTATTGCTTAATGGTTGTAGACAAACAACTTTTAGCTGCATTATCGCCACCTTCAGTAATCAATAATTAATACCAGATACTGGTAAAAACAAAGGAAATAAGATTTTTTTTTTTTTTTTTTATATTTAAATGACTATTAATTTTTTTTAAATCATGATCCTTCCCTAAAACAAATCTCTTATTAAAATGTCAATGTATTAATTATGCTAACAACAGTATAGAACCTGTATAGGTGTAAGTCAGCAACTAATTAGAAGTTCTTAGATACATTTAAAAGGATTTGATAACATGTAAATGCATGTGGCAAAAGACAAATGCCTCAAACTTAAAAAAAAAAAAAAAATACATAATAAGGTTTGAAAAGTGAAGGATATCTATATCTATTATTCAGACAGTTTTTGAGAAACATTTCTGTCACATAACAGTTTGATCCCTCAAAGTTTCTGTCTTTTACATTGTTTCTGTCTGTATTGACTTTTCTGTTTTGATGACATTCAAACAGATAAAGACCAAACAACATAACAGAAAGCTTAATAAAAAGGAGCTGCAACTACAGAAGGACAGAACATACACAATACAATACATAATAGAACTGAACCTTCGTCAATGTGCTTTAATTTTAATTGCTATTATCTCACTCATTGTTTAGACTTTTTCTAGTCATTGTTCTTCCTTGTCATGTGGACTCAAACATTTCATAATGTCAGACATTGGCTTTATATCTCAAATAAAATCAGTTCACAATAACACAACTTCACACAGTGGCTTCTGTGTTTAAGAGAAAAACCAAAAAGGGTCACTGAGAGGTGAGAATTTATTCAAATCAAATATCTTTAATCGGTTTCCATTGAGACATAACTCAATGCTGCTTTCCCATGAGCAAACCATGTCCATTTCACAATTTTCCATTGACCGCGCTCAATGAGGACTTTGTTATATGCATTTACTTTGATTATAGGATCCAGCAAATCAACCACAAACTCAGCAAGCATGTCTGGTCTGGATATGTAAGGTCAGGGGCCTGAGTCACAACGACTCTTTTTACTAGAGAGTAGCGACGGTGGCATTCTGCTTAATGCACTGTTTCAAATGACTCCCTGAACCAGAAAACACCCTGATACCATCGCACAGGTGAGATGCTACATAGATGGTCGAGGCCCCACGTTATCTCATGTTTTCAGTCCCAAACACGCATCCCTCACCAAACAGGTCTGCTGAGGCCCCGCATTGTCTAACCAGAGTGAGACACCATGATGACTAGTTCACACCTGTGTGGGAAAAATTCAGGAATGGCCAGGAGGATCGAGCTTGAGAGATTTATGGTGGAGGCTGAGTTATTGTGGTAAAGACAGACAGACAGACAGACAGACTGTTCAGCAGCTTGGCCTGCGGGTGCTGGAAGGCTTGTGGTGGGAAAATGTACATGGATGGATGGGAACCGGTAGATATGCATGTGCACTAAAACTAAATGATTGTGAATAACTAAATTTCAGTGATAGTTTGATTAAGCATTTATATGGCTCACAGTAAACAGATTCCCCCAATAAGTTTACATGATTTGTTTGATAATTGGGTTAATGTCCTGTAGGATGTAGCCTGGAGGAAGCATCTTATTAGTGCCACAAAATAAGAGAGGCTAAATAGTGGGACTCGTACACACTGGCGCTCAAATTAAGAAATGTATTGCTCACCAGAATTTTGTTTTGTTGTGTGAAATTCTACTGAAAAGCTTTTTTATTCCACAATCTTTCTGATATATTCACTGTTACAGTAATCTAATATTTGTGTGAATGACTGATTATACTAAGAGCCCTGACTGCAAATTCTGTCTTAACTCCCAATAACACTTTAGGCGCAGCTTTTCTGGCTTGATCTTAATGATAATAATTTCTGTTTTGAGCGTTACTTACTAAATGCCCTGGTGTTGGAGAACGAGAGTCCTTTAGTCCAGATCCGGGAACATCCAAAAGAGGCCATTTCATCTGCAGGTACTGCGGTTGAGAGAAAAAGGGTAGAATAAACAACAGAACCACTACACGGTATACATGCACAGTAGAAAAGAAACATATACAGAGTTTAACAATAAAGTTAGTATATGGAGACAAAATGGAAAAATATAAGTCTAATGTACAAAAATCACTCTCTGATACGGGAGTGGGCGGTCCATCTTGTCCTACAGTGTGCAAAAGTGGTATGAATGGTGTCAAACCCGCAGAGATCCCCAGCACAACACTTGTAGGAGACCCACACTGCTGCTGGAGTCGAGACAGTGAGTTCTAGCACAGGGGAGAGGAGGAAGAGCGATGTGACCACAACGGACTGGTGGAGGACTGTGAAATTGCCGTTTGTCAAGGAAAAACAAGAGGCCAGCTGTGGGCGCCCATCGCTGAGCGGGTGGGAAGAGACAGCTGGAAGGAAGCCCCATGTACAGATCAGCCTGAGCCGGGGACTCTCGACTATACGCTTCAATTCTTTTGGCCTTTTGACCTGAACGTAGCCCCTCCTCCTTCAGTACACTATTTTTCACACATGTACCAAAGTAAGGAGCTGTGTGGTAGCTTCCTCCTTTTTTGGGGGAGGGGGATTCCTACCACTGTTTGCCTAATTATCACTGCTGCTCATCAAATTGCCGCTGTGCCACAGAGTAAGAGTTGTGTGATTTCCTGCTCGAGACAACAAGCTGAAAATTTCTTGCTTTTCCTTTTTTTTTTTTTTTTTTTTTTTGTCTTCCAGCAGTGGAGATAGCATGAAGCCAGAGCTCCAAAAGCCCAGCTCAACCATCTGGTTTATGAATCAGTTTAAATACCGGCTACAGCAGCTTGTCATGCGTGCGGATTTTCTCCCTGGTGCAATTTCAAATTAATTAAAAGGGTTTTATATTATAAGCAATGTTTTGCTCAAGTAGAGCAGACACATAAAGGTATTGTAGTTCATTATTAAAGTTGCCTTTTGGGCATAGAAGTGTATTATGGGTTGTAAATTCTGCCAGAGGTTGTTGCACAACAGAAAACTGTTATCATTCTGCGTTGTGTACTATCGTTATTTGCATAGCATTGCACTTGTGAATTCCTACGCACAAACAGTTTGACGTCCACCCAGCGCAAACATCTGGTGAACGGAGAAGACGATAAATAGTATCTGACACTTGGAAAAATGATGGTCAAAAACCAGTTAAAGAATATATGCAGAGCTTTGTCTACTTCTCAGAAGCTGGTGCGGGATAAATGACGACAAACAAGCAAACTGGAGGAGTCATGGCATTCAGGTTTTGATTTTTAAAACTTCATTCATCACTCAGGGTTTGTAAGGAGGAAGGAAGCTTGGATGGCTGTGGGTTAAAAATGGAAAAGACATTATAGCAGGAGGGGGGAAAAGGGAGAGGAGGGAAAAAAAACATTTTCAGGAATGAGTTTGTCGGAGCAGGCAGAGGGTATTGTTTCCTGACAGCTGGGGTCCAACAGAGCACCAAGGCAGGGGGAAGGGGACCCTTTTTCCCTTCGAAAAGGGGGGAAATTCTTGGAGTTGACATCAGCCCTCTTCATTTTCACTATACTGCTTAAGGCTGAATCGTAGGTTCCAACTAATGGGCCCAAGTCCATACAACTGTCAGGAGGCAGTTGCTTTTAGAGGCTGCTAGCTCCCTATTGAAACTTTACTCGTATATGGTGCCTAATGAATGCTACTCTCCGGAGAGAAAATCCAAAACAATGCAGTTTTCTCTGTCTAATCTATGTCAATCATGAGTCCTTCCACAAATGAAACTAGCACTATTGTGAGCGTTTGGTGTAGCCCGGCCGTGCCCACCCCGGCTCTCCCACCCGATCCATCCCTGAATTTGACAGCTTCTGCCAGGACCGAGGAACATGCCCCCAGGCACTTTTTTTTTCTGAGCACCTACTTTTCTTTTAATTGCCTGTATACCCTGTGTAGCAACTGTTCACACACACCCCGAAACATCCAGCCAGGTAATGCCAACCGCACACTGTCACATTAGCTCCAGTCCAGACTACTCGCTAACACACGAGAGGGGAGAGAGGGAGGGTGTTTGCCTCCGTGAGTTGTTTCAGGAAACAAAAGGCGAGGTATTGTGGGCCATGCTGCTCAGCAAAAACTTTCTCAGTGTGACAGTGGAAAAAAAAAAACAATGTAAGTGTCAGAGAAAAAAGTTTGGACAGTGGAATGAGAGCAACATTTGAAATGGATGATTTGAATAGTTATGCCACAGCTTAAGTGACATTAGATGTTTGTACAAGATTGAAAAATCAGATAAACTAATACCAATTTAACTGCGGGACATTTAGTAATGCTTTACACATGCCCTTATTTCATTAGAAACAAACGCAGACATATGGTCAGGGCTGTCAGCAATGCCTGTTTCAGCATGGGAGCTGGAAGCTCTGGTAAATGCCCTCGGACAGAGTACTGAAAGAAATGTGTATCTAAAGTTTAGCTGATCCATTTTCGTAGCTCTCTAATTGTCTTCCAGCCTTCCCCGCTGCCTCCAACACTCAGAATAGACATCAGTAGGATGTGCTACTTTTACAGGACCCAGATGCGACAAAGGTGGCAGCGATGCCACTGAAATTTTCCAAAAAGCTACACTGGAGCCCTTTGGTTTTTTGAACAGAGAGAATACAACATATGCTCTGGGGCATGTGGCCTGCCAGAGCCGGGTTCTAATTGTTACATTGCTCTCGGAGAGCAGAGGAAAACACAGCCAAGAGTCTTTGTCATCTCTGAAGTGTGTGGTGCCATACTGCAGGCCGAGATCAGAGCACTGAGGAGAGACAGATGTCTGGACATTTGCTGTCAAACTAAGTCAGACACTCTGCCAGGGACAGAAAAAAAAAATTCCAAACTTTGTGAGCAACTTATCTGTCTACTTAACGGTTGCACTGAGAAGTCATATTGAATGTAAATGTGACAAAAAGTTGTAAAAGAAAAAGGAGATTCCTGATAGCAATTACTTTCCAAAACTGATAATGTTATCGCATGATTTGGCCAGTTGGATTAACTCAATTAATCAGTAGCAAACAATGAGACAAACAAACAACTAAAGGACCGAATATGCATAAAGTGGCGGCTCAGACGAGGCTTGACAACTGAAATGGCTTCGCCCAACTTGCAGTGAATGGCAGAGCAGCAGGAATGCCTCCATGGATCGCCCGGCAGATAATGTCAATCACCGACTGTGTGGAGAACCCCTCCCCATTGTTTTCTTTTACCCCCCAACAGAAAACAAATGGGCCACACAGCTTGCTGTTTAATTACCGTCCCCAACCCATATGAACAAGACAGACAATAACCCCGTCAGGTCTCCTACACAACAGGTCCTCCCCGGTTTGCTGCGCCAATGTCACCTGCTCATGCGGGGCTATTGACACCTCAACCTGATCTATGCATGAAACACAATTAAAAGCTTACAGGACAAAGACAGTGTGATAAGTAACCCCCACCTTGTCTCTGCGTTTGCATTAAGTCTCATTGTTTGCCAATATTACAGGTAATTACATTGACAATTCTTAAGCAAACCTCAGCACTCATTGTGCTAATTAGTGTGTAATTGATGGGGAAAAGACAAGCAGCTCAGCCGGTCAGACCGGCAATGTGCGATTGTGCCACTGGAATTTTTCTGAATGGGGATCCTATTGTGCAATTCACTATTAAGTGCATATAAGTTATTAATTAAAGGTAAAGTTAAAAGACCCAATGAGAAAGAAACAAAATAGAGCGTAAATGGACTACCAGGGTTTTGAACATTTAATTCATGCAAATGAGTTTCATCCACCTGCATTTGCATGCAATACAAAAATCAGTCACATCAGGCACTCACGTAAAAAAAAAAAACTTAAAAAAAAAAGACTTTTCTTCCTTTTTCAGCTCATTACTTGAATTTCATCTGAAGCCTACTCTCTCGGTTTACATTGTATTAACCCTGCGGAGCCCATGATGCCGCAGTGGAAATAGCATGCTGCTAATAGCTACCACATTTGAAGTGTCCATTAGCCCATAGAGGAATGAAGTTAAGTGACTATGACAGGGCACTCCCTCAGTTTGCCGGGCTTCTATTGTGACCTGGTCGGTCGTCCTGCACTCTTATTCACAACCAGTAGAAAAACTGGGTCAAAGGTCAGACATCCAGAGTGCTGTGGTTTCTATGGTGACGTGGCCTATTAAGGCCAGGCTCATTGGCCTCTTAACATGCTCTTGTACACAAAAGAACTATTAGTGCAAAGACCAGGGGGGGGGGGAGGGGGGTGAGGAGGGGAGGCAGCGCAAGGGAGGTCCTAACAACACAGCTTCAAGGTTTTTCCAAGATTTCCAAGACGGTTCCTCAACGCTGCTCCATCCACGTCTATATGGAGCACTCAGAATTTCAGTTGTCTGTTATGGGGAACATATACGTATTTCAGAAGTATGTACTGCATGTCTGCCAATTTATTACTACAAAATCAGAAAAACAACACTTGTATAAATTGTTGTGTCGATAAGATATTTTATACTCAGCTTTAAAATACTGAATGAGAGATCCTGTCACATGACTACAGGACTACCTCATGTATATTCTGTGCAAGGCCAAACTGGCCAGCAAACCGGGTTTATTGGAAAAGTCCTTGGAGTGAATTTACTGCTGTTTCAGTAATAAAACAGCATTAACAGAACACAAGGCCAAGACAAACCCCTCCTAAAAAAGCTTCTTTAACATTCTGCCCCAGTGAGTGAGCTGCGACTTCAGCAGGCCTTTGCATTTTTGCAACTCAAGCAATTATTTGTCTGAGAGTTTGTTTTCTTTTCTTCCTTTGGCATGCCATGGTTCTGAGTTATTGCTTCCTGCATCCAACGCGTTACCATGGAGCTAATATGAGGGTTTAAATGAAGCTGCCATTGTTCTCGGTCGTGTCTCGTTGACTTTCAGGTAATTTTAATCAGACAGTTAAAGGAAAGTGAGGTTACAGTTAGGAATAAGTGAGTAATTTTGCTGCAGAGCACAACAGCAGGTCGCGTAAAACTCACTGTGTAATTAAACACAGGAGAAAATAATTATGCATCTGGTGAGAGCAAGGCCATCTCATAAAGAGAGAAAGTAGGGTGCGAGGCTATTCAAGTCAATTATGTGAAGTCAGTTATGTGGTTTCCCGTACCTGGGAGATCTGCTTTCAATTGTCACAAACTGCTCCCCCATAATGTCAGTGTGATCTGGTGTCAAGACAGGCTACACCTCAAATGTCAAAGCCGTACTCTTCCATGTCCTGTGGCATTGTTTGCCCAGTCACACAGGAACACAAGTTTTTTATTGTTTGGGGAGTAGCCCCGTTTCATTGAAATTCACAGCTGTAAACGTCTGTATAATTAACTCCAGAACACGAGGTGGTTACCAGAAGTTGGCTGGATGTTTACAGTAAAGCTCGACTTAGAAATCAAATGTGTGTGTCAAACCTACGCCAATGACACACAAGTGAGACCTGGAGTTTTCATTTATGACCAAACACAAATTGACTGGAGACAGCATGGGTTACCAATATAATACAGCGCTTTTCTTGCCAAGGCATTTAGGAGGCAATAATAAGTCCAGCATGCACCCCTCACACTGAACAGGGCAAATACCACAGCGTGGTAATCACTCCAAACACACAGCAAAAACTTAAAAATAATCTTTTTCTCTTCTTTTTCCAGAAATTGCAGGTAAATATTTACCCCAACCCTCCGACAGTAAATTTGAGTACGTCTGCTAAAAGTGTGTCTTTTTTTTCCCTGACAGGGTACAGTGGGTGATTGTTTCCCTCTCTTTTTTTTAATTTTTTTTTTTTTTTAGCTTTGCTTGGCTCTTTTTTTAAACTTCCTAAGAGTGGCTGACGGAGGCAGGAGAGGCAGAGAAGCATCTTGAAGGGAAAAAGTCAGTTTTGAAAAACTGAGGTGGGCATAAGTGGGTGTAGTGGAGAAGGCGAGAGAGAGAGAGAGAGAGAGAGAGAGAGAGAGAGAGAGAGAGAGAGAGAGAGAGAGAGAAAGAGCCTAAATTAAACACATTTGTTTCTGCTCTCACATACCACAAGTCTTATGAAAACAGAGGGCTGATTGTGTTCACTCTGCAAGTCCACCCCCCTCCCCTACCCTCCCCTCTGTCTCTTCACCACCACCCAGCTCCACTCCACCAACCCCCTGTCCTGAGCAGCAGCAGCAGCAGTGGCAGCAGCAGCAGCAGCAGCAGCAGCAGCAGCAGCCCCCCATCCCCAACACACACACACACACACACACATATATATATGTATATGTGTGTGTATATATATATATATATATACACACACACACACAGCTGCCTGCAGATGCCTCCTGTGTTTGCTCTCCGAGTGCAAAGGCGCAAATCTCCCGGCCCCTGCAGACTTCTGGGCCCTGCCTCATCTCAGTTTTTACTACCTGACATCCCTATCACCCCACTGCTATAACACCGCCACTCACCCCACCCTCAGTCTCCGTCAGCCCTGTTAGACTCACACACACATACACACAAACACGTAGACGCATTCAAATGCCACAGGTATGTTTCAGCAGTCTGTTACGCACAGACGGAGAGGTACTGTTAGAAAATGAAACCCACAAAATTTACAAAACGATTTTGAAACATTGTATGGGGAAGATGATAAAAAAGTGGTATGAAATCAAATGGTCTAAAGGAAAAATATTTATCTTATCTGCCATTTTTTCAATTCTAGCCGGCTGTGACAAATAATATAACATAATTTTCCATATAATTGTCACATTATGTTTTCCATGTAGTGTCTTATACATATTCAAATCAAATTAGAAAATAAGTATCTCCATAATATGTGACACAGCACAAAATTACCATGACATTCCCCAGGATTAGTTATGCGTATTGTCAGCAGACTGCAGGGAGGTCTGGACGATTGCCAACACTTTATATATATATATATATATATATATATATATACCTGAAACACTTGTAAAAGTCATTTCCTTGCAATCTACAGGCTTCATTTTCATCATGCTGTGCGCACATGATATTGAGTGCTAAATCACAATCGAGCGATAGGCTCGGCTATAAATTCAAGTCGCGTTCACATGTAGGGCTCCCCTTACACGTCTGAAACGTTTTAAAGAATTCATTTTGCAGTCAAAACATATATTCAGGGTGGGAGAAGAAAGCCTATAGAGAAATCACAAGGCAGGATGAGGTTGGGTCATGAGGTCTTCTACCTCTTTAAGGTTCATCAGGTCTCTTGAAACCAAAACAATGAAGTAGGAACATAAGGCAGGCACCATCAGTGGCTTTAGAATATGTTTTTTTTTTTCTACGTCAATGTTGAAGAAGTTACTGTTTACACATCTTTACATCTTTTTTCGGAAAAAAAATATGTTTTTGGAGGAACTTGCATTGATTTAAATAGACTTTAACAGTTTTTGAAAACTGTCTCCATGACATTAACCAGACGTGAGGCATGAAGGCTGGACATGCTGTATAAAACAACGTATACAGCTGCTGCTATCTTTCAGTTTCAATACAACCTAATGAGAATGGCAAGGTGATTACGATCAGGGGCTGCTGTAAATATCAGATTCCCGGGGACAGACTTTAGGAGAGGCCCCTTACAATTACACAGTATTCAGGAATGCAGAGCATGAACCACAGAAACATGGAGCTGAAGACAAAATGTTCACATCCCGGTTATGAACATGAAGCTCGCACCAGGCGACAGAAAAGGTTTCATAAACAGAATATTTTTAAAAAGTAGGAAAGTTTATCTTCCAGGAAGAGCTGTTAGTGCAAGGGCAGATCCTGTGCCACAATGCAACAAACTTCTACTCAATCCAAACTGCACACTTCTGCAAACAATTAAATGTTAACCCAAGGACTGTAAGCTGCTCAGAAAGAGAGAGAGAGAGGGAGAAAACGAGGAGGGAGGGGTGACTGGAGAAAGAGAGGGGTGCTTGTGCACAATTACAGCAGGGATTTATGGCCTGAGAAACAATTTATAAATCACAGCGCCTGAGCTAATGTGCTCCAGATTGTTCTCCATGCAGCTGCAATTTTGGTCCGCGTGAAACGGCATAATAAACCTGGCTGGAGGACATGTTTGGGTGGTGGTGGGGCAGGGAGAAAAGTTGAGATTGTGGGTGGGGGCTGAAAGTTTCGAGGTGTTTTGAACAAAGAAACTGAGAGTTTCTTTCTTTTTTCTTTTTTTTTTTACAGGCTGTGTGTAGATTTTGCTGAGGTGCAATTCTTGATTGTTAATGTCGACAGAGGAGAGAATAGGAAGGTCTTAACAGAAAGTATAGCAATATGTACTATCAAATGACGCAAATAATCTCAATTATAGGTTGTTCTCTGGCAATAATGGAGAAACACAGTAGCTGGACAGCAAAATCTAAAATTTGAATAACAAGAACTGTGACTGAATAATTATGAGTTTCCACTGAGAAACAGTTGAAGTTTCAAGGCCAAAATCTTGCAAAGGTTTATGAGCGCACTGTGAAATAGTGAACTGTGGCCTTATAACTACACTCTTGACATAAGTCCAAAATAATTTTAGGTTATAATCAGAAAAGACAAATGTTGCAAACTGATCCCTTCATTGTGGCTGCAGGCTGATGTGGAAGAAGGGATCGGATGTGCTGAGGGGAAGCCTGGGCTTTTGTGGCCACTCAGCCAACTGGCCCTGAACCTTGACCTCTAACCCTTCACCCAGGGGGGCCAAACAAAGCTCTGAGTGACATCTGAAACTAGACACTCTGTGGGGAGAGAGTGTCTGGACAGGACTCAAATAACCCCATTAACTCTGCAGAAAAGATTTATGGCTATTTATTCTCCCCACTGCAACGTTTCGAAAGCTAAAGAGTCACACAGATCTGTCAAAAATAATCAAGCAATTAGAGGTGTGCACCAAGTTTTATCTTATTTACTTGCCAGTATCTCCAGCTTGCACGAAGTTAGGCAAAAATGCTCCATAATTAACAACTCTTGACGAGAGCTGTGATTAGCAGTGATGCACACATATGCCAGCAGTTAGTCTGTAGCAAAATAAATCCCGCTTAATATGAACAACATGAGTCTATCTTCAGGCACTAAGAGACTCACTGATGCATATTCACCAGCACCTCTGACGGATTCTACACAATGGATTATGTAAACATGTCTGGCATTAGTATACTGTAAACAAAAACAGAGAGAAAAGTTGATGGTAAATGTGCAGCGGTGAATGTGAGCCTCCATCGCCAGAATGCTGAAAGCCACTGTAGTATTTAAATCAGGCAAGGAGGGAGGAAGACTGGGCCAAGCATTCTGTAGCTCAGCTGTGAGGCTCTAAGCCGTTGCCCTAGGGTCTTTGTCCTGCCTTTCAGGGCAAGTCTGAGGTAGTCAAAGACCCTATTCATGACCGGCGCTCCCCCTGCCAACACACCCATACAGCCCCAGTCAAGTCAGCCGAGAGCTATAGAGCCTTCCCATTTCACACGAGAATCAGACCTGCCCCTAAAGCCTGCTTCAGGGATTTCCAATAGCCAGCCCCTCCAACCCATGTACGAATCAAACAAAAGGGCTCCTTGGCCTACTCCATGTCATATAGGCTTGATTAGATCTTTTTTTTTTTTTTTTTTTTTTTTTTTTTTTTTTTTTTTTTCCGAATGTAGCTACTCTAAATATGAAGCAAATAAGTCAGTCAAATTTGTAGGGATTTGGTATCTGGCCATGTAAATGGAGTCAGGATTAAACCAGCGGCGGTGTTGAGCTGCCATCTGACCCCGCTACGTCCATCATTATCAATCTGATACAATTTTCACCTAACGCCAAAAGACCACATCTCAACAGAAGTGACACTGAAAGCTCACCCAACACTGAGTATCAAATGATAAAATCACAAAGAAACCTAATCATGCTGCTTATCTGAGGGCAGGCACAAGGGGAATCCCACTATCACTAAAGAGTGTCTTATGTCTGCTGAGCACAAGGCCCTCAATCATAGCCATTACTCACAACTAATCAAGAACATTACCTCATAATTTAAAATTGAGCAGATAAGGTCAGCAAAGAGCGATATCCTGTGGCTGAGGGTTCTATGTGAAAAAACTTCAGCCCATCCGAACTTTCTGCTACTTCGGCTGTTTGTTCTAACAGGATCCACAAGTCTGCCCCGAGATAAAGAGGCTACACATTTTAGATGACTTGTGCCTTTCCTCGGCTTTAATCAAATTTGATGCTCTGCAGAACATTGTGACTTCTTAACAAGTGCAATTGGTTTATGAGGGTAACTGAGGGGAAGACAGGGGCACCCAGAGGTTAAGTTACTACCAATACGCAGACAAGCAGCCTGATCTCATGGGAAAATTGTACGTGTGTGATATTTAATGAACAATTACAGATTACATGTACTCATCTGGCCTGTTTCTTTTTAATTAACCATTTATCGAAAACTTCTCAAACCAGGTCAAAAACTGTAGCCTGTCTCAAATAACTTTGCCTAACGTTGAATTAAAAACAACAACCAAAAAGCAGTTTTACAAGAAATACTGCATTTTTGTATGAAATTATGCAAACCAACAAGAGACCATCACTGACACTTTAAGATAATGGTTAAACAACAGTTAAATAGCACTTCTAGGAAAAAAAACAGTCATGCAGTGTAGATGCCTGATCTTGTAAAAAAAAAAAATTCTCAAGCCCCCTTTCAGGCTCATCTCCTCTAAGCTTGTCTTTTCCCATTACAACTAACCGCAGAGTAACATGTGTCCTGCTTATATACAGTGAATGTATTAAACATGGAAAATTCCCCGTGGCTCCCTTTAAGATTTATGTAGTCAAACATACGATACATTGGATACACTACTTGTTTTTAGAGGCAGAGCTAAATTCGGATTGCAGATGGCACGTCGGTCTCATCAGCAACATAATCAGTTACAGCTGTGAGTCTATAGAACAAGTTCTGTCTTTATTTATTTTTTTTATACTGTGGAATAAAATAAATATCCAAGCTGCAACTTCTCATGAAAAAGAGAGAAAAAGATATTTGCTTTGTCGGAAAAGTAATCATCTGCATAAATTACAGTCAGCCCAATCAATCATAAACAGTTTAATGTAGGTCACACGTGTATGCAGGTGCACTGTGTTGACGTGACATGTGTCCGTCAGGGGACACGAGCCGCACCGGCAGTCCAAACCTGCTCCACCGTTACAGGGACAAACTCGGTGGGAAACTGATTTATAACTTCAACAAGAAGAACAGCTGCTGTGCTCGCTGTCAACTAACCTCATCATGGAAGGATATCCATCCACTTCTTAATTTAGTATGACCACTACAACCTCACTGATACGCCACACATACTGTTTGACATGGCCTTTAACAGAGCCCTGGGCAGAGAGAGAGAGAGAGAGAGAGAGCATTTATGTGCCCTGTAAGTGAACTGAAGCGAGGCCTGATGTAAATCTTAGTTGTACTGATGCTGCATGATCTGATATCCTCCTGCTGCTTGTTGATTGGGCTGTGACTGTAAGGGAATGGTGAGGCATTGTGGTAGACGGAGGAGAAGCTGTGCTCTGTGGGAGACAGAATCCCTCAGATAAGTGAGTGCCTCAAGGTCTGGAAGTCGGCCCACCTCGGGATAACAGGCAAAGGAATAGCAGCACCCGTATCTGCCCCAGTTTATGCTCCCACCACTACATCTCATCAACAATCTCTCCTCCTGCCTGCTCTCTCTCTCCCTCTCCTGCTGCCTGCAGTGCTTAAACTGAAAACAGCTGCTTGGAATACCAGACTGATGAAACCCTGTTTAGAGCTTTTTTTTTTTTTTTTTTTTTTTTTTTCTTCCTTTTTCTTCCTGCTGTACAATCACGTTTTATTAGCATGGAGCGAAACGTTTAAGGTACAATTATAGAGGGAAAACATTTTTTTATGTGCGCTAAACAGTAGTGGTTATGGGTATGAACGGGCCACATACACTTACTGTATATGGGACAGTCCCATAGACGGTTTACTGTCCCGCTACCCTCTGTCTACCAGTTAGATACAAGTATGGCTGCAAGTCAGTATCATTTTCATGATCAGTTCATCTGAAAGTTTTACTGAAGTGCAATTAGAGATGGGTACCGAACTTCGATACTTTTTATCACACGGGCCGAATTACTTCAGTACTATCAATTATCAAAAAATTAGATCTCATTCAGTACCAAATATTAATACCTAAGCTACATCCACACTAACACATTTTTCTTTTAACTTTTAAGTTCACACAGGAGTAAATCTCATCAGTGTTGGTGAACCACAGCATTTTCCATCCATGGGCTCTACTCGAAAGGCCCGCCGACATCCTTTAGTTTTAACTTATGTAAGTAAATCTTACATTAAAACACCTTGTTTTTTACTCTTTCCAAACCATTTTTGGCCTTACACCTGTCTGAGTTGCCTGCACTGCAGTGACTGGAAGCTAGCTTTCATTTACCGATAGCATGAGAGGCATTTAGGAAACATCAGTGAACAAGTGTCGTCAAAGTAGTGGTACTGGTATAGAAATCTATGAACGATACGCAGCCCTGAAAACAGTTTTGTAGAGCTGAAATGACTAGCCAATTAAATAAGTTGATCAAACAGCATAAATTCATTTTTTTAATTTGTTAGAAGTCACTAGTGTCAATATCTTTGGGTTCTAGACTTTTCATCAGACAAGTAAATGTGTAAATATGTCACTTAGAAATATAATGTGCCCTTTTCACTATTTTCTGACATTTTATAACCCAAACCATTAAAGAATTAACCAAAACAACTGGATCATAAAAATGATTTGAAGCCAGAGTATCTTCAAATATTTTATTTAGTCTAACAAACCATGAAGCACAATATATTCAATCTTTGGTGCAATGATCTGACTCAAAAAAGAGAAGCTACAAAGAGCTCGTGTTTAGATTTAATGAATTTTTAGTAGATTAATTATTTAGAGTTTCAATCCCAAACAAAAGTCGTTTGAGGACAAATTGTTTCAGAACTGTGGTCAACTGGGTGTGAATGTGACTACCCTCCTTACAAACTCAGGTCCCACTCCTCCCCTTGCACCAGGACTCCAGGTTAATACCTCAGAACAGAAAACCAAACATGACTAAGCTGGTACTCACAAAACACATGATGCATGTCTCCACCTCCCACTCCTCCATCTCCGAGAGCTTTCATTCACTGCAAACACTTTTCGTTTTTTGATAATGAGCAGCTGCGGAACAAAAGCGATAGCAAGCTTTGGATTGCCAGTGCTTCAACCTCAGCCACCTTTTAATAACTCCATCCTGCCATGATCATCCACAAAGGATTGCATTTGTTTGAAAGTAGAGGCCGGACATGTAGACATGAGCAGCAGTTTCCTCTCTAAACAGGAGGTTTTTTTTGTTGCTCTAGATTGTTCCATGGTTGACAACACATCTAAAACTGTTTCAAAGCTAGAAAAGCTGAGACTTTGGGGAGAACTCAGGTGTGTTAGAGATGTTCACCTTCGGCTAAATGTCTCCCAACTTTAACACAAGTTCGCCCGATTTTTCACAGGGAAATGCAATGTACCAAGCTGCAAGTAGCTCTGGCCAAACATAGCAAATGAGAAAAACACATAAATTGATAAAAAAAACATTTGCACACATATTCATCTTGGCACATCAAAGGGATTCATTGATGTCGCTGAACATGGGGAGTCTGCGGCTGGAGAGGGGAGATGTTGGTTATCCTTTCCTCAAAGGGTGCTGAGATGCTCCTGATGGGCCCCGGCGCTCGAGAAGCCAGAGAGCGCTATAAACAGAATTTCTAATGCCAGGCGGGCGAGTGGGTGGGTTAGGTAGTGAACTAGCAGCCGATGGGGTAGCGGGAGGAATTGACGCCAGCTCATGCTTTCCACAGAGACCAGAGAGGGAAGGATACAGACCAGGACTGACACCATTTCACACAGTTCTGTGCGAGTGATGTTAGGAAGTGAGCATGAGCATCCATGGTCTGAAAAGGAAATGCACAATGCCAGATGCAAGTTCACATAAAACCCCCAAAAGGAAAGGTTGTCTGCGAAGCTGCTGGAGATTATAAAAAGTTCTGACATCTAATGATTTGTTGCTTATTGGTTGGTGAATGGTTTATACATGTAGAGGCACGTAAAGTGGAACATCTTATGGTGATATAATCACAGCTACAAACTGCTTTGGTTTGTGTTGCACTAATTAAACCTGACCTTGATTACCCCTGTGCAATATAAAAGTAAACGTCAACACATACAAGTGTTGAAATATGTAACAAATTATACTGTAATAAATTAAGATTTTAATTTTAAAACACTCTCCCCCCCTTTAAATTAAAAAAAAAATCATGATAGACTTAAAATTTCTTTTTTTTTTTTACTAATTTAATTCAATTTCCTCAAGCCAAAGCAGAGTTCATTATCAAAATGAATCACTCCAGGCAGAGCTCTCAGCCAGCGATGGCATTGCTGTGATTGCTGGAGATCTGTTTCTAATTGAACAGAGCCACCAAACTGATGTAGATGTGTTTGCCTTTGAAGGAAAAAATATTTTAAAAACTCTAAACCTAGTCAAAAAATGTTAGCTCTGTTGACACAGTGCTTGGCTGAAAAAATATTTGCGCGCCAACATTCAGGAATACAACACTGAGGGTTGTCAGAATGTGAGCCCTGCACACTGTTCCCTCTGTTGCAAAATACCCACACAGCCTCACCTGAGCACCACCCCCCCCACCCTCTCGTCCTCCCTCCAACCCCTCCCTGACACTCACAGAATTCACAAACGTGCAGCATGCATGGTTGCATGTTCACACACACACACACACACAGAGCAAGGTGAGTGAAATGCTAAGTGAGCCACCTGATGAAAAGACACCTCCACACAAACAGGCTTTGCTTATGCAGGGAGAGGCCCTTTTATTCAGCGGGACAATGTCTGTGTTGACTTTTCTTTGTCTGCACATTTTTAAGCACCAAAAGCAACAAAAAGAATGAAAAAAAAAAAAAAAAAAGAAGTCAGAGAGGCATGCAATCGAAGCCACTGACATGTTCAGACTTATACAAGCTCCCCATTCATATCTCAATCTCAAACCATTTTCTATTCAACAATCATGCTCGGGAGTTTGGAGTGTCCCACCACATATTTGATGAAGATATGTTTGAGCTACTAACCTCGCTCTCGCTTACTTGTCACCTCTCACACACAAGAGGCATTTCGCTCTTTAGTGACAACGATGATGATCTACGTGCTGAGTTATCTAAAAATGCTGATGAAGCTGACAAGAGGTGGCGTCAAGCAGAGTGTGTTCACCAATTAAATTTGGCACTACAGAACAATACGAATTGACAAACAATGAGCTGGATGTTGTCTGGCTGACTTAATAGGAAAAAAAAAAAAACACAGAGCTCTGGCCCCTGCACCCCGCAGCAGGCAGAAGTCTGGTGGAACATCTCTGCAAACATAAAACCTCCTCCTCAGCTCTCGGTGGATTACAGCGGAATGTCAGCTCTGAGCAGGCTTTAAATCAGTTATGCTTGGCCCTCAGGGGAACTCTGTGCTGATCCCATGTAGGCCTGTCTCTCATTGCTCATGATAGGGTTGCCACATCCCAATTCTTTTTTTTTTCTTCTTTTTTTTGGGGGGGGGAGGGGAGTTCACACTTAAATCCCTCATCATGTAACACATTGCGGAGTAAAATTACTGCATGATAACTCTTGAGCAACAACTCGTATCTATTCTATGCACAGATATGCATTATGCAGCTTCAGAAAGCCTTATTATCACAGAATAGTACTAAGACCAGAAGGGGGAGTTGTTACTGAAAATGCAAAACTGAATGCCTCACATACATCTGTAATTACAAAAATATTTACAATGTGCTCAAAGTTATGAAACCACAGCACTCCACCTGGAAACTGCACATTTTTTTGCCTGCTATTAATGATCTGCTTTGAGAGACATAACTTTCATGTGTCTCACACTGCACAAGCACAACCGCATACCACCCCACGCTTATAAAACAAATCTGTCAGTCCCAGCAAGGCTTTCCAAGCCACACAATATCGTAAAGTGTTTGCAGGCACCAGAGAGGTGACAACACACATCCACCTACCCTGTGAGCAAATTTTTTTTTTTTATTTTTTTTTTTATCTCTTGAGCCAATCAGCATATTCCACAGGATGATGATGCAGGATAAATGTAACTGTAGAGCTCATTAGTTGAATGAAGTTGTTGTTGTTGGGGCCAGACGTGTGCACAGCCCACTGGTAAATATCATTGAGAGAATCTGGCTGTATAGAACTTCATTCACAGGTGTAAACAAACCCAGAATGCCAGCCTAAAAAGGTGCTAAGTGGAACCTCTCATCAATCACACTCACTCTAAGCCCCGAGCGCAGTGCAATATAGAGACCTTAAGACGACTGCTAAGTATGCCAGCCATTGTCTGCCTGCTTGTTTTCTGCCACACTGATGATTGACACAGTCAGCTCACTTTGTCCCATTGACCTCATTCCTCTTCTTTTTTTTTCTAATATGGAGGATTGTACCTCCGAATTCAAAATCCCCTCCAATTATTTGTTACTTTGCCTCAAGCAACAAGACAACCATTTTAATTTTCAACTTTTTTTTTCTGGACAAAAACACAAGGGAGTGAGAGGTTTTCATACCAGAGACACATGACAAAACAAAGCGGGGTCTAAATAAGAGAGCGCTAAACAACTAACGACTACTTTCGATTATTTTTCCTTAAAGATATCACGAACATCTACAAACGTTTCCTGCAAAAATCCCTCAGAAATAGCGCAAAATATTACGATTTAATTATATTCAAGCGTGTTTTATCTCTTCCTGATTACATTATTATTCCTATGAAACTCTGGTGGCCAAAACCAACAACTGAGACAAACTACAAGGTGGCATGCATCACATGAGGAGAGTAGCCATTTAGTTAATGAGCCCCAATGGAGACCTCCAATGAAGCCATCAAGACTGCTCAGAATAACAATGGTCAACTAACGCCTTTCTAATTGAATGGAAGGTACAGGGAGGCGAGCGGAGTGGGCCTGGAACAGTGAAAAGGAGACAAAAAAAGGGAGGGGTGGGGTGGGAGAGTAGGGGGATCTTTTCAGTCAGATGCCTGCCAGGCCTTAACGAAAGTACTTGTTTTTTGGGGGGATGTGACAAGGCTTGTGGGGAGGGAGGGGGAGGGAGGGGGGGGGGGGGTGGACGAGCTCGGAGGAACACAGCTCTCCAGCAGGGATTATTTCAAGGAAGTTTGCACAGCCCCATTTAAAGTGTATTTAATTGGCTACGATTCCTAATATTGTTGGCTAAATTGCCTAAAATCGTGCATGTTTGTTTGGAATCGGTCTTCACTGCCACTGCGTAGAGCATGTGCTTTGACCTAAGCGTGGGATTATGTGTCTTCATTAGTGACGGTTGCATCATTACTAACTGGCGTGAAAGTATTATAAGGTCTGAACACTTCCTTAACAGACCACCATGATACAATGTGACATTTACACCCAGACAAACTGTAAAAAATATAAATGCAACAACAGCCAACAAATCAATGCAATGATCAGTATGAAAGCCAACAAACAACTAGTATGAAGCCACCATGCAACAAGTTAAGGAATCATTGCAAACTCTGCATCAACAACACTTGCTCAAGACTGTCAACCTTATCTAGACATTAAAAGTATCTGGATAGCGTCTGCCATGGACACTGCAGCGAAATGCCTCCCTTGTGTGCCTTAAGGGGGGTATTACATTGTTGTTACTGTCGGCTACAACTTCGGGAACAGCCTTCACCCTTGTAGGTCTAAAATACGCTGAGATCATAGCATACATAATGAAGAAAAGCCTCCTTTAATACAAAGTACAAAATAGAGTAGGCTAACTTAAAACTATATTGCTATTTTTTGACAAACACATTCACTGCACGGGACAATAGAAGCCCCTATATGAGAATAATAGCGATAGCGTTTTTGATAAAACCAGCTTTAGTAAAGCAAGGTCACTACATAATGCAGACCCTGGACAAGCACTGCATTTCGGGAGGAACTGTCACAAATTCTTCCAAAATTATAAAGAATGACTGATGAGTCTCAGCCTTGTGCAGAGCGAGAAATTATCGTATGCAAGCCTTTCGCGAGGGTTGGTGGTAGGGAGAAATGTATATCCCTAAAAAGAACAAAGAAGTAGTTAGTACTCCTTGAGAGGCCACTCGGAGGGAATATGGCGGTCTGGCAGTAACACAAGGAACTTTTACGCACGGCCAAAGTTTTTGCAGCGTGCGAGAGAATAAAGAAAAGAGAGCAGTGAAAAAAAAATAAATCCAGAGGGACACTTACTGTTCGTGCACTGGGAGACAGTGAACCGTTGGATAGGTACGGATTGGTGAGGTCTGGGATCATAAGAAATGGGTAGCCAGGATAGTGAGGACTCTTAAAAAAGCCACCATCTTGCTGTCTTCTCAGTGCTGCAGGGATAAAGAAAAGTCATTCGTTAGGGTTAATTCAAAGCACAAAGCGACATAATTTCCAGTTGTACTATACCAAACACCGAGGGTGGTTTGTTTTTGTTTTTTTTATGATTATTATTATTTGTACCTTCACTGAAGTAGTCTCTTGTTTTCTCATAACTTTCTGAGTCGGGTCTCGTTTGGGGGCGCCTCTCTGCTGGCTAGAAGAGAGATTGTACACGGAGTGGAAGAAACTGTTGAAACTTTCAACACCAAAATCACGTTTCTTTGAATGCTTACAACTGTGAGGAACATTTCATGCGTGCAGCACACTTACCTCTGAGTCTGACGAGCTGCTGTTGTTTTCCGACTCGTTCACTAAGGAGGATTTCACATCATCCAAATCCCTTTCCGCTGACACATTTTCGGATATCTTTTCCTCCTGTTCCCCTTCGTCTTTAAACGATATCATTTCATCGTTGGCCCCCAAATCATCCCCACCACCGCCGTTCAGCTGTGGCATTTTCGCAGACCAGTGGATGGTGTCGAAAAGGAGGAAAAACAAACGCAAGAACTATCGCCTTTTTTTTCTTTTTTTTTTTTTTTCTTATCGGATCGGTGTAGTCCAAACGAGCCGCTGGAGTAGTAAACTAACTACAAGAAAATGTTCATGTTTCAAAACTCCCGTTTCATCCTCTGAACATGATCCCGTGGTCCATGGTGAGTCTTGTGATAATAATCCACAGTTCAAATTACAACAGTGACGCTGATTGAAAAATATCGATGAATATTTGGCGTCGGTGGCCGGATGCGCAGCAACTTGGCAAAGTTTCGCCTCCTTCGCAGCTTGTGGACAACTTGTGGTCCCTGTGTGTCTCTACTTTGTGTGCTGCTGAGGAATGGGACTTTCTCTCCTCCTACAGAGTCCGGAGACCACATAAACTACAGCCCAAGCGACCGAGAGGTTACTCAAGAACAAGCAACACGTCCGATTTCATCTCCTAATATCCATCTGTGAGAAAACAATGGTTCAAGTAAGAAACGAGAGAAAAACACGACGCGGTCAGGCTGCGGGTTTCTTCACTTGTGACTCGCTTGTTTTCCTCCAAAACCGACGGTTTGCTCTCTTCTTCAACAAACCCAAAGTTCATAACTATATACGAGAAAAAAAAAACACAGTGAAAAAGTATTTGTTTTTTCAAATGGTTTCAGCTGGACGTGGTCGCCTTTTCCCTCCACATTGCTGCCGGGGAATGCGCTCCGAAAACTACTTGGTTGTTCAAGTGGAAGAAAAGCGCAGCCCGTCCGTAGAGGAGGAGTTTGCGCTGAAAACCGACACTTCATTCACCACCACGGAGATCAGCTATTCTTAACCCTCAAGCCACCAACGCTCAGCCATCACACAAACCAGACAACGAAATGATCGAGGGCATATAGCCGGCATGTAAACAGAACATTATTAGCATTATTGTTATTATTATCATTATTGATGGTGTTGTTGCAGAAATTATGAAAAGGAAGAGTCATTCTACCTGCCACTGACTGTAAACAATTCTGCATTTAACACGTGCAAAATAAGCACAAATTATGTGTCTCCCTAATTATGTTTAATTAGTTAAAGTAAATTTGAGTAGCAGTCGATCATGTGGTGGAAGCAGCTGATATTTCCAGTATTGTTAAGGCGCAGCACCAGAGACCACACTGCCTCCATCTGGGTGAAAATGACAGGCCAGGATTTAGTGACAAACTCATAATTACACGCGTGTTTGGGAAAATTGCACGTCTGCGTGTCCTGAGACAATACCCTGGGAAAGACAAAGCGCAATAACACCTGGGATAGGCATGGCCTATTGTGGCACAGCTATAGGCATGACAGTGAGGCAACAAGACTCTGAACATCTCGGGCCTCCTATGACAGGACATGCCTGACTCACTTTTCTTTCTCCCTCTCATTCTGTCTCCGTAGGCTGAAGTACGTTGCCCCATTGTTGTTTTGAGGAACAGGATTGGAGGCCTGGTTTTGCAAGCAGTTTTGGAAGAACAAAGGAAGTGGTTACAACATCTTTTTTGTTCCTGTGTGGAGTAACCTGCACATAAATCTTAATCATAACTGACATAGAGATGTATTTTAAACACGTTAAAAAGAAATGGAGAGTTTGGTTACAAAGCATTGGTAATCGAAACGTTTTCCAAAGTTTAACTCACTCAAGTTAGCATTTTTTTTTTTTTTTTATCCTGTAAGAACATTTCCTCATGCCCCATCCCATCATCACCTTCCTCAGTCTAAGCGCAAAGGACCTCAGACTTTACTTGTGATGCAACTCGACAGGCTTTCCTTGTCTGAGAAAAGAAGTCATTGATGTTGTTGACTGCATGTCAGGAAGCTGAGGGTTGACTGACAATCCAGTAGTGTCTCCACGGGCCTCATTAGATTAGATTCCTATGGGGTGTTTGTGTGTGCGCTTGTTGGTGTGTATATATTTGTATTCAGTTAAAAGCAACCTGCATACTGTAGTTGCATCTTCCGTGAATTGCATGCAGGGTATTTACTGATTGTGGGTATCTTGTACACAATGGTTGCACTTGCATGTACACACACACACACACACACACACACACACACACACACACACACACACACACACACACACGGGGGTGAACATTTGCCCTCAGGGCTACACATCATTGTTTTTTTATTCTGTTTTTTTAGGAGGCGGGGTGCTATAGTATGCAAAAATGTAACAGGTGTGTTTTCCAAATGATGCTAGTTCTGGATTTTGTTCATTCGAATCTACGATGCAACCCTTTCGTTTGACACTGAACTAGGATATTGTTTTCCATACCCCAAACAAGCACAAAACAGAAAGAATACAGATTTCTTTTTTTTTTTCTTTTTTTTTAATAGCGTAGTACATGTCAGAGATGTAATGGACTGTGCATGTCCCAGCAGGTGTAATTACAATTATTCAGTGCTCCTGCACCGGAGCCTTATGAATGTTTAATAAAGAAATCAAATATTAAAACAAGTCAACACAGAAAAATAATAATGACATGCATAAGCAGTTGCTCAACAGGAATATGTCTTAAATAATGACACTTCTCACACATAAGTGTGCTATTGAGCACTTTTGGCTTGCAGCATTGTTGTTTGTTCGCAGTAAGTTGTAAAAAGCACAATGAGAAATAACAAAGTTTTAAAACAATGCAGTCTTAAATGTGTCATTCCAAAGTGAGAAAGCAACCACAAAACAAATTGATGTCTGTTGTTATAAAGCACATTCATTTGTTTTAATGCTTTTCTTGGAAAACATCATTATGCTGTTGACAGAATCGCATATACTTACAGGATGACACATTTCAGATATCTTTTCTGTGTTTTGTGCGAGTACGAAGTCCCTCCCACTGATTTATTCATCAAATCAACTGCACTTTGCTGTTTTGGAAGAATTTGACAATCTAGCATTTGATGAAAATTTATTTCTTCACACCTGCAACACATAAAAGGAGATTTTCTGTCTTTTTTATTTACCTACGTAGCCTTCCTTCTTCCTATGACTGCCTTGTTCGAGTGGGATTGGTTTTAACTGGGAGCTGATGAGGGGTCAGGAGAGATGCGAACAGCCACAATCTTAGCCTGGGGGCAGATCGACTGGTGGCCAGAAAATTTATTCAGAGGGTGCTGTCCCTGCATCTGCCTTACTTTGAAGTTGCTCTCTCAACTCTGGCATGTCGTACGTGACTGTGTGTTCATTTTTTTTTTCTCCCTCTCACTAAAGAGAGTGTGAAAAAGCAGAGATGGAGCGGTCGTGTGTGCCAGTACACATGCATGTGTTTCTCTGTGTGGTGTGTGTTCCTGTCAAGAGTGTACTTGTGTATGGATGTTTGTGTGGTGCTGCGTGCGTGCGCGCGCGCGCGCGCGCGTGTGTGTGTGTGTGTGTGTGTGTGTATGTGTGTGTATGTGTGTGTGTGCGTTTGATAGACGGTGAGAGTAGAAGAGAGAAAACAGGAGAGGGAGGAGAGAGATAGAGAGGGAGAGATGCTGTGTGCCAATCCATACTCGCTTTGGAGAATTCAAGGTCATCCTTTCATGTTTTGCCAACCATCGGTCAATCAGTTTCCAATCAAAGTGGTGCTTAATTCAGCAGTAATTCCCATCTCCTCATCACGTTTTCCCCTCACTGTTTCAGAAGTGTTAAAGCAGCTCCCTTGTCTTCTCTCTGATCTGCTGCAGTGTGTCCAACATGTCTTGCCAGGCCAAACCCACCCTGTCAAGTTCTCTAATAATGCTAGTTAAAGTGTGGGGAGGACATGTCAGATCACACAGTGTGCTACTGTTGCTGCTATCTATCTCACTTCAGGAGATTTAGGTCTCACTTGATTGTCTCTGAAGCATACCCAAGTCGTGTTCTTTTATTAATCCAAAGAGCCCCGCCAAAATGTCTCCATTTGCCTTTTTTGAAGCTTGAATTTGGAAGATTCAGCAAAGAATGTTGTCCAACACAAATCTGGAACAGTTTTAATCAGCCCAAAATCACTTGTGTAAGAATGTGTAATACACCTGTCAGTTTACCAGAGGATACCGTGTCAGTGTCACGTTTTGCCTTGACAAGGCGTGTAAAGTAAAGGTGCCTGAGGATTAGGAACCGAAAACTATTTGACTAGGTTTAGGATAATATCATGGTTTGGTTTGAAATAGTAATTTAATGCAAGCAACATTACCATATCATCTAAGCTACTTAATGTACGTTACGTTATGAAAATAACTCACACAATAACTTTTGCTTTCTCAAGGACTTGATCACTGGTCTCCCAGGTGAAAGTCCTGCATTTGTTTCATCCACTCACCCCTGGCCCCCTCTCTTTACAGACTTTATAAATCTTTGTACCCTTCTGAATAAAAACAGGCTGGTCGTCCATATGTCAACTTCACGTCTACATGAGGTAAAACGTGACATTGACACAGTATCCTCAGGTGGGCAGATGTATTCGATGATTTTACGTGGTACCAGGCTGTTATAATAGACGTTGTCCCATATCTCAATATTTATCATTCTGTATTTCATATAAGATGCTTTATTAAAATATAGAAAAAATGTTGCGGGCGACATGTTTCCAAAAAGAGACGGATTGAAGGTTTTCAAATCAACACCTGTTAAAAGTGTTGGTTTATTCATAATGGGATGTGACACAAATATATGAACATCAAGTGTGTATAAGGAAGAAAACTCGACTTTTGTTTTTTTAATCAAAGGGCAGGATAAACTTACAAAACTGGTTTGCATCACCACTGTGTCATATTAGCTCACCTCCTCAGTCATCACACTAAGTCTGGATGGATGGGAGTGCCTCATGCAATCATGGATCTCACTAAAATAACCTCATATCCGTTTTAATCCACAGAAAGGTCCCCTTTCCAGGCTGGTATGGGCGTATATGGCATTTAAGACTGCGTGAGGATATGATTAGATGACAGTTTTTACTGCCTAAAGGGTGTAACTGAAACACTAAACTGTGCAGAGAAGGAAAAATAAAAGACCGCGCTGCAAAGTTTTATTCCTGCCTTTCTCCTCCGCTCTGGTGTTTTGTTGCATTTGTAGTATTCTTTTCAGGCTAGAGTCAAGAAAGTGAAAAAAAAAAAAAAAAGAATCCTACTTTTATGAAATGCGTGTTGACTCTGTTTACTTATGTATGATAAAATACAAATTATGATAACACTTAAAGCAGAGAAATGCAGACCGTGTTAACATATTTCTCCCATATAGGTAATGAATGAATAAATGATTATTGCCTCAGCCAAATGAAATCGATGCAGATCACACAAAGAGTGTAACATTATAAGACCTGAACAACATCAAACATGTCCAGGCACTCCAATGCAAATTTACATGGTTGCTAAGAAGTGCTCGCTCACACCTCTTGTCTACAGGACACGTTCCTGTTTTTCTGTATCGCAGAGGATGCTTTTAAGGAGCATTATTTCTCAGAACTTCAAAGCCTGCCAAAAGCACTCTCCTTTTGGAGTGTGCAGCAGCTTGAAAATGTACTTATATTTTCCAAATGGACAGGAAGAGGCCCTCACTGGTATTGAGGTGATGCTAATGCACTGTGGCGCTAGCTATTTTTTTTTTTTTTAAGTTTTACTCGGTTTACAGCTCAAAAATACAGCCTGTGTTAAATGGTAATAGCATTTTACAGGCTTGATTTTTATATTAACTTTAATATCCCATAATTTTAACAACAAAAAGACAACAGAAGAATTTTTTTTTATTTTGCTGTGTCTATATGGAAATCTGGCTTTTACACAGTACAGCCAACAATGCCAACAGGTCCCCGTGGACACTATTTACTCTGTACAGCTCTATAATCTCATAATTGTCTAGAAAACCTGAGTCAGACTCTTTCCAGATGCTGCATCCAGGTTTTCTGATATTTCCCTGCTTTTATTGATCCTGTTAACATTATCGCTGCAAGGTCGCAGTCAACTGCCTTTGTTTTCTCAGCTGAGGAAGGATTGCGCTGCTCCTCGGAGGACTGGAGATTAGTTCCCGTGATGTAAACCCTGCCCAAGTAAGAGGCTGTTGACTTTATTTAATATGTCCGCCAGATTTTTTATGAGCATTACGCAAATGAAATGGTTTGCATTATGTGTGAACCATACGTTCCACAGAGGCACGGATGGCAGCAGACAGCTGGAAGTAACTTGAGCCCCTCAGTCACTTATCAGCCCTGGTATCCCTGCCATTTCCCATAGCCATCTTCAAGCCAGAAGAATCCAGCCATTGTTTTCATCTCTGTGGGCCCTGTGTTAACTCAGCAGCCCCTCGCTGATTGTTGCCGAGATATTAAAGAAAATGGTAGATTTGTCTTTGTCCATATAACCCCATCTTGTGACATCCAAGCTCTGTGTTTGTGCCAGAGTATGTGTGTGTTTGCGTGTGTGTTCTACTTGATGCAGTTGCAGAGAGCAGCTGCACCTGCCCTGTATGTCAACAACAGGGTCTGGAGCAGACACTCAAGAAGAGAGGTGGCTTTCACACCACCGGCCTCACTGGAGCTGCTTTACTTTCCAAAGACAACAATGACCACGCTGCTGTGCTGCGCCACGAAGCTTTTAGGCTCTATAGGCTTGGCGCCTGGTCTGTGTGGCCTCGAGATTATCTCCCGACTGAGCCCTCTACATACAAGCTTATTGGACTTCCTCACGTCCCCTTGTTTTTGTGCCTCTAAAGTTTCCAGGATGCTTTTTGACTGTCTGTTTTACACATAGAGACAGGATCCCCCGTGGGGGTTGTTAGGAGGTTACAGGGGGGTAGTAAAGGGGTCAGGGAGAAACTGTCAGTCTATTTCCTTTCTCTGTCCTTGGGAAACTGCACCACAAGTCTTTTGCATATTTTTAGCGTCCTTGCTGGTTTTTGTCTGCAAGTATCCACAGGAGGAGATAAAGTTATTCCCAGTCCACAAAGACTTTTGTTTTTCACATGGATTACTTATTATTAATGTCTTTTTAGCTCATTTTTTTTTTTACAACCTAAAGAATGACCATGTCCTGCACACAATCTGTCAGAATAATGCACAGGGTCTGGAAACCATCATCTTTATGTACTGTTCTGTAAATCTCTCTTCCATAGTATTAACCCTCTGCTGGTGGTTGCCTCGAACTTGAGTATCAACAGCTGGTAGTGTGTGTGTGTATGTATCTGGGTGTGTGCAGTCAGTTGCGACAGAATTGCTGTAGATTAATGATATTTTTTACATTCATTTAAAAAAAAGTCACACTCAAAGTAGTAATGATGAGACGGGGAAATACTATGTGCATACATCTGTTAGATCATTTGTAAGGCCTATAATAGTTTTGGACAAAGTATCTTCTTGATTGTAAACTGTAAGAGAGTGATTATTATCTGTGAAAAGTGTCTTTTTTCTGGTAAAATAGGAGGCGTGTTTTGCTGTTAGTTGATGTGCTGGCAGTGTGCTGTTTGAGGGGAACTGAGTCATGTTGATTAGATCCAGTCACAATAAGAAATTCAAATAATGATTGTTAAGCACCGTTTGAGCCCAAAAAAAAAAAGCAATGGAAGAGAAATGGCACAAAAAAGGTGGGATAATTAAACAAAGAGCAAAGCCCTGCTCCCTGTCTTCTTCGGGAAACTCTGCTCCAAGGTCGGAGCAGGCACTGAGTGATTACATTCAGCTGAGAGAGTGAGCTTTTATAAACCTGCTGGGAAGTCATGCTCATTTACATTCAGACAGCATTTGCAGAGAATCACCTGAACGGTGCAGATGATATTGCTCACAAACATGTCCTACCTGCTGCACAGCATTTCTTCCTGTGTTATCTCTGAGCACATCAACTGCGCTGTCTCTCCTTGCAGTATGACTACAGGCGCTCATCTGTGGCTGTTAAAATAGCTGCTTGGTGTCTGTTAAATAATTTTGGCATAACTTAAACCACTATAAATGTGGCTGCAGAGTTTGCATCATCTTTAAACCATCTAGGGTTATCATTCTTTGTACATGGCGACAGTCACTATTGTGTGTTGTTATTCATGTGCTTCATACATAATACAGTGGTTTGTACATTATGTCTTCTGAAATAGACTGTGGTGAGAGAAGAAAATTTCATTGTGAGAAAAAGGGGCTACTGTAATTTAAAAAAGTCCTCAGAGTGAAGAAAACCACCTTGAAGAAATTACGTGTAAACAGAAAGCACGTTTAACCATATTAACCAGACTGTTGTTCTTGCTTTCTAATTCCACAATACAATTATCACTCAGTGAATGTGAAGGTACATGCCAATAAAAATAAGTCATTTCTGTTTTGCTTTGGCCCACCTCTCTATAATGCTTGACTCTGCAGCTGCACCGAGTGCTGTGGAAAACAAACAGTGCAGTGCAGCTGGGCTCCTCAAGACAGCGAAAGGGGAATTTTAATCCCATTTTTTTTCTTTGGCACCAGTCAGATTTATTTGGTCATAAAGAAAGGAAAAGCACCCCACCATCTGAGAAGGATTGGGAAGTGAGAACGCAAATTATGCCAGAACCCCAGTTGTAGACTTGGAAACACAACAGGCCAGGAAATGAATCCCCAACAGGTCAAAGAGCTCAAAACACAGAGGAGGCCAATTAACGCAGATAGTGACACATTACTGGGATACCTGGACAGCTCAGATCAGCCTGTCATGCTCACAGAGAACACCAAGAACCAGCTAGATATGTTGCAGTGCAGGTTTTTGCAGTGATATCATTCACAGTAACAGTTTTATCGCCATGAGACACACAAGCGCTGCAGTCAAAGGCTAACCTACACGTGTCTCTCATCCAGTCCTGCAGCGTGCTCTGAAAACAAACTATCCCGAGAGCCTCAAACCATTTCCAGCTGTCACGTCCATGCTCCAGTACAGGTCCTAACCTGATATGACAGGGCAAGGCGAGGTGAGGGTCAGGCCTCCAGGAAGATTCATAGCATGTAACTCAAACTACGAGCATTATATTCATAATTGCCCGTGGTTGAAAAATGAAGATGGCCATGTGCTGCACCTATTGTCTCTCACGTTACCTTTATTACTTTCTCACCTTACATGAGACACTACAAGTCTTTATATGTACAATAACAAGGCGAGGACAATGAAATACCACAAATATGTAGTGGTGCAATGCAACTATATGCTTTTGCTCAAGTACTAAGTTAATTGTTATTCCTATAACACACATTCTTTCCTAATTAAAATTTTTGATCTAAAGAAAATATTATTTAAAAAAAGTTTTTTTTTTTTTTTTTAAGATTAAACTATCCAGAAATATTAACTGTTTGAAGAAACAGTAAAATACATCCAGTCTGTCTGTTGGGATGAACCAATAAGGTAATTTACATATATCAATATCATAAGGAACATTTGTCTACATAGCAAATCTGACAGAATTATATTTAATCATTTTGGAAATGATGTGTCATTTTTTGATCTAAGACTGTGATGGACAGAATGTTAGGCTGCCCATTAGTTGTTTGCACTATACATCAAATGTGGCGAAAAGTATATATGTAAATAATTCAAATTGGTGACAGATACTATGATAGATGATAGATGATAGAATGAAGCATCACAGTGTTTTTGTTGCTGGTGAGATGTTGTAGATTGCAAAAACAGAGTAATAAGCCCATTATAACGCCAAAGCGTGTAATACACCCGTCAGTCCACTTGAGGATAACGTATCGGTGTCACGTTTTGCCTCGCCTAGCCATGAAAAGTACACGCATCTATGACTGAAGTCAAAGGGAGGTCATGTGACAGGGCACATAGAGTAAAAAGATTTGTGTAATGTGAAGGTGGGATTGGTTGGATGGAGTAAAAGCAGGACCGGTGTTCAAGTCCATGGAAAAGCAGAAGTCGCTATAGAATTTTTATAAATTACTTCCATCATGTAACATATCTAATGTACGTTAAGTAACTTAGCATATGAAATGTTAGATATATACTCATTTTAACCCACACTATGATGTTTTCCTAATCCTAACCACATGGTGTTTGGTGCCTAAACCTAAGACTCCTTATTTTTGCGACGCAAAACGTGAGGCAGACACGGTATCCTCTTGTGGACCTGTGCATGTAATACAGGTTTTTGCGTGATACTGTGCTGGACTAACACAGCAATAAGCAGATAAGATTCAATGCAACAGTCATCTGGAATATTGCTCAAAGCCTCAGTTATCTTAGCTCCATAAAAGAGATAAACGTGTCCCTGTGAATGTCTGGGAATAGCATGTGTACTCATCCAAGTCCCCCAGTACACTGAGGCACAGGACAGGCTGCAGACCCTGAAGTCCTCTTTAGTTCAACATGCAATAAAATGATAGACTGCAACTTCAAAATCTATAAAAAATTAACTGCACAGGAAATATTACATGAATACGGCTTCACACAGACACAAGAACTCAAACAGACACACTGCTCAGCCCCTGATGTCAGTATGTAAGTCACGAGAGGTACAAGACGCTTTTATTATGGGCAGCATGGTGTCTCTGTTTAACTATCATAAACTATGTGTTTTTCTGAGGGTGCCATATTTTAAAATAGCATTTATCTGGCTCTTTATGTGATATTCTATTTAAAAAGGTCACTGCAATCAGACGCGCGTATCTGGTCCATGTCACAGCCAGTGTTTAAGTTCCCTCTGTGGTTGAAGTATAACATTTGGGTGGTGGAGACGGTACAATACAACCACCCCTTTCTTGGCTGTTTTTTTTTCTTTTTTTTTTTTTTTCTTTAATGATATGTTTTACCCTCTGTTAGCTGCCTATATTGAATTTCCCATTTTTCTAAAGCATGTGGACTATCCATTGAAGAAATGCAAAGAACGCACACAAGGAACAGAGCTCCAAACATGCACTGAAGGCAATAGCATGCCTCAGTATGAAATACTTAGTCCGAGCATTGTCCTGATTTCCTGAAACGCTTGATAGTGACTGGGATTTCAAATGAAAGACGAGTGAGGATGAGAAAAAAAGAGGCAATTTTACTCTTGTGGTTTTTAAGGGGTGTTTGTGTGGGTGTGGGTAATTCTTTATCAAGCCTTGCTATCCAAGCTCTTACCTCCTCTTTTGGGCCTTTAGGAGCATCCTGTGACCTCTGACCTCCCAGACAATAGAGGCCAGGACGTTTCCCAGTGAGCGCCGATGGAGCCAACAACAGGAACATGAGGGGTGCTCCTGGGAAACAAACTGTTTATTGTGCAGCAGGATGGACAGCCCCCCCCGTGTCCCAGTCACTTACTTTCACACACAGTCGCAGACACTGACTACACACCTCTGCACAGTAAAATCCTGTCAAACAACAGGTGGCTGCTTTTAAAGGCTGAACCATGCAGCAGCAGTAATACTCAAATGTCCCATATCTTCTGAAGAAAAAGAGTGTGCATGTGTGTGTATGTGTGTGTGTGTGTGTGTGTGTGTAACAAAAGACAAAGATAACAAGAATAGTTCCCTTTCACCTAAGTCTCAAAATATTATTTGTTGCAAGTGTATAGATACTTTTTGCTTCTTTTTCCATGTTTTGTGATACATAGCTACCCTCTATGTTCCAGTATGCAGTCCATAGAGAAATGTACGCTTTGATTCAGCTGTCGCTTTCTCCTTCATTTCTGCATAGGCTCAGGCTGCAGATGATAAGTTTATATTTAGTTGGACTTTCTATTTCATAACAGTACCCAGCCATTTGTTGGTGCTGCCACTGCCTGTCTGTTTCAGAGGAAATCCCTCCTTTGTCTCTCAAGGAAGCTCAGCAAACTGGGAAAACTTGAATTTGTCATCAGAAATGAAACAGCTGGAACACATTTGATTTGGGCGAGTCACTGCTAAATGTATTAGTCAACACTCCAGACTGGTTATTACCTAGGCTCTGGAGACTACTCATTGCAAGAGCAGCACAGTAAAACAGTTTCCAGAGCTGTCAATCACCGTGCCAGAAGTGTGGTGCAACACAGAGACACAGGGGGCTCTGGGGATCGCTCTGTAAGTGCTTAACCCCAAAGGATTACTGGCTCTTTATGACTATATGTGTGGTTTGTGTCTGTGCTCCACAGCTGATAAGGGTGGATCAGAGGGGGATAGTGTGTAGGGGACTGGATCTCATCTCATTCTTTTAGCTTTTTCTTGAAAGACATTAAATCATGATAATCAGAGAAGATTTAAGAAAATAACCCATAAATTATTTTTGGAGAATGAATCCATAACTCAGGCTTGCTGAGTCTCAAGAGAAGCACAAGAAAACATGGTTGTTATTAAAGCAACAATGTTTTGTAATACTGTTTTAATTCAGTTGTGGAAGGTGAAGTATGTTTGAAGGTGTTACCTGAGTTCTGTTTACTTTTTTCCATCTATTTTTGTGCATTTCAGAAGGAAATCTTCCACATTTAAATTACTACATTTCTCAGATGTCTTTATTTACTTTACCATTTATGATGCCAAATGCAAAACACATGATAACCTTGCAATAAAGTTTTTTTTTTAAATGACAATGGATGAAAGTTTTTAAATCAGTCTTTGTAATTTTGGTGCTTGTTGAAATGAATATAAAGTATAAAAATGTTATTCAACAAACAAGTCATTAGGCAGACTTATTTTAAACAGGTATATGGCCTCTGAAAGCACTAAAATGAAGTCATATTTTGGTGCCAGGAGCTTGTAAATGAGAAATTCCATGAAATGCAACCTGCAGAGTTCTCCACAACCACAGTTACAGCATATAATGCCATTTAATAAGCACATCCTTGAAGCTATAAATGTTTATGTGATTGCATCATGTAAACCTTGTAAGCCAAAAAAAGAAAGAAAAAAGAAAGAAATGCAGTCTTGTGCCAGCTTGTTTTAATGTCCAAGAAGAACACAAGAGGAAACTATAGAAAGCTCCTGTAATGGACTTTTAGTTTCTGATCCAAGTTGTAACACTCTCCAAAACCGATGCCCACAAAAGCAAAAGAAAGAATTGAGGAATAACTCTGAGATTTTCCAGGTCAAAGGCCACCTTAACACTGACAAGCAAAATCAAATCACAGCTAAGGAAATGAGCCATGAAACACTGATTGCTCCATACATAATGACCCTTTTTTCCAGTTGCTTAGCTCAAGAATTATTTGATTGTGCAGAGTGCTGACTTCACTGCAAACATGAGCACTGCTTGCACATATTGCCTGAGTGTATAATCAAATCAAGACCATTGATACAAGGAGTGAACAAATATCTCTTAGTATGCGGGAACAATGGATCTTTGTTCCATAAGAGAGCCCTCAGAAAGCTAATAGACTGACCGAAGGTAGAACACCTCTGGGGACTGTGAGCCCAGCTTGTGCTCAGCATTAATTGGTTGTGCTTTTATTGGATAATTTAGACATTAGCAAGACCCATTTAAGCTAATTTTGAAAATGACAGTGAGCATATGTGTTTTGTCATGGCAACCATGGGAAAAGTGCCATCGAGAGGAATATACTTAAGCTCAGACACAGTTTTAAGATAATTGCCACAATAAGTGGAATGCTTTCTGTTATACAATTGAACTTCTACTCAATGGCGATTCATGTGACCAAAAAGACAGATCACTGGAGTCTTCTGAGTTCATGGTTTCAAATAACTGCACTATAGGCTATATTCCTCATGAGATAGGTCAACTAAGCTCCTGCCCCCGCCCATATCATCCCAGCCCTGACACGTTCTCACCATGGGTCAAACATCAATTTGGAACTTGGGGCACAAGTCATGTAACTATAAATTCATCTCCTGGGTATAGATGAGAAATTCCCCGATGCAGATTAGTGATGTGTTGCCTTATCGAAACGACGACATTTGTTATTTGTTGCTTTAAACTTGTACAAAGTAGCATGCACCCCGTAACTGCAGGACTCGTGTGTGTGTGTGTGTGTGTCTGTCAGCTACAAACCCCTTAGGTTTAAAGTACACAGTAGCAAGCAAATCAATTTGATTTGAGATTTCAGAGGAAATTACAGTAGGGTGACCGTGGGAGGCTTTGTGAACTGAGGCTTCAAGCCAACAAAGTGTGGGCTTGACTATGTCTGAGAACCTCACGCTGATAAATGGCCTCTCCGAGTAGACAAATTCAGAACACAAGGATCTCCTGCACAAGACCCAAACTGCTACCTCTGCTTCTAGCTGAATCTGATTACAGCCAAGCCCTGAGGACAGGCAGGTCATTGAGAGCACAGAGATGAGCAAACAATAAGATATTATCTGGAGGAATCTTCAGTTTTCCAAAGGAAAATGGTCCCTCTCAGTGTCACATTGACGATAGGATCCTCAACCTGACACTGAATCAGCCATTTAAGAAGAATGAACACTGCGACCCATTCATACACACTCACTAAAATAATGAGAGCTCTTTTTTCGCCCTTGTTTAAGACATATAAAGGGAAGCTCATGAGGCTTTGCGAGACAAGGCTGTGCAGAAACTGGAGCACGCAGCTGACTCAGATGAATATGCCTTTACAGTGATTGAATGAACAATTCTATAGTCTTTTTTTTTTTTCCTCTATTCTTTATGTGTGTGTAAGTAATACACGTGTTGGGCTTCATTGTACTTTGCTCAGCCATTGTCAAGCACTTCTTAACTTGAAAAAACTAATTTGAAAACAAAACTTTTAATGATTTTATATGATTTGTGTAAAAAAAGATTTATTGTAAATCTTGCAAAAACACTCATTAGTCAAAGCTGTACAACACAATCTATTCTAGCCATGTCGTTTCTGTGTACTTTTGCTCTTTTCAAACAGTGACATCTTGTGGACACCTGGCCATGTGTTACCCTTCTCATACAACACTGTTAACTGGATGATAAGGAGGGTGATTATATTGATCATAATGATTTCATCATTCGAGTTTTTTTTAATATCATAAAATATCAAAAACAAACCACAAAAACTATAGAACCCCAGAAAGGGATGTGAGTGGAGCAGCCAAAGTATTGGTGGGTTTCTGCAATTTTTTTTTTGGAGAGGATTTTGACTCCATCATTATATTGTGTGAATCTCAATTTAGATCACAAACTAAAACGCTAGGTGTCTACAGTTGGTTTGTATAAAATTTTGTATTGTGCTTACATTATGCTGCCTTACTATTAAAAGTCGTATAATTCTGATTTTATACAACAACAACAACAACAACAACAACAAAAGAAGAACAAAAAAAAGTTGTAAAAAAAAAGTGTATTGTGAACTCCGATCATGGACGTTGTAGATAGGAAGTCGAAAATTGTCACTTCACGACTTGTAAAAAAAAAAAAAAAAAAAGAAAGAAAGAAATCTCGCGATAGTACCGGATCCCGTCTGCCTGGCACCAAAAGGAGTCGGGATGAGAGGAGAGAGAGAGAGACAGCAAAAAAATATCTCGGTTGTCCTGCAGCGGTCCAAAGACAGATTAACATACAGCACACAATAGGGCGCATTCGTTGTACTTAGAAACCAAAATCCACCGAGTCTGCTGTATGTCAGCCGTGTTTTTTTTTTTTGTTGTTGTTGTTTTTCCCTGACTGTACGTAACGTGAGATTTGGGAGTACGCGGGCCAACAGAAGCCAAATTGTATGTGTGAAGTGCTAACCGTTAGCTGACAGGCTACCTAGCGTAGCCATTTGAAGCAAATGGCGTTGAAAAGAATTCAGAAGGTGAGTTGTGTGTTTCCTTCGTGGTGCCGACGGACCTTCGAGTAACTTGTACGTTTTTCGAGTGCGGCAAAGACTTTACCCGTGCTTAACTTTTTTTTTTTTTGTCTGTAGGTCTAAATTATTTTTGTGCCCCCCCTCCTCCTCTTCCTCCTCCTCCTCCTCCTCTTCCTCCTCCTCCCTCCATTTAAAAATAATTCAGAGACAAAGACGAGCTAACCCACCGGTTGGCCCCTGTTGGTGCATTGCTACAGTAACGGTGTCAACAATAACCTCTTCACGGCGCCATTATTTTAATAACAACCGTTTCGTGTTAAATATTATATATATATATTTTAATTATTATTCTGTAACGTTGCTAGGCACCGTATCAATGTCACGGGAAGGCTAACAGTCAAGTCAGCTCACGTTTGAACGTGTCGTCCTCGGTTTGGTTGGGACAATATTTGGTGTGTTTTTTTATTTATTTATTATTATTAGCTGTCTTTATCCTTTTCGGGGTTGGTCCCTCAAGACTGCGGTTGAGAGTTTTGTGGTCGTGAATGACAGCTGGTTGCCAAAATTGAACCCTTAGTGCCGGTGTTGCCATATATGGGATGGCAAATGGGGCAGTGGAGCAGGCCACGGTGTGTATTTATATAACTGGATAGATAGGCTTCCTGTCACGAGATGTTAAATAACGGGCTTTATGTCTATTTAACCAACTGTGGTGTTGCTGTCTGCTGCTCATTGTCACCTCGTGAATAGTGTTTAATAAGGGCTCGATGGCTGCGTTCACATTCCTTGATGTTTTTCCACTTACACATAGTTTTAATTTTTCCGTGGTTGTTTCTGTCAAAACACATTTGTACCTTTTTTTTTTTTTTTTTTTTTTTTTAATCCAGTTGTGTAATCTTTGTCCCCCATTCCTCCTGGGCGAAACCGAACCGATGGCTGTAATGTGTGCGACGTCAACTGTCCTATAATGTTTCCTTTTATAAAAACTTGAGAAGCAACTTGGCTCAAATTTGAGATTGAAGCCCTCAAAATGTGAAGTCAGCCCTGCTTCATCAAAGCCAGAAACCGTATGAATTAAGACCAGGTGACGACTCAAAAGAGGCTTGTAACTGTTACAGAACTCTTATTTCAGTTCCTTAGGATACGTCAAATTCATTTGAAAATAAATAATATTAACTTGGGCTGGGTAGTAAATGAATATTTTATCATATCGGGATATTAGGCTAGATATTTTCTTAGATGTTGGATATCATAATATCGTGATACAACACCTTTTGATGTTTTTAAAGGTCGCATTACAGTAAAGTAATGACATTTTCTAAATTTACCAGACTCTTCTATCTGTTCTGTTATTTGAGGTTACCCACTTAGTCAATTGTATTTACATTCCTCATGATTATTTCACTGTGTAAATATTTGTGTTTGAAAAATGTGTTTAAATAGCATCCAGACAATATTGTTGTCGTACTAAAATCGAGGTAGGTGGTCAAAAAGATTGTGATACTTAGTTTTATCCATACTAGCCTCCTCTAATATTAACACGTGATCCGTCATTTCGACAGGTAGTGTATCCAATGAATATTGGTGCTCTAGCATCAGCAGTGTCCAATGTACTCATGTTTTATAAACTTGATATAAATGTCTTTTTGTTGTTTTGCAAAACACATTTTATACTGGAATTCTTTGAACTCAGTAAATTCAAGGCTAATTCACTGTAATTATCTTTCCTTTAGGAACTGTCAGACCTTCAGAGGGACCCTCCTGCCCAGTGCTCTGCTGGACCAGTTGGAGATGATTGTAAGTAGTGAGAGAATTGCTGCATCAATTTATGACAAAACATAGAAAATATGTGTAAAAATACACAGCGAGTTTGACATTGTACTTCCGGAATTTGCTTCCAAATATACTGTATGTTCTAATAATAAACTCTTTTTTTTTTTTTTTTCTTCTTTTTCCTTGTAGTATTTCATTGGCAGGCAACAATAATGGGTCCAGTAAGTAGCCCACTGTCACACCATCTTAACCCAACTAAATTGTGATTAAAATATGCAACAGGCAAATGAAAGTGCTGCCAACAAACTTGACTTGTATCTATTTTCATTTCAACAGAGTGACAGCCCATATCAGAGTGGAGTGTTTTTCCTCACCATTCACTTCCCGACAGATTATCCCTTCAAACCACCCAAAGTGAGTTAGGGTCGGCTTTATGTGGCGCATACTGAGGCACGATGTTTTAAAATGAATTGAAATAGCTTTTTTACAAACATTTATTCTGTTGTTGTAACTTTTTTTTTTTACATATTTTGTCACAGGTTGCTTTCACAACAAAAATTTACCATCCTAATATCAACAGCAATGGAAGTATTTGTCTGGATATACTGAGGTCACAATGGTCACCTGCACTTACAGTATCAAAAGGTAAGAGATCAATAGAGATTTACTCTCGTGTCTTGGTATTTTGTTTTATTAAAACAGTTACTAGGGCCCGGACTCTGCCATAAATGTAGTTATTACAACATTATTAACGGTACTGGCTCCACCTGGGTTTGACAAGTCCAAATGTCTACTCTAAGACTGCTGTCCAGAGGATGTGGTAATTGCCACCATCGCTCATCATACGTTTGAAGATGTATTTAATACGACAAAGAATAGTGGCCAGAAATTTGTTATTGCACTTGACTACACAAACAGATGCAGAAAGAATAGATGCAAATCAGTATTTCAGGAGAGAATTGAAATCTTTGGATTTACAGTCACTATTTTGTGAGAAGAATGTTACAGTTTGGGTAAAACTACACCTCAAAGGTTCTTTAGACTTCTAAGTAAATTTCTTTACCTTTCATTCCTGTTTTAAATTGGGACCTGGGCTCGAGGCTCTTGAATAAATTCATATAGTGATGAAGTTCTGGAATACATTTTAATTTGTTTATGGTTGTTAATTGTAAAGGATGAATGAATTAATAACATCTGCTGTTTAAGAAGTCAAAATCACACCTGACTCTGGAGAAAATCTCTCAAAAACAAATCTGTGTCTCTTCTCCTTCTTGATTAAAGACAATGAATTAACAGTTCATATATTCTCTAACTTTCTGATTCATTCTTCCACAGTATTATTGTCTATCTGCTCTCTTCTTTGCGATCCAAACCCGGATGACCCGCTGGTACCAGAGATCGCCCATACATACAAGGCTGACAGGGAAAAGTGAGTGTAAAACCGTTACCACTTCTCTCAATTGAGCTCTCTGTTGTATTGAAGCTACGTCCACACTTTTAAGTTTTGTTTTAAAGCAAAAATGACCTCCGTCTGCACCAACATTTGAGAATTAATCTCTGTCTATAAGACACCTGAAAACGCATGCCACTCACAACCACTGATACACAGTATTGGGTGACCCATCAGAATCTGTGAGCTGCCGTGTTGGTTAGGTGGAGGCATGAGGAATAAGATGGTATGGGTAAAAATGTCAGAGCAAGTCACAGAATCTGATGAGTCATCAAATACAGTGCAGGCCCTTTATACAGGATTGATGACACCGCTAGGCGAGGGAATTGTCACAAATCGCTCAAATAACAGCTTGCCCTCTGCACATGGAGGCAGTAGCAGGATTATGAACTGCAGAATTGAACTGAACAATAGGTGCCAGCATGGACAACAAGCTAAGCAATACCTACATTTCATTATCCATGTTGAATTAACTACTGCTAGTCAAGACTGATGAAGCTGGGGGTCACGTGATAGGGGCGTGACAAATCAAGGAAGGATGTGTCATGACTGATAATACCCAATCAGCAAGCAAATGTAGGGGCCCGGCGTCGTCGTTTTCAGAAGTCTTATGTTTCCAAAAGCTGAAGTAGTGTGGACGCTAGCCATAAATGTAGCAAAAGTTGTGCCATTTAAACACGTAACTTTTTCTGTTGAGATAAAGATCTTAGTTTGTATGTTCACCCTAAAACCATTCCAAACTTTGCATGTGTCTCTTGCAGGTACAACAAATTAGCAAGAGAATGGACACAGAAGTATGCAATGTGAGAATACCAGGGAGATCAAAATACAAATGAGAACAAAAGAAACACAAATGATTTGTAACTTGAGGCAAATGAGCAACAGAGGGGAAGAAAAAAACAAAACAAAACAACAGCCCACCTTTTGGAGAAGGAAGCGATACAATGAGGTACAGTGCCACTTGGCTTTCTGCGTGCTGAGCTGCTCCCGTGTGCCGTCCTTCATGACTTGTATGGATCTGCTGAGCAGGAACTGATGGACTCCTTAAAGCACTCCCATACGGAATACCGGAAACTCTTCAGTCCCTACCGCCACACTCAGACTTTAAACTGTTACTCCTGCTTTTGTGATTATCGCCATCATTGTTGTTCTTCATATGCATCATTTTCACTGTCAATGGGTCATATCATTGTTCTACTCGGAAGCAAAAATGTTTGATTGATTTAGGAGATTGTCTCTCCCTTCATTTCAGAGGTACTGTCTGTGTCCCACTGGATGTCTCCTCTTTACTGTATCTCCATGTATTTAGTGGCCTTTCTGTGTTGTTTTTTTTTGTTTTGTTGTTTTTTTCAAACGGTAAATGTGCAATTGAGGCAGAATGTTCCCTGTTGAACACAAAATGGTGCAGTGCCATTACCAGCAGCTGATCTGTTGGCACATACTGTCTCTACCCCGAAACAATGTGAAAGTTGTAAAGCAGGATTGGTCTCAATCATCCACTGCGTTCGAAATTGCAGCAGTATTAAGCGGTTGTGAAGACACTGGAGAGCAGCTGTTTATAGACAGACCCAGACGTGCTGCTGTGGGGGGTCCAGAGGGTGAATGTCCACTTCCATTTTTCTCACACATGCGGTCATTGCACTTTTACATCCTGTAACGGCTGGTGCCCACAGTGCACAAACACTACTACTGTTGTTTCACTTGTTACTTGTGTTGTGTAGCTATGAACGTAGCTACTCTTTGGCACATAGCTAAGCTGTGTGCCACCTCCTCAGTACAGTTACTCAGGTATCGACCCACGTCATCAGCCTTTGACACAGCAGTGACCCATTGTGAGAAAAATGACGAGGGCCCATATCCACCAGACTTCTAAAAATAACTCTATCCACCGGTTTGTTCAAGTGACAACAAAAGCTCGCGCTTCCTGAAAAGGCAACATGATCAAAGACGGGCCCTGATTATCCGAGTTGCACATGAATAAATGCTGTCCAAGAAGTACTGTCACTCTCGTCAGCCCTCTCCAGTTCTTTTCTCCACTACTTCCACTTTTGGAACAACACTCTGGTGTGAACAGCTTTTAAACGATGCTGTTAAACATGTACATGCTAATGTTTATCGAAAATGAAATGGCCCTTGGTTACAGCTGGTGTCCCTTGTATACTGAAAACGGGAACTTGAATAGACTTGACATTTTGCTGAACCTAGTTATTTTAAGTCATGTGCATGTAGTTACATGAGGTGAATAAATACAGTAACTTGCCATGACAGTTTCATCTGCTTTAAGTATCAGCTGATGTGAAGCTTTGCGTTTATTTATGTTCATGTTCATGAGTCTGCAAATGTTTTGTTTTGTTTTTGGATTAATAATCAACACTGACAGTAAAACATTTTGTCTGGGTGATACAGTTGTGACTTTTTTTGTATTTGTATCTTTGGAAGCTTTAGTTTTAGGCATTTTTTTTCATTTCTGTCACAAAAATTGGAACATGATTGTGATGTGTCATAATGTAATAGTTTTAATATAATCCATTGTAACTGTTGGATAAAGTAGATAGGAAAAGTTATGATTTCTCAAAATCATGGCTCAATGTGCTGATGCTGCCAATATATAAAGGGAAATATTGAATATTAAAAGGGGGAAGACATTTTGCTATTGAGGCATTATTGAATGGATTCATTCACAAAGTTAAGCATGATGATTTTAGAAGCTTTGATTGTAGAATTAACACCATGGTTTAGGCACTGAATATAGGCTTTCATCATTGTTGGCTGCTGCAGACAAAACTGTCAAAACGAGTTGTCCTGACATGCAGTGTACACTGAAATGTTTTTGAAAAATATATCTTCGAAATGCAGCAAAAGCATTTTCGCTGCGAGACCTCAATTGTAATACAACTAGTTCAATCCTTGTGTGCATTGTTGTTTGTTCATCTGGCTATTTATTTATTCAAAAGCTGAGTATCTTCCAACTGTATGATTGAATGCAGCCTCAATTCATCATGCCAGTGACGCTACATTGACCTCCCTTGTCCAGTGTGCTCAATAGAGTTTATATAGGCAGCTTGGCATGCTTTGCACTCTGGAGAACCTTCTCACAGCCATTTGCCAGATATCAGGGATTTCGTTACAATTCATCTGCCTAACACCTCTGACTAAAATTTTAGCCTTAACCCTCATTTTGTATATATATATATATATATATAGAGAGAGAGAGAGAGAACATGTCATGAACTGTAAATTTGCTATCAGGGCTGCATCCCCTAAATGGGTGATTCATTTCATCAGTGAAAACCTGCTTGACCGGTACCAATATTTTGTTTAGAAATTCAGCCTGGCTTTCTCTGGACGCAGGACCAGCCTTCATGCATCCTAAAAATTTGGAATATGTGTGCTTGAACTGCCATCATGAACGTCCACGTGTCTTCACATAGCCTACACGAGATAACTGTTGACCTTGTCATAACATATGAATAAAGCTCATCTTGGTTTATTATTGTCTGTGGTTGTTGTTTTTTTATGTCGTTAATATCTAAGCAGTATGCATCACAACCAGCTGTATGTGGATGACATTAAGGCAAGATATCTCGGGCAAAAACATAATGCTTTTTCATGCAATGGTGAAATAAAAGATAATGTTTTTGCTTCCGTAATACATCCTCTTTCAGACTAGTGGGAAGAAAACATCTGAAATACACATTTGGGTGTTTATATTATAGCACTTTGGCTACTCGCAGCTGTAAATCTATCCTACATTTACCCAAAATAAATTACATGCAAAAAAAACCCCCGATATTCTACATCTAATATAGTCTATATTGTTGTTACTGTGGATTTGATCAGATAATGCGTCTATAAATATTTTCCAATGAAAATGGGTGGAATTTCACAATATTTGTTTTCTCAAAAAGAGTTCTTTCTCATTTTCTGTGCCAGAAGTCTCCACTTCAAGAGCACTTACTGTAAAACACCACACTGTCCAGTTTGATTGTCGTCTATACTGTGAAGGTCTTTACAGAGGGGTTTGTTCATTTATAATAGCTTAATTTATATAACATTATTTCAAAAAACATGTTGGAAAAATGTTTTTTTTTCTGGCTGTGGGAAAATATTGTTTGATTTATGCAATGATAAAAAAAAGAGATATCCTAAATGTGTGCATATTTAATTGGATAATGTCCATATTCAAACATTAACTTTTGACTAATTTATAATACAAAATCTACTTAACCAGGGAAATTTCAGTGCGGTATGAGTTCAAAAAAAAATGATTTACCTATTCCTGTCATATGTCTCGCCTTAAAAGACGACTGATCTGCGTTTAAATAACCAGAAATCAAAACAATGTTCTTTGATAAGAGAAACTCTGTGCAGGTATTGTACACGTACTTTAGCTCATGAAGTTTTCCACTTGAGGAAGGACAATAAAAGTTTCATAAAAAGCTGGTGGAGATGTCCACTACCTGTGGACCTACCTGTGGAGCATCACGTTCCTGCAGCGCACTGTATTACTCCTGGAAGCGCTACCAACTAGGATGCGTTTGATTTACTATATCTCGTGCGAGGTATTTGCGGTGCCAACAACACGGCAGAGCGATCCCCCCACCCCCATCTAATTTTGTTTTTTTTGTTTTCTTTATGTAAGACATCGGTGTATTTTAAAGATTATTCTGAAACAGAATCGCAGTGAGTCACAGCCGAGTTTGGAATGATAAAAAACAAACAAACAAACAAAAAACGGACCCCGTATCCGCCCCGTCGGAGTGTCAGGGTACAGTATATGAAGGGTACCCCCCCTGGCTCGGACGTAGCCGCGAGGCTAGGCTAAACTAGCTCCCCACCGCATCTTCGCCACTCCTCCCCAGTAGGAAGGGCGCATCTCGTTAGAGCTAGCTGGCTAGCTGTACTCAGCAAAAACAAACAAAAAAAACGATGGCAGTTAACCTCAGCAAAAATGGCCCCGCATTAACAGCCGCATACAAAGAAGTGGTGGATGAAAAATCCAACACCAACTGGTAAGAGGCGACGTGATTGAAGCCGTGTGAGCTCCGTGTTGTGAGCGGGTTGTTAGCTGCAGTGTTGGCTAGCTCCGACTCAGTCGTCAAGTAAGTTAACCAGACGATGGACCTGGACTTCATGGTACTTTATGAGCCACACCAGAATTTATTGTTTTTATTATTCCAAATAAGAGATAGCGTTCAGTGAAGTCAGCATTGTTTATATTGGACTTTTGCTTCCTCACGTTTATCGCCGTGTTAAAAAAAAAAAAAAAAAAAAAAACCCGTTTAAATGAGCTCAATAGCCGGTAACGCTGTTAAACCAGCTAACAGATGGGCACGCTGGCGTTTAGCTTTTGTTTAAAAAAAAAAAAAAGAAATCATAAAAATGGATATCTTTCCAGCTCACCCCGCTTCCTGGAAAGATATCAAGAAGTTAAATATCCCCCCAAAGTGACAAGTCAAATCGAGTCACTTCCTCTTTTTCTTTCCGCTGAGCTCGACGTCCCATCAAACCTGTTGAGGACCGCCGCTGTGTTTAACGGTGACCTGAATTCATGAATTAATGAATGAATCCCGAGGAGCTCGCTGCTCAGGGGAGTCCCTCCTTGTCTCTGTGATCACTCTGAAGAGATCTGTCGTCTGTCTCTGCTCGGTTTTGAGGTGTTTAACAGCCACCAGTCAGCTTCTTGAAGGGGGGGACACGTCTGGGAAATGCTTCTTTACGTAAAGGCTGCAAAGAAAGAAGAAGTGATCTTGCTTTGACTGGTTTCATAGTATGTGCACAGTGAATAGGATCCGTATTATCTGCAGTACTGATCTTAAGATAAATCACATTAAGGCAGTCTGAGCAACGGGACCTAAACGCTGTCCGGTTTTTCTGATCCTAATTAAAACGTCTTCTTTGTTGAACTTTTAGAGTATTGTCTCCTAATGCTCGATAGTTTGTAATATACAGAAGATTAAAACATGCCCCTAATTTGACTTACCATCCAACTCACTGAAACCTGACACCGTTATTATCTTGTTATTTTCCTACTATTCATTGCCTATGAAAATACCTTTTGACCCACAAAAAGTTCTAAGACTGTTCCTGTTGCCTTTGTGAGTACATTTCAAGTTACATCACCGGATCAACGTAAGCACCCCGCACCACGTGCGCTTTGGTAACCGCTGGTAGGTGTGGATTTATAATTAAACCGTTGACCTTAAACTTGAGCAGAAAAATGTTTTGTGTCGCAAGAAGCCAAATCCTGTGATTCGGTGTGATAGGGAGATATGCTTGTGTTGTTGTGTGTTTTGTTTTTTTAACCCGCTGTGGAGCGCTGTCATGTTGGAGAGCCAAAGCTCCACAGCGCAACAGTTCAGGTATCTTGTCTCAAAACGTCTCCGTTAAAGTCTTTGTTGACAGTCTGACCCTGTGGGACGAATCCGCAGTGCGCCCCACCCGGACAGTGACGTCTGGCCATCTTGAAACGCAAATGGTACTATGAGCACCCCGGCCCGGCTCATTGCTTCATCGCTGTAGATTTTCAGAAGCATCGCTGCATATTTCCACAGCTTGACACAAGATGCTCAAGTCCACGGGGACGTCGCGTGCACTTATCAGACGTCACAAAAACGTGTGTAATTCAGATGCTGATATTGAGGAAAGGATTTAGCTTGAAACACTCCTGCCAGGTCGATGTCATGGGGCTGCACACGGCGCACGCTCAACAGAAACAGCCTGGCAACTTTTTGTTTGCTCCTTGTATAACTTTGGAGAACTATTTAACATTTAACAAGACTTATTCAAATGCCTCCGAGCTACTGGAAATGATTTATTTTCTCCAGGAATGTGCCCTGTAGTTACTCGGGATTAATTTTGTTTAGAGCTGCTAAACTGCAGTTTATTATTTGTTTTTTTTTTGTTTTTTATTGGAAATTTAATAGCAAAGGAAATTCATTGAGATCTTTATTGGTGCTGGGTTACACAGCCTGTAAAGATTACTGACATGGTGGATTTAAAAGAGGATTAAAATTGCAACAATACTTGGACTTTCCTACTTCCCCTGTAAAATGTGTCCTGTGCAAATGGGGCTTAAGCAATGCTTAAATTAGGTTTACAAAACGAGCCTCGTTTAGCTTAGTGTGGAACGATCTGTATCGCACAAACTCATCTGTCTGTGTGATGTGTCTCCCGCCAGTATTACAGTATCCTTAACGTGATGTTTTCTTTCAGGGTCTTGTTTACCTATGAGGGAAACAGTGATGATATCCGCCTGGCAGAAAAAGGGGGTGAGTAACTGAGTGGATATTGTTATCATGTTGTTATGATCTTAACACGATTATTATCAAATGTGTGCAGGAATTTCATTGTCAGCATGCAGCAGCAGTACTGGAATATCAGCACAAAAGGACTGCTTGCCTCTGCTTTCTCACCCCATCATTTGCAAGGGGAAAAAAAACAAAAAAAATGTCCAGTTACACAACAAACCACAGTAACCACTTTACTTTGCCACAATGTTTATGTATCAGATGGAGGACTGGAGGAGTTGGTTGAGGAGCTCAACAGTGGAAAAGTGATGTATGCTTTCTGCCGGGTCTTGGACCCTAATTCCGGTCTGTCTAAATACGTCCTCATCAACTGGGTTAGTGCTACACGCGACTGTTGTGCATTTATTTGTCTTCTCTGTAGTGGCCATCTTTGAACCTGTAAAATAATTCTGTGTTTCAGACTGGAGAAGGAGTGAAGGATGCCAGGAAGGGAATCTGTGCAAATCATGTCAGCTCCATAGGCAATTTTCTTAAGGTAGCACTGAACTTTTGAGCCTAGTTTAAATTAACATTTGAATTTCTACTACAGTTTGCCTATGTTTATGGAGGGGGCGGCTTTGCATGTTAAGGATGACTTTACAAAATGGCATAAACATTTTTTTTAAATATGCTCAAGAGAAAAGCATACAGGATGCTGCTGGTATTGTCTTAATTGTATAGAAGCTCTGTTAGAGTCATATCACACCTGCAAACAGTACATGTACTGGGTAGTGTTGGGGAAATAAATCGATGCAACATAGTATTGCAATTTTTTTATCATGGAAATATTGTATCAATACACATGCGCCAAGTATTGATATTTTATTACATAAATAAATACATCTGTGAGGCGTATGCAACGTTTATAATAGTTTTTTTATGACAGTGTTGGTAGTTTGCCTGCTTGTGTATTTTGTTTAGCTGCAATTAAACTGATTATTTCATCAGATCAAACAGTAAAGTTTTCCTGTGGTGACAAAATTTGCAGTTAAGAAAAGGTAATAAATTGCAATAAACGTTATTGCAAAAATGTTTAAAATCACATATCGGATCGTGCCTTAAGTTTCATGATAATACGGTATTCGGGGGGAATTCTACCCCTACTACTGGGTGGTGCTTGTATGAACAAAGATAATAATTGTATGTCTTTCCCTGTTTGTACACTGAAAGGAAGTTTTCTTTCTCGCTGTTTCAGGGGGCCCATGTCACAGTAAACGCCAGAGCAGACGAGGACGTGGAACCCGAGGTGATCATGCAAAAAGTGGCCAAAGCCTCGGGAGCAAACTACAACTTCCACAAAGAAGCTTCCAGTCGCTTCCAGGACAGCGGTCCTCAGGGTCCCGTGGTATGCACTTCTGTTTGCTTGTTAGCGATTGAAGAAGATAAGCAGTGGACTGGATCTTAACGAGGCGCCGTTATCTCAAAACATGGATGCATTTGTTAATTTATTTTATGTAACTACACACCATTGGAAAGAGTCAAAAATGTGAAAATGCTGATCTACTACGTCACTTTTTTCTCATGACATAGAACCGTGCTGTTGTGTTTACACCATCATATTAAACCGTCTCTTCCTTCCTGCAGGGCTCAGTGTACCAGAAAACCAACGCCATGTCAGAAATCAGAAAGACCAACAAAGACAACTTCTGGGCTCAGGCAGAGGTACGCTCATGAACACGCATGATGCTAATAAAGATTCAATCAAGCAGTGTGAAGAGGGCCTTAAGCAAATCAACATTTTATGTGTATGTATTTGAATCATTTTGAATCACTGACTCATCGAAACTTCCTGAATTATTTGAATTATTATGAAGAGTTTGCGGTTTTTAAACATTTGACTCACTTTCCCTATCTCTTAGTATCCTATATAAAAATACAAGGCTGGCACTTTTTCATCCATCACAGTGTTATAGTAGGCAGCGAAAGCTTTGTTGTAATGTTGTCCTTTGTTTGCAATTTCGGCTCATCTTCCCACCTGTCACAGATACATCCAGAGAGTGCTGCTGGTATGATATTTGCAAAATACCAAAACAACGCTGACCTTGCTGCTCTGTTTGGCTTTTAGAAAGAAGAGGAGAAACGCCAGAAGGAGGAGCGGCGCAAGGCAGACGAGGAGCGCAAGCTGCTGGAAACGGAGCGGAAAGACAGAGAGACCAAGGAGGCAGCACTGAGGGACAAAAGGGACAAGGAGAGGTCCTCTCAAATCGACCAACAAAAGTATGTTACAACTGAAGCACACTGACCAGTTTACAATAGCACCTCTTAAAAGGCTTGAATTACATTTTCTCTGTCGTCGAACTGTTTATTAGGAAGTACCAGCAGAAGCAGGAAGATGAGAGTAAAGAGCAGGAGAAACAACGCTGGGTGAGTGTCTCGCTGTCCCACAGACTGACAGGACTTGAGGAAAGCTGCGAAGTAACCCAACAGGAACAGACGCTGATTGGTGTGGCGTTCACATTTGTCAAATTATGTCGATTGTCAAATAGGTTTTGGGTGTGCAGACATCTTGTAAACCCGTAAAGGTCCCATATTTTACACTTCCTGCTGTTTTATTTGCAGTCTTAGTATCCATAGGAAGATAAATATTTGTGTTTCTTTAGTACCAAATATCAGTATAGTTTTACACCTCCTCTCGGGCGCTCTACCAAGAACAGACTGTTTTGAGTCTGTGTCTTTTAAAGCATATTGATATCAGTGACCCTCTCTTCTGATTGGCTGACTCTATTAAGTGACACATCCCCAGGCATACCACAGGTTGTTTTTTTTCCCGATGTTGTAGATTCCTAGCTGTGCAACAGAACGACCTCTCTGTATTTTCTTCCGCATAAAGGTTTACAGTGGGCCTTCTCAGTGCGAACAGGTGACATGTTTGTTTGTTAGTTTGTGACATCGCAGAGTTACAGTCAAAACGTCACAGTTAATGAATACGGGTTGTGTACATTTCTCCGTGGACTGAGCGTTTTGACACTTTCACAGTATATATTCAGCACCACATTCAGATCTGCTTAATCACTAAGAAAATAGAAATCTGAATTTATACAATATGGGACCTTGAAGTCGGGAAGGTAGCAAATGTCAGCAGTGCCAACATTGATATCAACATCATCAGGAGGAGAAGGAGGAGGACCAGGCAGCCCAGAAGAAAGCAGTCAAGAGAGGTGAATCTGTGGAGAAGGCCAACGTGAGTTCCTCTTCCGGAAAGTCCTCTGTTCTAGATAATCTACTTTCTCTTTTTTTCTCATCTATCTCCAGACAAGCATTTGTCTCTTCAGAGGAACTCGCCTCTCTTCCAGCCGCCGTCTTGCATGGCGTCTTTCCATCATACGCATAATATACTGTTAAAAGCTTTGGTTTTTCCGCTCAGAAACGCTTGCCACCGCATTATCGACACCCATATTTAATGCTTTTTCTGTGTATTATTTGTTTTCCTTACCTAGGAGGCTGCTTCTGTCATCTCTCAGCGTGCTCTGAACCCCAGAGAGATGTTCAAGCAGAGAGAGAGGGGAATGACTCCCAGCGACTCAGACGTGCCCCCTGCTGCCCCCGCCAGCCCTCAGCCAGGTATTGCCCCGGCATAAACGCTGACTTCTTCATATAAATATGTTTGCTTTTAAATGTCGCTGCCTCTCCTGCATTACTGTAAAGCACTCTTAGCCTGTCTGTCAGCTTAGCGGTAGGTACAAACTGGTGGTTTTTTTTCCAGAGGTGTTTGTTGTCGCCCAACGCCGTCCTTTTTCAAAGTTGAAACTTTCCATCAGACTGTCGAGTTGTCTCATAGTCATACTTAACACTGTCTCCATAACGCTGTGTCCTCTTTTGCTCAATCTATCTGCTCTTTGTTTTCTCTCTTGTTCATTTCTTTTATTTTTTTATTTTTTTTGCACGATTTGGGGGTTCAATGTGTCTCTGCTCAGGGCGTCTTCAAAGCCCTTTTCTGTCTAAGCAAGTGTATGAATCTGAGCGAGCCAGCTCACCTCAGCGCCAAGCTTCTCCTCTGCCAGCAGGCTCCGCCTCTCCTGTCCGTGCTACAGGTGTGAGCTTTACACACACACGCACACACACGCACACACACACACACACACGCACATGCACACACACACACACACACACACACGCACACACACGTAGAATACTTACACAGTGTATTGGGTGTCAGACTCACACTTAACAAAAGCTCAGTGTTTCATTTGTCATCATCATTCCTGTGTATCATCATCTTCATATTTTTTAGAATCTTGAGTTTCATCATTAGTCATGCGTCCATTCAGTTTACTTTGTGTTTTCTTAAGAATTGTTTATGCCACTCCTTGTGTGAAAAATACCAAGAAGGCCCTTATGTCTGAGCCTGGTGGTGCTGGTGGTGTTGGTGTTCAGCCTGTGAGGGCTTGTGAATGTGTTCCTATGTGTACATGCATGTCTGTGCTTGTGTTCTGGGTGATAAGAGCCTGATGTGGATGATGGACAGTCCAGGTGTGAGTATGGTGAGCAGGAGGCGGCCCCCCAGGAGCAGTGGAAAGGTGGGGCTCATTTCACACGCACCAGCCTCAGTGTTCACCCTTTTTATACATCAGTTTCCCAACCCTGCCATCTGCTTCAATACAGAAATTCTGTTGTCATTTATTTTGAGAACATATTATTCCCCTCCAGCCAATCTGTGTGGTCAGGATCAGCGGCTGCTGCTGCCACCTGCTGGTGGACTGATAGCCCAGATCATTTACTCATGGTAATCTCTCTTTCCAGAGGAAGCACCGGCTGCCAACGTGCATGTCCAAGAGCCGGCCTATGAAGAACCAACTCAGGTGGGTGGTTACTTTCCTTTGGTAGGACAGACAGTTTTCATCTAACATATAAATGAATCTGGAACTGAACCCCCTTTCTGCCCCAGGTTGAGGAGATTAAGTCCTGCGAGGTGACTCCTGAAGAGACATCAGAAAAAGGCACCTGCGCTAGAGCCTTATATGACTACCAGGCTGGTGAGTTTTTTTGTTTTTTTTTATGATTTACAACACAGTGACAGAAACTCTCCTGTTGGCAGTCCTCTGTGCCAGAACCTAATGTGAGTAATGGACTGATCACGCAGTCGGCCAAATAACTGTCAAGAGGAAATTAAACCCTGGTTTTAGCTTGGGCGTGCCCCTTTCACAAACTCAAAGGCTGCATTCAAACCCAAAAGCACTACCACCCACCCTTCTAACCCCTGCCAGCTATGCACACCTACGTGCATCAGCTGCTTTAAACCACAAGAATAAAAACAATAGCTGTGCCACATCTTGTTTTATTTCAATTTATTTGGCGTGCTCGCCTTTGTGAGACTTGTCAGTAGTGAAGAGACTAACAGGAAACATGGGTGAGAGCAGGACATGGGGTGTGACATGGAAGTTGTGACTGTGTGGCAAATACCTTAACCATTTAGGCACTGGGGTGCTCTCCACGTTTCCTTTTATCATCTGCACCAACTACTACTGGCTCGCCTTTCACTATTTGTTTTCCACTGCAGCAGAGGCAGTGCGGACCGACAGAAAAGAGGACGCGATGAAGTGGTAGGGAGGATGAAAATTTGCCGTGACAGTACTGTAAGCTACAAGAGCAGCAGCAGCAGCAGCTATACCACCCCGGTGTTGGATGTTAAGAGCTCAGATTAGCTTTTTTTTTTTTTTTTTTTTTTAATGGAAAAGGGCAAATTTTCAGCAGTGTAAACAGGCCCCGAAATCAAAGTGTGGAATCAGGTGAGTGCACATATGTGACGTTAACTCATTTATTTACTCTTGAAGTAGTTTCTTCTTTGTAATCTTTGCATGGTAAGAGTTCGGGCTGCTGAATTGTCTGGCTTACGATTGAGATCACGATTCTGTCTCGCTAATTTTTTTTTTCCACTGTAAATGTTTATTAAGGACCTCATTTAGCTGATGCAGAAGAAAAAGCAACAAAAATCTGGCGATGCCTGATGTAGTGGCAGTGCAATAACTTTGGACAACAGAAAGGAATGCCCTTCTTATCAGCTGAAATGCAGCAGCTTTGTGAATCTGAAACTGAACAAAAAAAATAATCAACTTCAGTGTCTTTTCTTTTTTTTTTTATAAACACAACTCTTTAAAGTGTTTTTCTCGTCGGTGTGTCTCACAGGGTTTATTTTCCTTCCTGACAGTTTCTTCCTTGCTGCTCTGTATCAAGTGGTGTAATGCCCCCTTATTATTTGAAAAAGGGGGGGGGAGGGGTAGGAACGCTTTTTTTTTATGCAGCTGATGTTTCCGAATGAAAATGCAGCGGAATTATTGTCATTTAGAAAGGAGATTACGTAGTGGCTTGAATTGTGATCATGTTTTTTTTTTTAATATAATTCATCGTGCAGCCCCAATAAAAAATTGTAATCTAATGAACTTCTGCATACAAAACCACACAGAAACTTTGTTTATGTTGATAAAATGCTTTTCTTCTTTTCTTTCAGCCGATGACACGGAAATCTCTTTCGATCCCGACGAAATCATCACCGGGATCGAGATGATAGACGAGGGCTGGTGGCGGGGCTACAACCCTGACGGCCATTTTGGAATGTTCCCAGCCAATTACGTGGAGCTGATGTAGCTCAGATTGCGCGCACGCACGCACACACACACACACACACACACACACACACACACACACACACACACACACACACACACACACGCGCACAGAGATCATCACAGTAAAAGGCCCAGAGGACCTTTGCGGTCAAAACAACACACAGCAAAGTGTGACCTCTCTCCCACGACAGATCAGGCTGAAGTGGAGCGAGCGAGCCTCCACATCATGGACCAACGAACATGAAAGGTAACCGCGGGCCAGAAGCTTTTAAAACCTCTCCTCATTTAAAAAAAAAAAAAAAAAGCAATTCCATTTGATTGTTGATGTTGTAAGCGACTGACGGTATAGGTGAGAGATTTGTGAAGACCCTTATGTTGACCAAAACTTCCCCCTTAAAATGAATCTCTTTACCTGTAAATGTGATGCAGTATCAGCCTTTGTTGAGTCTTAAATTCAGTCGTGAGCAGTGATAGCAGTTCTAGTTCACATTCCTTACAAAGTGGCTTCAGTTCTATTTCAGGTATAATTTAGTTGTGACTTGTAGCATTTACTCCTGTCCATTTCAGGAAGAATGGCGGTGGTACTGGCTACAGCCTAATCTTTTGCCTTGTTTTTTTTTGTTGCCTTTCTTTACCGGCAGACTGAATTTTTTTTTCCTTTTCATGTGATTCAATTTACATCGTGTGAATTTCAAAACCTGTACTGATCTGACTGTGGTTGAAGTGACTATTTAAAAAAAAGAAGAAGAAAAAAAGCAGATGATGTTTGCTGTGCTCTGGGTGCTTGACTTCAGTAGGGAATGCATAAAACGGTTAAGTCCCTTTTTAAGTCAGTTTCTCATTTCAAGTCCTTCCTCATTTGAACCACATAATTTCCACATATTTCACTCAAAATGCAGCATTATTTTCTGTTTCATTTGAATCTCGCTGGACTGAGGTTGTGTTTGAACATGTAACAGACAATATCTGATATTATGGTGCCATAATGACGGGATGTGAGTGCAATGGCACTCTCTGAAAAGTGATTAATAACATTTGAATTGGACATTTGAAGAGCTTTACAGCAGAATTTATGCAAGTTCACAGTTTTTATCGTGGAAGAAAATCCCTGCTCTTGTAAGCTTTGAGGTCAGTTGACAAACGGAAAAATCATGTATCCATTGCATTATCATGTTTTGTTTTTCCAGAGTCTATTGTAATGCACAGACATTCTTCATAATAAAATAAGTAAGCAAGCTTTGTTGTCATATATTATTTAAAAAATTTTTGGTTGAGGACACCATATGTTGCAAACACTATAGAAAAAGCATGAAATACCGTTGAAAACCTTCAGGGATTTTCAGAGGTTTAACAGGAACTCCGATGTATACACAGGCTCGTGCGCTCTGCATACAGTTTCCTGGAATGAGTTCACAGCTGGGGAATCCACCTCTAATGCATAGGTTTCATTTTCACATGAAAATCAGATTTGACAGCTCGCATAGCTTTCAGTTTAATCATTGTTCAGGTGATGGCGTTTCACAAATTATTAACTTGGTTTAATATTGCAAAAGAACTGAAAACTGGACCATTGAAAATCGTCTACTACCTGCACCGGCTTATTTTTTTTTACAGTTCTCTCCAACTTAAATTAAGTTTAAGTTAAGAATTTTGTTCAGTTTCACATTTATTTCATGAACATCCTGTAATGCATTTACATTTTAAAAACGGCTTGAAAAGAGTTTTTCATGGGCATTCATTTCATAAATATTCTATCTCGGCTTGTGTGAAATTTGATCTGAAACTGTTTTTCTAATGTACATTTAATATTAGCTTGTCAAGAAATTAATCAGCTCAGTCTAGTTTCAGGATGCTTCTACAACACCTACACAGTAGAAACTAGAGATAGAAATATGTAAAGTTGTACTGCCTCTGTTTTAACTTACCGTAAATGTACTTTTATAGCTTTGTTCCCAACCTTAAAGCGACAACTTTAAATCCATTTATTTTGGAAAACCTCGTGTTGTAATCAGTTAATGACAGTTTGTCACAATGACTGCCATTTTACAGTTTGTTCCCAGGAGAATGAGTCACTTCAGACAGTAAATCTTTTTCTGTGCTGGAATCACAATATTCTCTCCACTGGCTTTCGTTCACGTGGCGATGCCCTCATCTCAACCTCGTATGTTCATGTCAGTGAAAGTCTGAAATGAGTCGCTGGGGGATTTTCTCTGTTTTACAACCCATGTTTTTGCTCATCTGTCTCCACATTTACCATTTGCTGCAGAAGATAGAAAAGCTCTACAAAACATTTTTTTCAATTACATGGAATTAAGATACATTTCCTATGAAGCGTCATCGGTGACATAAAGTACATGTTATTGTAGAACTTGTCATCTCACAACAAGTTACTTTCTTTTTCCATATTTTTCAGTCTTGCCTCGTGAACTGAATCAGACATGTAATTTCGATTGAATGTTTTATTTCTCACAGCCAGCCGAGGGTTGTTTGTACAGAGCTTTGTTGATCATTTCAAATATCTGTAAAAATCCCTGAAAATACATAACAAAACCTTGTTTTGTAACTGTCAACCATTCAAAAAAAACTCCCCCTGAGATTTGGGCAGTTTGTAGATATTTGGTTATTTTGACATTTAAATGTTAATCATTTTGAAATGTCATTCGTTTATCTGGAGCAGATGGAGAAAGAGGGCATCCCCTTTTCAAACATCAAAAACATGCGGAGGAAATGTGGATCAGCTTCATGGCTGTTTTATGACAAAATCTCTACTGTGTAAAACAAGCAGAGGAAATTTTTTTTTTTTTTTTTTTTTTTTTTTTTTTAACTGCTACAGAGCTATAGCCTTAAAACAAGGAAATCCAAGGTCACTGCCATGTGGCCGTGTGAAGCATAAAATCTTAAGACAACTCTTTCTGACTCAAACGGAAATAAACAACGTTATTTTTTACCCTCCTGCCACTCATCGAGTGGAAAAAGGCTGCTTCTGCATAGTGCTGGTATTTTATTTTTAACCAATATTTCTCGGTGATGGTCAGTAGAAACTATTTTAAAGAAGTAGTATGTTCCCTCTTCCCTAAAAATGTTTTAAAAGTGTCTGAAATCCTTGCAGTCTCGAAAACCTTTGTTTATCTCCATTAATGTGTGCTGTAAGAGAACGTGTGTACTCAGCTAGAAGATGCTATGAGTCCAAACTATATGCTTGTGTGCCTCCAGTGTGAAGCCCTTTTACACTAAATGATGCCGTTTTTATTTTGTTCCTTAAAATTTACACGGCGGCAATTTAATTTAAAACCTCGCTTTCGGTTCGGGGTTGTAATTTCTTTAACGCGATGCACTCAAAGATCAACATATAGACTTCACTGAAAGTTACATCACCATCATATTAAACTACCTTTCCTACCATCACAACATAACAAGAGTCCTGTACATCCTCTCAAAGGACCTCTACCTTTGTAGTGATTTATTTTTAACACCCTCATAATGAGATCATAATCCATTAATGAAGCAAAAATGATTCCCAAATGCAAATTCATTGTTCTAATACTCCATCTTTACACACTTTAACACGCACCGTATTGGCTGGAGAGTATGGGTTAATTTTTTTATCCGTACAGTTTGACAGGCACTGACTGTACATTGACAGGACGTAGCTGAAGTGTACACATCCAGGATGTGCCACGCTGACATTTATACGCCTTTTAAATCTTTATTTGGACATCAGTTGAACGTTTTTCTCGCTTCCTCAAATTAAGCAATTTCGCTGAATTGAAGTCCAGCCTCTACATTTGAGCTGACCAGGCTTTTATCATGAGTTTGTCTTGGTTTTATCAGGACCCAAAATATCTTTACATTAACAACAGTTTTCTTATCTTTCATCAATCTAGCAATCATTTGCAGTGATACATCCAAAATCACATAACTTTACAGTTCTACGTGTTGATAGCGTTGGCATCAATTTAATGTTCCTTTAAGATAAACAATAAACAGCATCTTTATAACATCAGATTTTGCGCATTCGGAGGTAATCAGCTCTAAAAGCAACAATCCAAATCCAGCTGTTGTCTTTGGTCCAGAAATCGATGAAACAGAGAACAGATATTGTTAGATTTGCGTGAGGAGAGAGAAAAGAAACAACTCAGTTTCCCAGACTCATTTGCTGCGGTGTGATCAGTCAACCAATGAAACTGTCCTGTGGAGACACCTTCCTATTTGGTGGTGTCAAGTTGAAGAGAGCGTTGCGTCAATTACTGTCACAAAACACAGGCGAGCCAGAGACTAGAAGACAACTTCTGGAAATGGGTGAGAACAACCTTTATCTTCATTTAAAGCCAGATAATACTCGTTTTTGCTGTTTTATGTATTTAGTACACCAAGTTAAATACCGTTTAATTTCAATTATACTGAACTTTTTAAATGTGAGCTCTCTGAATTATCTTGTTTATACATTATTGTAAAAACTTTACCAAGTCTGCTTGGAAGTAAATTCATGATCATGACATTCATTTGAATAAGAAATAAACTGTTCAATTTAGAAAGCCACAATGCAACAGGAATTCATTGTTAACGTCAATCTTAAAGTGCTAAAATGAATCTATTACGGTGATTTGACAGATCAATATCCGGTTTAAAATCCCACTGCAAATGAGTCTTTTAAGACATAAAACTAAACAGCTATAAAAAGTAACAGCATGTGTTTGAAACGGTACGTCACATATATTTCTTCAACATCTAAAATGGAGAAGTTACTGGGCTACTAAAAGGAGAATTAAAGGTTCAAGCCACAGCACAGGAAATAAGTGATCTCAAAAGAGAAGCATATTGGTTTTGCGCAAAACTGACATCATTGTGGGTGGAAGGCTTCAAGGTATTGAGCTGACAGTTGGTGAAAAATGACATTTCATTCTCAGAACTGCAGTTCATTCCCAGGCTTGTTAGCGTTTAACATTTGTGTCACGCTTTCCAGCTAAAGTGCACTCGTGGTCCTGAATTATTGAGGTGTGTGTGTGTGTGTGTGTGAGAAAAGCACAAATAGACTCAAAGACTTTAAGAAGGGAAAATAAAATGTATTGTTTTGTAAAAGGGCAAACTTTTTCCTCACTTAAATACAGGCTATATATGGTCATGTAGATGATTATGCTTCTTGCTTGAGATGATCTTGCCTAATACTGTATCGGTCTTGCGTTACAATATCATACAGTGCTGCATTCAAGCGGTTATGTTCATGAGCAGGAAGTGGTTTTGCAACCTGTGGTTTTATATCACATGCACTCAACAATATGTTCTACAGATTATTCCTTTTTATGCTGATCAATAATCTGACGCAAATACAGAAAAGTGACGACAATTTGTTTTCATAATTTCCTATGGAAGATTTTTAATTTGTTGAGACTGTGCTTTACTACATACAGTATGATGTTTCTTGAAATGGAGAAGTGCTTGTGGCTCTGTAACTTTGCATGATTTATTTCTGGAGCGAAGTTGTAAACTGTGTCTTCCTTGTAATGTGTTTACAGCTCACGAGGACCAGAGTGAGACATCACAACAAACAGCGGCCAGTGCCGTGGAGAAGCGGACAGTGGAACAGGTACTGACCTCTGTCACTGCTGATAAACTGTCAGTTGGTCTTCGGGGAGCCGTTTGGGCAGTTTCCAGCAGTTACAGTTAATCAGTGACTACAGACATGACTCCTCAGAATGAGTTATGTGTTGTGTTTTCACTTCCCCTTTTCAGTGGATTGAGATAGTGGTAAAAAAAAAACATTTAAGTTGATTTTGTGCTTGTGCAGTTGTTTCATCTTTACTGCTGATTGTGAAATGAGTAACAAGGAATATGTGATTCGGCTTTGTATTCTGACACATACGCACATCACACACCACAATATTTCTCATTGCGCATAAAGAAACTGCCGAGAGCAGGGCCACTCTCAGCCTCTATTCTGGTAACCGATATGAGCAGCACAATATGAGAAACACAAACTACCTCATGAAATTTCCAGGGCTGATGTTAGCTGAAAACCTGGCGGTTTCTGTGGTGACTTCTGGCTCGCTGATAGCATCAATCCAGAACACTACTGACAATCATTGTGAGAACATAACACCACATAACAACACGTTGACATCACCCACACAGTTTTCCAAAAAAAATGTCATCTTAGAAAATCGACTGAACGCTTCTCTGGTCTCAAGAGAGATCTGCTGTGGAGGGGGCCACAGTGTCTGGCTTGTAGTGCATACATTTCCTGTATGCAACCATTGATGCGTTGACCGAAAAGTTTTGTGAATCAGGTCTGAAAAAGAATGACTGAAACCCCTCTGTGAAGAATTTTATGCAAGATTAAAAGCAACATTTTGCCATTTTAACCACTTTAGAAGCAGGTGCGACATATGAATTGTTACATGTTCCACATGTATCAGCCAATCACACTCCTTTAAATACAGATACTTTAAAGTTGCTTGTGAGAGATGATTTGTAGACATCTTTTTTTTATTATTTTTTTTTATTTTTTTATTACAAACCTTATAAACACAGAAGGAGAAGCAGATCATTGAGGTCTTCTTAAATGCGGAAAGTCAGAGCTGCAGCCTGTTAGCTGGGAACTGCAGCGCGGAGCCACCGAACTGTGACTCAGTCGGGACTACCTCGGTTAGAGACCTGGAACTTCATTATTACTCACTATAGAGGTTTGCTTCTCGGAACCAGGAACCACATAGAGGAACTTGATTCAATATGAAACCGCCTCAAGCTGTTTTGTTCTACAATGAGTGCCACTGACATAGCAGCTTGTATGTGTGGTGATTCAAAGTAAAAATATTGACACGGTTCACTATGACATCAAATCTACTCAAATGAATCAATGCAGCAGCGATGTGGTGTGAATTCCAAAAATCTTTGCTTTCATTGAAATAACAGAGGTGACTTTGTGATGTATGAGCTGTTTGTTCGCAGCAGAAAAACTCCCGTTGCTATTTGTTTCCCACAATCAAAAACAATTAGGTTTTTCAGCTAGCCCTTTTTAAATTTGTTTTACAACAACAATTTTGTCCTTAGAGCTAAAATACAGAAACTTTGATGATCTTCAGCACCGGTTTTCTTCTTACGCTCCAGCTGTTTCTCTTGAAATCGTTCTGACTTAATTTTAACCCCGCATGCCGTTACTGTTTCATTTCTCTTTTCTTGCAAACCACAAATAGTGACATTGTCAATTTCTTATAGTTCTGGATAATTTGCACATGATACACCTACTTTCTTGGTGTTTATCAGCGTTACCGACTCTAGCTTTGCATAAACTTATTTTAGACATCTTACCCAACATTTGCCTCCCAATATATATCAATTACAACACTTCACGTACAAACTTTTTTATTTGACTTTTGCTGTGCTTGTTAAAGTGACATTTGTGACATCAGTGACAGACAACTGTCAACCAAAAGCCCCACAAGTCTGCTGCTTTATCTCCAGACAGGATGTGTAGCGGTTATCTATTGAAAGTAGCGGTAAAACCCTGTTCTCAGATTTTGATGGTTCATTTAGACATTTGTGTCTCATGAGATGACTCTGTATGTATTTTTCCCCCCCATCTATCACATCATACCTTCAACTGTAAAAACAGATTTCCATACAAGGCAGTGGACCTTGTCACGCTGACAGGTGCTACATAATTTTCATACAAAACAAACTGACGTATCTCTCCAATGCCTCTGCTTTCTCTCAACATCAGGCTTCTCCCTCTGTTATTGAGATTCATGACTCGACGACTGAATGTGAGGAAGAAGAGAGACGCAGTCCGGTGCAGATGGAGGAGAAGGCATTCGTATCCAGTTTGCATTCTTTTATGAAGGACAAAGGTACACCCATTGAAAGGATCCCACATCTGGGCTTTAAACAGAGTGAGTGGAAGTTAATGAGCACCGTGCTTATTGAACACAATATTCACATGTAAATAATGAGATTCTCATGTGTGTTTTTCCTCTACTCCCAGTTAATATTTGGAGGATCTACAAAGCTGTTGATAAACTTGGTGGCTATGACTCAGTAAGTTCTTCATCTTATTGTTGCTCTTAATACTTAAACTGATGCAAAAGGCTTCAGTGTTTTTTGGTTTCTAAGTGGAAAATAAGCTCTCAGTCAGGTGCTATATAACTCTCCACCACACTAGAGGATGTTAAGGCTGCTGAGCACTCGATGCATTGCTACTGATGCTTTGTTGTCTGTGATGTTGACACTGTGGGGGTATTTCTGACAGTGAAACTCGTACTAAAATGGAACTAGACCGGGGCTGCAGTTGACCACCACCACTATGTCTCACGGTGTAAATACAGTCACTATAAACCTCCAACGTATACACACATTTTGAAATGAAAGTCCTGTTTCAGTACTGAAAACTAGCACACTTGGCATTTAAAGAGTAACCAGCCACCGCCCTTCCTCAAATACATTTTTAAAACCAGACCTAGCAGCACATATGCCAAAACAAATACATATATATTAGAATTTGAAAATATATATATTCAGAACAACAAATACTATTTAATTCACCTGATAAAACCCTCAAACACCATGTCTTCTGCACAGTTTCAAACATAGATTGTATATAAAAATGGACGTGGTCTCCGGGTCTGAAAAGTGACGCCAACGTAGAAGTGCCCTGAAGTGCAGTAACACTAAGGGTCACTGGGGGCTGGCTCGAAAAAAAAGCTTGGTTTCAAGACAAAAACAGCACAAAAAGAAGATGCTTTATCGTAAATGATCATTTCTTTATTTTGTAGCCCACTAGTGGCCATTTGACCCCATGCAACCCTTTAGTCTGAAATTCCCCCTGAAAGCTATATCTTGCACATAAAAAAATGTCTTGAGCTGTGAATAACCTATACTGTTTTTCTCTGTGTGAATTAATAGGTGACAGCGCGACGTCTTTGGAAGAAAGTCTATGATGAATTAGGAGGAAGTCCAGGTAGCACCAGTGCTGCGACTTGCACCCGCAGACACTATGAGAGGTGAGGATAATTCCCACCAACTGCCTGATTCGATCACAAAATCAGCTGACTCTAAACCCGAAATGTGTTGCTTGTGTTGCAGGCTGGTGCTTCCCTTTGAGAGACACTTAAAAGGAGAGGAGGACAAACCTCTGCCTGCGAGCAAACCACGCAAGCCGTACAAGAGAAATTTGGATGGCAAAGTGAACAAAATGGAGGGGAAGAGGAAAAGGACTCATTCAGATAGAGAATTGGATTGTGAGGTAACGGATGACATCTCTGATGAAAAGTCAAAAACAGGAGATATGTGTTTATTTCTGCTAAAATGTTTGCGCCTATTGTGTTATACAATGTAAAATTTCCCCCTTATTGTCTTGCAGTTGCACAGCCAAAGAAGTGCAGAAGCTGGCTGCCAAAGTGAAGCAGTGATACATCCTCACTCTGCTCTCTGGGCTGCCACCTCTGACAGACACCAACTGGACGGCTTTCAGCCGAGCACAGCCACCACCGATCTCTGCACCTCTGTCTATGCCCACCCTATCCAAGTCCCCACATCCAGCCCCTGGACTTCTCACATCCCATCTGCAAACTCAGCGGTCATCTCTCCTCTGGAGAAGAAAAAGCGAATGGCTCAGGCTAGCCTCAACTTGCCGGCAAGTTCTCAGATCGAGGATAAGGAAAGGCCCTCCGTCATCCACTGCTCCCAGTCTCCAGCCCGGCCCTCCTCGAGCAGGAACTGCAACTCCTCTGATGGCTCCCCACTCCCTGTATCCTCCCCCTCCTCCCGCAGCTCTTCCCCTCTCTCTGTTTCATCCGAGGACAGTCCTGCAGGGAGAGAAGAGAAACCTACATCAAGCTCAGAATTGCCTCAAAACTGTTCTAGCAGTGTCAAAAATACATCCGGGAATATTGAGGACAGCAAGTCCGTGAGCTCCAGTCAGACCTCCAAAGAGCCTAAAAGACCGACGAAGGACGTTTCTCCAGTCAGCTCCCAATCACTGTCTGCTGACTCAATTAAAAGCCTAATTAAGGACTCTGCCTGGAAGCCTTTCCACAAGGGGACTGGCAAATATTTCTCTCAACCTTTCTACGCATCCTCCTCCTACTGGGACCCAACAGCTACCTCTAGTTTCACCAAAGTTGTTCCAAAATCTGTGCAGCTTCTGCGGCCTGCTCCTATTAGGCCGAGTTACAAGAGTCACCAGAGCAGGTTGCTTCAGCAGGACAACTCTCTGACTTGTACAAGGAAGCTGAACAACGCAACACCGTGGCCTTACCCGGCAGAGAAGAGGGACAAATCCAGGACAATGCTACAAAAAGTCCCTCCCGCTCAGCAGAGTCTGCCTCATTCCTCTGCTGCCCTGCCGGTGTCCTACATCCTGTCTGGCTACGAGAAATCAGGGAGAGACTCTCGGCACCAACCTCCATTGTACCCTGCATTTCTCCCTAATAGAGTGAGACTACCTCAGTCTCATCTAATGTACCGTCATGTACCAGTGGGTCCAACTCACTCTACCCTCATTGGGTCTGCGGTCTACCCTTATCCCTATGCTATTCCTCTGTTAAATCCCCAAACTGGATATACCCCACCTGCCATGAATCCCATTTATTCTTACAAGCTGTGACTCTTTGGATGTCACACCGAGACTTCAGTAATTTTAATTTAACAAATATCAAATGGAGTTCATCTTCAAAAAATCTTGTAAAAAAAGGCAGCCTTAGAGTTTGTTGCCGTACTTTTCTATGGCTCTGTGTCCATTTTTTTCAAAATTATTATTGTAATTTAAACATAGTATACCTTGAATTTACAAATGCACAAAAATATTCAGGCTTCGTGGCTTTACTCACCGCCATCTCCCTTTGACAAACTACCTACTGACTGATAGTGTGAATCCTCTGGAACCAAACCTAAACTACACTGAGTGGAAATGAAGTCAGAGCTGCAAATATTTATAGGATTACAAATAAACATGTTGACTCAGCCAAGTGCATCGGATAGGTGCACTACCTGAAATTTCTGATAATAAACTGGATGCAATTTTTCTTCAGCTGCTACACTAGTGCCAATAGTAACTGTAAATAGATTTTTTTTTTTTAAACAATGTCTTTTATGTCAATGTTTTGTTTGTATTTTTATTATTATTTGTTTGAAATATCACTTTGCAGTACATTTACAGGAAAGAAATATGCAAATTTTAACGAGAAATGTTTATAATAATGGAAAATATACATCCTGTTAGGTTACAGATGAGAGACTTGAAATTTTGTCAAAATGAGAGTTATGCCACTTTTATCCTTAACTGCACAGTTTCACTTTTTTGTTTTTGGAAGCTGTATTGTGAAGTCTGTTGAAGACGATGCTGTATGACTGCTGTTTGTGCCTTAAATCAGTGTTAATTTGCAGTTTTAATATCATGCATATGGTATTGTCATTCAAATGTATTTAAAGAGACAGTCAAGTATAAAGTAACAAATAAACATACAAATATTGAAACCTTTTGTAGTTTTATTTCATTCGGAAATGTTGCTGATTTCTCCATGATACTTTTTACCATAAGAATGTTGGTTTTGTTAAGGTATGTGTCATTTAAAAAAATAGTGTATTGATTTTTTTGTTTAGCTTTTCAGCTGGACAAACAGCGTATCGCAATCTCTCTCCCTAATGAGCCCTGATTCTACCTTCAGATTCTGCAATTTTCTTCTGGCCAACTGTGTTATTTGACCGTCACTGGAGCTATCCAGGTTGTGGTGCGACCTGCATGGCAAAACCCCTGCAGGTCTGATGTAGCGCAGAAGATGCTGCTGTGAGACCTGGCGGGCAAAACTGAGCATCATTGTAGCGTGGCAATGCCACAGCGGATGATAGAGCATCACTGGAGAAAATACAGAAGAACTCTTTGGTAAGAGCAATGAGCAGGAAAAAGGAAATCAGACAAATGAGATTGTGCTGCAGGCGACAGTGTGGTCCAGAGCAAGAGAAACAGATGACGGTATTTGTGTTAACATGCACTTCAGCTAAACCACAGAGCAAAAGGGACGATTCTGTAGAGGAAAACATGACATTTTGACACAAATAATCTGTGGGAAACTGACTGTTTATCGATTGCATGAAATATACTTCCTTAACCCATATTGTTATGTGAGTTCTGACTATAACATTTAATTTGAGTTTATTTGAGTATGCAATGCCATTTTAGGAAATATCAAATAAAATACATAAATCCTATGAAATGAATAAGTAGCAATGGCTATGGAATGATTCCTGAAATAAATAAAAGGGGCAATAGATATACAAAATAAATTTAAATATACATATAGAAATGAGTCAATATAGTTCAATAAATAAAGGAATATTTTTTTTATTCTAAAAGGGACATTTTTCAAAGGACTATTTTTTATCTTATTTACATGTTGACTAATTTCATAGGACTTTTACTTCATATTTAGGCTACTTAAATTTCTTTCAGAGGACTTTTATATCCTGATGCCACATTTATTCATTAGCTCTTATATTTTCCATGTATTATATTCTAATGAATGTGGTTATCTCACTGATTCAGACAGTTTGGATGGACAGCAGCAGCTAGCCCTACAGCTATGCTTTGGCTCCTGTCAATGTCACGGCCTCAACGTGAGGGCTTTGATCAGTAAATACATTCATATTTACATCCATCTAGATATTTTATTTTCCTTATTTATGTATTTCACAGACATAGTCTATTTATCTATTTAATATTGACTGAAATAGTATTCCATACAATAGCACTATTTCATGATGCAAATCGGTTTTGTTTTGACTGAGCTTTACTTCAGTAAAAACCTGCTGCACCATGGCACTATGGCAAAACATTAAAAAGATGTTGGGAATACTAATGTATTGTATAGAAAATACTCCTTGCGTTCATAACACAAGTAACGCCCCTTAAAAAAAAAAAATCGAGATCCCTAAGTTTGGTGTTGCAGGAAGTATTGCACATCTTTAAAAATCCGGTCTCCCGTAGTACAAAAGACAGATGCTTGCACCAGCCATCATCGAAACTCTGCCTTATAAATGTCTCTGAACTAAAACATTTGACTGATAGCCTGCGATAATCCTCGCCTTACAAACCAAACTCAGGGCACACGCTCCAAACCAAATCTCGCGAGAAGAGCTCCAGTGGCGCGAATAAACAAGAAGTAACTTCACACGCCAGTGTTGCTCGTCGGTACGTTTTTCGTTTTCTTTTTCTGCTCGAGTTGCTATAAAGTTTGAAAATTCAACATACGCTTTAGTTTGGGTGAGGAACAGTATTTTGTCTGGTTATTTCGTGAAGAAAAACATGTCGGACGCTTTGTCTGAGGACGACATCGGCCAAGATGACAGCCAGGAGGACGTTATGACCCCGGCGGAGTTGATCGCCAAACTGGAAGAAGTGAGTTGACATTTATTTCGTTGTGACAGTGACACGTAGCACCGGAAACCTCCTGCAGTGTGTTTGGGGAAAGAAAAAAAAAAGATTAAAATGATTGTACCGTCAGAAGCAGTATATCCTCACAGCTGTGTTCGTGTGACTCGCAGGCATGGCTGAATGAGAAGTTCTCCCCGGAGCTGCTGGAGAACAAATCCGAGGTGGTGGAGTGTGTGATGGAGCAGCTGACTCACATGGTAACGACCTCCTGCTCTCCGGGTTGTTTCAGCAATACGCAGGATTCAACCTGCATGTCTAAAGAGCACAAAACATCAGGTGCAGATTGGTGCAGGACTGCAGCCAGCTATCGTTTCCATGATTGATTAAACGGAAGAGTATGTACCGTTATAAATAAATGTGGCTCCCATGAGGGGTGTGGTATTATTATGGCTGGACATCATATAGGTATTATATTATTGGAACTATATGAGACTAGACATTGCCTCGATGTCTGTTTTGAGGCAGATGACCACCCACCTCTGAGCCTGGTTCTGTTGGGTACTGTCGGGTGTATGGTATCGTAAGGTTTTGTTGTAAGGACCTTGCTATGTCAGGTGCAGTAAAGGTGACTTGTGTTTTGATCTGTGGCCATATAGATAAAATCAGAATGAAAAGTTCTGTCTTATATTTTGGATATTGTAATATTGTGATCGAGAACATGTGTTGTCCTATCCTAGTTTTAAAGGCTGCATTACAGTAAAATGATATAATTACCAGACTGTTGTAGCTGTTCTGTTATTCGACTTGACCTCACTTAGTTATTATATCCACTGTACCGAAGATTATTTAAAGAAATATTTTTTTGTGTAAATATTTTGTGAAAGTAACAATAGAATCGGGGGTGTGGCGTATTGCATTGCTCACTTAAAAAAAAAAAAAATCATCATCATTTTTAATATGATTTTCAAAAAAGGTCATATTGGGATAAGGGCAATATACCGACTTGTTGACATAATGACACGACATCATTATATTCTGTTCATAACTTGGGCACAGCCGCATCAGTCATAGCTAAAATATGCTGTGTTTTATACAGACTCATTTGAGTAACACACCGTATTTATGTATACGTTCTGAATCTCCTGCTTTTCTGGTCGTTTTGTGTCACCGAATAAAAGTAATGTTAATCTCCAACAGTGTCGCGACTTTTCCACCGACAGGAGTCCAATTTGCAGCGGGTGAAGAAAGGCGACACGAAGGCCGGCGTCCATCGCATGGAGATAGACAGGATCCGCTTCGTTCTCAGCAGCTACCTGCGCTCTCGTCTGCAGAAGGTCGGTCAGGTTAACAGCCCGAAAATACAACAACAACAACAACAACAAAAGCTCTCGTTTCACGTGTGCTTGTTGCCGACATTGCCTGAACATTTGTGCCGTGTTTGCGTAGATTGAAAAGTTTTTCCCGCATGTCCTGGAGAGAGAAAAGTCTCGAGGCGAGGGAGATCCATCGCTGCTCTCACCTGAGGAGTTTGCCTTTGCCAAAGAGTGAGTACAGTAGAGCAAAGTTATTCAAAAGCACTGCTGCTGGCGTGACACTTAAGATATTTTATTGCTCAAACGTGAGACGGCGCTCTCGGATTGCAGGCTTGCTCACGGTTCTGCAAGTGTACAGGAGTAGAGCGGGAGGCGAGGCCTTTAGTGGAACCAGCTCCCTGCCGAGGTTCAAGGAGGCTAAACTCGCCAAGAATACTTTTAAAACCTCCCTTTTTGATAAAGCGCATAATGAAGGAAAGCCGTAATGACCTGAATCATCGCTTCACTATGCTCTCCCCTGCCCTCCAGGCGTTGGCGACTACTCCGTGTTGTTGTCAAATTTCCTTTATTATTGAGAGTTTATTCGTATTTATACTTTGAACTAATTCCCTCTGCTGCTCACTTTCTTTTTGTTTTGACAGTGATATTTTAATGAGGTGGTTCTTTGTGTCTGTTTTCACATTTTGCTTTATTCCTATATTTTATTTGTCATTTTTTTGTAAAGTGTCTGGGATCACGTTTCATGGTGATTTGACATTATAAACACAACTGAATTTAATTCAGTCCATGTTGGTTTGGCCTGCAGGTACTATGCCAACACAGAAACCTACCTGAAGGCCGTAGCACTGAAGCGCATGCCCCCCAACTTACAGACAGTGGATATGCTCAAAGCAGGTAAAATCTCCTCACTTTATATTTGCTCCACGTCGAATGACCCACGCTGGAAGTATTAGCATGCACTGGCAAGACGGTGGCATTTGCTGTGACATTTTCAGCCAGCGTCACACTAAATCCCATTCATTGTGATGTGATTCCAGTGCCTGAGCCCTGCTTGGACTCCTTTGTGTTTCTGCGGGTCAAAGAGAGACAGGAGAACATCTTAGTCGAGCCTGAAACAGATGATCAAAGGTACTTTGTTCATTAAACCCGATGTGCTGTTACTGATTTCAGTATCCACTAGGTGGCAGCGTTCCCTTTTTTAACTTTTTCTACATGGATACCAAAACGACTGATCATATATCTGCTGTGTCTCCTCTATCAGAGAGTACGTGGTGGATCTTGAAGAGGGCTCTCAGCACCTAATGCGGTATCGAACTATAGCACCACTTGTTTCAGGCGGAGCCGTGCAGTTAATTTGAATGTTGAGGTGAGTAAGAAAGAGTCACGACCGTGTCTTCTCTGTCATTCACCCAACGCTGCCCTCGTGCCCTCTCGTACAGCCATCTGCTCATTCATTGCTGCAGATCTTGCATAAGCCACTGCTTTGCGGTGACATCTGTATTTATTTTTAGCTCTCACTTTTTTTTGTGGTGTTCATTGTCTCTTGGCAACACATTAGGGGGAAAAAAATTGTGTCTTTAAAAAAAAAACAAAAAAAAAAACACAATATGTTTATAATGTGTTACCATTCATCACTTAACTACAGTACTATGAAATGCAACTGACACACCGTTATTTTTATGTTGCAGGTCGGTCTGTTGCTGTGGAGATTTTTGCTCCAGAAGGTCATAAAATGTGCACTCGCTCATTTTCGTGACATAGTAGTTATAAGGAAAGGGCAGTTCAGGCTGCAGAGAGCACACCAGGAAACATGATCCTCTTCCTCGCTGTTGTCCAGAATAAGGACTAATCTGTGGTCTGCAGATGTAGAGACATTTGTGGCGCCGTGACATCAAGAAATATAATTCCCTGGAAAATATTAGATATTAAATACAAGGTCACTGCCAGTAACACAACTTACAAGTAGCTTCTGCAGTGCTGCTGTGTTATTTTTGGATCTTTTTAATCATGTCACAACATGAGTTTGGTTACATAATTCTAACACATTCTAATGTGTTGGTGTGTGTGTGTGTGACTCTTAAAAGACAACTTGGTCTGATCTGCTAATTCATGACTCTTCTTTTTACTACATCCCAATGACTCAAGATTTTTGGATGTTTTCTCTGTGGCTCAATGACAGGAAGCATCAGATGACCTGAAGGGGAATATTTGTCAATTCACTCTGGAATTACAATCCCGACCATCCCGATGCAAACACATAAATGTGCGTGTATGTTTTAGAGAAGGCTGTTTCTCCTGGTCGCAATAATTTAATGACATTCACGCTCACATTGATATGCATTAATGCCATTCTGAATAAATCCTTCTATTGTTCAGCTTATTTGCATCTCTTCACATTAATTATCAGATGCAGGGTTGTGTTTTATGTTCTTTTCAACACCCCCGTGCTGCACTACTTCGAAGTTTCTTTTGACTGTGTTTTTTTTAACTATTAAAGCTTGCCTTCTCTGAGCCTGATTTTCTCTGTAATGGCATCGTTATGTAAGAGCTTCATAGGGAGCAATCAGAGCCTATTGTTTGCCCTCACACAAATTAGCCAGTGATTGGAACTAATAAGGGGTTGAGAGAGATTGAGCTCAGCAAAGCTGAACAGTGTGTCTGTTAGACTGTCATCTTATTGACCTCCACTGCTGATCCAGATCATATGGAGCCGTGTTGTTGTAAGATGAGGATAATGCTTTGCTTAAGACACAGTGTCTTAATGGTCCAGCCAGGAAAACATTTTAATGGCTTAGAGTAGTTATTAGAGTACACTAATTGTAATATTCATAATTGAAGTGTTGGGAAGTGGTACTTAGGAAATAGATTTACCCCATAGTGGTGACCCACTTTGATTTTCTTGTAGTCCTGCTTCTGTTTCTTATTTCCTCTCGACACTGCTTCGCTGTGGTCGCCACCAAAGGCAACAAGTTGAGAGAAGCTGGTCGAAAAGATTTATATATTGTGTTTCAATGATTCAAAATCACATTGTATTTCCTCTGTAGCATGAGTTATTTCTATCATGGTTGTTGTTTACAGTTTATACAGTGTTCTTAAAATGGTGGTTGCCTGTGCTCCACTGGCTCGTGTTTGATCAATCACAGTACACTTACAGCCCCGCAGTTCCTCTTGTAATGTGGAACATACCTACCCTGGAGAAGGAGCTCAAGAAAATATCCTAAAACAGAGTTCTTAGAACTTCTTAGTTCTTCTTAGTTCTAAGTTCCCCCTGTGAGGATACGCAAATAAACCAGAGGAATTCCTCCCACAGTTCTTAGAACAGTGAAAAAGTTCCTGCAGTCTGAAAATGCCTAGTGGGAAAAGTTTGGGAACCTCTTCTTTAAACCTTGGAAAAAATAAGGTTTTCAGAAAAATAAAAAAAATTGTGAATGACTGAATGGTTGTGAGTATTTTATTATTTATTAAACAGATTTTTAGATTTCTCATAATGCACTGGCAGAAATAGTCAAACGTTTACCCTTTCACTCCAACTCTCAGCTCATGAGCAGCCATCAAAATGTCCTTGAATTTCATGTCCAGATGCATCTCAGTAAATCTGGGTCTTCCATAGGGGGAACATGTTTCATGTAACTCAATATGTGCACGTACATGGGTCGATCCTTGAATAGCTTCCTTGGATAGGTGACTGGCCTGCAGAGAGCTGTTTGTAATCCGGACCTCATCAGCATCACACATGCTGATAGGCCGTGATAGTACGGTGATGCCTTCGGGGCGAGAGCCAGCTAGCAACAGGCTTGGATCCAGGCCCATGGAGGCCTCTGTGGATGTCCCGGATGACTTGGATATTTTCCACAATGCAGAGTGGAATTACATACAGCAGACCTTCACGTATTTAATCCACCATGTTAGCAGTGGCCTACACAGGTGATAACACGGACAGAATTTTACGTAGAGTAAATCTGTATAGCTAACATCATAATGTAACCACATGTTTTTATCCTGACCCGTCAAAAGCTGAATTAAGCTGAGCAAAAGTATCACATAAATTAAACTTAAAGAATGTAGCGGTAAATGATGTGAAATCAGTGTTATAGGCAGATTTAAAACAACATCAGAGGAACACAAAACCACAAATCTTGACTGATTGGTCAGGAGAGTGGAGAGGGAGGAGCATACTACATGACATCTTAACTGAGGTAGTATAAATAGGTTGTTGATTCTGCCGTAGGCCAAGGGATGACTGAGACTACACACTACCACTTACTGCTCATGGGAGTTTGTAAGTAAGATTTTAAATATATTTGAGACTCTTTCACCTGTTTTTTGTTTGATTAAAATCTTAGTATTGCACTCAAAGATTTATAAAGTGTAACAACAATTTTATCAAGATGTTGTCTTGTAATACTGACATAACAATATTTTTCTCTTTTCTGCAGAACCAAGCACTGAGGATAATATTTCTATCACTCAAACCAGACTGCCAGTGTGGAGATGTGCAGTACAATGTAAGCTCTTCATTCTGCTGCTGTGGGGTGAATTAACATGCATCACTTCTTCAATCATTATCACAAATTGAGTGTGAATTATAATTCACATTTTTTATATAAAGTCACTTTGATCTCGTGATGCATTCCTTAAAGCAACTCACAAACAAAAAAACAGCACAATTACAATGTATACAAGTAGAATCATGTTTCTAGGGCAGCAGTCCTTATTAATATCACTGTTTATTTCTTAAAAGTGTCCTGCCAGAGGTCGGCCTTGGGTCAATGGCCCAGTCAGCTGGACTTGTGGAGCTTGCTGTCAGGCTGTGCTTGAACCAGCGTAAACAACTGTGTCCTCATGTCTGGGTCCCCATCCTGAAACCCATGCGACCGTGCATCCGTCCTCCAGTTTCAAAACAGCTATTCGCTGACATCTTGAGCCAAGATGATCCAACTCACTCATTCTCAGTTTTCCTGAATGACCTGGATGATGACGTCATTCTGATCCCAGTCAAGGACAAACGTGTGGTTTTTGCCGACTCTCAAGGATTGTCTCTAACAGCCGTGAGAGTATTTTCTGATGAAGAGGAGCAGCCTGACCTTGACCTACTGCCATCGTTGCAGGGTTTGGGAAGCATGACAGAGGATGGCTACAGCTGCACTGTCAGCACCTGCTGCCCAGGAACGAGGTTGAAACTGGGCTTCCCACAGCCCTCGTCAGATTTTCAGGCCTTTCGTGCCAAGCTGGCAGAGAGCATGGTAATCCTGGAGAACTGTAGTATTAGTGAGCAGGTCCTCCGCGGTACCGTACGAGTCAGAAACATCAGCTTCCAGAAGGATGTGCGTGTGCGCATCACCTTTGACTCATGGCAGAGCTACAGAGATGTGCCCTGCAAGTACATGCAGAAACGATTCGGAGGACCTCAGACAGACATCTTTGAATTTCACATTTCCATTCCTAAAGTTCTAGACGCCAAAAAGACGATAGAGTTCTGTTTAATTTATTTACCAGGAGGGCAGAGCAAGCCTTTCTGGGACAATAACAATGGGCAGAATTACAGCATTACGGTGTGTGTGAGCTCACATCTCTGTTGCGGGAAGAACCTATGTGAAAGGGCATGAGTTAGTCAACCTGGAAAGGATCCCTATTTTTGTTGTGCATGCTACATAATCCACAAGTGAAAGTGTTCTGAGTATTTTTTCAAATATTTTTTTCAATCTGAAACTGCACCTCTTTGTATATATATAAAAAAAAAAAAGTCTTTAAAACAGGCCCGTTTTGTTTCATTCAGTTCTCTTTTTCAGTTTTCTTTCACATGGAGCATCACTCGGTGAACAGTTTTCCAGGCCACACTCTATCGTCACGTCCTTTTGGCCAGTCACCACCGAGTGAATTATGTCATGCAGCAGGGAGGGGATGCCTTTCACTTTGGGCATTTCTGGGATTCCCATATAGGTCAAAGATTACTGGGCTGGGCAAACAGCTAAACTTAGCTCAGCCCTGTTTATAGAGCTGTGGCATGCTGTCAAAGGGTCACCGTAGGGAGCTTGGAGACACCATCTTCCCCACTACCTTCCTCCCACATGCTGAAGACACCAACTCGCCAAATGGCTTTCATCGTCATAATGTATCATATTGTCCTGCAGCAAAGTCTGTCATGCAACAATTACACAATGTGTTATATAGGGTTATAATGAATTTCTAAATGATCACTCTACAGTTAGTTTTTAAAGCACAAACGTATTCGGCGAGGATGCTGCAAACTAGAGTTAAGTTACAAAGCAGCATTAATGATTAGACAATTTTACTTCTGTTTGAGGGAGACAGAACATCTGGCAGTGACTGTAGAGAGGGCATCGCAAAACTAGAAATTACTTCTACAGTAAAAAAATATTTTTTTATGTCTATCATAATTTGTCTTCAACTCAAATTTATGCAAAAGCTATCACATTAAACATATACTTCAGCAAAACAGAAAACACATCATGGAGCAAACATTTATATTACAAAACATCACGGAGACACCTGCTGAGAGCACTCGTGACTCTCATCAACACGGATTTAGTTCAGCCTTCTAAATTTCAGCCTGTCACGTTTTCAGTGCATGTTCCACTCAGCAGCCATGGATGGGTGCTCACGTGATTTTCTGTGATCATGATGGATGCACACCGTAAAAGTCTTCTATTTAAAACACACTATTCTAGTCCAGGCAGGGAGGAGGTGGGAAAGCAACACGGATGCACCCTGAGAGGTGGCTGTTTCCACAGTGTTCTGACCAACACGTGATGGGCTCAACTGTCATGTGCAACGCCGCGTCTCTCTGAAGTGCAGACTCATACACTGCCATGTCTGTGCTACATCAGCACTCTCCCTCAGCGCCCCACGCTGATGTTGCACACTTTGCAGCTTGGGTCTTTCTTGGCGTTCGCTGTGGTCAGACTCATAAGCTGGTGGTGCCCCCTGATCTGCTCCACGCCGCCCTGATCCAAATGGACCGGCTCTGTGAAAAGCACCTCGAGGATGACATCACTGGCGTGGCAGTACAGAGGCTCCTCCCCTTGACTCTGGGGGGCAGTGTATGTCAGGAAGGGGTTGGAGGCCAAGTCCAGCATAGGGAGGCGAGTGCGACAGAAGGCATCTCCCTCTGTGCCAACAGGGGCCAGCACGAGCACCACATAGTGGTAGGCTGTGTACATACAGTAGAAGTCTGCGAAGTACAGGCAGACGTTGGGGTTCAGCAGGTGTCCAGCTGGGATCTGGAACCGCAGGGGCCCGTACGGAGAGTCTTTTGGAGGGAGGCCTGTATCAAACTCTGTGTTGCAGCTGAAGAAGACTCCTTGCAGTTTGCCGTTGATAGGAGAGCCGTGACTCCCACTGCTGTCTTTAAGGGCCGGACGCATCAGTCCTCCACCTTCCCTCCTAATCCAAGACACACAAAGGAAACGAGTATTGCAACTTATTGCTATGGGTTTGGCCTTAGGTAGACCATAAAGAGAAAGAATGCAGCACTGACCTGACATAGTCGAAGTAGTCTGGGTGCTGGTTTCGATAAAACACAGAGAATTTCAGCAGCCTCCCTGCAGAGCCGTTGGCCTTGTCAAGAAGCTGCTGCAGGTGCTCCATGGCATAGTCTGCAAAGTAGATTTTTGAAGTTGTATAATCAATTCAAGTTTGCACTGCTTTCAAATGCTAATGAGTATACCCGGTGCTGAGACTGAATGGTTTTTCTTTTTGCCACTTCTTTGCACGGCCCTTTTTGTCCTTATCTTGCATTACTTTAGTCAAAGCGCTCATATTCCCTCGCATGCATAATCACTGTCCCTTTAGCTGTAAGACATATAATTACCCCCAGTGCAGAACTCCACCACCGGGCTCCACTCTGACACCAGGTAGTCACCGTCTGGCTGTCTGACAGCAGTCTGAACAGCAACACAGTAGAGTGTCCGCGGGCTGAGGAACCAGTGTCCCCTCACTGCCATGGGAAGAGGCACGGCCTTAGCAACCAGCTTGGTTGGTACATCCTGCAGGATAAAGCAGGAGAGAGGTGACATCAGGAACAGGATGCAAGGCTACAACATGCTGCTGTTTGTTTAATTTACATTTCAAAGCAAATGTAAATGCAATTGTTAAGTCAGCCGTTTCCCTCCATAACATTTTCCTTATTAGGATGATATTCTGTTTCAAGCCCGAGCTGCTGTAACTAGGATACATCTAATAAAATCAGCGGCTTTGTTTTGGCCAAGGCCTCTAAGAAGCACAGCTAATTACTCAAGGCTCAGAGGCCCATATATCCATGGCAACATGTCTGATGCAAGTTTGTTTGTGCCACGTTGTGTATGAGAGACTGAGAACATATCGTCCATTCAGGAGGAACTCGTTCAGTCCTGCCCCTGACTTCACTTCACAAAAGCACTTCTTTAGTTGTTGAATGCTGCCCTCAATAGCAGGCCATAATTACAGTCAGTATTTTGAACCTGCAATTAAGAATCGTAAGTCTTGAACTTCTTTTTTTAAGTGTACAGATATATTTTGAGTACAAATAGTGCCGCTACCAAAAAGGAAATAAGGCAAAAAAAAAAAGAAGAAAATACAGGGAAGGAAAAGGTATGCTTCTGCTGGTTGTGTGGAATAGCTAATGGTGAGAACATAAAAATGTTTGACTTCAGTTACTGACAAAGCTATAGACACCAAATGTACTACTTAAATGATTATACATTTTATTTTCATGGTAGCACATTCACTAAATACTAATGTCAGCATTTTAATATGAAAATGCGAGCATGCTGATGCAAGCAGAGATGATGTTTACCACATGTTCAGCGTCTTAGTTTGGATTGTTAGCCTAACATTTGCTTATCAAATTAACCTCGAAGTACATTTGAAGCTAATGGGACAGAACTAAACAGAATTATTTCTGTGGGTCGTGTTGCTGGTGTGACTAACAAGTAAACATCCGTGTGTTACGTGAATAGCCTCGTACACTATAGGTTTATCTGCAGATTCTCTGACTGCGGAGGGAAAGCAGCTCGTAGCTAAATTCAGCACAAAACAACTCTGTGTGATTAACACAACATGACAAATGCATTTATTTAGAAAAATAAAGTGTTACAGATTGTTTGTCATTTTGTGTGTGCATGTGTGTTAAATTTGTGGATTTAATGATGTACAGTGGAAGTCATTAACATGGATAATATTCTGTGCTGCAGCTGAAATTGTCCGTTTTTGTTCACTTTAAGAGGAATCAATGTGCAAGTGAGTCACCGGCCTGAAGCTGTTGACTGCACACATTCTGGTTTTTGCCTGTATTGGAAGTGACTGAAAGGGCGCAACCGCAGTTTTCTGTGTTCAGACTAAAGCAGAATATGATAAAGCAGTCAGACTCATCTGTTAAACCCGACTAGACTTCAATTAAATGCCTGTTTTGCTGTCCCATTTAGGCCAAACATTGTTGTTTTTAAAGGGCATGTAAGGAGAACTTGCAGCCATTCACAGGGTGAAAACTGATTGGTGTGAATCAGGAATATGAATGTAGACAGCACAGTGCAGAGCAGATAGGCCTCGGGCAGAGGACAAAGGAAGCTACGTGAGGTCATGCAGTTGTTTCAAATGGTCAGACCTTGTGTTTAAAGCGGTTGGGGTCCTTGTTCTCTTTACGGCTCAGGTCGATGAAGAAGTGTGTGGCTCTGGCAGTGTCCTCCGGGGTCATGTCCCACATGATGCGGAAGGAGTCACAGGTCACCTCACAGATCTGGATGTTGCAGGGAGTGCAGAGAGGGGCGTCCATTTCCATTTCCATAATCTGCCATTAAAATTGGAGATAAAAGCGGATGGTTAAACTAGAGAGTAATCCTGGCCAGTGCTGGAGATGGGCAAGATCTGCTAAAAGAGATTAAACTGTGTCACAACGAGCTCTGACACTGTACCCGACAGCAGTTCAGAAACCTCACGGCTGAATACATCTCACCTCAGACAGAATCAAATTAACCTTTCATTTAGCGTTCTGTGAGCGAGCTTTTGATTCATTGTCTTGCTCTTTTTTTTCCCCTCCTCCTCCCTTTTCTTGCCCTTAACTGACATTTCCCATCATTACACAACTCGCTATGCTCCCAGCTGAGTGACTGGCCGCTGCTTTCCCCATGCATTTCACATTCCACCTTCAGCAGTCTCCCAGCAACCAGACGTCTTGCAGCCTCCCTCAATCTTCAGTAATTCTCAAGGAAGGGGTCACAAACAAACATAATATCTGCACCTGTCAGCAACAATTTAAAGTGAGGGAAACTTTATTTTTAAAACCTTTTCTGCCTCCTTGCTGAAATGCACATTGTCTCAAAAGAGCAGAGCAAGTGGACTCCTTGCAGCTCAAGAGATATCTTCAAACAGCTTTTATATTGTTTCAGCAGACACAGGGAGGTTTAAGTATCAGCAGCAGGTGATGTATGATCACATTTCCTCGGCTGCCTATCAGCAGTTCGATCCACACCGCTGCGCATAGCCTTGGGGGCAATCTTTTGGTCAGCCTGTGTTTGTTTTATTAGCTGTCACCTTTCATCCTCTTAACTGATGCTAACGCTCTTCAGCGTGTGCACAATGGTCCTGTTTACCATCTATTCCTCAATAGTAATTGTCATCCTTCTGGAATTTGTTATTGCAAATCATCTCCTTCAGTGTGGCTTACAGATCTCTCAAAGCATTTCCACCCTCATATCTCTCGTATTCGAGCATCTCAACACCAAAGCAGCACGTTGCGTCTTTCTTATGTTAAAAGCCCTCTCTTACTGAGCATATGCCAAATCACATACGTGGCTAAAAATAACCTTCTATTAATTTAGTACAAACAATCATGACACGTTCACTTTGTGGTCTCTCTGATCCTACAAATGCCTGGTGTAGACTCACTGCCTGACTGCACGGGTCTGTTAAGGTGCTCTCCAGTCAGAATGATGGACAGGCTGCACCAGCTCATTAAAGCCTGTGAACTGTGAAATTTGTGCGGGAGCTCATTGACGCTGCGACCAGGGGAGAGAGCTGTTGCTCTGCACGTGTGTTTCCATGCGTCTGTATTCCAGCTGCTGTTCTCGTTTCGTTCCACGGTGCCTTTTCAGAGATAGAAACTGGGGCAAGAGGAGATTCTCGCAGGACAAGTCATCAAAGCCCCATGTCTCTGTGTGTGTTCTACTTTTGGATCCACTACATGTGAACACAGTTCAAATGCAGGTTTCCATACCATCTCTCAATTCTATTGACCTCATTTACAAATAAGCCTATAAGAAGAAATGTGAGCCAATTATCTCCACTATGATAGTAGACGGCTGTTTCAAATAAGGAAACTAGGTCTCACTCATAATTATAACGAGTGCTCACATCATAAATTATAATTTATCCGGAAGTATGTAGATTGGATTGTTAGTGCACAGTTACAGATCTTATCCCTATGGCTGAAATACATCACAGACACATAGCTGTGGATGCTGCAATCATGCATATGTAGCAGGGAACAGAAAGCAAGTCTCTCGTTCAAAGTCTTTTTTTCTGTTTTTATCTTTCAAGAAGAATACATTAAAATACATTTAAATAGATGTATGAGTGGGATGAAGAAAAGGAAAAATGTTCTCCAGCTTTTAAACATTTCTCAGGAGGAAACAATATAGTTCAATTGATGAGCTGTTACAAAGAGATCTATATTCCTATGCACAGTTTGACCGAGCCTTAACATTTAACAGGATGCGCACCAATCTCATTACATGAATCAGTTAGTGCTGCCTCACAGTTTCATGCAAAACGGCATTGGTGGGATGTAAGAAATGTCCAAAGTTTGCCAAAAAAAATATCATCCCTCGTGCATGTGAACATCAGCAGAATATAATACATGCAAATAAAACTAATGCATTATCGCTCCCAGCTGCTGCATTACTCTGCCTTTATGTCTAAGTTCTCGAGAAATGCACAAATGAAATTCTCCATCACAGCATGAGATTATATGATCTCAACAACTTCACAGTTGTACATGGAGTACAATAAAAATTGATTTATTCTCTGGGCAGTTATAAGCATCGATATGCAGAATAATTTAGAAGAATTTCTTACTTGTGATGGGAGAAGATGATAGCCGGGCGTCTTATTCCGCTCTCTTGCCTCCTGTGCTGCAGTCGATGATAGATCCCAAAGGAAAACTGATTAGGAGGTGAAACGAAACACACGGGCTCCTCTCTTCTTCTTTCTCCCGTCTGTTTCTCTCTCCCTCTCTGTGTCACACAAACACTCTAACACCCCCCCCCACACACACACACACACACCGCATCCCCCCACCCCCCTCCCAATCTCATTTTTGCTCCGAGCACTGCATGATGTTTACTTGACTACTTCTATGTATGCAGCCACACAGGGTGAATTAAACAAAACATAAAAAGAGAGGGAATTTTCAACTGCAGTATGACCACCGTGAGACATTCAACCTCGTCAGCATCATGCTTTCGTCAGCCAACTATGCACAACACATCACACGGCAGTAAATCTGACCCGAGGCGCTACATCCACACACACACTCTAATACCGTCAGAACACTTAGCCAGCTTGCATAAATATCACCTCGCAGATTGGAGACAATACGGACACCGAGAGTGTGAGGAGGGGGAAAAAAACAACAAATTTTTTTACACACTCCACTTTGAGAGGACTCAAAAAGAGATTACGCTGAGTGATGTCCCGGTAAATAACACAGAGCGCCATCAAGGCCTCAAAAAATATACATGTGCCAACTGTTATGCCATATGGACAAACTCCACAGGGCATCTCCCCCCAGCCTATTGGGAGGCGAGGGATGCCACCATGTAAATCCAGAGTAAGCAGATTTCAACTGGCATTAATTTTCAGAGGGATGTTTTGTGTACTGGCTCTACCTCATTTGACAACATAATTTAGGATTCCATCAGAGATTAAAGAGACCCTTCCCAGATTAATGACTATAATCTGCCGCTAAAACAATAGACACAGGCATAGGATAAAAACGGATAACAAAAGGATACATTTATAGTGAGAGTGCAGTCCTCTCACAAACACTTAATATTTGTATTTTAAAAATGACAGCGATATATTGCCATAATTCCAACACCCTTTGTGCAGTATTGAAAAGCTTCATTTATTTCCTGCCAGCCACAGATAAGTGATGCCCTCAGAGTGTAATTAAACTGCAATCATCCATCATTAGTCATGCCATGACAGTCTGCCTCTGTCCTTGTAACTCTAGCAGACCAAGAGATGGGAATGGCCATGTTTGTTCAGAGTTGTTTGTTTCAAAAAGAGAATTTGGCCCCATTTATGATGTCAGAAACGTCTATTATATTTGAATTATGCTAACACTTTGATGTGTTTTATCATTTTCCAAAAATTGTGTGGGTTTACTCATCACAACCCTTAAACCAACCAAGAGGCATTATCAGAAGGACCAGACACCATCAGTTGGAGGATGTGTCTGGCCTGGGGCACGAAAATGGTCAGAAGCAGCCGTGAGCGGGCTTTATTTATCCTTTTTGCTCGCGCTGTCGGCTGGAATCAAAACAATTTGCACTTCACAGAAGCTTCAGCATTACATTTGTATTTCTTCAGATGGACCTGTGTGAATCAAATTATGGACACATATTACAGAAGCTTGACATGAGAAACTTATAATTTTTCTTTGAGGAAATGCACTGACAAACCACAGCACACATTAGAAAAATATCACATTACAAAACAACAATAAAATGCAACAATTTCCAGTAAATTACATGATATTGTAATACGAAACTAGATATAGGCTAGGGTTCAAGTAGTCCTCATGACATAGCTCCAGTGTTTGCATAAGTGATTCTATTTTCTGATCACTATATTGGAGTTCTCTACATGTTTGGTAATCATAACGACATGACTAAAAAGGCTTTTTTATATAGTCTAAATATATCTTTTGAAAATACTAATATACAGAAATAGAACCAAAAGGATTTCTATTGAAATATGTATATTTTTACCTTTTACATATGGAAAACAATGATATCCACTGAGATTTTAGCAGTGGTGTAAACTAGAAAAATGTCTTTGATTAGATGTCAGCTGACTGTTGCAGCCTTTTCTTAAACGTTAAATTATATATCACAAAAAAAATAATACTCAACCTGTAGGAAACACTGATATGGAGAAAATAAGAACTGAAATGTTATATCGTGTTCTTTGAACATTAAGGTGACATTGTGTATATTATTATTGTTATGTATATTATTGTCCGTGTGTTTCTATTGCATATTACCACTGTATGCCGATTCAGCAGCTTTTAATTCAAATGACATCGGAGATTTCTCCCGTGCGCAGGAAGCCCATACTGTAACTCCTGAGGATGCGCGTCTGTGCGCAGGTTTGATCCACGTGAGCTCAGAAAGCGTTGTCGGTGCGGAAGTGGCGCCGTGCATCATCATCATCATCATACAGCGGTGTCGAAAACAGCTCGAGCACAAAACAGTTTCTAATGACTGTCAAGTTTTGAATTCACATTTCATCGGGACGTCCGAGGAATAGAAACGTAAGTATGTGGAGAAGCGCGGTGCGTCCAAATTGATTCATGACAGCGTTAAAGTTCAGTAAATTCCGTGTGTTCGTGCTGAAACGGGGCCACGTGTTGCTCATGTTTTCTGCCTTTTATACACAAATGAAAGAGTAACGAGCTGTGGTGGAGATGCACACAACAGCAGATCCAGGTGGTGATGCAGTATGTACACTTTAATGACCGTCAGTTGTTTATGTTTCTGATTATTGCTGTTACGCAACACCAAAGGCTCCTTTATTATTATGTTTACATTCGGAATTTTAACCTATTAATCATGTTTTTATTGATAGTAATTGTATTGTACACCGAAATTATTGATTGCAAACTGTGCTTTTCCAAGTGTACCATTTGTTGACCTAAAAGTCAACTTTAGCTCATGTAGGCCTGCCTGTAATCAGGCCCATGTTGTACCAGAGCTAAAGGAGAAACACAATCCAGGCTAACCTTTAATATTTGTATTCCAGTTTTTAAACTCTCTTTATTATGTCCATGGAGAGACAGTAAATATTGTAATTGACTGTATGTAGGCATTAGTATCTGCTCACAAAAGACAAATAATTATCTTTATAATTGTACTATGTATTGTAGAAATGCACACATTTAAGGGGGGACATGGCAGGCAAAAACTTTTGGGATTGTTTCCTTCCATAACATGTCTTCTTTCAGACTAATGGAAGGAAAATGTCCAAAATACACAATGAGGTGTTTATTGTGTTATGCTTTGCCCATTTGCATCTGTAAATTTCTCCCACAATGAACAAAAGTTTGCATTTATAAAATGTTTTATTAATCAGGTAATGATTGGAACAAAATTTGTGTTTAATACTCGTAATTGTAGTCGTAATGTCGTTAAAAACTACTTTAAATCGAATTCAAAATAATACAAAATAGAAAAGAAATCTGATTTGTGTCCTCAGTCACACACGGGAGGCTTTTATCTGCTGATTTTGCCACAGTTCAGGATGGCTGACTCAGGGGACCCCAGTGGTCAACGCGTGCCAACCCCTGGAGGGAGCGGTAGTATAGGACTGCTGATGGGCCGTCGACCAGCAGCTGGCATCTCGCCTGCCGGCCGTCTGCCCGCGATGCGATCAAGAGACCTCACCCTGGGAGGAGTAAAGAAGGTAATGCACTTTTTCTCACTATTATGTGAAAAAGCGCACACCTAATGTTTTGAATGAATAATTTAACATGTAATGTTTTTCCAAATGATTGTCTGGCCTCTAAATTTGTATTATTTTTCTTTTTCTTTAGAAAACCTTTGCACCCAACATAATTGGCCGAAAAGTTAAAGAAGAGTAAGTGCCCTAAAAGAGACATGAGAGACCAGGTATTTAAGAGTTTCTCTGACTGATCATTGTATTTGTATGTCACAACAGTACCAAAGTGGAAGGTGGGCAGAGGAGAGACAGGAGGGATGGAGATCGAGGTCGGGGTCCGAGGGACAGAGGCAGGGGCCGAGGTCGCCCAGAAGTCATCCAGTCCCACTCTATTTTTGAGCAGGGGCCTGCAGAGATGATGATGAAAAAGAGAGGTGGGGGTCTGCACTGCTGGCTTTAGTAGATGTTTTATGTTTTTTTTTCAGTGTAATTAAGCCATCTGTATTAGACATGCATAACTGTGTCTTGACTTCGTTTAAGTGAATCCCACTATTACACACAGGCGGCTATGAAAGTGAAAGAGACGCTCCGAGCATGGGACCTTCACCCATCATCAATATTAAAAAGGAGAAGAGAGAGACGGAGGAGGAAACCAAAGAGATTCTGCGCAAGTTGGATTCAGAGAATGTGAGTGTGCTGGTTGTTAGTCATCTTTTATTGACCCTCTGAACTCCACAACCCAACGGCAGGTTTGAAAGGCATATTTTCTTTTTAAAAGAATTACACCATTTATCATTGGCAGAAACTGTAAAAATAGAAATGATCAACGGTCCTTGAACTAATCATGTGCACTAAACTAAAAGTAACCACATCTAAGCTTAAAATAGGAATATTAATAGATACATAAATCACCACATTCTACACTAAATTTTGCAAAAAATAAACCATAATTGAGATTACAGATCTTCCGTGAAATTTATTTTTCTTTCATATTGCGTTCTTTCAGTTTGTAGACGACCCCTTCCTGAGGAGTGAGCAGAGGAGTTGCCCCGTGCAGCTTCCCCTCGCCGTGTCAGGATGGGGATTCAAGGAGGAGTTCAGTAAAACTGCTGTTAAAATTGAGAAGGTGGAGGAGGGTTGTGAACCCATGGAGCCTGCAGTTGAAGGTAACTGTGTGTATTTGACTCCTTCACTCACTTCATTTTGTTATTTTACAACTAGATGAAACGATTAAAAGTCCTGTAATGAGTTGACTGTTTCCAAGTCAGCAGTCAATGTCTCCAGACCGTCTGATAGCTTGTGAAAGCAGAAACTAACATGCTGCTCTATCCAAAATACTCATGACCATGTTTTCAGTGAAACAAGAGCCAGAGGAAGTGGAAATAAAGAAGACAGAGGCGACTTTCAGGCCTCCTCCTCTCCCTGAGCCTGAAGTTCTTCTTGACCTGCTGCAGAGATGGAGTCTGAGCAAAGGGGATGAGCTGTTCTTCATTCAGCTGCCCGACTCTCTGCCCGGCCAGCCTCCCACGCAGGAGCACAAGCCGGTGAAAACAGAGGTGCAGTCAGAGGACGGACAGTCTGTGCTTCTGAAAACAGAGTCTCAGGTAGATAAATAGCTGTCGTCTACAGTTTAATACGCAATGATACGCAGGTTATGAACAGGACTTTGATTTTCTACAGGAAGAGGAGGCTGAAGACAACAGCTGCAATCTGAAAGATCTGCGGGAGGGTGCTGTCGGGAAGATGTTGGTGAGGAAGTCCGGCCGGGTCCAGCTCATACTGGGACAAGTGAAGCTTGATGTGTCTCTGGGAACATCATGCTCTTTCTTTCAGGTACGTTATTAGACATTTCTCTCTGTCTGTCTCCATTCTGTATTCATTTCTAGACACCTCTACTGTTTGTCTCCCCTCTCAGATGATTGTTTCATTATTTTATCATATTATATATATTCACACAATTCTGACATGCTTTTTTTTCTCCTTCCCCGTCCTCTTTTTTTGTAGGAGCTGGTTTCTGTTCGGACAGAGGGGAAAACGGGCAACTTGACTGTGTTAGGGAATATCAAACACAAAATGGTTTGCTCACCAGACTTTGAGGCTCTGCTGGAGAGCAACGCTTGATGCTCATTGGATGGATGCATTTATGGTGACAATGACAGGATGTTAACTGTTTCTATGGACAGCACCTTTGGAACTTGACGTCTAATAGAGGTATGCTGATTGTTGTGGTTTCACAGTGGCTGTAATTACATTGAACTACACTAACTATAAATATGAAACATTAAATGAGGTTGTTTTTTTGGGGGGGAGGAGGGATAGGCTTGAATGGTGTGCCAAGTATCAGTACTGATTTGGCCTCTCAATATCTGGACTTACTTGAAAAGACTGGAAATGGATGTAAATGTGTGAATTAAAAAAGTTTTTTGTTACTCCAGTGTGTTAAATCATTTAAAAGGTTTGCTTCACCTAAATCAGAGAAATATACTTTTTTTTTTTTTTTTTTTTTCTCATTTGCCATTAGTCATATTGGAGCCATAAAATTATTGCATTTTTTTTCAATTCAATTTTATTTATATAGCGCCAGATCAAAAAGCAAGTCCTGTCAGGGCATTTAACAAAGCAAAATTGAAACCCAATAATTTTAATGATTCCCACATGAGCAACAGTGGGAAGGAAAAATCTCCGGGCGGAAGAACCGCGTAAAGAACAAACAAACAACAAATGCTGTGTAGGTTGGTGAGGCCAGTTAACACGCACCAGAAACATGGAGCCAGATGGATACCCGCAAAAAGGTAAGTAAATAATAACTTTATTTGCTCAAATTTTGAGAAATTTTTGATTTCTTTTAGTTGCTGTTTGTTTGTACTGACTAAAGCATTTAATTTGCCAATTATAGTAGGAGGTTAAACACAGCTTTGGATGTATCTTTGTCACCCTGCAGCCTTTCTGTTCAGCCTTTGCAGTCTAAAAAAAAATGTCGTTCAATTGTTTTTGAATCTGTGCTGTTTTGTTTATTTGCATGCATCGATCACAGCCTCAAATGTCTTTTGCTTAGTTGTGTGATTGTGACAAAGTTGCTCACGGTGGCGCATGCGCCATCAAAACATCACTGGTGGTCAGAAATCGTACAATTTAAATTAGAGGATCAGTGTAGTATCTCATGCTGGCCACCAGGGGTCAGGGCAGAACCGTGTTGTTAGGGGGGGGGGGGGGGAGGGGGGGAAGGGGGCTGGTCGTTTCAAATACGTCTCGAGCGGAGCGGCTCGCTGTGCGCTCGTGCGGTCTGACGGGTGGAGTTTGGCTTTCAGACCGCGAGACAAAGACGAAGTGATGGACCGGTGGAAACCCTGCTGTCACTCAACCGCAGGTTGGTTAACCGTCGAGTCCCTTTTTAAACTACGTGTGTTTTTTACGGTTCGGACCGGGACCGGTAAGACGTCAAGTTGTCGCGGCGGATCCGGGTTCGTAAACCGAAAAGGTTTGACTCGGCGTGTCAACGTCGTCCTCGGACCTCCCTGTCGAGGGGCTGGGGAGAAGCTAACGCTAGCAGAGCGAGACAAAAAAAAAAAAAAAAAAAAAATCTAGCTCCACTGTTAGCACGGAGGCCACAAAGCCAACTTCAGCGGTGTCTTTAACATCGTCCGTGTGGCTTCGGGAGGCTTTAGATGCTCAAACCGTGCTCGTATTTAATTGGAAACGGCTAAATGTTCCTTGCAATGCTTCGGCTAACTGTCGGTAAGCCAAGCTAATCCATTATTTGGGATGGAGCCTCTCGTTAGCCGTCCTACGGCATCATCGGAGGGGGATGAGGACGGGAGGGCCTCTCGCTGGCGGTAATCTCTGCACCGATGCTGTTAACATTTTTAAACTGATCTGGTCCTTCACGCTCATGAAGTTGACCCCCTTTTGCGAGGATCTGCGTCATCTATTTGTTTGCAGAGCAGCCTGTGGCCGGGGGGGGGGGGGGGGTTTATGTTTGCACACCGTTGTTTACAACGCACGCAGAGGACGCTGACACAAGGACACGTTTCCTGTCTTGTCATTTATTAAATCACATGGTAGGCACTCGGGCCAAAGAGGACATTGTATTGTGGCTCAGGCGGTCCTTACTGTTTGTTTACATCTTTGCAGGTGCTTTGTGATACCGAGCTGCAGAGCCCCCCTCTCCCCGGGGATCCTCACCGGACTGAGAGAACCACCTGCTGTGCCCAGTTGTTTTTGTTTCATTGTTTACATCTCTTTCACCAGTGGGAGGCTTCTCTCAAACAGCAAAGGACATCTGCAGCCAGGACAGGCTGTTATTTTAACTGCAGCTGATCTCAAGACTTATCGTCCCCGTCCCTTGAATTGGACTCGGCTGAGTGTCCGATGTTGATTCACGGTGAAACGAATGAAATCCACTGATATTGCCCAAGAGGGCAACGTCAAGATGGTCCCTCTTGCTTGTATTGGCTCTCTGTTCAGTATGAGGAGCTCCATCCCCTAGTTATCTTGATGAAGGCCTTTTGGTGACAAATAATAAGGGCCACTTGGGGCCAGGAGGTGGAGACCCGTTCCTCCTCTGACGTCTTGCTCAGCCCTGTGATTACAACTATTTGACACATTTCATCGCTCCCTCCTCCGACTTCAAGATGGTGCTCTTCTTCAACCCTTTTGACAACTTGGTGTGTATCCTGCTGGGCATCTCCTTCACAGTGTGGTTCACCCTGCTGCTGGTCTTCATCATCGTGCCTGCCATCTTCGGGGTGTCCTTTGGCATCAGGCGTCTTTACATGAAAACATTGTTAAAGATCTTTGAGGTAAGAGCTTGTTTATTTGAAGAAATGAGGAAAACAAAAAAAAAACCCCGTTAGCTGTAGTTTGAGGATAAAATGAACACTGCACACGAAACCTAAAAACATGGTGGAAGTTGTGCTTCGATTCTTGCACAGTTCTCTGTTAAAATAATTCTGTCTCCTCCTTATTTAACAAACTATGGTTAATAAAAGTTGTCGGAAATGTTTCTCAAGGATGTACATGTGTTTTCCTGGAAACTGTATAACTATAGATTTTTTTTTTTTTTTTTTTTTTTTTTTTTTTTTTTTACAGCAGTAGTTGAAAATAATGACTTCCTTCTCGTGTCCGTGCATTGGTCACGTGCAGACTTTACACAGCCACAGGGCATTCTTTCCTTTTTATGTAACCAGAGAACACGGTGGTACAGACCTCGCCATTAACCGTTTTGACTTTTCTACTACAAAGCTCCATCTAGCTTACTGATTTGCCGTTTTCATTACCGAGAATGTCATTAATGGCACAGCTGCCGTGCTCCTGTGTTTCATCATTCGTAAAGCAGTCATCACTTTCCATCCTGTGCCGCCGAGAGAAGATCCTGTGCCAGTAATAAGTGAACCAGAGGGAGATACGAGAGATGTTCTTGGCTCATGATTTCAGTAGCAGCCATTACATTTTGAGAAAAGGTCGAAGGTTTGCACTTAATCTTACTGTTTGCAAAGGTCTCCATTAGATATATTAAAACTAGTTAAATGTCAAGGCGAGGTTAGGTTGAAAACCAAGACCTCTTTTGATTGAGTCAGCTCAACACACGACCTACAGTTGCATTTAGTTTTTGCTGTTAGTTGCTCAAAGAAATTGTGTTGTTGTTAATCCATCAGTGACTGCAATCACTATTCCCTGATAACACAAGTTTTTAGTATTTCTGCTGTAATCCTGTACCTGTAGCATCTGATAAAGGGATAAAGAAGTCTAAACCTTCTTTTTTCCACGAGCAGCGCTGGAGCCACATGTTGCCTAGTTTATTTAGTTCCCTGCGTTTGTTCTCCGTGTTCGTCTCCTCTGTTCAGTCAACGATACGCTGCTGTCAAATGCAGCTGCATTTTCACTCAATAAGACAACTTGTCACGACACGATATAAAGGTAGCTTTAAAGAGAAGCAGAAACAATCCTAGATCGACTCGTAATGTGTGTGTCTGTTCTGTTTGAGCAATGAGGGCAATCAAGTTGACATATCAGTGCTGTAGGCTGAAAATGTACAAATCTTTTCAGAATATTTATAAAATATGTGCCTTCAGTGATTTACCGGTAAAAGTTGTGATTCAGAGTGACGTGCAGCCAAAAGCTGCAGGTAAAGCCACTGTATCCCTCAACATTCCTTGAATATTTTTTCTAAGTGCCCGCGGCTGGTTCTGCTGTTTCTCACCTGTGCAGACATTCATACCAGCGTTAGTTTTTGACCATACAACATGCAGCTTTCTTGCAATTCAGTTTTTCCATCTCTGAATGATGTGGACAAACCATGAAGTTATCACATGCTGTTGTAGTGTTAGTCTGAGACTATTACCTCGGAGAAACTCATCCTGCAAAGCATTTCCCAATTTTCTCCCCCCCCATCCTCCCCCCCCTGCTTGTCTCAGTTCGGAGAACATCGTGTCCTTTTCCTGGCCCTCACTTTCTTTTTGTCTCAGCATGCCAAGTGCACACAAACGGCTCAGCTCTTACATTAGAGAATATTTTTGTTTTGTTTACGCTTACTGTGGTATAATACATCTTATACACGAGAAGCAAGCTTTTTTTTAAATGTTTATTTCTTATAGCAATGCTGTGTGCAAGAATAAGTCAGGCATACACTCGTGTAAAAGACTGAATACATCCCGTGGAATTTGTTGGCTTGTTGTTGATACATTTATATTATTTTGTTGCTGTAGGTGCTGTATCAGAGCGGACCAAGTGTGTGCTTGTTCAAATATTTTTAGATAAATCACCAATTTTCATGGGATGTACTCAGGATCGTCTCGAGATACGATTAAATTCTGGGAATTAAGAATTTGTGTTTTCTCTTGATGTTTTGCATCCTGACGGTGTACAACATGAGTAACCACATTCAGAATATACAGACTTGGGGGGGGGGGAGCCTGCGCTATAAGCAGTTCACTGTAATGAGAGTTTCTTGAATGTTTTTATTTACGTTACAACAATACTCCAGCTCATCACTTTGTGCTTGTTCTGTAGAACTTTAGATGGTGTCCTCGAAGCCTTCAAATCTTTGTATCTTGTCGATTCTTGTTATTGATTAGTGTGTTAAAGAATAGGTCACTCTTCAGTTTTCATGTACCATTTGTTTTTCTCCAGTGGGCAACACTGAGGATAGAAAGAGGAGCAAAAGAAAACAACCACCCACTGTACAAGCCCTACTCGAATGGTAAGAAATGCTATCGGTGTGTTCTCTTGCATGCGTTCGTTGAGTAGGTGTGTTTCGTTGAGTGGTGAGTATTGTGGACATTGTGTCTCTGTGGACTGTTTTAGCGATCATTGCGAAGGAGCCCACATCCTTGGAGGAGGAGATCAAGGAAATCCGACGGAGCGGCAGCAACAAAGACCTGGACGCAGCCCCTGAGTTTGAGATGTCTGACATCTTCTATTTTGCTCGACGAGGAGTGGAGAGCATCATGGACGATGAGGTGACCAAACGGTTCTCTGCTGAAGAGTTGGAGTCCTGGAATCTGCTGACCCGCAGCAACAACAACTTCCACTATATCAGCCTGAGGCTGACTGTCCTCTGGGGACTCGGCCTGCTGATCCGCTATGGTTTGCTGCTGCCTCTCAGGTATTAGCTGGGCCTCCAACTTAAAGGTCGTTTAATATTAGAAAAGTAGCCCTCACTGCATTAACCTTTGTGGAAAGACCAAACACACTAAGACGGGGCTAGAAATGAAAAAATAGCGTATCCTGCACAAATAGCCTAGCCTGGTGTCACCAGACCCAGATTCACTGCGTGGATATGTGGGTCCCGCTACGCTCCGTAGGGAATCCTTTTCAGCCATTGCATCGTAATGCGCGTACATCTGGGGGTTAATTGTTTAAATATTGGAGCAGCTGTTTTTCAGCTCTGACCAACACGTGCACTGAAACTCCATCACCGCTCTACCATTTAGGAAAAAAAAAAAACACGCTCAACTTCCACGTAATTTAACTTAGGCACCGACACTGATCGGTCCGGCTTTCAGACTGGCTGAGCAAACGTTAATGTGAGTGGAGTTTCCGGACTGTACTCGCAGCGAAGAAAACTGAAACTGGATGCAAGGTTGAGTAACTATTGACCGGCCTCTGGTTCATCACAGGGCCAACACGTATACACGGGAACACATCCTCATCTGTGGGAAATATAGTTTCCAACCCACCTGACAAACATGTTGTTTGACTGTTGGAGAAAATCTATACTGACCGGGAAAGAGAAAAAACAGCAAAAGGACCCCAGATGGCAGGATTTTAGTTGAAATCCAGGCCTTTCATTTTGTGACGCAACAACGTTACCAAAATTAGCAGTCACGCAACCCTTTTCTCTGAAATTTAAGGACTTCAGTTTTCATGAAATGACACATTTTACGTCCCAGGTTTTCTTATTTATGTCTCAAAATGTGAGGGTTTTATGGTGCTCTAGTGATAATTGATTTGTTTTTATTTTCACAAGTGTAATATCTTATTTCCTACTGCAGTTGACATAAATATATCTTTAAAAGTCTTATGAAACCTGTAGACATCCTCTTTTAATAATGCGCAAGCCTGACGGGTTCCTTTTTTGCGGGCCAACCTTTTGCATACTCTGTATCTTGTTGCCTTTTGCAAGAAAAAAAAAAAGTGGTGAATTAACGTGGAAAACTACTTTTCTGTAACTAAAATGGTGTGTGGTAATGACACAACATACAGCTGTAGTCGTGCATAATGTGAAAAATAATGACTGTGCACATTCCTGAGACTCATCTGAAGTGACATTAAACGTTGTTACGGTGAGTAAGAGAGATCCTTGATTAGTCTCCTCTTAGAGAGTCACAGGGACAGTGACTCAGTCCTAAGCCCAGCTGGCTCATTTCCAGTTGCCAGTGGGGAGACGAATCAGGCCACCGCTGCACTGACTGACATCGTTCTACTCGCCCGTCCTGCTAATAGATTCTCTCATTCAGCACTCGTCCAGTTGAATATTAACTTGGCTCACCACTTGCATGGAACCTTCACATCTCTTTTGTTTTGTTTTTTTCTAATCCTCACACAATTTAATCAGCATCTTCTCCAACCCTGGATGATTGGTTGATCCAGATTAAGTCGGCCTGTTGGCCAGCTTAACTGCTGCCTAATATGCCCTCCTGTCAGTCCTGGAGTCTATTATCAGCGACAGTGGGCAGCGGAGGAGCGCACGATACTTATAACTGATAGCAAGAAGCCCGCTCTGCCGGGTGACATAAGTCATCTCCTTTACATGTGAACTGAGTCGTTACTCTTCTCAGAGAAAGCTTGTAATATCCAAGAATGCTTTTAAGACTCATGTTCTTGCATTTAAATGCCTGTAAAAAGACCTATCAATTTTAATATTGTTGTACCAAGACAGAGTCCCTCAAGTGTTTTGTTGTGAGAGTCCTTGTTAAGTGATTATGTGTAATTTGTCTGTCTGTCTCTCCTCCAGGGTGACTCTTGCCTTCACTGGTGTCGGCCTCCTCGTGTTCCTCACCTCTATTGTTGGGCTGCTGCCAAATGGACGGTGAGACTGATCACGAGCTACTGCAATTTAATTTCTCAAAAATAACAGACCTCTGGACGTGATGTTTCTTGCTCCTTCTTGCAGGATAAAGAATTTTCTGAGTGAGAACGTCCATCTGATGTGTTACAGAATATGTGTCAGAGCTCTGACTGCCATCATAACCTACCACGACAGGTAAAGGGCCTAAACAGGTTTCCCACATACCTGTACATTAATATGTGACAAATACATTAGACTGGGCAGATTTTTGATAGCTCTGAAACGGTATATGCAACAGCAGGAGTGATCTCAAGTGATCGTATTAAGTCAGATGACCTTGACTTGTGGTAACGATGTCAAAAGAAATAATGGAAGATAAACAATTATCCATCGAAGGCCCGTAGCGGCCAGACTGGTTTCCACAAAACACTGTATTATTTTACCGAAATCATGATTACTGCAAACATCTTTACAGATGTGGTTGTGTTGGACAGTGATGTTGGGTCTCTATTGTTGACTGTTTTATAAACTAGTTTGGTGAGTCCTTATCAAAAAAGTTAGGATGATGGGTGCGGCTGGTGGCTGATTGCTTCACACTGCTGCCACAATGTTTCTAAGCAGTTTCCCAACTCTGTGGATGATGTCACAGTGTCTATTCTGTACTGCGTCTCGAGAGCCTATCTGAAGTTCTCCAGAAAATATTTGAAGGAGAACTTCAGATATTGATATATCAATGACACTGTGTCACTGGGCAGTGGTGGAAATGGTAACACTTTGAACCTTCTGGTCAAATATTTGTTTTCCGAAGTTTGTCACAAAGTCAACATTTCAACAGATAGCATGTTACACTAATAACTGAAGTTTTAATCCTGAAGGACATGCTGTGTAAAAAAAACAAAACTAAAACTATTTGAATTTGTTCACATGGTCCCATTATTCTTCTCTCCAATCTGACCCTCTGCAGACTGCTGGCTCTGTCAGGACAGGGGTCCATGTCAGATTACATAATGGCAGCTGAGTTATGTTCAGAGAGCAGAAACCAGTGTGTGCTAGCAGAAGAAATCGGAGCGCCCAGAGTTTGAAGTTGAAAGGGGAGGGTTCCTGTAGATGGACTCAGATAGTCTACATTCATATTCATTCTAACAGTCACTATGGGACTTGGTGAAGCACAAAACCCAGTAATGCTATTTTTTTTCTACATAAAGCTGAGGCGTGCTCAACCAAGCTTCAGTCATTTCTTTAGAGGTGGGTTTGTCTACTGTTACTGATTCAAGCACATGTTGGTGGTGGTGGTGGTGGCTTTTTCCTCTAAGTGAGAAGAACTTTTTATTTAGATATGACAGAATGACAATTGGAGCGTAACATGAAACAGGATGTGGAGGAGGAAGTTGATGCTTTGAGTCCTCGCCCACAAACTAGTTTGTAACAGCTGTTGTTGTTTTTGGTTAACAGCACCGCAGGCTTGACTGACTCGTCAATACACATTTTTGTGAGGTGACTCGTTTTACCTGGAAGGAAGAACAAACACTTGTGTGCTCATGTATTGAAGCCGGAGTGGGAATTTACTCTCAGTTTACTGTGTGGACTTTAAGTACTGAACCACTTTAATTTCTTATTAAAAAACTGAATCCAAAAATAGGATAGTCATTTGAAATGGATTGATGGACTGATACAAATTTGGTGCTCACGGGTAACACAAATATCCGTATCATACCTTGTGGCTTCTGAAAGTCTTCCTGTTCAGCCCGGCCTGTTGTAACTTGTGTTCGTTGCTGGTCTGTTGCTAAAAATACTCGCCTGACATAGGAAGTGTTGCTTTCTCTCTCTCTGTCCCTATTTAAGATTGAAACTCTATCTTTGGCATTTGCATGCTCAGGAGGTCAGACCCTTTTTCCATAGACACCACTGGTTGCTTTGTTTTTCCCAAGAAGACTGAGAAAAGCAGTGGACCAAATGTGACTGGTTTTGAACTGCTTTCGCTCTTGTTTTATTGTGCATTAAAAGTCTATTTTGACACTTGCTGTCTCACTCAATGCTAATTCAGTTCTACATAATAGATAGTTTAACTGTCTTTTTGTGCCCGCTGTTCTAGTGAGAATAAACCCAAGAACGGAGGCATCTGTGTCGCGAACCACACCTCACCGATCGATGTCATCATCCTGGCCAGCGACGGCTGTTACGCTATGGTAACCATTACATCCGCCTCGCAGGAAGCTGCTCAAAGCATCAACTCTTGACTCTTGATCGCAGCTGTCTATTGAAGCCAAGTTTTTTTTTTTTCCTAGAAATAGATGTGTTGCTATTTACGTGTGTTTATTTCGTTTCAGGTTGGCCAAATTCACGGGGGCTTGATGGGGGTCATTCAGAGATCCATGGTCAAGGCTTGCCCTCACGTTTGGTTTGAGCGCTCAGAAGTAAAAGACAGACATCTGGTGGCCAAAAGGTAGCACTGCAACCTTTGAATCTATACTGTTTTTGTTGTACAGTTTTTTTGTGCAGTTTTTCCCTTGAAAGGTTTTTGGCATTCAGTTAATGCGCTTCTATTATTGCAGATTGAGTGACCATGTGGAAGATAAATCTAAACTGCCCATTCTCATTTTCCCAGAAGGTGAGCTTGTTCAATGATCTGATATACAGATAGGAAGATTTTATAATTACACTACAGTCGTCTAGTTTTCTTTTAAAAAGCCTGCAAGTCTCATTTTATCCTGTGTAAATCCTCAAATCTCCAGGTACCTGCATTAACAACACGTCAGTTATGATGTTTAAAAAGGGCAGTTTTGAGATCGGCGCCTCCGTCTACCCCGTGGCCATCAAGGTGAGACCTCTTGTTCTCGTGTCACCCATCAACAAAAAGTTTTGACCGCAGATTGTTCAAAAATAATACATTTATGGATTACTCATTCAGGTGTGTTTGATCCTCACAGTATGATCCCCGATTTGGAGACGCCTTCTGGAACAGCAGCAAGTTTGGGATGGTCAACTACCTTCTACGTATGATGAGCAGCTGGGCCATCGTGTGCAGCGTGTGGTACCTTCCTCCCATGTCGAGAGAGGTGAGACGCCAGATTAAGTGAAGACTTCCCAATAAGTTTATATTCTTTGATAAATGTTACAGTCACATTCATGTTTTGCCTTTAGCGTGTATTATTTATTTCCCTTTGTCTTATAGTTATTGTTGGATATTGATTTTTTAAATTTTTTTTTTTTTTTTTTTTTTTTTTAATTTTTGACAAGCAAGACCGTCCTCAAAACTTGACATCGCCTGTATGGTGTGAACTTGGGTGCCGCTGGTCAAGTATATTTTATGAACTAGTTTCCATAGGGAGTGTGAGTGGCAGGTTGCGAGAGCAGAGTACTTCCCCTCATACCGAGCAAACTGCATTCAGCTCTAGTGAAGTAAATTTACTGTTCGACGGCCGGAGTCCTTTTGCTAGTTGTTGTTTGACACTTTGACTTAAAATACGTTTGTTGTGACAATAATTTGTTTCAAAACTTATCAGGAACTAAAAAATGTTTTTATATACTGCTGCGCCTGTGGACTTTTAAAATTGATAATATGTTTTTTATGACTATTTGTTTGCCAGTGTTATTTATGTCAGTCACCTCCAACAGGAGGGAGAGGATGCTGTACAGTTTGCCAATCGTGTAAAGGCAGCCATAGCCAGGCAAGGAGGACTGGTTGACCTCCTGTGGTAAGACCACACACACACACACACACACACACACACACACACCAATCTCGCATACATTCTGACGAGTGAAAAACGCTTTCAAAACATGGATGACCATTCGTACCAGACTGCTGTCATTGGCAGACATTCTGAAAATCACATGTGTGATCAGTAACACAATAACAACTGTAATCAGCTCATTCAGTCTCCAGATGTTTGCTCTCACTGCAGTGATGTATTGGGTGTCTTAATGGAACTCGGTCATCGTTAATGTTGGCTCCAGCTTTGCTTCTCTTGCTGTAATTTTTTTTTTTTAAATGCCTCATCAATAATTCATTGATAATATTACTGCAGTCCCATTACATTACATTACATTACACTTAGCTGATTCTTTTATCCAAAGCGACTTACAATAAGTGCATTTCAACCATGAGGGTACAAATTCAGACAAAACACGGCGTATATACGACCTCCTTCGTGAATTATCAGCACACGTATAACCACATGTGACGAACATACAAAACTACTGATTCATTAAAATAAGAAAAACGTACTCATACGCACAATAGTAATGTTCCACGAATATATTAAATGTTGTTTACTGATGCCGTGTTCCAAATTGTTTAGTTATGCACTCAAAATAGTCCGTACTAGTACATAAGTGTGTCACACTGTCAGTTATGAAAACATGCAGTGCACTATAATTTCCTGGATGATGTACTTAAAATGGTCCACAAATTATGCATGAGAAGATGGTCACTTTTTACTCTTTAACTACATTTTGCAGAATAATCTTCCATTTTCTAATCCACCATTGATTCCGTTCGACAAGTCAACACGTTGATTTGTCACAGAGAACGCAGTGCAGACCAAAATGTAAATGAACACTGCAAATTTAGTGCTCGGTAAAAGATTTCCGGATTGTTTTTTCTGCTCAGTGAAGATACGGCGTATCAAGTGTCAAGTTTGTGCCTCAGCACTTTGGATGCGCGACCTGCATAGTGTTTGACAACGCGATTCATTGTTCATCAACTCTTTTGCAGGGATGGAGGACTGAAACGAGGAAAGGTAAAAGACACCTTTAAGGAAGAGCAGCAGAAGCTGTACAGTAAAATGCTGGTGGGAACCCAAGAGGACCGCAGCCGCTCCTGAAGGACCTTCTACGGAAGTGGACTGGCTCAGAGACCCAGCGTTGGCGCCTCTGACTAAATAGGCAAGTCAGCAGCGGCCCGTCTCTCTACCGGAGCACCTGGACTGGAAGGTTCTCTCCCCGATGTCAACAGTACTCCATTTGGCTTCCTCGGTCACTGCCTCAGCCTGGCATGTTAAGTTTGCATCGCCGTTACGGGTCATTCGGAATCGGCTGCTCCCGCGTTGGAGAGCTCGACTGAAGCCTCGCTTACATTAGAAATGAAAATACGGTGCGCACAGAAAGTCTTCCTCGGTGGCAGTCTTTTGTTGGGAAAACGTGTGTCATTATCTATCACTAAGTTCCTGTTCTTGTTTGAGAGTTTCATCTTTTTGATTTTTAAGATTTTACTGTCATGTTTGCATCACGCCGTGTTTTAGTCTCAGACTGGATAAAACCTGGGATGCAGAGGACAGTTATTGTAGATAAAAAACGAGTTTGTTCTACAGCTAAAACCTGTGTTTTTTTTTTTTTTTTTTTTTTTTTTTCTTCCCATGACTGGCTTGCACCCATGATGTAGGGCACAGAGCCAGTTTTTGTTACATTTCACATATTGTTAGGGCTTTTTCCAAGAGAGAAAAAAACGTATATGTGAATCTTTTGTGTCTTACATCAAGACTTGTATCAACGCACTGTGGGAGCTGAGACTCAGCAGCTCCTGATGTGTCATCTGTTCCTGTGTTTTTTCCATGGAATGTGTAAGTCCTCACATTATGAAGTGGAAATTGTGCACCAACAGTTACTCTAATGGAGTAATAGATCTTTCTGTTTCAGCTAATAATGCAGCAGAACTGGAGTAAAGAGGTTTAAAGTCCCTGCATTGAGAGTTTCTTTGAGCTGTTTTTAAGCATCGTCCTTCTCAGGCTCATGACACGCAGGAAGACATGTAGAATAATGACCATCACAACGGTTCTCCTGACTAAAACATGGACATAATGGCAATTAGCTGATACATATTCATCCGAACACACTCCCAGACAGACATGTTGTCACTGGCTTCCTGCTTCAGCAGTTACCATCTGGCCTCTTTTAATTTAAGTCAACTCTAAAAAGCTAGGTTTACCCCCCCCCCCCCCCCCCCCTCCCCCCTCCCTCATTAATGACCTTTCTCCTACTCGGCAGCCTCAAAGAGGTTTCAAGGAGAGGCTGCAGCTGTAGCTCGGACTCATCATTAGGCCGGATTCAAGGAACATGGTGGACAGGGCCTCACAGGTTCTCTCTTCCCCCTCCGAGGCCTTCATCTCGCTAGTTTGGTGTCATCAGAGATCGTCGTTTAGATCAAATCGGTTCATCAAAAATAAATCAAGAATGTGACTCTTACCTTTTGACTGCAGGGTGTTTACTCCTGTTCCTCTGATGCAGGCACAAAGGGGTTTTAAACATGTTCTGACTGAAGGACATGAACCTACAAGCCCCACAGCATGGATACAAGTGAATGTCGAGATGTACGTACGATATTTTAGATACTCACTACAGTAAAGAATCTGGACGATAGTTCTGCTGTCCTCAGTTCATACTGCCATGAAGTAGCACTGTATATACACTAGATGTACTCAGACACTCCATTAAATGTGTATACTATAACGTATACAAGCGTACAGTCAACACATCATATGGTAAACATTAGATTTAACTTAAAAACGACATCTGTCCTCCAAGGTTTAGGGTGAGCAAAGCAGAAGTCCCACTAAAAACATGGCTAAAACTAGAAACATGGCGTTCAGTGCTCTCATTTACCGAAATCTTGTATTTCTTGTTTGCTATTTATAAAATGTAATCTTTTTCCAGTACTGACTTGATTTGCTGTTGCATTCCTGTGTTATTTTTGGCAAGTAATCCGGGACTCTGGTGATATTCTCTGACCGGTTTATACTCCGCACCGTGCTACAATCTTTAGAGCTTCATTTTGAAAATTCGATTTTTTTTTTTTTTTTTTAATTTTCATTCCCCAGCGGACTGCGTACTCAAAATCGGTGCTAAATGAGATTTCATTCAGTGGATGTTTGTTGTTGATTCTTTTGCAGCTGCTTTCCAAAACCCAGGCCTGCTCTGGCCGCAGTGAACCACGCCGGCCCCCTTTCAGAGAGGGGTTCTCTTTCCACCGTCTTTGTTACCAAACCGGTGATGGACATGGTGGCATTCTTTCGCATCTCTGTTGCAATAGTTTCAAATGGATGTGTTGACGCAGGAGAATAAAGCGCACAGTGCTTGGAGGAGGAGTAAGAGGAAGCGGGGAGAGGAGCTCAAAGGATCGGTTGTGTAACCCATGCCGTGGTTGAACGGCTCCCTGACAGCACCATGGAGAGCCAGGGTTGCCTCCCCCCCCCAGCAGTAGTCTTTGCTTCCCCTCAGGCTGGAGCCCAGGCTGCTCATTGGCACAGACCCATCGAGTCCCAATAAGGTGTTTTTTATTTTTTATTTTTTTTTTACAGCTACTGGCTCCACTGGGCCGGCAGAGAGAGGATCTCGCACATGAAAACATAACTACTTTTGCCGGCACTGCACTTCGTATAAGATCTGCAAAGGTGACTTCATGATGATGAAACACTTGTGAAGTCAGATAAAGATGAGACGGTTACAGTGAAAACAATCTGTCCTTGGTGAGGAGATGTTTTGTTGAAAGAGTCCCGCAGACGTGAACATGACTAACTTCCTGTTGTGTGACTTCGCAGACGGAGCCTGCGGTATTCTGAGTGACGAGTTGAGAATCCGTTCAGGTATTTTTCATTTCCTCGGGTAGTTGAGTTAGACACTCGTATTTCATGCCGCCTCACACGTTATCACTGTAATAGTGTAATCCTCAATAAAGTAGCTGGTTTTGTGGCTGAAGTCCTCCACTCAAAAACATGTTTTTCCTTCTTGTTCCTACAGATGAATGTTTGAGCTTCACTGTCCAGAGTAGAAAACTAGAAGACTGCTGCTCTGTGCTAACTGCAATTCTGATTTTAAGTGGCGGGCCTATTGGTGCGTTCATAGACAACTGAGAACGGGAAAGTTCCAACATCTGAATGGTAATGTACAGCTGAACACCTATTGAACTGGGAACATCTGACTCTGTAAGTCCAGAGGTGTTTTTTTTGAGAGCTCTGAGAAGAAGGTTTGACGTCACTCGATGTGGCAACGTTTATGATGAAAGGACCAGATTTACTCGCTTGGTGCTAAAATAAGTAACTTCGTGGCTAATTTAGGTCATAATCATCACGCACCAGAGCAGGGTGTTGTGACGTCAAACCACGCTTTGCAATTTCTTTCATAAATATGTCTTCGTCATGCCTTCTGCTCTGCAACGCTTGTTGCTGTAAATGGCAGAAATCAGGCCAGTAGATTAGAAAGCAACTAACTGGCTGCTACTTTCCTTGGTTAACATTACTTTGTTGTAACTGACGGACAAAACCAGCGTGTAACTGATCAAAGTCACATGAACCCTGTCACCTTGGACATGGGAGGCTCCAAAATGGGAACTCCCCCCCCCCCCCCCCCCCCCCCCCCCCCCCATCTACCTGAACCTAGCACATGAGCATGATTTGCAGCAAATACTTTGGAAGCAGATCCTTATCCAATATTCAACTGACAAAAGCGTAATAAGGAAAGTGGAAACCTGGCAGTGCACATAAATTGAAAATGGACTTCACGGTGAAGTCCAGCAGTTAAATTTTTAAAAATATATATTGGCACATTCGTTAAATGGTTCAATTTGTTCAGTTGAATATTTTAGATACTATTAAAACATGTCTTGCGGGAATCTTTAAATAACGAGATTGCCCGAATTAGCTCAATTTGCCACACAAGCCTTATGCACGGGCTTTTAATGCGACGTGAATAACTTCAGAGGCTGAACTTTATAGTGATGTTTTGGATCAGGGCTGACAAACTTAACGCGCTCGCCGCGAGTGGGCGGAGCACCGGGAGCTCGTAACAGCGCCAACGGCTTGGTCCGCTTTGCCAACAGAAGCCCCGTCCCAGGCTGGTTTAGTCCACTAAGAAGCTCCTTGTCCAATTAACGCGGAGGAGGCGGAAATCCACGCACGCCGCCAGTTCACGCCGCCAACTTAACTCCGTCCTCGGCTCGACGATGAATAAGCGCGCCGCTCCTGAACCCGATGACGACCTGACACGATCACGGCCCGCCATCAGCGAGCGAGTTGCAGCAGAAGCAGCGCGGTGCCAGTGAGATGCTGGTGTGAGCAATAGCCGCTGGATCTGGGCTCTCACAATAAGCCTCTTTCTAAGCCCTTGAGGAGCTGCTGCGTTAGGCCTGCACGGCGCGGCGCGGCGCGGCACGGCACTTGGTTCCCAGTTTCTTCGGAGTGTTGTTGTTTTTTTTGTTTTTTTTTTGTTGTTTTTTTGGTCGAGGTGGATCGATAACATGGAAACGTCCGCTGATGTGCTGCTCGTCACCGCAAATGTCGGGTCGCTCTTTGACAACGTGAGTAGACTTAGAAGTCAACTTAAACCCTTTACTGTAGCTGCTGCAGAGCTGCCAGGCGGGAGGATTAGGCTCACGGAGAAATAAGTAGTAGTCGAGCGGGCGTAGGAGGCGAGGTCTGCCTCGAATAGGCTCCATTTCTACCATACATGTGCGGTTCGAGGATGTAACAAGTGTGCTCGGCTCGTCCCGCGCTTTCTTTCTCTTGATTGTCTGTTTGTAATTGTGTACCACCCGTGTGAAGTTCCTGGGCTTATTTGTCAGCTGTCATGTGTTCATCCGCTTTAAGGAAAAAAGTTCATCCATTTGAACCCGTTTCAGTTTCACGCCCATTCCCAGGTGTTGCACTGACTCCTGTCACCCCTCAGGTACTGTGACACTGAAACTTCACCCATAAACCGCATAGGGAAATGTTTACCGAGCAAACACAATTCAAAAGTTTAAAAATGAAAGTAAAAGTACTGGTTTGGTCCCTCTGACAGATGCATGATTATATATGACATGATTCGATTTTTAATAGTGAATCATTAGTGTGTAAGCGGCGTGTTACAGTTGTAGCTGCTGCAGGTGGAGGTAGTTTAAACTACTTTATGTCCAGTTTTGATTACAGAAAGGGCGGGTAAGTGTGAGATGTTTGTGAGATAAGTACTAGGTCAAGAAAGAAGAAAAACAAAAGTCCTGATTAAAAAAAAAAAAAAATCTGATTCCAGTTTTTAACTTTTTTTTTCTTTCTCATTGTTGGTGAGATGTCAGATCATTTGAACATTTAATGAAAGGAAACCATGTGAGAAGTCCCTATTTGGTGGAGCCGTTAACAAGTCATAGACATAAAATGAAGGCTCAGATTTTTAGAGCACAACGACCTCACATTTAGACCATTACCCAGAGGTCTTGTCTTCCTCGCAGAACTTCAGCACAAGTTTGTTTTCATTTCTCATATTTCTCCTAACATCCATGAACTCTCATGTCGTGCAGTATGTTGTGTTCTTCTGTAGTAATCTTCCAGATCCTGCAGACGGATATCTGGGCACCCTCACCGGTCTCACTTTTTGCCATCAATCCCAGATGAAAATCACTAGTTATTGCGTTAGAAATGGAGGGTGTGTGTTACGCAGTAGCCATTTAATTGTATTCTCATTATACTATGAGACTATATATGGCATTTACAGCTCCAAGTGGTATCTTTCTCCTATATTTCCTCTAAGTTGTAGTTAAAACCCAGTCTTGGAAGTTTATCTGTCCAAAATGTACAGTAGAACCACCTTTATGGGATTAAAGAGATTCAAGTGTAATTCACATCCAAACGGACGTCTAAATACCCAGTACTTTCTTGTTTTGGCCCGGGCCGGCCTGACTAGACATTGCCAGGGAGGGAGGGCTCTTGCGCGCTCATGGAAATTTGGCTCAGGACCATGTTTCCGGTTGCCAGACCGAGCGCCAATGGAAACATGTTAGATCCCATTGTGGGAGATATGTAAACAGATGAATATCTTTCTCCGAAGGGACTTGAGCTTTTTTACTTACTTAGGCCCCCTTATTTCTATAAACAATTACTCCTGAAGGTTCACCCAGCCTTCGGGGTAAGAGCAAGACCTTAAGCACATCACAGAATAAATCCTATTTCTTCACAGCACTCCGCTATAGCTGAAAGTCCTGGAAGAGCAGCTCAACGACTGAGACAGTCAACTCTGACTGCTGCTCAGTGCCACCATGTTTCTTAAATTGTTATTGTTTGGCTTATGCCGTGACTATTTCTAGACTTAGTTGCGGTGTTGTTTATTTATTCAACTTTGCCCTTTAATCATACAAATTAAGACAAATGATAGCATGTAAGAGTTCCTGGCACACAAATCAGCCAGTTTTCCCGAGAACGACTAGACAAGCTTGGAGCAACAAAGCCTTAACTTCACCACCATGTTGAGTTCATTTAAGCTCAGTTTCTTTGGATCAGTCCTCCTGTAACAAAGAGGAAAACCACAGCATCTAATTGTTGGGATTGATTAGAGTTATATATGGGAATGAATTATGGTTGGAGGACACAGCTGGTGGTTCTGTGTTTGAATTCACGAGTCCATAAAGACAGTGTTTGTAGCCAGAATGATGTGAGAGGAGTCCTTCAGGTCACAATTGCTAAGCTGCAATCATCCCTGTCATGCAAATACACTATGCAAACTTATTTCTCAGCTAGTATGACTGCACCTGGTATTGCAGAAGGTCATGTGACAACACTGGGAAGCAAATTTTTGGAGCAGCAGGTAAATTAAGACACATCTAGGTACATAACATCACTCGGTTTCATCTCGGGTAAACATGAGAACACCTTATTTCACTCCGTTCAAACCAACTAACTTTTGGCTTCACAACCGTGCGAGTTGCGCTCACTGCAGTAATTGAGTGGCGACTAAAGGCTTCTGTGTGTCCAGCCACCTTAGCTAGCGTCTACCTATTGCCTGCATGTGAGGTGTTTATGGGACATCTGACACTTATACTGCCTACCAATAGTCTACATGAGACGTTTAGGTGAAATCTGTAAATTGTAGTGTCCTCCAATAGTCTACATCTGAGACGTTAGGGAACATCTGTGTATTGGAGCTACGTAAAATAAACAAATTGTCGACAGCTAAGCCATAGTCAAATTGAATTCTAAGGGCAGTGAATATCCACTCTACTCGATAATATCATCAATTCCCCGCTGCATAAATCAACATGGTGGGAAGAGCTGACTGATAATCTGAACTGTAACAACCGGAACAAATCTAAAGGTAAAGGAAGATTGATTTTATTTGGTCACATTAGATTTATTGTTTCACTGCAAGAGTGCAGGCATCAGTTTGTAGCGCCTACTGCGTTGATGGAAATCTAGCTGTTGTTCCAAACAGGCAACCATCAACCTGCTGTGGCAGATTGCTTGTGTGTAAGGTGTATCCGCCTGCTTCCCTCATACATGTTTTATAGTAGGCTATACTTAACTGTCAGCTGGCCGTGCATTATTAAACACATCTTAACAGAGGATGTATTGATGGTGGCCAGATTGTGACAGGTGCAGCTATACTTAAATGAGCCAACATCCTGGAACACACAGCTAAAGCAACACACAGGAGGATATTTCCTGGCAATTGCTGTAACTTGCTCAGAGTTGGTGATTGATGATTTCCTGACTTCCATTTGAGCCGTTTGTCTGTTAGCTGTACTTTTAAAGCTGGATGCTATAACTTATTTTTTATGAATGACAAATTTGCAGTGAACTTTTATGTAAGTCTGTATAGACAAGGTTGTAAACCGCAGGTTGGCGGAGGTATGCAGCCGCAAGGCGGTAATTGTCGTTTCTTTTTACTCATTTGGTGTTTCAGCAGGCATCTGTTGATACAGGTCTCCTAAACGACAAAACTCTTAACACATATAACCGCAAACATCGATAAGTAAACAGTCTTTAATGAAGACGAGAGACCCCAGGATGCAGTCTGTCTGGTGAACGCTGGTGAACCATATAGTAAAGGTCAATATCTGTCATAAACACAAATTCTCCTCAGGAATCTTAAAAATGTGTGTTTTGTTGATGCTGTGTTTTTGCTTGTGTATATATACAGTTTGTGCTGATACTGGGATGGCTGTATACGCAATGTTGTGTTTAATTTGGCCGTGTGTGTACATTGCTCTTCAGTCATGTTTTATTTTGTTGTCTCAAGAGAAAGGGGAAAAAAAAGAAATTGGGAAAAGATAGATAAACATATCAGATGGTGTTTTATTTTTTGTTTGTTTATTAGATTGCAGAAGATCGGTAATTTTCCGTTGTTGACGAATAAAACAAATGGCAAATAAAACGAGTTCTGATTTCCATACTGAATTAAATAATTGAATGATGACACGCAAGCTTTTGATGATTTTTCTGTTCTTTTTTTTTTAATAGATGGGCGAAATTCAAAACGAATGGCTGCAAGAATTGTACACGGTAAGTTTGAGCTTCTTGCATGAATAATTCACCATTTGAAATATTTGATATTTCTGCTCATGACTGCCAGTGTGACATATTTTTCTCTCAGATTTTGCAGACAGATCGGTGCAAACAGAAACTGTTGGTTCTTGTCCACTTTTACAGTTTCTTGGCCTCATTACATCCCAATAGACACGAGAGCTTTATGTTCCTCAGGAAAACCGATAGCTGTGTTGATAACTGACAACACAGCAACACTATAAGCACATCAATTCAACAACAGAAAAATTCTGCTCTTAGATATTTACCTTCACCCTGTAACAAACAGTGCTGCTGACCCAGCACTCTGTAAGGTGAGCCTCTACGTTAGACTATTCTCTTTGCTTTGTAACAGACGATCCACAGCTACAAGCCACAGTTCATCGCCCTGCACTTCCAGGAGGTGGGAGGGAAGGACTACATGGTCAACATGGGCCATGCGGAAAGCTTCTTCTGGTAGGATTAATGTGCTGATCATAATCCATGCTGCCCTGAAAAGTCCTATTCCTCCCCGATAAAGTTTCTAACTTTATCTCCAACTTTAATAAAGCGAGTCGGGTTCTTTTTCTTTATATATTTCATGCATCAGGACGCAAACACTTTTTCATTCCTGCCTATTCACCAGTTAATTGTTTGGTCTATAATTTGTCAGAAATTGTGCATATAGCCTGTGTTTACATATTTAAAAAGCCTGTTTAATCCAGTCAAGAGTCCAGAACCCAAAGGTATATAATTGACTGTCATTCCAGAAACTAGAGCTGTTGAAGTTGTGGCATTTTTACTTCCAATATTTTTGAGCAAAGTTAAAAATTGTTGAAACTGTTGCCATCTGGCTTTTAGTCAATTACTTTGAAAAAAACCTGCTCATCTTTCCAGCTCTACATGTAAATAAACACCTGTTTTACCCTGCATCCTTGTGATTGCTTTGTTGTGCTTTGCTGTTTCCAGGAGCATTGAGTCTAGTGAGGAAATGAAAGACTTCGACAGGGTCTGCATTTATGTGGACAACCAGTTCCAGGCAGAAAACAGCTTCACGGTAAGAAGCACCCTGAACTACTCAGTCAGAGTAGTAACCGTGTTTATCCACTAGATGGGGTCCTCCTCCATGTTAGTGCTCGGAGGCAGCCGGAGGAGGGAAGCGCTCTGCTGTTGGCTGTAAATCAGGAGATACTGCACGGACTGAGTTTGTAGACTCCAGGGGAACATCTGAAAATGTCATTTCTTGGGATTCCTTTAAAACAGTTTCAGTTTTACTGCATTTTAAGTTGATGTTAGAAAGTCCTCTGTAAGAAAATTAAGTCATGTTTTATGCAAATGCCAAGGTCACAGTGTGACACATCATGAGATCCATCTAAGTGGATTAATATTTTTACACACCTAAAGTTAATAATTATTAGTTTATTCGTATTGGAAGAAAGGATGAACTATTATAGAAACGTGCTGAAAAACTCAAAAGGTTTCGCCAAATTTCAGTTTGACTTTAAATAAAATTCTTTAAAAACATCACATTTTACCACAAAACAAAACAGATATTTTATCAAGCAGATTTTTTTTTATTTTTTTTTAAGGATAAGTGCAATGATGCTTGGTGAGTACAGGATGGATTGATCAAACAGAGTTGTTCATTCCTGATAAAGGCCAACACATTAGCCTTACTACTATAGTAGTATTTCCTTACTGGAGTCAGATTTCTTATGCGAGTCTGTGTGTGTTTGCCTTCTTAGATTAGTTGGGTATCATACATCAGGGCTCGCTGCACAATCTCAGACATGTGTAAAACTCATGTAAGTGGCATACATCTCAAAGATATAGTACAAAACAATGCTGTTGTCACTACACGGTGTGGTGGGCACAGAGAAGAGATGCTCTCAAAGGCAGGTTTGTTAGTTCACTCATGCTGCTACCTACATTTTTTAACGTCATCTGTCGTTGAACTCAGAGTCTGCAGCTGAAGTCTTGAGCCGATGTTTTTACACTACTAAAGTGCTATTACAGAGTTGTAGGGAATGCTATTCAGGTCATGGGCTCAGCCTCAATCTCCACACCTATCAGGAAAGCCATTTCCTGAATCCAGCTTCTTTTTTTTAGGGTAAGCGTTGCAGCGTCTTTCTTGGAATCGAGTTGTTTACGTGCTCACCGGTCTGTCATTGTGAAACTCTGGGAGGGAACGCCTCTCCGCTTAACGAAAAGTGGCTGAGTATTTCTTAAACTATTAACCCTTGCTCCTCCCAGGTGATCACCTCACACTGAACGTCTGACAGTGGGGGTCAATGGCTGCGCCTGTAGACTGAAGGTGCGTGAAGTTAAAAAGGAGGAAAGTCAATGGCCAGGTGTGAGGGAGACAGGCCAAAGTCAATACATTTAACTCTAGATTAAAACTATTGATCCCAGCCCATTTGTACACGATAAATAAGGTGTGTTGGGGGGGGGGGGAGACAGCTGGGACTTAAGTTTTCCCCCTGCGCTCGAGTGTTTTGCACCCTCCACGGTTTGCCCTGAGAGGGTTGCAGCCCCCACCCCACCCCACTCCACCTAATGCCTCATTCTCATTTCGCCGGTGCCACCTGCATTGATTTTCAATTTGTTTCCCCTCGGCTCCAGATCATCAGTTATGTGGCCGAGAGAGAGTTTTGGGGGGGGGGGGGGGTTCTCCTTTCAGAGGGGCTGCAGAAGTAGAGGGGGCAGACTTGCATGCATTCCCAGTACAAATGGTGTTTTGATAAAAAATCACTTGTAAGTCAATATTTTTTTATTAAACTGTGCACAAACCTGATTGATGAAGATAGGTGTTTGGCAGAGTATGTGGAAGAGTGAGTGAGTGAGTGTGTGTGAGAGAGAGTGTACATGAGTGTATAGGTTTACTTTGCTGTATATAACATTGTTACTAATCAAATATAAACTTGGACAATTTTCTTTTTCTATGAGCTGATTTTCAGTATTAGTCTATAGTAGAGTTTTGTCTTTAAATCTCTACGAGAATCATCATTTTGCTCTAGTTGTGAGCTAAAATTACAGTAAAACTTTTTGGGGAAATTTGCTTCTCAGAAACTTTCTTCTGTCAGCTTTGCGTTTTAAGTCAACAACCCGATCAGACTCGTTCAAATAACTCCCAGACCGTGCCCTACTCTTAGTTTAGACGAGTTGGTCACTAATTGCCGCTCACTGGAGCCGACCACGGAGACACTTCCATTTTATTAAATGAGGATGACTTTGGCACTGAAGATAAATGATCTCTTCAGGGAGAGATCTCTCATGCGCCTGCTGGATGTGTTTGTGTAGAGGAGGAGGGGAAGGAGAGTGGGCGGGGAGGGGGGTCGCCGCGCAGCCAGCGGTCCGTCACGCCCCGAGCCCTCTGAGTGCCGGCTAGATTTTTCTTCGGCCCCCCAGTCAAGGCGGCAGCAGCAGCAGCAGCAGCGCTGGCAGACAGCAGGCCTACTGCTTAATACCTTTTAAATGGTTTTAATTTTCTGTCTTTATTGATTTCACAGGGCATGATTAATCAGATCAGTGGAGCAGGCAGTTAGTACATTAAAAATTGTCAGCCCCATGTCAGGGATGATTGGGCGCTGAAGTGTGTATGAGGGGTAGTATGTGGATGTGCTGTGGACTTATATGTTCACTCGGAGCGTCTTTATTCTTTAAAGTTTCATGTCTTTTCGGAGAGTAATAATTTACTTTGTTGTAGTGTATCGTTCAATAAAAGGTTCACGATTCAGCTCATGTGATGGCAAATGAACAATTCAGTCCATCACCTCAGGGGTTGAGGTGATTTCTTTTGTGTTTGTCGGTTTCATCGTGAATCACTGCTGAGAAGCCTTTCTAAATGAGTCGGACATTTAGTTCAGTTGTTTTATTTAGAACTTCAATATTTCTACAGTTTCAAGCTGCGTTATTGAAAATGAAAATATGTAATGCACAGGTTTAGGCCAAGCAACAACCCACTGTGGCGTCACGCATGGGTTTATGAACTGCCTTCGCTGTCTTGGGTTTTTGTCGTCAGAAGTGACCATATTTGAACGGGCTACTGGGAAGAAGCAAGGGGAGAATCTGACTGATGGCCCGAAGACATTATACGTTATCCCCCGTACTGGAAACCTGCCTTCACCCCAGCCATGTCAGTCAAACCAGACACGCCCCCAAACATACCTCTTTAATGCCCAGTATCGAATTAATTATGGAATTGTTTTTGGAAGGAAAATCGGAACAGTGATCAGAAAGAGTGACTTTAGCAAACAACACTGACATGACTTGTGGAAAAAAAAATTGCTGACTTTGTATTTCATGAGAGAAGTTGAATGGTAGTCTGTTGGAGCCAAATGTCTTTTGGAGCCAGCCTCTTGTGACCCTAAATGGTATTGCACTTTAAGGCACTTCTGCATTAGCTTCATTATTTCCTTTTTCTTTTGCAGTCTATGGTTCAAGCAGCAGCTTTTTAAACTTGAGTTTGTCTATTTGCTGAACAAAACATGTCGTGATGTACTGTTTTAGTATGATTTGTTTTTAGATCCCTACAAATCACGACTGTAAACTTCATAACTTTTTTAATGTTTTGGTTTTGAGTGAAAATGACGTTGCATATTCATACATGTTTTGCTCTGTTATATTTATCAGATATGGTGTCTCGTTTTCTCTCCACAGGCTTTGGGGAGCATGTACTTCATCCACAAGATGCTGAAAAATATCTATCAATATGACTTTGATGGTAATAACTCCTTACATTTGACATTTACATTGATTTTTATCGTTACATTATTCATCATTGTGATAGATTTAAATTCAGTTTTTTTTCCCCATTATAAAAACAATTTTTAGAACTCATGAAAATAAACATTACATAACTCACATTTGTGAGAAATGTTTCCCACTTTTGATGGAGGAAGAGCACTGTTGCATATGATTTTTAATGTCATGAATTTTAAGACATTTCTCTGTGTGTAATGACAGTTTGATGGCTACCTCTACCGGCCAGATACTTTGCAAAGAACTAGAATTTAAAGTGGAGCTGTTCTTTTCCTGCTGCGTAGTCCAGTCACGTTAGGTGTGAAAAAGCTCCTCAGAAAAGCTTATGGAAGAACCATAAACATCCCAGAGCTGCCACTCGCTGTGTGGCCCAAACCGATTGTTGTTCGCCAAGCGCAGTCTAATGGCCCGCTTATAGATTCTCTCATCACGTATGCTGCTCTGATGAGGTTAACACCAGTTTATTGATTGCCGTTTGCATGTTTTCTCACTCTTTTACATGTCACCCGCCTCTCCCTGCCTCTCCCTCTCACAGTTAAGGATTTTAAAGCAGTGTCGGGCAAGAACAAGTATGTGGGCCCTCTGGAGAGGGTCACCACGGTGGAGAAAGAAAAATTCCCAAAGAATTTCTGGCCTGATGTGAGTATGTACCCCTGTGTGTGCATCTGTGTGTGCATGTGTCCGTGCATGTGTGTGTGTGTATGTGTGTGTGTGTGTGTGGAGGGGGAGGGGTGGGAGGGGAGGGGTACTCTTGGGCCAAAGAGAGATGTTGGGACAAATGAGTCTGCTGGGGCTGCAGGGACTGTCTGACAGGGAGATGAGACAAATTATGTGCAAGAATCAATAATTATCAGTTTGGGCCTTTAAAGACACAGCTCACTGCTGTTTAGTGACTCAATCCAATTTATCTCTGTTGCAGTTCAAGTGGTCCAGGAAGGGCTTCATGAGGACCCGCTGGATCATACACAACCAGTACGTAATGTACACTCGTCTCACCTTGATATACCAGCGGGGTTGGCCTCCGCTCACTTTCAGTTTTGGTTGTTTGTTGACTTTTTTTTTTTTTTTTAAATGCAGTTCTAGGAAAAAGTCTCCTGACAACATTTAGAACAAAACTGGCATCTTGGGAACAGAAAGTATGGATCGCCTCGTTTAAACAAAACTAAAAGCAGTGTGTTAATCTGTTACGAGCCCTGAAGCCCTGGATTGACAGACAAAATAAAAATAATGGAAAAAGAAGAAATTATTTGTGCCATCGAGCAAAAGACTTGCCTGGCTGCTTGTCTGTTTCCAGCATTGTATATTTAACATGGTTTTAGTGCTTGAATTTGGAAATAATAATCTTTTGACTTACTTTGAGATATTTGACAATCAGATTTTTCTCTGCAAAACCCTTTCAAATTATAAGAAGCTTTTCCACATATGGATCGTATGTGACAGGGGTCACTCATTCTGACAAACCCAGAACATTTTTAGCACCCACTCTGAATTCCAACTCCTCTCTTTGTAGTGTTTTAGCGTCTTTCAGCTCATTGTTTTGGTTGTAAAGCATAGCAACTTTTCTGTTTGTCAGTCTTGGCATTATCATCCACTTCTTTTCAGACACTGCAGACAGGTAAAGTTGGCGTACTGGTAAACAGCTGTAGCAGAGCCGAGTCAGACATTCAGGTCTCAGGAATTGGTTAAGACCAAAACGGAGCTAAAAAGAGAGGAAATATTTGGCTTTTGTTTATTGAATGGATATAAACAGGAGTCAAAATGAATGGTAACATTGCTCCACACAGTACCTGCTAGATGTGAAAGTAGGCAGTTGTAGACTGGTAGCCCAGATGTTTACTATATTATCTTTATAAGGTAAATATGTCATTGTTGTTTTCACAGCTTCTTTCAGCTGCATCCAAGAAGCCAAAACCTCAATGAAGGCAGGTTTAACACAAAGTCTAAGCTAAGTCCAGAAAGCCTACGTTAAATGTTCTCTAGAGGCAAGCAGACTAAAGGAACTTAACTTCAATAAAATCAGGGAATATCTGACCAGACATTACTACAATACTTGACTTCTTTTTTTTGTCCTCTGTCGCTGTTTCGACAAAAACTTAGAATTTACTCCTATAGTTTGGTGGCAAACTCTGAAAATCAGCAGTTTTATATACAGTAAATACAGTACATAGCCAATACAGTCCTGTCCCCTAGTGCCAACTCAGACTGTATGCCGAAGGTTACGGAAATGTAAACACGTTTTTATTTAATTACCAAAGAATATGTATATACATTTATGTTTCGAAACCCCTGCATTGAAATTGGCAAAACTTCGGCCCTGAAACGGCCCAGGATAAATTACACTGCTGCTGAAGCTGCCTGCGTTTCCCGTAAACTGTCGTCACAGTGGGAAAAACCAAAGTCCACAATATATGTGCCACAATGTCACATGCATGTCATTTGTTAGACGCACGTTTATTGTTTTCCGGTTACAGTAAAAATTAAAAAACATAACGGCACAATAAAAGACAAACTTGCATGTGGACTTTACGACTCTCGATGATAACACACACACACACACACACACACACACACACACACACACACACACACACACACACACACACACACACACACACACACCTGATTATCTGATGCCAGTCTATGGTGTTGCCAATTCTCTTCCTCCATCTGCCACAAATCACCGAATTCCTCCTGTGCATGTGTTCTTATCAGAGGTCTGGACCTGCTCAATGTCCACCTGTTCCATGATGCCTCCAACCTCATTGCCTGCGACTCCAGTCCTTCTATTTACTCAGCCAACCGCAAAAATGCTCTCAAATACGTCATCAGCAGGTCAGACTTTCAGCTGCACTCACCTCATGCAAAAACATGACTATAAAATGTTCAAAGCGCCACAGTAAGTTTAACAGCAAGTTAAACCAAAAAGTAAAGTGTAAGGTTTCACTTAACGACCCCTGCGATTGGTTCTATCATCTGTAGTTGTACAGCCTTTTTCATATTGTCGACATGATGTTTCAAAAATGTATGTGAACGTAACTTTCAGGGGAACATTAGACTATCTTAGAAATATAATTATGTGAATTTGCACACACTCAAAATAACATTTAAAAGAGAAAAAGACCCTGTGTAACACAGTATGTCCTTCTAGGATATCAGACAACCGCAACACTTCTCTGCCTTTCTTCCTGTTTGGAGATTTCAACTTCCGTCTGGACACACTCAGTCTGGTTCAGGTATGTAACAGCATTACATTTTGCTGGAGCTCAGGTGATAAAGGACTTGTAACAGCCTGGCCTTTTGTGTTTCAAGCATCTGTCCACCGCGACTGACGTGCAGACAGTGAAGAAGGACAGCAGTAATGAAGTGGAGAAAATCATATGTGAAGAAAAAGACAATGACCACCAGGTGATTTAAAAAAATTAATTAAATAAAACGATCAGTTAAGAAAAGCGCTGACCTTTTTTTGTGCTGCTTTCACTTTACCCACCGTTACATTTCACCTGCAGGTGCTGCTCCAAATCGAGGAGAAGCTGTTCGCCTACCTGCACCAGGCAGTTTTCAGAGAGGACAACGGCAGAGCAGTAAGATCACCAGCTTGTTTTTCCATGTTTTGTAATGCTCATCACTCATGGCTTGTGTCCCTCAGCTTTTGAAGTATGACAAAGAAGTCGCAGCCTTTCATGATGTCATTAGAGAAGAGGACATCAAGTTTCCACCCAGGTACGACTCGTGACCGAACCGCTTGCTGCAAACATGGTGTGCTGGTTTCCCCGACATGCACTTAGGTTTTTTTTTTTTTTTTTTTTTTGTCTCTCTGTTGTCTCGTGCTCAGCTACCCCTACAGCGAAGAGTACACTAAACCGACGCAGTACATGAACACCCGCTGTCCTGCCTGGTGCGATCGTATCCTCATGTCACACGCTGCCCAAGATTTCATCCACAGGGTCAGTTCATGTTTACTGTCGTCATACATTAAAGCTGGAATTCATAACTTTCTGGATGTTGTCCATCTTCATACTTCTACATTTGCTGTTGGCAAAGGCTATAAGTAATTAGTGGATCTTGGGGAGCTTTTCTTTACAGGATGAGTGTCATTTATCTTTGTCTAACCAAAGTTACATTACTATCTAGATTACGTATCCAAATGAAGCATCTGCATTCTTAATATCCCTTTTTGTTGTCGTTTTTTTTGACAGAACGACAAAACCTTTTTCAAGTTGTTAAGCAAAAGTTGAAGTACTTGGTAGTTACTGAAGTGTATTTTTTTTACTATTGGCATTATGCTATTGATTTTTATGTGTAAAAAAAAAAAAAAAAAGGTTGTGGAAAACATATCTCTTGATGTGTAATGGCTCCAGTGTGAACTGAATCATGATATAATCCAACAAACTCTCAACATCTAACGTGACCATGCAGGGGTCATTAAATTGTGATCTTTTAGCGAAAAGAAGCTTTAGATGTAAGGTTCATTGTTGAATGTCGCATTTAATTTTCTTTGTAACTGGTCCAGATAGAAATGATCAAAAAGTTTGTCCTTCTTTTCAGAGAGATGACGGCGAGAAGAGTGTTGTTTACAACACAGTGGGTCCTAATATATGTATGGGAGACCACAAGGTAACTGTTTAAATAGCATTTCCATTATGCCGGGAACAAATCAGCTATGTGGAGTGACTCTGATGTGTTTTTGTTTTTCCTATAGCCTGTTTTCTTGTCTTTCTCACTGAAGACAAAGGACCAATGACTGAATCTTATCAATGGTAAGAGTGTGCGTGTGTGTGAATACTGTAATACATGAGGATGGTAATTCCACCGGGTAGATTCAGTGAGTGAGAGTGATCCCAGTAATCTCGCTCCAGTCTCCAGAGAGCCATAACCCTGTGGAGCCCAGTGGAGGCAGGATATGAACTAAGATGAAGTGCCTGCGGGACACCAGCGCTCCTTTGTGTCCAGTGTAGTTGGAGCATAGGCGATCAGCACCTTTTACTGATCTATGTCTATTGAATCCTCTCCACTGTCACTGTGGCTACACATTAAGTGCATTGCTGACCCGCTTTTCATTAATTACCATGTGGATGGTCGACCGAAGAGACATTCATTTTGCAGGACAGCATATTGGCATTTTTACGGCCATGATTTTGTTTTGCTGCCGTTTAAATTTATTTTTCTGTGGATGAACAGCTTTTTCATGACAGCCCTTCTTCACAGGGCTGTAAAATAATGAGATCCACGCAATGAAGCAACTTGAAAGATACTACAGGCAGCTCCCATTTCCCGTTTTGTTTGACATTTTGAAGCAGAGAAAAATTTCGGTCCAATAAGCCACATCAGTAACTGATTCTTTACAGGACGAGTGCTTCTCAGATTAAATTTGATATGTTTTACAACATATCTGATGCATGTTGATCAAGGGTATTTTTTTTTTTAACAGTTTGCTTCTTACCTTCAACATAAATAGATATTTCATATCTGATTAAATAATAAAGTAACTACCTAACCTAACCTGATTAACTTGATCACGTGGTGTAACACTTGTTACTAAAGAAGGCGTTCTTTTGTACCTTGAGCATGGCTTTGCTTGCACGTGGCATCTTACTGTAAACGAATGTGTCTTCTTCTTTATCCCGACTGTGACTGTGACCATAAAGAGGAAAGAAGAATTTTAAATCTGTTGAAATAGAGTCCCTTATCTACTCTCATTCCTGCGGGGTTTTTTTTGGCACTTGGTTAATGGTGTGTGTGTGTGTGTGTATGTGCGTCTCTGTGTGTGTGCGTGTGTGTGTGCGTGTGTGTGTGCGTGTGTGTGTGTGTGTGTGTGTGTGTGTGTGTGTGTGTGTGTGTGTGTGTGTGTCTCTCTCTCTGTGTCTGTGTCTGCTGCAGGTCTCTAACCACACCCTCCTCGAAGCTCTGCCACAGAGGGTAATCAGCATGATTGTCACCCACTTCAACTGACCTGATCTCACCGCCCCTCACTTTTCAACACAAGCTCCAGCGCCACGAGCTCAGCAGCTGTCATGGAGCTCCGAGGCAGTTTTCCAAACTTTCCACTCACTCACAGATCTTAAACCTCCCTCACCTGAAAGCTCAGATGTGAGGATGTTTTTAGAGTCCAGACTGTTTCAGATGGGGACCAAATAATGATACCAGACCCTTTACATGCATGCATGCATGCATGTAAAAGATTCTTGAATTTTGATTAGAGTAAATTTTAGTTGTTGTATTTTTGACTGTATGCCAACAAAGGTTTCTTTTTACTTACTGACCCAAAATAATGTAATTAAACCCTCCAGTCAGTCAGGCCACTTTGTAGCCAATTATAATCTAATGAGAAAACTTCAGTATAAGAAAGGTTTACCTAAACATTCAGGAGAATATTAGCATTATTATGAGCCATAGTGTTTGTAAAAACTATCATAAAAACTGAAAAATATGGGGTCTTTAATATCAAGTACTACCTACTGCTCTGTATGCTTTTATTTTGTATTTAGTGGACCTATTTATTGTTTACTGTTCCATGGGGGAGACACATTCAAGGAATGCTGCTCTCAGTTTCCTGTTGACATTTTTAGTTCGATGTCCTCCATAGATAAAACACAATTAATGAGGAATTTCTTACTGTCATATTTTTCAAACATGAAGCCACCCTCAAACGCAGCAGCTCGAACTGTCTCAGCTGTTTTCTGAGTACTCAACAAAGTCAGTCTCGGAATCGATTTTTCATGGTGACATTATGTAGAAATGACACTAGAATATAATGAATATTTTATAGCAACATTTAACCATCTGCAGCAGTGTTTATAAGCTGTTGTAGGAGCTGAATTAATCTTTCTATGTACTTACTGTACATTATACCAAGTGCTTTATTTCACCAACTCCATCTCAGCAGCCCTCAGTTTGTCAGATTTAGCTATCCTCACTCAGAGAAAGTTTTTTTTTTTGCAGTTTTGTCTGCCGCAGGGCGTCTGCAGACATTTTCCTCCACCTTGTTTTGGTTGGCATCGACCGTACTTCATTGCCAAAAGAATTCTACTGTAGGCCGCTCGTGTTTACTAACATCTGCAGTTCAGGACTGTGGGTGTTTTGATCACACGGCATCACTAAAACATCACAAAATCCTGTGTATGTACACACGTGTGCACCCGCACACAGCGCAGAAGGCACTGTTTGCTTTTGAATTTCTTTGATTTAAGTCTGACCTTATTTCCCTGAGTCATACTGTAGTCTCATACTGTAGCACCAGTGCAGTAATATATTTTTTTTTATGTGCGGCTAATTGTGTGGATTTAAAGTATGTTTGTTAGTATTTTAACGTTTTGTGAAGCTTTTTTTTTTTTTTAGACTTGCACAGCTTGATGGAACAGTACACTCCCTATATTGACACCAAAATACTTTTATGCATAAATTCACATTATTCATGTAACGTTTGGACTGTCATGTCATGTTTGTACAGTGGGACTGTAGCCTCACCATAACAGGAAACAAGGCCTGCACATGTCTGTGTAGATTGAAACAGTTTGTAGTAATAAACTGTTAGCAGTTTAATGTTGTCATAGGACTAGAGATAACTGAGGCCAGTATTACCTTTTAGATTAACTCTGGTCAAACACTACATCATTGTGATGTTTTCCTTTTGTAAATAAAATGCTGCCCTCAGAAATATGTAGCGTTATTATTTGTGGCTTGAGATTGACAGTTTATTTGTCACGTTGCAGTTAATATATGTCTCACGTGTTTGGGGAAACGTATTGTAAAAATGTAATCGCATTCTGCACATCCGCATTGTTGGTGGTTTTATTTACTCAGGGCTGATGAACCTGAAAGATTAGGTTCAGTGCGGTGGCTCTCTCTCTGACTTTTGAGTTCGTTTCTGGGAAAAGAAACAGATCTTAACGGAATTGAGCTATAAAAATAATAAAGAAATTTGATTTGTGACTGATTATAACCTTTATTACCGTTTCACTTTTTTATCTTAATTAAATGGTTTGACTCTGACAAATCCAGATTTTAAACAAGTTCCCAGAAAAAAGTAAGTACTACAAAACGTGTTATCACGGCATCAACAGAATTGGCAAAGTAAGAACAACAAACACAAGAACAACAAAGTTGTTGGCACACTGTAACATCTTACCGTCTGTGATTCAGGTCATTTAAAGCAGGACTGTTTTGGCAGCGTTTTTTTGACTTTTTTTTTAATACAATCATCGGGCCTGTTGTCAACTGAATGAACCACGTGGACCCTGAACTGACTGAACCAAATGAGCTCGTCTGTCGCTATTGATTATGTGTTGAAGTGGGTTGCCCGGCTCATTGTCTTCAGTTAAGTCATGGCACACTAGTAAGTCACACAAGATTTGACCTTCGACCTTTGCGCTTCTCTTATCTTTTATGCCTGTTTCCCATCACTGTTTGATTTTAACCATCATTAGAGAAGTCAATACACCAGCAGAGTTCAAGCAACCAAGAACACTCAACAAAAATATGAATGCAAAACCTTTGTTTTTGTTCTCATTTTTCATTAAAAAAAAAAAGAAGTATAAGACGAAAGGTTAATTTCTCTTAGATTTTGTTCACAAGTACGTGTTAGTGAACACTTTAACTGTACCAACATCATCCATCCACCTGACAGGTGTGGCACATCAAGATGCTGATGCCTCAGCCACAATAAAAGGTTGCTCTAAAATAGAAAATTTAATTTTCATGTAAAAGCACACACGAGACAATTAACCACGAATTCCAATTAATAATTGACAATAATTTATTGTGCATGGTTTCAGGTGTTTTTTTTGTTAGATTGAACACCTTAATAATTTTACAGTGTATTTTAAAAGCAAGCATGAGACCAAGATAAACAAAGCTGTGCACTTGTATTTTAACCAAATTCAAGTCAATGTTTAGTTTAAGCATTTAGAAGGGTTACAATTCATACACATACTTTTTAATATGTCAACACTTTGCACTGATTGAATGCAAATAAAAATGGATTCCTGCTTTTTAAACACCCTGTAATTTACAGTTTGTAAGGCTGTTATAAAACCACACAGGCTACAGGAGAATGTTAATTTAGTATCTAGCAACAATATGAAATTATGTTTTTTTAAATTCACCAGAAATGTGTCCTAAAATGACTGTACCTGCAGATTTATCAGCTTTCTCTTTTAAAATGTATTTTCTGAAGTTTTAACTGAAAGGGCTATAGAGATGATATTTTCCCTCTTCTTGGCTATAGACGAAAAGATTGTTGTTCGGTTTACTGATTATGACAGTTTTGAAGAGTTATCTTACATGTGGCACATGTGGTTTTTAATCAGTTTAATTTTGAAATTTCAATAATCACAAACCCGTCAACAAGTCTCTTTTTTTTATTTGTATTACCAACAGCATCATGCATGTTTTTTTTTTTTTATGCAATGTTCTCATGTTTTTACAACATCGCGTTCGTGATATAATTCCCCACGTAACAGTGTAAGAGGTCAGAGAAGTTTTTTTTGTTTTTTCTTTACAGTGGCCTAACTTACAAAAGTAAACATCTTTTTTGAAGCTTCATTTTTACAGCCCGTTTTAACGATTTGATGCTCTACGTTGGACCAAATGTTGGATGTTGGACCTCTAATCATGTTAATTACAGCATGCACGTCTGCTGAGAAGCGCGAGGCTGCGTCTGCGCGCGCGCGCGCGTGATCTGCAAACGCGTCAGACGTGGTGCGGCCCGAGGCGCAGGACAGAGAAAGCCCTGCGGTGTTTGCGCAGCAACAGCCGGATCTTGTCGTCGTCGGAGTCGGGGTCCAGAGGCTTGTTGTACTCCTCGTCCTCCACCTCGTTCTCCGAGGCCTCCCCGCCCTGCCCCGCGTGGCTGGCCTGCGTGGAGCTCGGCTCCGTGGCGCTCTTCTTCCTCCACTTAGTGCGCCGGTTCTGAAACCACACCTGAAACAGCAGCAGCGTTTATTTGCGATCCGCGTGGGCGTGACACGTGGTGATTGTACACGTATTGCTCAACCGCAGCATCTTGTCTTGCTGTCATTATGAAATCCGCGAATGTGAAAATCATGCGCGACCTCATTTTAGCAAGGTGGCGAGTTGTTCCTGCTCTCCGACTTCTTTTCGGTTTTGATGACCTCCCTTACAAAACATCCCGGATTTCAAATGTCATTTCCTTGTAAGGAATTGGATAAGTAAACGGAATTTCTGTTGTACCTTTCCAAACAAGACTTACAGACAAAGGTGTGCATAAAACACTGAAATACAACGAAAAAAAAAAAAAAAAAAAATCACAAGCATGGTCAACAAAATAATGATTTAGTTCCAACAACAGGCAAGTTGTCTTATGTGTGTTGTCAGCCAGATATGGTTTATAAAACGTATGGTTTTGTTTGAATACGTGAAATCTATATGAACTGAATAAGTAATGAAATAAGATGGAACAGCAGCATTATTTGAATAAACAACTGTCTGATCATTACCAGAATGTTATTAATGAATTGTAGGCTGCAGCTTCTTGCAATGTACAGGAGTACACCACCAGAGTCAGTAAAGAGTGACTGATGCATTTATTACTCAGCTTTGCAGTAGCTTTGGGATATAGTGTGGTTGGTACTCAAAAATGATGTGCTGGGAGGTGTGTGTGTGGGAGGGGGGGTGGTGGTTGGGGTTGGGGGAGGGATTGTCCCAGTCCTGGGAACATCTCATACAAAAGCAGCATTTAATGGAAATGTGGCATCCACTTTACCTTGACTTGTGATTCAGTCATTCCCAGAGAATAAGCCAGTCTTGCTCTCTCTGGTCCGGCCAAATATTTAGTCTGCTCAAAGGTTTTCTCCAGAGCAAATATCTGATGGCCACTAAATGTTGGTCTGGTGTGTTTCTTCCTGCTGGACATCTCCCCAAGAGGACCACTACCTGGAAATATCAAAGCAGAAAACATCACTGACACAAATATTTGCTCTTTGAGCCAATTTACGAGACAGGATGGAACCTTCCCTCCTGAAATATCGCAGTATATATTAATTAGTAGGTTGATTTCATGTGTGTATAACCAGATGAAATGATCACAGACATATTTGTATTTAAATCTGCCTGACTCGACAGCACCGCATCCGTTGAATTTTACTGCTTGATACGCTTACAAACCACAATATCTCCATTGATAAACATAATATTATTCAGCACAATTTACAAACTATTCTACATATCTTAATAATATTTTATAAATCCAAATATTTGACTGAAAGTTTGAAATGCCTATTGAACTCCTATGGACGTTGAGTTTACACCTGAGAAATTTCATCTTTAATAAAACATTGATATAACATCGTATGAAATATGTGCATAATTCAGTGTTTCACAGTGAATAAAAATAATAGCAATATGAGATTTGGTCTAATCCATCATATAATCTACACTCTGTAATGATGTGTACGGGTTTTTGACATCATATTCCTTCTGAATTTGATTTCACTAAAATGAATCTGCTGGTTTTCTGGATAATCGCTAACATCTCTTGTTGAGTCCTCACAGGCAGACTGAGGGAAGTTGCACTGTGTCGATGAGCTACATGCTGAGCCCACGCAGTCTGCAGTATTTAGACTCACTGTTGGTGCACTGCTGCCTCCCTCCTCTCCAGTCACAGCTGCTCTCTGCCCAGCAGCTCACACTGCGAGCCTTCATGGGGCACTCGGCACCAGGCTTGGAGAAGCCGCCCAGCGAGGAGTTGTAGTCTCGGTTATAGTACATGGACGTGCTGGTGACGGAGGGGCCGAAGCCCCCCATGGAGGAGTATCCGGACAGCAGGGTGGTGGTGCCCGTGGATCCCACCCCCACCATGGAGCGGCTCAGGATGTCGCTGATGGCGTGAGGCGTCCCCGGCTGTAGCTGGCTGTTCAGGCCCGGGTTGAGCTTGTAGAAGGAGTTGGGCACTGAGTACTGGCACACTGGTGCCTTGAGGTCTGATGGGAACTGGTTCAGGCTGTTGTTGAACAGAAAAGACCCCTGGATGTTTGGATCCATGGGAAGTGGTGTACCTCTGCCTCCAGGTATCAGTAACACATCCAATATGATCCGAGCAGGAAAAGACCTCTGATGGGCAAAGAAGGAGTTCTCTCACCCACAAGGCGATGTTTGGATCTGGGACCACACCCTCCGTCCCCAGAAATTAAAACAACTAACAACACTGATAGCAATTTTAACAAAGTCCCGGGTGTATGTCAAAGTTGCTGCTACATCAGAAACAGTGTCGCAGTAGATAAACTTCACTCTCGCCTTTCGCCTTTTCTTATCCACAGTTTGGTGTGTGATACCTCCATATCTGAAGTCTCGGTTCGAGCCCTCTGGACGCAGATTTTAGTGCTCCCCTGAAGACATATGCCTCCTTCTGGCCCTCTCCTCAGAAATCATAAATAAGCAGTATCTGGAAATGGAGTGGCACCTTGATAAAGATAGGCCACATTAGAATGCAGCCTGGGATTGGCCTGGGTCCCCCAGCTTTAATCCCTTTCTATTGGCTCCTCAGTGGAAGCCGAGCCTTGTATTGGAAGGCAGCAGATTAATAGTGTTTTGAACAGGTGGACTGGGAACAAGTTGATTTTTTGATGGCCTGCCATGTCTGACCAAGTGTGGTGCAGCTGGAGTGCACAGAGGAGGAGAAGAGGAGCTGCTCTACACTGAACAAAAATTGGGGTGACTTTTAGCTAGAAAAAGCTCCACACAGAAATCCTTTGTAATTTTTTACTTGGGTAATACTCAAGTAAAATGTACTTACTATTAATATTTGTAAAATCAAAAGTATTCAAGTAGATTTTACTAGCAATGATCTTCCTTAGACAAAATTGACTCCCCCTTTGCTCGTAAATTTCACTTAGATTACCTTTGTATGTAATTACAAAACCTCAATAAAAAATACTTGGTCTTTCAGGTTTAAATAAGTAGCTGTTCTTTACTTTATTTCAAGAAGCTTAAGTAAAATTTACATATTTCATTCACTCACTACTCTACGGCATTACTATAATATGGATTTCACTCCATAAAATTGTCATAATATAAGGCTTCTAAAAAAATATGAAATAAAACATGTTTTTTAACAATAGCACCTTTATTATGCTTTACATAACACTGGTCAAAGAGGTAGTTTCCCACAGTCGTCCGACAAATACAGTCAAATTAAATCCGTGCCGTCATCGCTAATTTAACAACTTTCATTAAAACATTTAGTGTGACTTACAAAACATTTTTAAAATGGACATTTGACCTCTGTGGTGCATACGATGTCTAAAAGATAGTTTGAATTCTTTTGTGTGGGGTTGTATGACATACATATCAGCAGTCAGTGTATTAACTGCAGTAGGTGGCTGTAGATATTTGAAAGTTAGCTGGCCATTGACAGCTGTAGGATCCACTTTCATCCAAGGAGGAAACAGGACCGGGTCGTGAGATCCAGATGAGTGACATTAGCCGGCACTGAAGATTCAACATCTGATACTTCAACAGAACCCAGAGTTTGGAAAAGTGGAGAGTCATTACAAGCTTTAGTGTTGCCTTTTCATGTACTTCTTCAATGTAGCTCAATGTGAAAAACTGTCCAAGACAAAAATCCATGTCTTCATGTGACCGCCATCATCTCAAAATGAGCTTTGCGAGGGTTACCCATCTCAAGAGGAGGAAGCAGCGTCTGAAATACAGAAATGAGGAATGAATCCGCTTGAAATAGACCCTTCTCATAAATAAGTGAAATATCTTTATGTTACTAAGTACAACATACCAAGATCATGTTTTTCATTCAAAACAGCAAATCAACTGCAGATAAAGTCTGCAGTCCTGCCGGTTTCCCGCTGAGCGCGCGTGTCTGAGGGAAAAGAGCACTAACTTTCCTCTGACATCACAGGCTGGGCATGTGCAGGGCTGCCAGTTTCACTTGCCTCACCTGAGTAAGCTTTACTTTCTTGTGTAAGCTTTACTTTCTTATGCAGACAATGCGGGAGTTAAGGAAATATTACCTTGTGTGAATAATTACATTTACCTTATGAAAATTGGGATACATAACTACAAACAAACACCAAGTAACAGATTGAATAAAAGGTGACATAATGAAGTTAAAAGCACTTAAATAGTAATTTGTTGTGGAATTTTAACAAACAATTGAGGTAATAATTACAGTGCCAAAAAAAAACCCCATCTCTTTTTTCAGCGTATTTTATCCTTACCACCTCATGGTAAACAATATTAACAAATCCTTCTGTTTCAATGTTGCAATATAGCGCCTCTTATTTTACCTATGAATGTTATGTAGCCCACTGATGTTTTGTAGGTTTTATATGAGAAAACATGAAAGTATTCAGAACAAGTAACAGCTTAATTTTACTGTGAGGTTTAAAAACGTGCATGAGTCTAATTGTGCAATCACTCTGTACCATCATGATTTATGTATATGACAGTACAACATTTCAGTTACAGATCCAGTGCCGGTAACTGTTTGATCCATTTTGTTATGTATTGAAATCTGGAAACATTTCACTCAGTTATAGCATTCATAGCTTTTATAGCGGCTTGATCTCAGACGTCAGTTTCATCATCTCTTGCAACAGCTTGAGAACAATCTCCTTTATACAGTTGGTTAAACATCTCTTTTCCTGTAAATGATGTCAGGTTGATATGTGGCCTCATACACTAACTTTTTGTCTTTATTTCAATCCATTCAAATATTTGGTTTAAGGTTGTATGTTCTAGTAGCCTAAACTATATTACAAGTATTTCATTCTTATATGAAAAGAGTAAAAATCAATACCTTGAATCAAATACAGATCATGTTTTTCTTACAGCCCAATCTGTTGTGAAACATGTTATAACATGCCAACACTTCCAGCTTGTGTGTTTGAAGTGTGGACTGCAGGGTGACGGTATGGTGAGGTTTTCCAGGTGGAAGTCATGTGAATGTTGCTCATTATAGGAGGAAGGCCAGTAAATTTCCAAGAGTGATGATCTCATTGTGGTTTCCAGCCGTGGCCTCATCCTGTCACATGATCAGGACTTTCAACCAGTAAGAATTGAAAAAATCATGGCATACACGTCCTGTAGAGGACAACACATCTTTTTTTTTTTTTTTTTTTTTTTTTTTTTACATTCCAACTATCAAGGAAATTTATAGAATGTACATTTGCATGCTGTCATCTCACAATGGAGTATGGAGTTCCTCTAAATTCATAGTCATTCATGGAAATTATTTTTGGTTGCATTTTCCATTTAGTAAATCCAAAGCTGTTTCCTCAAAGTATTCTAATTTGCAGTGGGAGTATGTTCAAAACTTTAGGTGCACAAAAACAGAAGGCTGCTTCACCATGTTTTTCTATCGTTCATTTTTGGAACATTTAACCAGCCTGCAGCACGATCTGATGGGAAATTAAATCAAATCTTAAAATCAATCCTCAGTCACACAGGTAGCAATGTAGTGTTAGTAAAACTTGAGTCATGTGATCTCTTGAATTTTGTAGCTGTAGCCTATCAGTTTTTATTTATTTTTATGGGAGACCAAAGTATGGGATCTTTATCACTCAACATAAAACACAATGATAGCAAAATGTATCATAATGAAACCAAAACGGTTCTGTATGGCACTTCACATTGTGTAGATATGTTTTTCTGGGTGCTTTCTTTCTTGGCTGCTTCTTTTAACATAAATTATACTCGACCAGATAAACTTGAATGTCAGCACTAAGACTGTTGGCACTGACAACCTTGTTCTCAAACTGGGGAAATTTCCTACGTTTGGCTCCTCCCCTCAGCTCCTCCCCTTTCCTTTCCATGTGGGTATGTTTGTTTTTGAAGTCCCACGTGTTGCACTACTTCAAGCCAGGAACACTCCAGCTTCATGATAATTGTGTGAAGACACCTACCTGAGCTCATCTTCTGTTAAGACGTGAAGAAGACTACCGCTTTGACAAGATGCCGAAGGAGAGTGACTACAAGAACTCTGGTAAGTATTGTTAGGCTTCATTATTTATAGGCAACCTCTTACAATATTTTTAATAATATGGTACTTTTTAAATCAAAACTTAGTTTACCTTCAACAAAATCCAATTGAGCATAAAGTTTCTGTTATTCAAAGTGCTTTATATAAAACAGAAAAGGCAGCAAGACAAAATGCGAAAGTTACAAATAGAAATTAAGAAGTTAAATAGTGAATAAAAATAAGAAAAATTTTAATTACAACAAAAAGTTATAGTGCTGTTCATTATTTGATTTAATAAAAACCTGTGGCAAACGGAAACATCTTTGATCTGAGACAACTCAGTTGCAGCAGACCTGCAGTCCTCCAGAAGTTTGTTCCGGATTTGTGAACCATAAAAGCCACTTCTCCATGTTTAGTTTTGACTCTGAGGACAGAAAGCAGACCTGTCCCAGATTATCTGTGGGGTCAGGATGGTTCATAATAGTAGCACTTCAGAAAAGTATTTCAGCCCCAAAGCATTCAATGCTTCATAAACTCATAGCAGTATTTTGAAATCAGTTCCAGGCTGAGTAAAGATCGGAGAATTGCGGTGATATGACTCACTGCAGTGAGGATTCAAGCAGCAAACTGAATCAGCTGCAGCTGTCTGATGGAAAAATCCTCATTTCATTATTTACAGAAGCTGCAGCATGTCACTGTTCTGTCATTTAAAAAAAGTCATGATTGTTTAAAATTGCATTTGCCAAAAAAACACAAATGAAGAAACACCACAAAATACTGTAAAACCAATGATAAGTAAATGAGGAAGGCCTTAAGTGAAAAGTGGGAATTATGGTCTTTGCTATAAAGTGTAAAATCCTGAAAGAAATAAAATCTAAGTATACTGGAAGTTCTGACCTTGTTACTGATGAGGAAAGGCAGCATAGAGGCAATAGTTGTGTGTGAGTCACGATATAGTATATCTTCACAAACAGCTGGGCTTTCATTTACTGCAGCTTGTCCTTTGACAAGCAAACGCTTTGACGAACAGCTTTCACTTCTGTCATGAACCTTTAGGTGAATACCAAACCCTCACGTGCTCCTCAATAACGAAAGCAAAAGAGTTTATAACTTTCATTGTTCATTGACTATATTATGTGCTGTTTCTCGTGCAAAATCAACTTTATGGATGACATAATAAATGAGCATCTGATAGTAAAATAGATAGCACACTTTTTGACCTTGAAGAACAAGATATGGTGTTTTGGTATAAAGAAATGACTTTTTATTGAGATTGTTTTGTCAAATTATTGGTTGACATCTTTTTCACAACAACTTTTTTCACAATGTAATGCTGATAAATCATGCAACCAATTTTCATTAATAGCATTAATGTATAAGAAAAATACTAAAAATAATCTTAGGAATTTTATCATTCATTTCTTTACGTTTACTACAGTGCATTGAGGTCGTAGATGGAAAACCCAGTTTGTTGTTGTTGTGTTTATCTTGTGTGTGTCATTGTTGTGCAGATGTAATCAGCCTGATCAGACCGTGTGCAGACATGGCTTGCACATCAAGATTCATAACGATGTTTTTTTTTTTCCCTTTGCAGTCGTCAGGTCAGAGGCGTCACACAGATGCGGCCTGCGCTGCCTCGGTCCTCTGACCTTCCACCCTCAGGCCACGGGTAATATGGTGCGCCTGAGTCAGGGGTGTCGACTGGCAGAGAGGAACATGTGTACGTTCAGGAATGGCCTGGTGTTCACCAACCGCCCAGTGAAGATACATGAGAAGATTCGTCTGAGAGTGGAGAAGGACGTGCATAACTGGCAGGGAGCCCTGCGTGTGGGCTTCACTAATGTATCACCCTCAGAGAAACCTCTGCCCAGCATGGCCATCCCCGACCTCACCGACTGCGCCGGGCACTGGGCCGCTCCTTTGCGTGACTTCTACTGTCAAGCAGGCTCGGTGATAGAGTTCTGGGTTTCTGGTGGTGGCAATGTATTCTTCACAAGCAACAACAGTAAAACAAAGTTGCTATCTGGAGTGGACATCAGCCAGCCACTGTGGGCCATGATAGACGTTTATGGACAGACGTGCTCCATCTTCCTCCTTGGTATGTTAACTATAACCAGTGTATTGTTTTGCCTTACAACTGTTTTTTCTTGTTCTTGTTTATTTGTTGGCAGAACATTTTCCCGCACACTGACAATATTATTTGAATGCCTGTTATTAAAGATGAAATTATATGATGCCTCTTTAACTCTTTGCTTCAGGCTCAAAGAAAAAAGGAGTACTATACACGAGAAGGTCCTGTCCTGCACATGAAACCCTCACTTCACCTGACATTGACAATCCCTTCACTTTGATTCCTGATGATTCAAGGCTCAAGGGAAACCGTGATGACTGCATGTCCTGTCTCGACATGGATATCCCAGCAGGTAGGAAATAGTCCCTCCAGCCAATGACAAGTGTTGCATTAGTACTGTCAGCTGTCAGTTTTGTAATTGTGATTTCCTCCCCTCTGCTTACAGATGAAATCTGTGTAGTTTGCATGGTGAGAGCGGCCAGAATCACACTGCCTTGTGGCCACCAGTGTTTGTGTAAAAGATGCAACTATAAAGTCTCCAAGCACTTTGGCACCTGCCCGCTGTGCCGACACATGATCAGAGCCCCATCAGCGGACGGGTGGCCTGATTCTGAAGTGGCCTGAGCTCCAAGACACCGGGCAGAAATCACCAAATACAAGCTACTGACTGAATGTGACAGAGAAAACACTATGAACAGCACTTACACATTTTTGTCACATTGCTACACTGTGCCTGATTGACTCCAACCAGGAGACCCTCTGTTTTCCTTAATATGTAGCTATTGTACAGCGGGTATAAGATTAAATGTACTGAGATGTGTGAGCTGATTTCTGGGTATGTGTAAGATGTATGAAACTTGGCTGGAAAAAAGTATATATATATATATATATATATATAAATATAAAAAAAGCACTTTTATTTTTAAGTGAAATCAGTCTGTGACTAACAAGACATATTGCACTCACAGACAAATTGTATTTATATAATTTAATAATAATTGAATAATGATCATTTTAAGTGTACAGTATATTTTCTCCCCTTGATATTTTGAATCTTAAATCAATCTGTGGTTGATGTACAGTTTCTCTTCAAATAATATTATTTGATTGTTAAACTATTGCACAAAAATAAAGTATTTTATATCTATCACAAGATTCTTGGTTATTCTTATTTTTCAAGCTTAATGTTTTGATACCTCCCACCAGTCCCTAAAGATGTGTCTGTGGATTGGTTTATAGGTTAATAACTATGCCTGTACAACATTTATCAAGTGATAAACTTGTCTATGTTGAAAAAACACTCGTCCTGACTGTGGCCCTTGATTAGAGATTGTTTTGTCAACTGCTGTCTCCAAGGTAAAAGACTGAACTGAACTGAAAAAGGATTTTTAATAAGAGCAGAGCATTCAGTGTATTCTGAAAGCAGACACGTGTTAGCACGTGCTGCAGGCTGGTCAAAGTTAGCATGTGGTGAAAGTAATGACACAACAAACAGAAGGAGAGATGTGAACAGTGCAGATGTACAACAGCTTGCAAATCATTGCTCAGGTGATGGTAAGCAAAGATCAAAATGCCAATTAATCAATCAACAAAGCAACTATCTTCTAATGATTTAACATTAATACATTGTTCACATTATAAATAATCTTCTGGCATGTTTTCCGATTGGTTCCTCAAATGTGACGGTGCGGCCGTCAGCTACTTTCATAATGACTTTATTTGTTTATAGTTTCGTTTTTAATTAATGCGAAATGTCCTTCAGAATCAAAATCATTAAGGTAAACAATTAAAAGAGCTGGTTAATATAATGCAGTCGAGGTGTTTTGGAGTTTAACCCTGAAGGCCAAATGATGCTGATGGTGCAAGTCTTAAAAGACTATCAGCGTCAAAGGGTTTGTCATTTATTTTTTCTTGTCCAAAATTGAAAGAGGTTAATATGTTAGTGGAAGACTGGTTGGCTGCTAAACAGGTTTAATGTTCCTGGCAGGAATGAAAAAAGCATCTCCAGTGCAAACAGAGGCATGGGCTCTTCTTTTTAATGAAACCCCCAAGTTCGTCAACGATATGCATTCTGGTAACATATTATTTACCATAAGCAACAACAGATCACATTAGTAGGTAGTAGGTTTTGACCTAAGTCACCCTTTCTGGGCCACAATAGATATCAATGAAAATGCATGCTCGATTTACTGGACATGTTTGTGTACTAAGGTTCCTCAAGTTATTTTTTTGTTTGTCTCATTTTGGCCTGGTATTTCACATGTCACATATATAACCAAAGCCCAATAATAGTATATCATTATATGAGCAAAATATTTAATTTCAGTATCTCTTTTTCTGTGGACACCCCAATGTCTTCCCTCATCTGTGACCTTGAATATAGTCTCTGTTTGAATGTTCTATTAAATTAAGGGAGTCTTTATGAACCCAGTGACGGATGCATCCCATGTCTGTCCACAGAAATCCCACCAGATCACAGTCATTGTCAGCTGGCAGCCTTAAATATCAGAGAGAGAATAATTCTACTGCGGAGCAACTTTATTTTTACAACTGGCACTCAGGAAGTGGAATTTTTTTTTAGTTGCCTGCTGTTATGATTTTCTACAACATATTCAAATAGTTTTCTATGATACAATCTGCATGAATAACTTGGAAAGGAATTCATAGAGAGCAGGCAATATTCGTGTTTGGGTCTGGTGCGTTATATGAATCTAATAAAGAAATATGCTCCAATTTCAAGGAAATGGTTGTATAACCAATCATTTATGTGAGTCATACAGTCTTATGTTGGTTGGCATAACCACCCGTGACCCTGTTCAGGATAAAGTGGGTATAGGTAATGGATGGAAGGATGGATGGATTTAAATTCTGGAGAATATTTAATATTCTGGAGAATATTTCTGGAGAATATTTAATATGTAGAAGAAAAAGAAGAAAGAATTCAAGCATAAATTGTATGCTTTAATTCTTTGTGGATTATTGCATCACTTTAAGTTTGTCCTAACACTATAAAATGTGGCCAACATATAGTATACGCGTTAATACAAATATTACAACATGTATTATGATACTATTGAATAATTAATTACATTTTCTGCGCCAACCCCTGCACACCCCGATTACCGACAGCCAGTCTATACCCATAAACAGTGTGCACACAGCCGAATGTAGGTGCTGCACCACCCCCTGGTGTATGGTAGAGGACCTGGGGCCAAAAATTATTCTTTAAATACTTATATTTGATATTGATATTCTTGACGATATGACAAAATACTGTAAAATATTATAATATTAACTTCAGTGTGCCAACAAAAACGTAAGTTTGCCTTCAGTAAAAACTAAACACAACATTTTTGTTTTTTGTTATTCACACAACAGCAGTAACTCAGTGAGACTGTATGAAATATAGCCGCTCTACACAACATGAGTAAACGTTTCATCAGTGTGAATCCCGGGACGAAATAAAAACTGCCTATGAATACTAACTCTGGCAGTGATAGATTACAGGTTTGTGCAAACTTTGTGTATGTTTTCTATCAGATCGTCTCATCACTTACTTTGCATGTAAATCGAGTTGGTGGTCGCTGTTTTTACCATCGTTTATTGTGTAAATCTGCCTTACCTATGAGCTGCTGTTGTAAGTGTGTGTTTAACCTTTGTTTTGTGTATGTTTTATCGCATTATTATCATCACTGGGTGACTAATAATCAACGTACACGACCTATAATAACAATATTGTATATAAGAAAACATACATAACCACTGTGCATTTTGCAGCATATATCTTACAGAAATATATGGGCGTTGAGGGTATAACTCACACATAAATGTCCTCCCAACAGCACCCCACACGTAAAACATGTCCCCACAGCTCTTCCTCGAAACTATTTCTACTGATTGATAAGGATTTTTTGACTATGGCGACATCTGTCTGTGGCTTTCAAAAGGATATAAGGGGCTTATATCCTTTATATCCTCTTGGTGGTTCTCAGGGGAAGTGTGCCCCACACTTCCCCTGAGAACCACTAAGAGGCAGTGCTGTACTATTTATCATGTGAATGTCAACCGTAAAACAAAATATGTGAAAGTGAAAATAAGTGGATATTTCTGCCATGTGCATTGTGTCCGTTGCATTTTGGGAACTGAAGTTTGTTGCAGGGAACGATTTCTAGTTTCTCAGATGTGACTACTGGTTTCTCAGATGTGACAAATATTAAGTATTTATCATAAACTTAAAAAAAAAAAAAGTATTTATCTGTACATAATTTGTTGGTCATCTGGACTGTGGGTCCAAGGACAATAATTAAGGGTGACTGTGAAGTTGTTAACAGTCGTCTCTTGGGTCCGACGTGAGAATGGACTCTGGAGGAAAAGACAGAGGTGTGGCATTTGGTTGCGGATCTTGCTGCCAACCTGTTAAATATTTATCTTGGTTGGCATTGCTGAGCTGCTTCCTAACTCAGGGTGCACAGGTCTGCCCAGCCCCTATTTGCTAATTTCTCAGGACAAGGAAACGTGGGAGTGGGACCCGACAGATAAACCACTCAGGAGTTTAACAGAAGCGTCACAGAAATACAGTTGATCAGCAAAGGAAAGTGGTGGCACTACTTTGTTTGGCTTTGCTGCCACAGTTTTCTGAAGTAAGTAAGTGGGTGCTGGAACAGAACATGGGAATACTGATACTTGACTGAGGCTGGCAACTGTTTGCACGTGTGTGCCTTAGCATGTATGTGTGAATGCAATTGTACTGACACCAAGTAATACTCCCTTCCCTGGATGGGCCTTATGAAGGGACAGGTGAGTCAGTCAACTGAGTTCCCTAGATCTTGTGCAGAAAACACTGTCTTTTGTGTTGATATGAATGTGAAAGACACAACATTTGAAGATCTAAAGACAGTGAATAGACCAAGCTTATCATGATACATGTGCCGATTTATTGAGATGACTATGGAAATCGCCTCCTCTTCCCCTTCCACGTAAAACACTGGAGGGCGGTTCCACTGAGCCTGAGCCTGTATGGGAATCTCTATTAGTTCCAGCTGCGGGTGGAAACTATTACTGAGTGCCTTGTCCCTGATGAGCTTTAAAGTACACGCTCTCTCTCTCTCTCTCACACACACACACACACACACACACACAGGAAAAGCCGTACACACACACACACACACACAGACAGACACATATGCACATATGCACACGCCTACAGACACCCAGTCAAACATTTAGACCCCACGCTGAATCATTCACCAAAGATAAAAGAGACTCTGTTGGTCTTAGACAGAGAAAGAGGGAGGGAGATAGGGAGAGAAGGAGAAGAGCAGAGTGGTTCCCTCCTTCTTAGTCATTCACTTCCTCTTTCCTTCTGTACTGAAGAGATCTCACTGCTCAGCCTGCACTCGCCTGTAAGTATGGTATAACTTCTCACCATGACAAGCGCAGAAGGAAGGCAATATTCACAATGTGAAAGAAAATGAGTTGTTCCAGCCTCTGTCACTGTGATTGTCTCAGTAGTTTGGATTTAAGTTTTCATTTTATGGACTCGGACACAGATTTGAGCATCATGTTTGTTTCTACTCTTCATCACTCAGTTTATCAATGTGAAAGACAAGATAAGGCTGTTTAAAGCTCTGTTTGTTGTTGTTGTTGCTGTGACTGTTTTTTAAGTTTTGTTCAGAGTGTTGTTGAGAAACTGGTGTATGAGAAAGGTAGTATATGAGGAGGACTTTACTGCAGTAGATAGATAGCTCTGTTTTGAATGACTGATGATGGTTATCATCAGACCTCTATTTAGTTGCTGGAATATTTTAAGTGTGTATGCAAGTTTCCATGTTTAGAAATGTACTCAAATTATTTCTTTTTTAATCCAAATTTCTTAAGTAAGCACTTTATGACTATACTAGCTGTGTTAATTCTCATCAGCCAACTGTCTGACACACAGTCCTTGGACAGAAAAATGTTGTTTACTGCTGATGTAAACCATGATGCTTTGGTATTTGCTCTCGGAGACATTCCACAAGTGTATCCTCAGATGACAACCTGTGATATGAATGACACGTACAAGTCCAGAGTTCCTTATCTGGCCTCCACTGTGGCGATGCTTGTTTACCTGTTGACTTATATCTCTGCAGTCATCTCTTCATTTGATGATGACCTCATCTTGGCATCGTTACAGACTTGCTGTCTCTTGTTTCCTGAGAATATGCAGAAGCTGGGGTTTTAAACAAAAAGCCGGGGCTATAGTCATAGAATGATGTAGTTTTTGATTATATAACCCACTTACTGACTCACTGGACTTTTCCCTTTTAATGAGCTACGTCAGTGACACTGGCTCTGTGTGAAAGGGCAGTGATTGGTCTTTACAGCATAGTAAAGGTCTGCTGGAATCCATCTGTCTCAGGGAAGGACTGAGGCAAAACATCATGCACCTTCCTTCCTATCCTGGTTATCTCTGTTGGAAAAAAAACAGAGCTGGAAATGAGGGACCACCCTATTTGTTTAGTGATGAAGAGACGGAGACAAAGCGAACAAGGATCCAGTGTGAAAGAGGTGTCGAGTCCTGCGCCAAACCTGCAATTGCCTCTTGCGTGATTACCTCATTTAGCAGCAGAGTGACAGGGTGTCAGATGTGGTCACAGCAGGGTGAAAGTCTGCCCCAGCGGGACACAGATTACGAGGGGAGCCTCTTCTAGAAAGCCTGCACTGCCCCTCAGGTTCAGAGGCTCAACCGTTTGGCAAAAACAACCCTGTGAGGAGTACTAGCTCAGTAAATGGATATGTGCCTGAGCTTCGCTCTACCAAGCCAGACCGCTGAATTATTAAAAAGAGCTGAGTCCTTCAATTTCAGCTTGAAACTGGCCAGCACACCAACAGAGACATACACTTTTAGGAGAGATCACTGACAACAGACTCTATTACATGTTATTCTTTGTCCTGCCTTCAGTTTATGCATAATGTGCATAAAAAATCTGAAGGGGGATTGCGTGTGTCAGCAGGTGACTGGATCCCTCACCTGCAACATGGACCTTTTGAGCTCGGTCTACCTGCTGCAGACTCAGGGCCAAAACAAGTCTGTCACCACATTCGATTTCAGGTTTGTCTTTATTGGCAAGAACCGCAGGCAAACTGGTAATCCTGATATTATTTGGGTAAGAACTGTATGCATGAGAGGCAGCAGGATTTGAGAATGTGTTGATTCCTTTCTGACTGCTCTTAGTTCTGTGGTTTCACCAACAATCTGATCACAATTTGGCTGACTTATCTGTACACATAACATATCTTTCCTGATACTGTTTGCTCTAACCTTGACATCCAGAAGTATTGTGGGCGTGTGTGTGATTACTGGAGAAAAGTCAGTAGGGCTTGAGCTGTCAGTGGTTGATTGTATGGCGTAGTAGAGTAATGACCCTGAAACACTTCCAGAGCCACAGAAATAGAAAGAGAGCCCTTATTCTGCATTCATGCCTTTGGGTAGGCCAGAGACCTGGCCTTTATACACACACACACACACACACACACACACACACACACACACACACACACACACACACACACACAAAAGGAGAGGAAGGCATGGGAGAGATAAAGTTAGGAGGGAATATCATGGAGTTGCTGGGCCAGTGTCAGGGAGGTGGAAGGTGATGAACTATTTGCGTTCCCCTTTGGTTAACCCGGTGCTGTGAAATATCACCTTATCACAACAATAGAGCTGCTTCACTGTGAAGGAGCTGCCCCGAACTGACAAGCCAAGTGCAGGGTGCCTTTTTGAACAGGGGCCGAAGTGGGTTGCTATGGCGATGCCTGTCAACCGGGAAGTCCTCCGCAGAGGCAGGCTGAGCAAGGGCTGGGACTTAGAGAGAGAGAGCGAGAGAGAGTGATTGTGTGTCCTGGCTAGTTTCAAGAGTCAAAGAGAGAGAACGTGCAGTGAAGGTCTGCAGCGTGGTTTTCATGCCTGCTGGTGCCGTGCCACTTTGAAGGTGAGTAGCTACACTCGTTCCCACGGGAGAACAGATTTAAAGAACAGGGAGTGACCATTGTAGTTGTGTAGAAATGTACTGTGTGTGTGGTCGGCTGTTTTTCAAGTGTGTGTTGTTGTTTTTTTTAGGTTGAGTAACCTGTCTGACTGCTCAGGGATTACACGCTGTTTTCACAGGATTAATGCTGCAGGTTTCACCCAAGAGTACAGTGTCTTTGCAGTGTACCTGAAAACAAGTTGTAATTGGTGTAGTTCTGATATTGAGAGAGAGAGAGAGAGAGAGAGAGAGAGAGAGAGAGAGAGAGAGAGAGAGAAAAAACTGTGGGTAATGTTTTCCAACATGCCACCTCTCATTGCTCTGCCCAGTGGGTGTGGGTGCTCCGGTAACTGCCAGGTGAATGTCAAAGGAAATCATTTGTTCTGTCAGAATACTTTCCCAACCTGTCTAATGGTCCCAGGACTGTCCAGGCATCACTGGAGGCTCTCCTCACTGTCAGGGTGATTTCCACATAAGGCTCTGACTCCCTTTGTGATTATATTACTGGGGGTCATGCTGCCAGTGCTCATATCCACAGGCTGCACTCAGCTTTGAAGATGCAAAATGACAGGCATGAGGATTTGTGACATTTTTCTCCCGCTCTGAGCGTGTATTTTCTCATGCTTTGTCGGACCGATTGCAAACATTCTCAAATAAGGAATTATCTTGAATGATGTGTAGTATGTTTGTAGCAAGGACAAATCTGATAAAAACCGTGCAGCATTTTTAGTCAGTGTTGGGCTCCTCTTGTGGTGGGAGGCTGTGATTTATTGCTCTGCAGCTTCTCCTTGGAAAACATCGCCTCTCCATTGACAAGAAACACAGACTCCTCCTGTTGCTCAGATTGGAGGAGCACCATACAAGGAGGTGAAATACTTCCCTCCTGATATATGCGTGTATCCCCCAATAACTGCATATCATAAACTTGCAGCTCCAGGACCTTGTATGGGCTCCGGTCCGCTCATCTAAGAAGTTGCAGAAGGGCAGGCAGCATGGTTGTGTGATGAACCTCACAGACCTGATCTCTCGCATAGTTATTGAGTGACTCATTTAACGTGTTTAGAAATGGATGCCTGTTTTATTTACTCAACAAATGTGCTTGTAATTACCATCTCAGCACTTTTTAAGGCAGGATTTCTTTGGTTTTACGACCCTGTTATGTAACATGTTGGGCAGCAGTAACTGTGTGTACGTGCAAATTGGTGATAAGACTTTAACCCTTCTGTTACTCCAGACCTTAGGTTGCAATAGTGTCCAGGACATAGCCACTTCATTAGAAGATCAAGATCTCTTTACACCGTGCGAAGATTGTACAATATTTCTAAGAAGGTTTAGGCTGAAATATAATGCTGGTCAGTGCTCATGCCATTAAGAAAACCTTAAGAAAACCTCACCTTAATCTGATTGTGCGCTCATATTTTGGCTGGTTTTCTACAGGACTTAGATCAAGATCAGACTGTGAGCAACAGTTTGCACCTTTGGAGTCAATGATTAACTCACCACCCTGCACACGGAAACAGAGGGCAACACTTAGGAGCTAATGAATGGAGATGAATTCACAACTGAGTCTTTTATTTGTTTTATTCTCCTTGATTTACGCGATTCTTCTTCTGACCGCAGATCACGACCCTCCTGCTGGCAATTGCAGAAGTTCACAGGTCAACGCTGCAACAGTTTTTCATTCAGTGTGTGTGTGGTCACCTTGACAGCCTTGTTCTTAGTGAGAACAACGGGAGAAGCTCTCTGTGTGTGTGGTGGAGAAGGAGGTCATCGTAGGTCAGGGTCTTCTCAGAAAGACCTGTTCGCATCCTTCTGTGGAAGATGGAGAAATTTGGGAAGTTTGATGACTAATAAGTGTCATCAATGAACATGTCTGGCATATGTTTTGTCTGCAAAACTATGACTATTACATTCAAATTGTGACACATTTACTAGATGTGGAGACCTCCCATTGTGGTTTACAGGGTGTGGTGAAGTTCACTGACCTTGTAGCTGCTGAGTTGGTCTGCTCTGGCTCAACAACTTCAGATAATAGTCTGGTTTCTCATCCGCTCTCCATGTGGATGAAAAGAAGAAGTAACCCTCATGCTTCACTGCCTTGTTTTAAGTACATCACAGCAGATATATTTGATCTTATATAAATGACAGATATGTATAGACTCCTGTTTTTTGGATTAGTATACAGTTAGATTTGAACATCTGGCTTAGTGCTCCGAGAGACCGGATGGATTTCCTGGGGACAGAGGCAGAGATTTTCATCCCAAAATCCCATGATTCTTGTTTTGCATGTCATTAGTTACACTGTGCTGGACTGAATGTAAAGCAACACTAAATGAGAAGCAAATAAAAAATTGTGGTGTCGTGAAATGCACGTCTAAAGCAGGACATCATCTCTTCATCTGTGGTACATATGAGAATTTTATGTCTGCGTGTTTCTTTCATTCCCAGATCTGATCTAGGAGTGATAATGGCCCTCTCGTAGGGCTGTAATGTTCACGATAACATCGAGGCGCTCAACTACCACCTGTTCAAAAAACCCTGTCTCCATTTGAAAGCTTGTAGCTGCCTCTTGTGTTGAGTCTCGGTAATAACATAAGAATGCACGGGGCGTTGAGAGCTTCTAGGACAGGGATTTTCTTGCTAGATATTGACACAGATTTTTCCTTATTAGGTAGGATTGTGTTTGGAGCCCTCGAAGGGGGAATGCTGCTGGAGGATTCCTCTGTTGGATTTTGCTCCCCTGAGAATCGAGTCGCTGTTATGACATGGGTTTACTCAATGGGAAGCCCCTTTGATAAAGCAGGATATTTCAGCTCTTATAGGCGGAGAGAAGGGAGTTCCAATTTCAAGTTAAAACAAAAAGTGATTCATTAGTTGTATTAGTATATGAAAGAAAATTTAAAAATGTAATATTTTATTTAGAAATGGACAATCCAGTCTCAGAGTGAAATATTGAGGGGTTTCTCCAGAAGTCTGCATAGTTGTATGTTGATTCAGTGGCCCTGGAGGGAGTTTTCTTTGGTTTGAAAAAAATAATGCTGGATATTGAGCTGAATTATGGGAAATGTAGGAACCATTGGAGCAGACTCTGGGTACCAAAAGTGAAGCTCCAGAAAACCTTTTTTTCGCAAGTCATATCGGTGTTTTAAGCTATATGCACTCCTTCTGATTGATCATTGTTCTGGTGGTTCTGGCATGCCTGGTTTAATTGGCCTGGCTGGGTTGCATTAGGGTTTCCAGTACACAGGTGGGAAGGCATAAGGTCCTTCGGTACTCAGTCAGATCTGCCAGCTTGTCCAAATGGGCTCACTTCTGGCTCCAAAAAAGACAAGATGGCGACGGCCAAAATATCGTGGGTTGCCACTTGTTAAAAGTCGGGGTGGACTCTTGTGGTGTCTCAATACTAAATTAGTTGAGTACCTCTTATATTTTGCAATATTTTCAGACACACCCCTAGTTAAATGCATGAATTGGACAGATGGCATAGAGGAGTTTTTGTTGAGACTTGAATGGCAGCAGTGCGGTGAAAAGAGCTCTTTTGTTTCCTCTTCAGAAGTTCTGTTGAAAATGACTGATCTAGTTATTTGTTCATCAATGTGTTGGCCTTTTAGAGCCGTCTGCTTGGTGGACACCAGGTGGAAACACAGACCAGCATGTCCAAAACACTGTAACTGAGATTACTTCCAGACATTATTTGTAAGTGGCGCATAGGTTTCCTATTGTTGGATGCATAATCAGCTGGCTGTGATTGCTTCAGGGGATGATGGGTCATCTGTCATGCTTGAGCATTAACCATATTGTTGCAGACACAATCCTCCAGTTCCCATCTTTTTTCTGTTATGTAACACAGTTTATTGGGGGATGATGACTCAGATGATGAGTGACATTGTTGTCTGTAAACTGGAACACTGATTCTATCACTGCATGTTCTATGTGCTGTTTCCTAACCTTTTGCAGAGACACAGAGCGCTTATAGTTTTCTTGGTCTTCAGCACAATGATTATAGACGCTAATGCTCACTGCAAATGCCACATGGAAAACTCATTAGTGCAAACTGTGTTGGGCAGCTTTCAGCATGTAGTAGTCTGGCCCACGCTCAGTCATTACTTTTTTTGCAAAACTACAGAGCCATAGCTTTCAAAAAATTAAATCTTTATCATTTGCTTCAACAGTTAGTATCTGCTCAATTTTTTTTCTTGAGATAATTCTGATTTTGAGAGCGGAGGCCAGGGTTGTGGGGATTCAGGGCTGTGGAGAGGCAGTGGTTTCTATGCCTATACTGTTATTCTGGACCATTTAGCTGCTATAGGTGCCTGCCTCATTCAGGAGTGGAAACGGCCTCCCCCTCAGTCCCGCCGTGCCTTTGATGTTAAACAGCAGGCCTAATCTGTTAGTCTGAGGTGGAATTGATTAGGAGCCGGTCTCCGCTTTCAGTATCCAACCATCTCCATCATCCAGTCCCTTCAGGTCCATCTTATTATGGCATTGTATGACTGGGAAGATTGTGTGAGTCACACTTATTGTTTTGGGTGGGTTTTCCATGGCAACAGGGAAAAGTTGGTGATGCTAACTTTTCCCCTCTTTGGTGGGATAATGGAACAGCTGTCAGGTCTGCCTGGATGTAAAATGTGAATTTATGACAGGGAGGCTTTGTGCTACTCGACACAACTAATGACTCAAAGGGTTAAAAGCAGCACAGTTTGACATCTAAATTAAAGTGAAACAATCTTCATATCTCTGGATTATTTTCACAGACGTGTATTTGATATTACCAGTTAAAAAAAATTACAGATATATTACTAAAGGACCTTAAAGCCTATTTTCTAATTAAGTCCTTATGACCATACATTTTTCTGCCAGAACTGTTTTGGTTATTTCACATGACAGATTTCTGTATTTGTGTTTATGTCTGTGCTCTACTCACTGGTTTGACACTCGGTTCAATGCTCTTTTGGAAAAAGATGTCATCTCTGTGCAACTGAAACAAATAGTCACATCACATTTTGATGACAGTTGTGAGACTCAGAAAATCTATGACAATGAAGCAATGAGCCAGATGAGTGACATTCACATTTCAAGAGGAACAGATTGTCTCAGTTTAAGACTGAAGAAGGTGTATCAGGTCAAGAGTGCAACCAGGTGGGTTTTCGTTGACATTGTACACCGTGAATTGGTCCCCCAGAGTCTGACTTTTTACATTGAGTTTTACTGGGATTTTCTGAGGCAGCTGAGGGAAAACATTCAGTGCAAGCGACCGCAACTATAGTGAAATGGCACTTTGGTTCTCCAACATGTCAACACACCCGCTCACAGCACGTTAAAAATGAGGGAGTTTCTTGCCCGCAACAACACAATCTTTGCTGCTCACCACCACTACTCACTGGATTTGGCTCTGCGCCACAAAATTTGATATGCGCTCTCTGCTTCAGTTCCAGGTCCATGGTGAGATCTCAAATGCACATGTATTAGTGGTCATGAAAACATGTGTAATTCAGGTGTTGATTTTGATCAAGCGGCATAACTTGTAATACAGGTCACAAAGATTATAGCTTCCTCCTATTCAGTGCACATCACTCTATTTGTTCACAACAGGAGCATTCTCTGAACTTTTTGATTGCCCCTGGTATGAATATTGCAACTCATTTGAAAATTGCATTTTGTGTTTCTTTGCAGATACGTTTTATGCTGGGCACAAGAATTTGATATCTGTCACACAAGGACCATAACAGATCACATGCAGTCCCAGGTAAAAACATTTTCAGTCATGCTAAATATTGATATTGCCAACTGTTTACCAAATGTGATTTTCTTGAATAATAACATTTAAAAATCAAGTGAAAACATTCAACACAAGTCATTCTGGTCTGGTGTCACAGCAACAGTCCTTTGGTGCAGTTAACAGTTCAACCATTACCACCAGGGGCTTTCCCATGACCCCTGGCAACCACACAGGGAGGGCCAAAGCACCTGATTCAAACACATAGTCTTCCAATAGAGGAGCTCGACTGGTCATCATGGGCCTGGTGAAGTAAAAAAGATTACTATGGAGACCACAAGACCACTGCTAGCACTGCTGGATGTTGAGCTTGACATCAACGACCCCTCCCCAACCTCTCCGTCCCCGGCTCCACCCCCTGGCTGGAGAATAGGGAGGACTGGTGAATAGGGAGTTAATGGGCTCATAATGGTCCTCTCCTGTTTCAGTGCCCCCACTCTGCACCTTGAATGAGGCCTTTCTGCAGTCGTGGCAAGAGAGATGATGAAGTGGGTGGAACACCACTTCCCACTGCTCGTGCTTTAAATAAATTAGGGGCCTTTTGATCAGAGGCTCCCCCATAGGGGCCAGTTATTCTCTGGAGAACAACTGGACCGCTAACAAGTTCACATGACCTCCCGTAGAGAGAGTTGTTTACCCAGGGCCAACAGTAGGGCCTGAAAGGAGCAAAGTCCACACATTGTTTTTGTTCATCCATATTTCTCATTTCCTCTGTGTTAAGCAAAGCGCGGAAGTGGTCGGCGATCCAAATGGCTCCCGGATTATTTTCTCCGGGGAGCCTGGAGTCTCTTCAAGTCAGCACATACTGACCTCTCCAGAGCTGACCCATGAGGTGGTCATCTCCCCTGGACTCCCCACTCCTCTTCTGAGCCCCTTTCACGCTGCGAGGCTGCCATCTGGAGAGTTCAGGGTATGTTTAATGGCCAAGAGGCTGTCAATAAAAACGCTGAGGTCCAGTGAGTGGAATTCAGTAAACAAGTGCTCCTCCCTGTGGAAAAATTAAGCATCACATGTTATACATCCAGCAATGGACATATTTTGAAACCATCACCCGTGCAATTTTCTGTTACATCAAACTGATATGTTTGTATCAGGACTGATTTTTACATGTCTGCCCTTCTCAAGGTGTCAGAGCTGAATGGAGGAGGCCCAACAACTCTCAGCTTTGGCTCATACTACGGGCCCTCACAGTCACACGGTAAGTTTAGGAATATTAAAATCTGTGCTACAATGTTAAATTTAATATAGATTGTTACATTTAAATGAAGGAAGACATTAAGTGTCATAGGAGTGTAATTATGTTTTATTTTTTATATAAATGTGAGAATGGCACTGAGCTGGGAAAGACAACAATTTCAGTAGAGCATGCTTGCTCAAATTGAGCTGTTTTTACATTTAAAATATTTGAAGTGTCAGTTTAAGTGTAATTGGCTGAAGCATCATATAATTTTTTTTAAAGGAAGGACTTGAAAAGTGAAGATTTGTAGTGTGAGTCAAAGTAAAGAAAAGAAGTCAAAATTTTTGTTAAAACACGAGAGGAATTCAGTCAAAATATTTAACTGCCATTTGTAAAGTAAGAATGATGATTAGAGTTTATTTATAAGTGATACACAACAGCTTTGACTTGGACCTTGTGTTATATATGATGTGTAGGTTTTAAAAACAGATGAATACTTGCACACATGTCATCATTAATTGAAACAATATAATTACTGAACTCTTCTTGTTGTGACTGTGACTCAGGTGGACTGTCCAATGGCGTCCAGAACTCTTCCGCTTTGCCACGCAGCTGTACTCCCACCAGGGAGGAGAGGCTCATCAAGTTCTCAGGGATCGGTCCAGTGGATGAGACCGGGATGCCCATCGCCTCCAGATCAGTAAGACAAAGAAAGCACTGCTTCATTTTCAAACACACGTCACTTCCGATGTGTTGCATTTTACCAGAGAGTCATTCGCCAGGTTTGTTTACTTTCGGCACCTCCCCTCTCTTATTGCACCAGAGTGTGAACAAACCCAGAGACTGGTACAAGAGCATGTTCAGACAGATCCACAAGAAGCCAGAGGGTAAGGACACTCCTCTTTCTCCTCCTCTTTGCACTCACTCAGCTCTAGAGTGAATTCCTGTCAGTGTCAGGTACTGCAGAGGTGATCCAGAAAACAGATTATTACAGAGGCAAAATAAGACATGATGAAACAGCCCTAAAGTCTGATGTCATTTCAGTTTATTAGAGCTGACAATAATCCATCTTCTTATCTCAGCCCCTCCCAAATGTAGCTTTTAATTTGTCTCTATTACATGTTGCGTAATAGAAACTCACTCCCTGTTATTTGTGTAGTAAATGACTCTGTTGCAGTGCTGTGGTATTTTTTTTAAACCGTGTTTTAAGAGAAATATGTCTTCAGGTGCTGAGGATTCAAGCCACTGAGGAGTTTAGTCAAATTTAATTTGTTATGCCTGATAATTCTGCACAAACCCATTGAGGTGCTACTGATGATCTTTGACATGTTTGCATAACAAAGGCAGGATTTGAGTTCTGGATCATGAATAATGATTCCAGAATTCAAAATATAGTACATTTAGTCAAGGCAAGTTTCCAGATGTTTATACAATTCTAATTTACAATATTTGACACTTTGACTACATGACCCCATACAAGTCAGTCTTACTTTTGACACATTAGTCCACTTGTCCTATAATGCAAAGTATCTTTTTTTTTTTTTTAATGAAATACAAATGTGAATATGTTAGAGGTAGACCAATTTGAAGTAAAGAATAATAAAACCCTAATTGAAGTGAGGACTGTATCTGATTCTAAAAACATGTCTGCAAAATACACATGTTTGTGTTACATTACTTTTGATTTATCTAAATGAAACACTTGAGTGTTATGACGTCTAAAAATAATCTCTTTGTTTACCAGAACTGGAGATCGAGGATTCAGAGCGGTGGTCAGCTGAACGTAAGTGAATCCACTAAATTCCTGATTGTTGTCCTGTCGGGTTATATAATCAGTTTGTACTTAAGACTGATCTGCACTGATCCGCAGGGCTATCTGCCAACACAGAGGAGAGCAATGAAGCAGACAAGAATCTCTTCAGATTAACACCTTACGGAGCTCTACCAGACTGGTGAGTTTACACTGAACTGCTTTAGGGTCATAGGACAGCTTTTCATATCCCAGCATGCACTGGAAAGAAAACAGGCGAATCACGTGGCCCTCAAGAGACAGATTGACAATCACTCACTACACACCTTAGGGCAATTTAATAAAATCAGCGTGAGATGCATGTTTTCTCACAGTGGGTAAACTAAGGGGCTGACAGCGTGAACATAAACACAGGAAGGGGCAGAGGCAGGAATTCAACTTAACGTAATAGTGTCACATTTTTGTAAAGATGCTTATTTATTTCCTTTCTTGCCTGAGAGTCCTAATGCTTCCTTCAAATGGAGCTTTTTAGCTCATGGTTATGATATTGGAATTCGTGTGCACGATATGCTTAGCGTTTAAGTCGTTGGGCTGCGAGAGCACCACTGCTAGGAAACGGCAACGTGGATGGCGTTTAGAAGCCACAGAGGCTAACAATTTAGCAAGCTAGCAGGGGGATAACGTAATGCAGTAAATGCAAAGACATAATGACAAATGATGAGGACACATCAACATTTTCCTCGGACGTATCGTTAAATTACCAAGACAAATTCTACACGTCTAAAATTACAGCATGTTAACTTACCATCCAACAAAATATTAATTTCTGTAGCCTCTGCTATTTCTGAAAACGTCAGAAACACGACACAACTCATGAACTCTGACCTTCCAGAAAATTCCAAGGTCAGAGGTTGTGAATACTGAAACAATGGTGGCAATGGTAATTGTAAACACAACCCTGTTTGAAGGCAGTATAAACATCGGTAAGTTAGCTTCGCTAAGCACATATATGGAAACAAGGAGAAGAATTTGTTAGCTTTAAAGGTGGTCGTAGGCAGAGGGACAGAGCCAGACTAGCTGTGCTAAGCTAAGCTAACTCTGTCCTGGTTTGCTTCATATTTTGAGGACAGATATGAAAGTCTGCCATGTAACTGTGCAAGAAAGCGGAATCTGTGTTTCCCTAAATGTCAAACTGCTGCTTTGAGTTAATACATCCACACCGATCTCAGACCAATTCAATTTGTTTCAACTCAAAACTTAGATCAGACCAGATTTTTGTTGCATCACAAAGACATTAAATAATAATTCACGTACAAGCTCATGTTTTGAAATGCTTCATTTGAAATGTTTAGCAAGAGAGGAGGCTTAACGGTGAGCTATGCCGATGTCTACGTGCTATTTGTGTGGGTGTTTTTTTTTAATGTCTTTCAACTTCTTGTTGCAGAATACACACAAATACAAATGTATTTCTCACATCAGATAAAGACTCCCGCTCACGTCTTATGTGAATACCAACCAGACCAAGAGCAGGGCAGAGAAAATGTGCGGGACAGACAAGTTGGGATTTGTTGTTACAGGCACTCACAATGAAGCCATGATTAAATTGCTGTCCATGGTGTGTGCGTGTGCGTGTGCGTGTGCGTGTGCGTGTGTGTGTGCGTGTGTGTGTGTGTGTGTGTGTGTGCGTGTGTGTGTGTGTCGGGGTGTTATGTTTCAGGAGCGAGGATGTAGATAAGCTGTCAGACCCAGGAAAGCAGCACCCTCAGCCGAAGAGCATATTCGAGTTTGAGCCTGGAAAGAGCACCACCTCAGAAAGCTACAGCCAGGTACGACCTCACGCTACTGACAGGCTTTAAAAACGGGCTCCAACATCACTCAAAAAAATGATTCTTGAATGATTCTTTAACCGTTAGATTTATCCAGCGTTGTTGTTGGCTCTGGTCACTGGACTTCTTTGTGTAGTCTTTGCACTGTTTTCCCAGTAAGGAGCTCCAGAACAGGTTGGTCACCTTTTCTTTAAGGATTACAGTCTAACCTCCTCGCATTTCATCTTCTCACACGAGGTATCTAATAACTTGTGAGTGTGGTCATTCCACAGTGTTCAGTACCTGCTGCTTACCACCAGATGTGCTAACTGCTTTCACTCAGAGGATCCAGTAGGCTTTCTGCATTCATTCATTTAGATTTTCAGACAAGAAAAGACATGATCTGAAAGTCAGGGATTTACAAGCTGGAGATGTTTACACTCTAACACCACTGGGGTTGTGATTTATTGTCTTGTGTATCCTGCACTGTCAAAGACCTGTTGTAATTGAGTGTGCAGATATTTGTACATTCTGTCTGTGTCTCTGTGTTTAAACTCCCCTGGTGAGTTACAGAGCAGTGTCTCTTTTTCTTAATGTCCTCCTGCAACAATGTCCCAGATCTGGTGCATATTGTGCCTTGTGTGTGTGCACTTGTGAAGAAAAGAAATCTTTGTTTTCACTCCCCCACGGGAGCTGAGGTGTCTTGTGATCCGTATTATGGTGTTAACCTCTTGTGGTGTGTAATGGCTCACAGCATGGAGACTTATTTCATTTCCTCTTCATGACAGCAGCCGCTGTTGTATCCCCAGACAGCGTTTAGAAAACCAGCTCACAGACCATATCAGGTGCTGTGTTGCCTCACAGTGACATTATAGTCTGTGATTGTAGTGAGGAGGATGACTCCCAAGTGAGAGGAAGGCCTTGGCATTCAAAGACACACTTTCAGCCAAGGATTTAGAAAAAAAAATGTTGCATTGGTCCGTGATTCTCATCAGCAGAGCCTTTTAAAGTAATATTTGATAGAATCAGCTGCTAGTGTTGTTAAGTCTTTGCAAAAAGAGCGTAAAGGAGGTATTGCTAACATAGTTAAATGAAGACATTTTTTTTAAATGTATTCTTCTGCTAGCACTTGGACATCCAGCCTTCTCTATATTTTGGAAACTATTATTTCTAAATGTAAGATAATGATGGTACTTTTGACTTGTTATTTATTTATTTATTCATTTTTCATTGTTAACTCAAATAATTATGATCTTAAAATAAGATAGTGACATAGGTTTCTTCTACACAACCTGGGCTACAAGGTTAATGAGGTTTTAAAACTAGGTTTTTTTTATCGTGGTGTTAATTTCTGAAATAATTCATAGCTGAACAGGCATACAATTTTTAGACCCCTGGTAGTTCAGTTCAGTTTTATTTGAATAGCTGCAAATCACAAATAAGTCATCTCAGGTTACTTGACATAAGTTTTTTTTATAATATAACTTTAAAACATTACAGAGAGGAACCAACCAATTCAACTATTCCCTCGTGAGTGACAGTTGGAAGGGAAAACTCCTTTTTAATAGGAAGAAACCTCTAATAGAACCGGGCAAGAAGTATGTGGCTCCAGGACAGTTTCCTGCTTTGCCTGCTCATCCAGCCCTGTGTGGGAGGTGTTCATGATCAAGATAAGTTCGGTAACAATTTTATGACAACTACTGGTCTGTTGTTTTTTTTTGTCCGTAGGCTCATCTATCCCCGAAGAAACAGCCTGAGAAACCAAAGTCCCCGTCAGTTGAGGTGAGTACCTCTGGCACAGTTTTAATTTCTGCTTCTCTTCATTAACTCGATCAAGATTAAAAAAAAAATTTGAAAAAATAGTTGAAAAGGGACACCATTAGCTCCAAAAGTCAGACTCTGTTTTAGTGTTTTAATCTTGCCCTTTGAACTCTATAACTGCTCGGGCTCAGGCCAGTCTGGTATCTGAGCTGAGTCGGTTTGAGGCTGAGCTGGACTCGGAGATTCAGGGCCTGGAGAGGAGACTTTCCCAGAAGAAGCAGCGTCGAGGCTGGGGTGAGGTACTGAGCCCCCCTCCTGACTCTCTCTGCTCAAGCATCCCCCACCCAATCTAGCAGAATTCCCACCCACTCTCACCCTTCCTCCCCACACTCCCAATGAAGCCTGTGTGTCAGTGAGATCCCTCTGCTTTCTAGCTTTGTCTACATACATTTATTTTTTCCTGTGTGACCTGGATGACAGCCTCAGAATTGCCTGCCTGTCTTGCACTCGGATTGATCTGCTTTGTTAATCACCTGCCTGCAAAGCTCCCCCTCAGACCTTGCTGCTGAAATATCAAGAATCAGTTTTCTTTGAATCCGATTGTTTGATAATGTTGTTTAGAACTGCGTGATTGTTGTGTGATTGAAGCAGCTTCACAGGCTGTAATTTGACTGAAATCACAGACAGCTCAGACAGATCATGAGCAGTGTTGTTTGTAGGCCGAGGAGGATAGGACCCAGGGGATTTCTGCCTCCTTTGGGAGTGGTCAGCACCTCCACTTTTGTCTGAGTTGTTGTGAGATTTCCTCTGAGCTGAGATACAGAAGGCTGAGCGGTGCTGCAGAGAACAAACTGTGTTCAGTGTTCACTCTGCTTGCAGGAGGCCAGAGGCAGGGATCCAGTAACTGCTCCACAGACCGGCACTACAAACTACAGGTTAGTCAATGACAGCATGACATGTTAATATATGATCACAATGATGAATGTTATAAAAATGATACTTTAGCTGTGTTTAGTGACAGTTTTTCCTGATGTCTACCGACGTTTTTATAACTTGAGATTTATTTCTATGTTCTATCTATCTATGTTCTGTTACATGCCATGACATGCACACTTTTCACTCAGATTTACCACTGAAATAAAATGTATTTTTTTTTGTAGTTATACTGTTCATTTTCTGTCACAATGATGCAGTTTGTTCACCAACAAGTAAATACACACACTTCACGCAGATAGACAGTATTTCAGGAGGCTGTTCGGTCATAAATCATGTTGTTGATGGAGTTCAGGAGTTTTTTTTTTTTAAGTGACTTCATTTTCACTGTGTGGATGATAGAGGCAAATGCAGGGCAGGTTAATAGAAAACCCGGGGTCAATCGACACATAACAGACCTCCTCTGAGTGTAACTCCCCGCCTCTTGATCTTCCGTCATTGCTTTCTGATTTAAGAGCTGCGGCACTGTGATTGGATAGAGCAACTATTAATACTTTGCAGGGGACGTGCTGGTTGATCAGATGACTTTCTGTGTAAAACACCAAGGGGTATACAAAAACAGATTCACTTAATTATTGGGATTCTTTACAATTTTTAACATACTTTGCTAACAGCTAGCTCTTTTTCGTCCAACCTTCTGGTTTGTTCTGAAATGTTAATGTAGTTGCTGCCCTCAGTCAACAGTGGTTCTACTTTCAATCATTTCATTATAACAATACTTCATCTAACTTCATGGTAACATTATTTTATTCAACTTTATTATAAAAGTAATTTGTTTATCTACTTAAGTAACAGATTTTTCATTAGCATGGCTTTAAGCCAGAGCTAAGGGGTTTATAGGAATGAGCCGATTAAAATAGAGCTCACAAAGACTGACGATTCATACAGTCTATGGAAGACTTAACATTTACCAATGGTCTTTAAAAAAGAAAACAAAAAGTATGATAAATCTAAATGGTGAATCTCATACTTATAGAATGGCCAATATTTGAGAATGGCTGTACATGTTGAATCAGCACTTAAGTATCGTAATAGTATTGAAGCATATTGTGTCAGCCCTACCAGACACTCTTGTAGGAAGCTGTTAATTTAACAAGTTCAAGTATTGGATTTTTTTTTTTTTTTACTTCAAACAGTAGACAGCAGTCCACATTTCTCTCCATGTGTGTAATGCATTCTTGGAGGATTCTCACTGTTGTTTGCTAAATCGAGTTCATGGATTGTGACCTTTTCCAGTCTGAAGGGATTTTGCTGAGGACATGTAAATGTAAAGCACACAACAGCAAGAATCTGTCAAGTTTATTACTGTCTTCTGTTATTTAGACATGCTGTTTAGGTCAGCGTGTCCAGCTGCAAACACTGGAATACAAAACTGCACTGTCTGGAAACATGCTAATGAGTTTGGAGGGAGGCAGGCAGGAAGCTTTTGGTTTTGGATTAATTTAAACGCACACTCTTGATCCTGATGATAAATGGACTGGATAAATGAAGCTGGAAACTTTATTAAAACCAGATTTCAAGGACAACAGCAAGTCACAAAGTATCATCTGCGTGTCCTTCTAGCTGTCTGATTATTTGCTTCATCTCTGTCCAGTGTATAAAAACCAGCTGCAAACACATGTGCTGTACATTAAATCTGTAGATAAACACCACACACACATTGTCTCCCAGCTGTATTTAGCTGCTTGTATTTAACTTTGTTTTGCTTTGATGTCATTAGAAACCCTTCCCGTTGATTAGAGGAGACAGAGTGATAGTATTATAAACATAAAAAGCCTATATTTTCTTCACTTTTTCAGCAATTCATCAGCATCAAAGCAGCCTGTCCATCGACCAGTTGGCACTTCATCGGTTTCCGCTCCCACATACGGTAAACATAGAGTTCATCTCTAATTGCTTTGATATTAAAGAGGAGTTTATTGTTTTACAAATAGTGCCACCAATAAATTGATCATGTTCCTCTTTTATGATTCCACCGTCCCTCTAAAAGACGTGCACTTCCAGCAGACAGCCTGCTCATTTAATCAGGAAGCATATTTTTGATGAAAGCCTCGTGTAATCTAATATATTACGGATGGTCTCCTTGTCCTCTTTTATTTTCCTTGTTGTCTGCTGCTCTGGTATTTAACTTTTTAGTTGAGGCCAGCGTGAACATGGAAAGTCTTTGCAGTTTTTTCCCTACAGTAGCAGCTGGGTGGGGAGGAAACCCACAAAAATAGGAAGTGAAACTCGGAAGACCTGATTAAAGATTAGCTTTATGTCATTGTTTTTCCTGGAATATCAGGATACCTTTTGAACTCGTGTAGTTGCTATGGCTGTGGTTGCGTTTACATCGCAACACATTCAATAGCAACAATTACTAAACAAAAGAGTACACCCATTAATACTCCACTCACACTTTTGTGCCTTCAATCCACAGTAGAGCGCCTTTCCCCTGCAAATGAAACCATGGAGCGCCCATCTAAAAAAGAAGAGAAAAAGGTATGTTTCTTTGACTGTCTTGTTAAAAGCTGGAAAATTGTATAAGATACCTTTTTGTTATGTGGTTTTTACATCGTGTCGTTTTGTTTTTCTTCTTGGTTCATAATTGTTCAGATGATAGCTGCAAGTTTTCCCAAAACACTGAATAATTTGTTTGTTTTTCCAGATGAAGGCTGCACGAGCCAAGTTTAATTTCCAGGCTCAGTCCCCCAAGTGAGTCAGAGTGTGATCTGAGATGATGAATATGTCATTTCCTGTGTTGCATGATCATTTACATTTCAGAAAGAAATAATAGCATGATCAGATTTAAAAGTCAAATCTAAAGTCTGAATCCTCTTTATAATGTCTATTTGAAACAATCGATTCTGTAACCTGAAAGATTTTCCTTTTGTTTGTCTCGTTATCTTTCTTTAGGGAGCTCATGCTGCAGAAAGGCGACATTGTTTACATACACAGGCAGGTAGATGCCAACTGGTTCGAAGGAGAACATCATGGAAGAGCTGGCATTTTCCCTACATCTTACGTGGAGGTGAATTTCCTCATGTCTCTAATTTGAAGCTATTTTTCTGTAGAAAGCACAGCATGTATTATAATGCCGTGTGATACTGTCTAAAAACTCCAATGTCCTTCATAGATCCTGCCTCCTACAGAGAAGCCGACACCTATAAAGTCTCCCACTCTTCAGGTGTTGGACTACGGGGAAGCTTTGGCTCTATATAACTTCAACGCTGACCTACCTGTTGAACTGTCCTTTCGGAAAGTGAGTGGGTCATGTTCTGTAATGTTTCATTTCAGAATCAGAATCAGCTTTTATTGGCCAGGTATGTTTACACATACAAGAAATTTTTACTTCTCTCTCTGAGCATGCAAAAACAAAAACCGACAGACATAAATAGACATGTAAAACATAAATAAACATATACAGCAAAGAAACACGTATATACATATATATACACCTGAATAATGGATCACAAAAAGTAAGAGAGAGCGAAGTACCGAGGCTGCCATCCGCGGCGCCATCTTGCCAGACATCTCTCTCCATGAGAGAAGATTTCTGAGCTAAAAACTATGATGCTTCTTCTGCTCACTGGCCAACTGTATACTTTTGTGCTGTGTTTGTTTCTGGCTCGAAATCTTATGAGCACTCAAAGACGTTTACACATTTTAGGAAATATTCTTAACCGCTTCCTTGAGCTGGTTAGCTTTGCTTGGAAACAGGGTCAAGCAGTTCACCTGGCTCTTTAGTAAATTGCACCTACCAGCACTGCTAAAGAAACAACAACAACTCACTTATTACCAGATCATGTGTTGTTTGTTTAATCTGCACAAAAACTGAATCTACTCATTGTGGTTTTATCGAGCCATTCGGTTGCTGTAACAGTTCGGAATGAAGTTAACTGGCCTCTGGTTTTATATTTACTTCACACTCATGAGACTGTTTTTGATAATCTAATGGGCTGTGCCGATTTGTGATATCACAAACTCATGGTTGTAACATATGTCTGCCCTCATAGTTCTCCGTCCAACCTTTTATCTCGAAGAATACACCAAGCGGTCATTTTGAAATAATGATAGCGAGCTACAAGACCAAAGAAGACGTGTGATTGGTGAAGGCATGTGTAACTCAGAAAAGAGTCAGCCAGTCAGAAGACTCAATGATATATATGCGCTTTAAAGACACAGACACAAAAGAGCCTGTTCTTAGTACAGATCCAGAGAGAGGAGAAACTAAAACTAAACTGAGAGGATTTCTTTTATACATAAAACATAAAAAAATATATTGTTATGAATATCAAGACTCCAACTAAGAATCTGGAAAAGTGTAAAATATGGGACCTTTGACTTCAAATTAAAAGCTTTCCTCTGTTCAGGAGCCTAAGTGAAAAGTTTTACAGCTTTAAAACTTCTGTTATATTTTCAAAAGTTAGCATCACAAGATGATGAAGCTGCCATTAGTCATATTAGATTTTGACAGATCATTTAGATGTTTATATGTTAACCAGACTTCATGATTCACTTCTCATTGTACATTATGGGCTTTGTGTATGATGTTATTACAGTATATATGACTTTTCTAAATTCTACTCTTTAGGGTGAAGTGATCAGCATCACCAGGCAGGTGGACGATAAGTGGTTGGAGGGCAGGATCTCAGGAACAAGCCGGAGCGGCATCTTCCCAGCGAATTATGTCCAGGTCAACAAGTTGCCCCGCACCAAATACTCCTCAGATGACTACTCACCTGGCCCCATGTCGCCTGTCTCCCCTGGGCCCCCGAGTCCAGGACGTCCACTCCACTCACCCTGCCCGCGGTCACCACTGTCCCCCTTCAACCCCACTTCCCTGAGCCCCAAACCTGAGCTCTCACCTGTGCAGCCGTCTTCACCCGTACCGTATAGCAGCCCAGCTTCACAGTCACGCTCCCCCAGCCAGACACCTGTATCCAAAGAAATGGCTATTCGTTTGCCTCACAGCACCTCCAAAACCGCTTCACCCTGCCGGCAGAACAGCCACTGGGCTGGGACACACTCAGGTCACCAGATCTCCACAGCTAGAGCCGTTTCACCTTCCACTCAGTCATCAGCGTCAGTGCACAGAGCAGGAGCTCCCACAGCGAACACTCCCAGATACACTGACCCCTCACAGGTCTGCTTTCACTGCACAAGTCATGTGTACAAGTCACGGCATGTCCACACCCGTGGTGTCACAGGAATGTGACTCATCATTTCTTATTTCATAATGCCTGAGATTATGCTTTTCTTTTTCCCAGGGTGCAATACCAAACCCAGCTGCTCCGTCGCACCCACATGTCAACTCCCTGCCGCAAACACGAGGGCCAAACATCCCCGGTTCAACAGGGATGCAACGCCAACCGTATGTCCTGAAATTTAATTGTTTATATTTGTTCACAGTGTCTTAGTGCAGACTGAGAATTTGTGATTCTGACAGTTTGTTTGTTGCTTGATTTCTAGATATAAAGCTGTTTTCAACTACAAACCACAGAATTCAGACGAGTTGGAACTCAGAGAAGGAGACATTGTACAAGTGATGGAGAAATGTGATGATGGCTGGTTTGTAGGTGAGGAATTCTGTTTTGTGATTTGTGTTGTGTTTTATTTCATCAAAAAGTGCAATTTTGAATGTGTGTTAGTCTTTCAGTGTATTTATTATAGAAACAAGACATTTATGTTGGACATTTAGCAAAAATTTATGATAGATAAAAAAAGAAAAAAGTTCCTCTGCTTAGAGAAACAGAACATCATACAGGTGTTTGTATGTACTGACCTTAAAAGCAATAATTCACATATTTTTATGTTAGTCAAACCTTATCATTAGTGCTTGTGCCTTGTATGAAAGCATTTGTCACCATATTTATTTAGCTTATTCCTTTAATTTGTCACCCCACTGCAGATTGCAAACTAATAGGGTGTCACATAGTGACAGGGCTTTTTTAAAATAGGGATTGTAAAGAGAAACTGTCATGCAGCCTCTACTGATACCTCATCAGTAAATCATTAAAGTTGCTGCTTCCATTAAGTGAAGCTGTGGGATATCATGTATCTGTACAGTATTAAAAACATAATATAATTGAATAAAATTCCCCCAAAATGTACATGCCATGAAACAACAAATTTTGTAGGCATATTAGTATGGTTTGTGGTTTTAGTCATTCATTTCAAAACATACTGCAATGTCAGCTCTCCCTCTAGTGGACATCATGAAACATTGCAGGTGTCACTGGCACTGCTTTAGTTTTCAAGATGTTCTCGACTTTAATTGTGCCCGTTTGTGACAACGGCATGTGTTCTTCTTTCTGTAGGTACGTCAGAACGGACTCGTGCTTTTGGGACTTTTCCTGGGAATTACGTGGCACCGGTTTGACTTCCTCACTTACTGCTTGTCCACATCCATCAGGACTCATAAAGAGCCCAACTAATGATAATAATTTCCTCCTCCCATTCCCCACCACACTCCCGAACCTGGTTGAATGCCCGCATGTTCACTCTGTGTCCCAGAAGAGAGGTGAAGGAGGGGGCATATGTCGTTTCCCACCTCACCTCCCTGCATGTGTGAGCACTTACAGTGTGTGTGTGTGTGTGTGTGTGTGTGTGTGTGTGTGTGTGTGTGTGTGTGTGTGTGTGTGTGTGTGTATTAGTGTGTGTCGCACAAAGACTTAGAGAGTGTTTTCACGCTCATCACTTCAGAGGAAAGAATGAATGCTGATGATGTTTCAGAAACAGAGAATTGACGTTTTTGTTCCACAACTATTTGCAGCTGCAGGAAATTTGCATTCCTTCCCACTGAACAGCACTGTTCCCTCTGCGGTCTTGATACAGTACGATGCTGCATTCAGCTTTTTGTCACCACCGTGCCATCACAAACCACTGCTGACAGTTTTAAATGAAGATGAGGATAACTTTCCCAGACTTTTACTGGATTAATGATATTTCCTTCAAATATTTTCCCCAGATTTTCTTTCAGATCTGTGAAAATACCGTGGCAGTTTGAGGAAACAACATGAACATCTGTAAATGGTGCTGAAAGTGAAGCACAATAAGGGCTCAGACATATCAAGATAAGTTTACAGCCTTCCACAAGGGTATCCAGAACAGTAAAAAGAATTACTGCATGTTCTGGTTTCTTAAGAAAGTTATTCACTGTAGAATGGTTGTGTTTTTGGATGACATTTATCCCCATTCAGCAATTGACTTGAATGCCAAAGGTGAAAGTAAAGAGATAGATTGTTGTCTGTAATACAAGTTTCTTTGCTTGGAACATTACATTTCCAACCTCTCCAAGTTGTACCAGATCAGCTGTAATAGCTCTAAGTTGAATCTAGACAACGCCTCCAGATGGTTGAATGATCTTTTGAAATATCTGAATTAATGCTGTATGTGCCAAAACTAACCTTTCCTTACACGCCTCTGTTAAACCTACTGCTTTTTACAATGTTTTCTCTGCTCACTTGAAAACAGTATTCAGAAAATCACTCATGTTTGTGCCAGTGCTACCTTTAACGAGTTTTTAAGACGAATTAAAAATCCTTATCATTAAGCTATTTTGCAATTTTATATGATACATTAGAGATTTCACTGTAAAAATGAATCGTATTTAGTAGACACGGGATGACTGTACAGACTGTAACCATTTATCAAATTGAAAGTATAATATATATTTGCTTAAAAAACAATGTATTGCATATGTATGGTACGCAATTTTAAAAAAAAATCAATTAAACATTACAGAGTGATGCTGAACATAGCTTGTGTTCATGTGTTCATTTTGTTTTGATTCTGTTGTCGGCATCATGAAACCAAGCTTAACATTTAGGTTGGATTACAGTAGACTCTACAGGGGTACCTAATAAAAGTGACACTGAGTGTATTTTACTGTTTATGCGGAGTATGTTATACTGATGCTCCAGTGTAGAATTTCACAATACAAACAACACAGGCACACCCTCATATTTACCTAATTATAGGTAAATACATATGTAGCAGAAACACATAAAAGGTGCATAAGCTATAGGCTACCGTTTTATATTGCAATGTTTATATATATTTTTTTTTTAATAAAATAGGATTAGTTGTTATTTATCTCACTGGTGTAGCTAAGATTAATACATATTGTTATTGTGAAATCTCAGATGCTTATTTTGACTGGCAATGTGGCCTAAAATAATTCACGAGATGACCCAAGGTAGACAAGACTAATAAAATGATTGATGACAAATGAAGTAGCACTGTTTTAGCGCAATCTGCTATATCTGTGCAATTATGTTCGTGTTTTTTTTGTTTGTTTGTTTTTACAGATTATTTACCTGATTTGATTGATACCAATTATATATTTTATAATGTGCTTGAGAAATTCTTTATTGCGCATCTTGTCTGCATTGATGATGATAGTTTAGACTGCGGAGTGATACCTTGTACAAACTGACGGAAAGTAATCCTACTGATGACGCTGTGGACGTGCGTTTATTTACCCACACCTCAAAAGTAGGTTTACATAAAATAATACTTAACACTAACTTACACCAGTGATTTGTGTATTTCATATGAACCAGTTATCCAATCAGCAATATATTTCACACCTGTAATGCCAGCAGGTGGAAACCCTTCACTTCACTTGATTGCTGTTGTTCTAGGTTTTTGTACCCTCATGGTTGAAATGCACTTATTGCAAGTCGCTTTGGATAAAAGCGTCAGCTAAATGAAATGAAATGTAATGTAATGTAATGTAATGTAATAACTTCAATTGGCTGCACGGGTTGGAGCGCGTGCTGCGCTGCGCTGCGTGCTGCTCTGCTCTGCTCCGTCAGCAGGTGGCGCGTGGACGAGAAGCGCAAGTGGTTTTTGGATAAATGGCTCAATTATCACTGCAGCACCTTCCCTCCTCCCCCTCCTCCCTCCCCGATGCGACACGCCCCTGTTTGCTGCCTGTGTCGTCCCTTTTATTTTGGTAACAGCACATGGCATCGCGAGCCCGTCCCCAGTGATACCGTCACTGCGCGCGCAGCCACAGGTGGCGTTCAAGCGTGCCATCTTAACATCTGACAAAACAGAGGAGAGACACAGACACGGAGGCAAGGGACTGAGCAGCGCTTCGGTGCTCTTACATCGACGGACGAAACTTATAAAACTGCGGTGTTTTGGAAGCAGTCGTTGTTTCAGGGACCTGCAGTCTCTCGGTGGGTGTTCGGTGTGTCGTGGAGGACCGCGCAGAGATTTAACAGGTGGAGAAGGCACCTTAAATCACACCGCACTCACCTTGGTAAGTGAACTAAGTGTTATTAAAAATGCCTCGACCGCCTCCGAGCCAATTAAAACGGTTTTTTTCGGCACAGTTTTTTTTTTTTGTTGCATTGAAATCATCTTTTAACTGCACATACCCTATTTCTGTTTGTTTGTTGTGTTGTTTTTACGGCAGGTAATGTGAGTTCTAAGTTTATAGTCTGCTCTGTACTTTAGAGAATGCAGTGAAGCAATGCAAAATTAGGATTTATGCCAAGTGTGCGTGCTGTTTAAGTGTGCAGCTTTCACCTATAAGCTGCTGTGTCTAATGATGCATGATGGAGGTGGAAATTGGAAGTCAGTCTGGCAGAGTAGAACAACTTTAGCCCACACAGAGTGCAAGTTTCCAACACCTCCTGTCGACTTTCCATCCCTCCTGTATTCAGGAGAGCAAGGGAGGTTGTTTTTTTTGCACATTAAGTAGTCAGTGTGATTTGTGGAGGGGCTGGTCCAGGTGCAACCTCAGGAAACTCTCGGTATTCATGCCACATTAGTCCAACTGCTGAAGCTGTTATCTTCGCTCTGTTGAGAGTAATGACTCTGAATTAGCAGTTTAGTTCAAGTTCAAGCCAGCTGCAAGTCTCTTTCCATTTCCTTTTTTAAAACATGGCTATTCCTCCAGTTCTCTTGGACTGCTGATAGATCAGTGGACCCGGCTGTGTGTTCAGCAGATGGGAAACTATAATCCAGAGCAGCCTCAGTGAAACCATCATGTTCTGAAACCTCCAACCCCGTAACTGTTTGTATACTTTCTCCATTGTGATTGTGCCCTGCTGCCTTTTCATGTGCATTCTCTCTCTGTCTCTCCCTTTAAAAAAAAAAAAAAGAGGGAACAAACATCAAAGAATAAAAGGCAGGTTTATTCTTTGTTTCCTGATTGCTTTTTCTTTCAGACAGGATAAAGCCATCCAGCAACCAAAAACGGACCACTGTAATTTTGGATAGAGCAAAGCAGTAGCTTTTCAAGACAACAGAGCTGGCCAACTCATTATCTTCTAACCCAGGGAAAGGGTTTTTTGTTTGTTTTACAATTGCACTGAGGTTTTAACTGAAGCAAGTGAACATTTTAGTCTTGTTTGGCTCTTATGACAGGCAGCTTTTCTCTTTTATGAACATGTATGCAGGATGCCAGTATTAACTGTTTCGTCTGAAACATGAAAGTATTTTTTGGATCCTGTCTCACAGTGTGGTTTTCAGTTTTAGTCGAGGCAGAGCTTTTGCAGGATGGTTTTGACTGTTACTTCTTTCACTTTACATCAAGTTTTGAGGCAAAGGATTGATTCTTACCAAATAGACCTCAGAAAATTGTTCAGCGGGCTTCAACATATCTGAAAGGTGCACAGTTTGCAGCAGTATGTTTTGAGAGCGCGCTTGTTGTGAACAAAGTGGTTCACGGTGGGAGCCTTTTGTGAGGAGCGCCGAATAGTTTCCCGCAGAGGATGTGGTGAACTGGCCTGATTGTTGAGCTGCAGAGTGTCGAATGTGTTCGGTTTAAACGGCGGTAAAATGATCACCAAATGATGATGATGATGATGATGCAGAGAGGGATGAGACAATCCTTGTCTTGTTACAAGTCTCACTGTGGATGTAAAGAGATGAAGGAATTTTAGATGGATGGATGGATGGATACTTTATTCATCCCCTCGACGAAATTCAGGTATCCAGTGGCTCAAACATATAATAAAGAGGGATGATGGATGATGTCAGAAAGCTTTTTTTGTACTGCAGTAAATCAGATTATACAACACTTAAAAGTGGAGCTGTAGAAATTAGTCGATTAATTGGTTGACAGAAAATTAATTGCCCGCTATTGTGATAATCAGTTAATCGTTTTGAGTAGTTTATAAATCACAAAATACTAAAATGTTCTGATTTCAGTCTCTTAAATATGAATATTTTCTGCTTTCTTTAATTATCCATGATAATAAACTCAATATCTTGCAGTTGTGGACTGTAGTCAGAATAAAACCCGATGTTTTAGGCTGCACTGGTTGATATATTTTACAATTTTTGGACATTTTTAAGGCTAAATAGCTAATCGATAAATCAGGAAAATAAGAAACAGATTCATGGATAATGAATTGCAGCTCTACTTTTAAAGGTTATGTTTCTGGATTAAACCCACCAGGAGCATCTACCTTTTAAAGTTTTCTCGTTTGAAGAGGGAGTAACCCGCACAAATTACAGGTATGTTTCAGTCTGTGATTCATTTGATGACACCCTTGTGGACATCATGTGTTGTTGTTTGATATTCTTTCATCTCCTTAGTGATGGCAGCTTTATCTGACCATATGGGTGTGATTTGGAGAATGAAAAGAATGATTGCACTCGGCTCTACCCAGGGAGAGGCTCACGACAGCATTCTTCTCCTTTTGATCCAGTGGGTGTGTGTGTCCAAGTAGGTGCCGACTTGTCATTATGCGCCGCGTGACACGCAGGTTAGAGTCAACAGCGGCACCAACACGGGCTGTGGAAAGTTCACACTGGCAGACCAGGGAGAGCCTTGACAAGTGTGTGATTCATACCAGGACTATTCCCCTGAAGCCACAGTATTTCAGCGAAGAGAGTGTTCCTTTCGCGTCAAAGCTCAGCCAGAGCTTTCAGTTGAATGTATGCGTCTGCTGGCTTCATCATCCATTCTTTCAGTGGTAGCATGTTGGAGAGCCTGTTCATTTCAATCCAGTGGATTTTGGCTCAGAGTTCAAGGAGAAGGAAAAACAGTCCCAGTTAAGTCCTCCAGTGTTTCCGGGAAAGGAGAAAAGTTCATGTAGGTGGCCCTGTTTGGCTGCCAGGCATTTTAATTTACAGAGCTATCAACTTAGTTAATCTATTGCCAAGCAGTGTACACGAATATTTGATTTCCAGAGCAGTACATTTGGTAACAACTTGTTTTTCCAAACGTTTAATTGCTCTGACTAAATGAGGTGTTAATTCTCAGGGTTAGCTTTGTTAAACATAATAACGGTAATGGATTCCCGCGATGCACTTATTTACTAGTTTAACAGCAAGTTCTCCAGCAGTATATCTTTAAAGTAGTCTTTCTGTGAACTTCTTCAGTATTGAATACTTGTGCAATTGTAAACACGAGTACTGGTTGCCATAACGGTGTCATGATGACACGCGAATCAAAGTTAATGACTCATCAGGGGTGAGTCATCGTAATTTTTGCCACTCTGGTCAATTACACACACAGTTTCAGACTTGTGTTAGCAGGTTTCTCTCACTCAGCCTCGACTACCCATAACTACACGGTACTGTAAACAGGCTAAATCGAAGATTGCATATGCGTTAGGTGTTGTTGTGTTCATGTATGTACACTGACGTTTGCATGTCTCTTGTTTATAACCAGAAAGAATAATAGCTGTAGTACTGTTTACCTTTTACTCTCAGAACATGAGCAGCAAACACTATGTGACATATATTTATGGGGTGATAGAACAGTTTTGGGACTTCTGCTATACAGCACATTTTCTTTTGATAATCCATCTTCTTTTAACTTTATTCAATATTTCAAAAGTTGCGTAAACTATGAGTGACGTCAGAAATGTATAGAACATTTATATAATGTTGATTTTGGCACAATGGTCCTCTTTATTTATTATTTTACCTTTAGGATAAACTGTATATTTATAGATTAAACCTTAAAGGCTTTCTGCATGTTTCTGAGGCGGTGAGTCTTGAATCTCAGTAGCGGTATGAAGGAGAAGAACAGGCCCTTCGTAGTCTATCTGTTTTTTTGCTTACAGGGACGATCTCTCATAGACGTGACAAGTGCCAAAAGGCCTTTAACATACAGAGTATGTACATGGCAGGCTAGAACTTCCCTCAGAGCAAGAATGTCCCCGTGGAAACTGAAATACAATGAAGTGGTTCCTGAAGTCATTACTGTTTTCTCATCAACCTGCCACCTCAAAGTGTGTTTTACATGCACAACAGCAGTACCGAGATTAGGATCTTCCAACAATGTGAATCCAAATTGTTATGATTTGCTTACTTTGCTGCAAATAATTCATATTTAGTGCCAGTACATAGAAATCAAAGGCAACGGACATTGTTGGACATTTATTTTAGTCTGTCACGTGCTAATAAAGCTCTCTGTTGAAACTGGAGCTGATTAAGGCCGAGTGATCCTCTGCTCCAGTCCAGCGGGGGAGGAAACTTGCTGATCAAATATAAATACCAATAGATAAGCATTTAATTAAATGAAATTATCAAAATATTTGGGCTGATCATTTATTGAATGTAAACCTTTTTTTTGCCTAAATCACTGTATGTAAAAATAAGTTGAATTCTTGTGGACTTTGATGAGGGGAGCAATCAGCCCTTCCTCCTCCTCTTCACCAGCAGTGAGTCTCTTTACATGCGGGCTAAGAAATGAGGATGTTAATTAGTTCAAGAGTGTGTAACATTACTCTAATAGTTGTGCTTGACAATGAAAAGAACATTGAAATGACTCCCAAACTAATATTTTCCTATTATTTCTACAAATAAGTGTATCATTTCACATATTTATTGCAGAGACGATGTTAGTGTTGTATTAGAAAAGTCAACTTCTGAGTTACATTGTCCTGGTGACTTTTATGTGTCTCATAAAATGAGTATTACAGTTATCATACCTGCCATATCAAACAGATAATTATTGGTTGCTATTATCCGCGCTGAAATTCCATATCAATGCATCTCTACTTGCAGTAATGCACTTGGACAGCTCGGCCTCTTGTAGTCTGTCAAACTTGACACCCCGCTATTTGTTGGTATGCAGGTATACCAGCAAGTCATAAACCTGTCTATTGTGTTAGTCGGATGTGATAGTATTTCACTACGGCTACAGTACCCGTTTCCATTCGCCTCCTGCCGACCTCCTGCTGTGCGGCTGATGCTGAACTGTGAGCCACACATGACTTCATGACTAGAATTCCTCTCATTGTGTTGGGCGTGTTGAATTACGCTGCTGAAATTGGTGTGGCAGCAAAATCGGCGAGATGTCACCAGAACAGAATTCACCTTTTGTGTCCTGGCAGCTGCCCAACGCTACTTTTGTGCGATAGGGAGGGTTTCATCAAACTGGGTTCAGCACTTTCCTTTATGTGAGCTGCAGTGCAGTCTCTTAAAAGCTGATCAGTAGCCAATTAAACCCAGCTCATGAGTGCGCCACTTATCCTCACCATCACAACATGTTTTCTTCCCTGCCTGTCCGCTCCGCCACATACTTTCACCATCCTTTCACTTAGACGTTATCCACCGTGAGCATTTTTTATGACGTGAACACTGAACGTTTACACGGAGAATTAGCAGGGCGCTCGGATGATAATGGCCACTCTACAGCAGAAGCTGCCAAGGTTCAGGGATCTAATTGACACCCCCAGAGGCTGGGAAGGTTCGGGGTGGCTGCTCCCTGTCATTATCACAGCTGCACTTATTCCTGGAGGCCACAGCAATTAAGAGACCCTAATGATGGTGAGCCCAGAAACCCTGCTAATTGGCCCAGACTGTTAATGAGTGAGTAGGCCTGCACTGCTTCTCCCAAACACTTGTGGAATGTGCGGACAATGAAACGGGCCAGTGTTTGGAGGGATTGAGGGGAGCAGCGTGGCTGCTGTCCTAGATCCACTTTTCTGGGCTCTGTGATTTCAGTTTGTCTTGGCCATGCTTTCAGGAGCTTTGATAACATATTATGCAATTATGTAATCATTGACAGGCCTTTTATTACTTTATTTATGGAGACACTGAGTCGGGTCATCATTCCACATGGTTGGCAGTGTGTGTCACAGTGTGTACAATGCTGTCCAAGGTGGGTATTTTAAGAACTGTAGTTTGATCATAACTTTGTGTTGATCATTAGACATGAACCTATGATTAGCCCGATGCAGTTACCGTATATAATCAGGGCCTATTATCAACATGCTGACAGAGCAGGGTAGTGAACTTTAATACTTTTATGGCACTGACCGAATTGCTTAAAGTAGATACGAGTAGTCATAAATGCCCAGTCAATGAGTAAATCTCATATACAGGATACATAGGCTCTATTTAGATGGCCCGCCAAGGTAGATGAAATCACTCGGTATCAGCTGAGGTAAGTCTTACATGAATCTTCTTATTTCACTTGTTTTTTTAAAAGTCATTTTTCTCCTCACATCTGTTTGAGTGATGTGTGCTGCAGTAACTGGATGCTTCTGGGCTAGCAAGTATCTACCAAAAGCTTTCATGGGAAGCATTTCAGGAACATCTGTAAATAGTAAGTACAGAAAATAACGGGGGTTACACTCTAAGTGTAACTAAAGATTTGTACCGTAATGTGCATTGTAATTTTACTTTTGTTAAAATGTTTTATATAATTGGTATTGGGAAAAATATTGATCGTTTACTGGCATCAAATTCAAGGTACCCGTACTGATTCCAGTATCAACTTTGTTTTACCGCCATCCAGCCCTTGGTGTTGATCTGCTTAACATCGTTGTGCGTTTGTGACCTTCCTTTTTTCTGAAGTAAAATTAGTCAATAACACATTTACAAAAAAAATTTTTTAAAATGTGTTTAGTTTGTCATGAGAAAGAAATCCATTGTGTTGCAATAGAAAGTTCACAGTCAGGTGCAAGTTTTGCATTTACTTGAAAAGGGTGATGCAAGACTCCGAGTTAAACAACAGATAAAGTTGTTTTGGTGTCGACGTTTTTCTCTTTGCGAGAGAAGCAGTCTATACTTTAAATAGCTTATGTCATCATCTACGAGTGCACCTGCATATTACTTGTTGCACTAATGTCTTCAGCTAAAATAAATGCTTCTTTTTTTAGCGAGATGAGTTTCAGTCACACAGATACAGCAGCTGTGTGTGTGTGTGTGTGTGTGTGTGTGTGTGTGTGTGTTTACACAATGCAGGTGTTGATGTGTTTATGAACCTGTGCGTTTTTATCCCATCATCACATAGTCACACCACAGAGTTTTGTGTCTCCACATGCAGTCACACGACAGACGGGCTTCATCTGCAACTTTTAACAGTAAACTGACAACTGAGTTGCAGTTTACCGTGAAGTCAAAAAGAAACATCACAGCACAACTATTTTAATGCTTTATAAAGTGTCCCGCTCTGGTTTTGGCCCACAAATATGTTAGAAGATCGTATAAATGTTAATTATGATCCGGACTTTTTTTGACGCTTTTGGAAAATACTCTTTGAGACATTTAACTAACATATAGTTAAATGTTTATTGAGGATGTATTTAAAAGGCTTCCACTTATTTAGAACATCAGTGTCATGTTTTGTAAGCCATCTGATTACCCTTTCGTAACTTGCTGATAGGGACTTTATCGTGCTGTTGTGCTGTTCATGTCAAAGTACACGATGATAAATCGAGGAGAATTTTGATGCCGAGTAACTTGTAAACAGGAAAAGGGAAGCAGTTCCAGTTAAGAAACATTTGATTCCTAGTAATTTTCGCCAGATTGCCTCCCTTTTACCGAGCATCTACACGGATGAGCTGAGGCTTCTGTCGAAAATCTGTATGTCACAGACGGTGGTTTACACCACACTGTCAACGCCAATCGTAATTTTGCAGTGTGTAATATTTTGAAAGCTCCAGCCTCACTAGTAATTAAAGCTCTACATGTTTCTGTTCTATCCTGCCATGACATGCAGCTCTCTGGAGTTTTGTAAGATAAAAATAATCAGCGAAGGCTTGACAAGGCACATCAGACAACAGGATAATCAGCGCTGACTATCAAAACAAAAATATTGTTCAGCTGCACTGATTCCTCCCATATGGATGAATGAGGACAGAAACTAACCCATCAATGATGTTACATTACGATTTGTCCGTCCTTTCATTTTGCATTGATGCCGTTCATGGGAACAAAACAACCAAAATTCTTCACATGGTTCTACTGTGCTCTGGTGTTTCCAATAATGTTAATTTAAACTCTAGATTCACGGCATTTCATTTAGAAATTCACAGCGGACTTTGTGGAGAGCAGAATCTGTAAATAGTATGGGAGCCCTTTCAGACATGTATATGAGAACAGGCTATATAAATAAACTGCTCAGATGATTGGTTTAGTAGTCTGCAGTGGATATTTTATATTTGTATGGTTGGCGTTTGCACGACGATACGTCGTATCGCACTACACCACTGTGTACTCTATGCATATACATTCAACTCAATGGTAAGTTAACCACAATGAACTGTTGAGCTCCTTGCTTGACTTTTGTTTGTGTTTGTCTCAAAAGCAGCATTTGGATTTAATGAAACTCTTCGGCTCTGCAGGCACTTTAGCAATGTTAGTCATGTGTCTTTGGTTTCAGATTCTTCCCATTCCTATTTGATGTGGTTGCACAATCCATGTCAAGGGGACTTAGTCCAGTGGAAGTGAAGTGCTGCTGGAGATGAAAGGCGGCTTATGCAAATGTTCACTGTCTTCACCTGTGGATCGAATATTAAGCCTGGCCGCAGAGACACATGATGCTGATGAAAACTTTCAACCATGCACATGTTTCGGTCCCACATATTACTCATAATTAATCTCATGTTCACTGTGTCTTTTTTCCCCCCCCAGGATTTTGACGAGTGTGTGCTGATCTGATCACACAATGGCGCTTACAGTGAACCTGATTGGTCCTTCACCATGGGGCTTCAGAATATACGGAGGAAGGGACTTCAAAAAGGCCATAACCGTATCAAAGGTACTCGCCAACAGCAGCCCTGCGGCTGAACCTCGTCCCACCTTATCAAACCATATCCTCTGGTTTTGTCAAAACACCGCCTGGAATGGCACGTCATGCAAAGTCAACTTCCTACCCACTACATCTCTTTTCTTGCCTTTGTTTATGTCCGCTGCTGCTTCGTACCTATTTCCTTGACTACTGAACCTGTTAGAATAGAATGGAAGTAGATTGCATTAGAAGGAAACCCCTGATTACAGTAACAGTGGAAGCTGAGGTGGGAGGTGACGGGTTCCTGAGTGCAATGTGTGAGCGTAGGTTTGTGGTTCGTGTTTCTGTGCTGCCTCCCGTGCGTTACCACGTGCATCACTAGATTTGTACATTTCGCACGCGCATGTTGTTTTTACTGGCCATATTTTCCCAGTTGCCGTTTAAAAAAAAAAAAAAAAGAAAAAAGAGATGGAATAGAAGAAGCGGAAACATTACCACCGTAAGCAGACAGTGTGCAATAAACACCACCAGGAAACCTCGCTCAGACTACCGTCTGCATGCCAGAGACACCCTGCTCTGCCCGCTGCACATCCTGCTCCTACATCTCCAGCGAGACTCTCCCAGTAGCTCTTCAAACCAAAAAGGATAAATTATGACCAGCCATAGCAGTGTACCAATGCTTCAAACAGCTGGAGTTCAACCTCCTCCAACTTCAAAAGCATTTATTGTTTGGCCCTTCTTAACAGCTTATGTTAGAAATACAGGTCTCCTCATGAATAATGGTCTCCGGTCCGATTTTGTTACCGCCATCCAGAAAACTACCTCAGCACGTTTGCTTGTCTCCGATATCAAACAGGTTCTGTGAGGTGACAGGAATTCCCACTGAAACAGAAACTTCATCACTCAAATTGGTTTTTAAAAGCCCAGTTTGAGAAACGGCTTGTCGGTCTCACCCCACCACCATCTCCCCAGGCAGCAGCCACGGGTTTGAGCCATCTGAAGCGCATGGCGCGCAGATGATATGGATGCCCTCTTTTTATTCCCGTTGGCCTGAAAGATGGCTCTCCCCTGTTTCTCTTAGGCACAGACCCTGGAAAAGAACCCCCAACTGATCTTAGTTTATGTGAAACCAGGCGTGTCTTGATCAGAAAAGGCACGCACTATTGTGGGTCACCACAGCAACGGGTAATTGCCTCTCGAGTGGACCCACAGAAATGGCACCTCTGCCTTCCTGCTTGGCTAAACTGACTGAGAAACAGTCTGTTGACTGGCATTCTCTCTGCATCTCTCTTTACCTACAGAGAGGCAGGAAAGAGACTTCGATCCTCGCTGATTGGCTCTTTATTTATTTTGGTTTGCATTCTTTGTTTTATTGCCTCACTCTGTTTTTAATTGTGAGGCGAGCACTCTTTGTGGCAAATGTCATACTTTCCTCTAAAGTTTTAAGCAGTTCCAGTATCGGTCTCTCATTTCAGCTTTTGTTTTAGCAGGCTTGTGTGTACGCCTGGGACAAAGAAACCAAGCTGAGAGTGGTGCCGTGGACGTTATGTTTCGGCCCATTACTGTGGAATTCCCTCTGATGTGGTGGTATAGCATTGGCTTTGACATGCGGTGGGGCTGGCTGCAAAGGTCAGGCCCAGTCAAACCATCAAGTAGTGTCACACTAATGATTTCTCCCCGAGGGTGTCATGAATCTGTCTGCTGTTGACCGGCACTGCCTTCTTCCATGTGTGTGTGAAAAATCCTGTGGCGTCTGTTGGTATTTACTACGAGTGCTCTGAATTATGGAGAGACCCGTTTGGATTAAGACAAAAGACAGAAACAGCTCTTCACAGCTCTTTTCTTATTTGCCCATTTCTTAATGCTGATTGTCAATCACTGACAAATTGTCCACAGTCAGTCAAAAGATGCTGAGGTGTCAGTGCATTTTAGATGGATAGAGTCTATGTAGTGTTACTTTCAGGACCTGCAGCCAGAGGGACCTAACCTGAGCTCATTACTCAATTCAACAGGTCAACGGGGGCAGCAAGGCAGAGCAGGCAGACCTCCAGCCCGGTGACATTATCTTGGAGATCAACGGGGAAAACACGGCCGACATGCTGAACGTGGAGGCCCAGAACAAGATCAAGAACTCCAAGACCCATCTGCAGCTGGTGGTGGAGAGGTATAAATGCAGATCTGTCATTTGACTAATATTCATGCTCAAGTTCAAGTTTTATTTTGTGACTCCAGTATATTTTCCCATATGAATATCTGCTATGTTTCTAAATTTTTGTATTTGTGCCCAGCCTCCATCTTTTCTCTACACTGTTTTTAACTCTACCGTGCAAGCACTGTACAAACAAAACAAGTGATTGTAATCAGGGGAAATGCCAGCATGTATGAGAGCCACACTGTTCCCTTCCCTGGTCCTTCTTAATAAACCTTGTTTTGAGATTTGCCAAGACCTTGTTTGGATGACAAGGAGTTGGCTACTAAAAGGCTTTTCCTTACAGCCAGGACTGCTCTTGGCTGGCATTTTGATTACAGGTCCTCCCTAAATTCTCATTTCTTGTCACTGTTGCCCCCCATCATTCTTTCTCTCTCTCTCTCTCTCTCTCTCTCTCTCTCTCTCTCTTTTAGTCTTTCTCTCTTATTGCATGCAGACACACGCACAAACATGCACACATACTTCCTCCTTGGATGTCCTCTGTCCATGTGAGGGAATTTTTCCCTTCTGACCTCATGTCTCCTACCAAGCCAGAAACAACACCAGCGCTCCTTGCCTGTCCAGGACAATGCCACTGTGCAGCTCTGCTATGCTTCAATCCCACTCTGTTGTGACTGTCAGTGGGTTTTAGCATTTACGCACCTCACAGGCTCCTGTCTTAATACTGCTCATCCAGCATATTAACTACTTGAATTATGCTCAGACAAGCTCTCATTTTAACTGAGTAGCACAGTTCTGTAATGCTTGATTTGTTCTCTGCTTAGTTGAGAGCACTCTTTCCAGCGCGGCATCTGGTTGGCAGTTTGTCTTCCTCAAACCGACAGTGATGTGGGTACTGGTCGTCATCACACAGAGGGTGTTGCCCACTGGAAGAAACTGGCGTCAGCCCATCCTCAGAATAGAAAAGTGTTGTTGCTTGCTGTGTCTGCAGCTACATACTGAGATAATGTTTATTGTTGGTGCATTCAACAACATATTCATCCCACGCTTTGCTAACTAAATATACTTTTAAATGACGATGCAGCCACACCATCGCTGTCTTTACGCTTAGGGCGTTTTTAGTCAGGCTTTGTGTGCAACTTCATTGTTCATTGATGCCTTGTGGGTGATGTCATGATGACCAAAGTCTTTGTCATACTGTGATCCTCGTGTTTCTCTCCCTTATGGAGTTGGTTATCAGAATAACGCCCGTTTAAAGCTTTACCACACAGCTATCTTGGTACAATGCAAAAGAATTTCCTCTTCGTAAGTGAAAAAGCTGATGTTGAATTTCTGGTCAGGTTCCAAGTTTGTTTACTTATTCTTTCATTAGAAACTTCCTATATTGTTTTTAAGTCAAGGTTTTGCTAGTTTTATTCAGATGGATTTCAAAAATAATTTTTTTTTTAAAGTAAAAAATTGGGAAAAAAAAAAAAAAAAGTATCACTTGAGCAACAATGCTGGAAGTCGGATATGATGCTGGCACTGTTATCAAAAATCTTTAATGATAACCACTGAAATAAAGCAGTGATTATCCTCATCCTAGATGTTTCTCACAGCTTGCAGATATGAAGTGTTTTGTTTCACCTCTCAGGTTGAAGCGGTACACTGTTCTTACAATGCACAATGCTGGAGGCAGGTTACTACAGGTCCACTCAATGACAGCTGTAAACAGCTCTTGTCAGCATAAGTTTATCAAATGGTGATTTATGTCTGTTTCTCATATCTGTGGTTTAAAATCCCAGTTAGCATTTTTACCACTAATTCTTCTTGTGTGAAGGAGACCTGTAACCTCAGGTCACTGGTTACAGACCAGACACTGATCTGATCTAAAATATTTCTCCCCATCTAAAGACCATTGATTCCTCTGTTGTCCTAATATACATTTAACAAAGTGCAAGTTTAAAGTGAATGATGGCCTTTTTCAGCTGTGCAATTCCTAATTAAAAGCAATGAAATTTTCAGGCCTACATGTTGAGATCCTTCCTTTAGGATGAATCGTCTTATAGATGCTGGATCAGTTTTCGTCGTCTGGCCATCTCTCCTGCATGCAGTATGTGGAACCGAGGCCACTAGAGGTGTTTCTGGGTGATTTACCACAGGCATCCAGGCCTTCCTGTGTGCCTCATTACCTCAGGCTCAACCGAGAGGCAGTCAGCCTCTGGCCCTGCAGCCAGGGGGGCACTGTATGTTTGCATTGGCGCTTAGACTGCCCATATTTTCCCCTCCAAATTCAATGATGGAGTTGGTTAGAATGTGTTTTCTGTTTAAGAAAGGAAAGCCAAAGTTGGAATGACAGGAAAGATTGACAGAATATTTTCAAAGGGGGAGAGGGGCAGAATCTGCAGTACTCTTCTTCTGCAGTAACCTCCAAGATGCATGGCAACATAATGATGGACACTTGCCAGTGTTAGGAAAAGTAACATTAATAAGTTATTTTATATTCTTACTTGCCTGTACTTCAAATGGAGTTGACTCAGACTTGTGACCCTTCAAAAATTAATTTTTTGTCCTTTACTCAGCATTTTTTTTGGAAGCTCTTGAACATGATAGTATACACTTTGAGTACATTCAGAGTTCACCAGTTTTAAATTTGAGCTTATTTGTTTAACATCCTTACTGCCTTTTCTGATTTTTCTTTTCTTCTTTTTTTCAAATTCAACAATAATTTGATCAGACTTTATTCCAGGTGCAGGGCTAGAGAATTAAACTCTGGATTGTTATATATTGTTAGTGTTCACAATCAACTGATCTCTATGGTTTTCTGCCTTTTTTCAAGATCTGAACCTGCCAGCCCTGGACAGACCAACGGCATCGGCACCCCTGAACACCTCACCGGACGCTTCCAGGTCAGTGCTGAAGTTCCACGGAAACTTTATTTAATCCTAATGGTCAAGTTGTTCTTCAGAACTGTATTCTTCCTTCTTTTTTTTTTTATTATTCATTTCATGATGTTACTCACAGGGGCCTATATAATAGATTGTTTTAACTCATCAGTGTTTGCGTCTTTTAAACTAATGCATGCATCAAACATCTGTTTATTTCATATCTCCTTATATGTCTGTCCTCATGGCAGAAACAATACCAGACATTATAGTTATTTCATATTTCTTCCTGTAATTTATTGAGGTTATAATGAGTCCCAAAGCACCTTCTACAGTACGTGGTGATACTGAATACAAAGTTGGTCAACCTGACACATTTCCTTTTGTGTACTGTGTGTGGGTGTGGGTGTTTTTGTGTCATTATGCTTCTCAGTTGAGCCTTTTACTACGCTTTAGGCCAAAATGCAGGACTAAAAGACCAAGTTACGTTCAACAGACACTGATGCACCAACATTCCTCTGATGTGATGTTGTGTAGGAGGCAGTAATGGTGAGTCGAGACGAGAACCAGAACTACAGAGAGTACACCATCTGCAGCCCTGCGTCACTGTCCCCGGGACCCTACTCGCCAGATCTTCCAGCAAGCCCCGACGGAAAGAGGGAGAGGCTGACACCGACCATTAACAAGAGGTAGCTCCCTTTACCTGATGTCTACATATCCATGTAATGCTTTCTAAAGTTTAAGCACGCAAATCAAATTTGATTTTATTACACGTGGAAGAAATCACAAACTGGTTTCTTGCAGTGAGTTTGGGTGCTTAAGAATGTAAGAAGCATGGCAGATACCAACCTCTTCTTTAACATCTGCAGTTAGAAGAATCCTCTGCATTTGTCTTGTGTTTACCAGTGTTGTTACAACAAAAGAGGATTACACTGTCTGACGTCACACATGCATTCTGCTTCCTTGTAAATTACAGTCTGGAAAATCAACTGAAAAATATATTCTTTCAGCCTGAATGGAATCTAAAAAAAAAGACCAAAAAAAAGTACTCCACATTTCAGATGGACAGTGGAGTCTTTTTCAGAAACCCCAACCATTCACTGCCTAAACAGGCCTGTATCTGGACAAAGGGCTGCAGCAAGTGCTCTCTTGACTCCACAACAGGCGAGTCAATAGGTACGGGAATAACAGACAGAAAGTGGAGCCTCGGGATTGTACTGTAGTAACAAAGGATATGCACAGGATATCACATTCCTCCGTTTGCATTCACGTGAACAAAAGGCAGAATGTGGAACGTTCACCACAGTTTCTCTGGGCCTCCACGTTTGTCAACTCCTCTGGACAACTTTTAGTAGGTCACAGTTCAAACCAAATTCTCTTCCCGGTCTTGATTGATGAGGCTTCCTGCCCAACACTCATTTTTGGGCTCAGCATTTATACAATTTCAGTTGTTTTCATTCATCTTAATCACTTAAATGTGTATTTTAGTATGTTGGACTAAAGCAGTAATATTAGTTAGTACGTTTATTTTAATTTTAAACTGGTTTACACGCAGGGCTTTTCAACGTCAAAGCAAGATGGCCACAAACGAAGATCACTGGGAATGCACAGAATATTTTGTCAATTAATGGTTACAAATAATAACTCCTGCACTTACAGCATAATGTTAATGTATGTCTAAGCAAGCGCACACACTTGCACCTGTGGGCCAATAGATATATTAACAGTATCTGCTAGCTTGTCATAGGCTGTAGAATCAATAAACAAAAAACAGGGTTATTTAGATGAAATAACCCTGTTTTTTGTTTATGAATCAGAAAGGGATGTCTGTTTTTGGCCATTTATATTATCATAAATATATTATTATTATTACTAATAATACAAATCTTTTTCTGCTTTCAGTCGGTCCTGCTCATTTCTTTGCACCGTTTTCACAACGGCATATACATACGGAGATATGTAAGGTGTTGCGTTTTATTGTAGGGCATAAGTCTATGGGCTTTGACATATTTGTGTCTCTCACAATGTATGTGTTTATTGCCCAACCGAAAACCCTGTTTTTTGTCCATATGTTACAGTGTCCAGCTGCGCTCATGGTCACCAGAGGAGAGGAGTAACAGGCTGTCCAGGCCACTGTCGCAGGTCGGTTTCAGCCAAATCCCCTTTTGTCCCTTTGTAACTTTTGTAGCAGTTTGTATTCAGCTGCCTGAGATTTGCAGTCAAGACTCGCCATTTGTTCAGTCGATCTTTTTTTTTTCTTTTTTCCACCCTGCAAAAATGCAGCTGAATTCCGGCTATAAAATGTCTTCAATTAGATGGAGACAATTAGTTCTTAACAAGCATGAAATTACTGTCGTTTACAGATGGTTATTTGGTGTCCTTATTTGAATTCTGTCACACAGATTTTTATTACTTTATATTTGATGATATATAGGGATCATAATCTGCATGGAGCATGTTCTGGACTATTGCATGCAAAATCTTCACAAAGTAAATCTGTCATTTGTCTGTAGCTGGCGCTTCAGGCTGCACTTCACTCAGACGGTACAGTCAAAGGTTTTTGTTCTCTCTGTATTTCTCTGCAGAGTGTATTTATTTTAACTACACTGGCCTAGTCTGCAAGAAAAACATCTCTTTCTTCGCCTTTCCTCTTGAATTGTTGGTCTCTGATGCCACAGAAGGTGCCCTAGAAAGGGTTTGTGGACAGTGTATCAAATGTGCACTCCTCAGTAAGGCAGGATGCAGACCAGGTTTGACATTTTTATAGCAGGGAGTGTAAAAACTGCAAAGGTCAGTCTTTGAAAATATCTGACATTAAGCTGAACAACAGACTGGAGCTGTTTCCTTCAGAGCCTACTCCAAGAAAAAAAAAGATTTATTTCCTTCAAAACAATGTTCTTAACCTTTAGTTGTCTAAATGGAGACTCATTTGTCTTAGCAGGCAGTAAAATATGGGAATAATACAGACTTGGGGTTATCATAAGACTGCAGCTGAACTACGCCGTGTCTATTTACCATTCCAGCAACAAAATCGAGGGACTCAGGCGTCTGGAAAGACTTCAGTGAGTTAACGAGAGAAAATGTTGTGGGAAAGTTCATCATGAGCTATTTCAGCTATGCCTACATACTCGGTCCCACTGAAGACAGAACATGTGTGATGATAGCAGGAAAAAACATGCGAGACCTTTTGTAGTGGCGCAAGGAATTCCATCTATTTTTATAACTCTGGACATTACATAAAGTTAGATAAATATGCAGAGGTTTGAACTTCAAAACATTGAAGCATTCCTTCTAAGAGGCAGCTGGGAAGATCTAGTTTTCAGATTTCACTTTGAGTTTGGGATTCTTTGTGTTATTTATATGTTAAATGGGATTCAGATTGACTGTCACTCAGCGGTCTCGTCTGTGAGACTCGCATCAGGGTAATTTTGATCTCTTACACACTGGGAAGAAGATAAACCAGTCTAGCCTGGGAATAAGTCAGGCTGTAGTGGGACTTTTGAGGATGCTGTCATTAGTTTTCTTTAAGCAATTTTGACTAATCGTACTTGAAATAAAATGTTTGCGTCACTCATCGTCATCATTAAATCAGGTCCCAGCAAAGTTTAGTCTTCAGGAATGCAAGACAGAATCCCTCTTAATGACTAATGCAAAGCCACATGGCATGTTGTCTCTTTCCAAGTGGTTTTAAGGGCACGGAGGATGTGCAGGTCTGTGTGTGAAGGTTTTTCAGAGCTGATACTAACGATTTCAGATCCAGGGAAGAGATAACTGATATTTTAAGATGACAAACATTTCCAGAAAAAATAAACTTGTTACATGAATGTTATCTACTGGCATGTGCTTACAGCAAACTGTCATTCAAAAATAATGTTATTAAGTGGCAATGCATGTTGATGTGTTAACTGGCTATTTACTTATCACGTTTAACCAATCCGGTGGTGCTGTTGTCGGGACATCGAGCTGGACTACAAGCAGTAACTGTTCAGATGTTAGTTTAATCAGCAATCAGATCATAAAATGTTTTAACTGGCTGTAAAGATCAGTCGACCTCGAGTGCAGACATGCTTCAGCTCTCTGACTGACTCGCACCCAGATTTACATCACATATCACACTCCAGCTGACAGGAGTGAGATTTGTGATGTTCACTTGGACAACTGACACCTGAGACCGACTGTAGACTGAACTGGAGATGATGGGAGCTGTCAAGTGTCAAGATTTAAGTCTTGGAAGTGTATTCTGGGCTGTAGATCTCTTCTGGCTAAAGAATATTGACTTTAATGGAATTTAAGTGAAAATGTATAAAAGGTTTGGTCATAAATCAAAGTGATTGTTATTGAATGTTGAGCTCTGTGAGCTTTTTAAATACACCAAATTATAACATCGGGTTTATCTCAAATTCAACAGTAAGCCTTTCTTTTATTTTTTACACACTGTAAAGAGTTGAATTTAAAGGATACGAACACTAACAAAACAGCGCCAGTGTGAGGTGCATTATGGGAACTGTAGGATTCACTGTTCTTGGAGTTTGAACCATTGTTGGAACTAAAAGTCAGGATATCTTGACCTCTGCAGTTGCTAGAGAAGAGTGTTTTCACTGTCCTTACAGATTACAGTTGATTTGTTACATCATCTCCTTTGGCCTACACATGCACATCACAGCTCACTAATTTAACTTACATTAAAGATTTACCAGTGTGCTGTCTCTTACCGAAGAAATTGTAATTCTCCGTGAAATACAGATTGCGATTTTTTTTTTTCTGGAACCACATTCAAAAACCCACCGTGAAGTTATACTGTGGCTGCCTGCAAACCATTGTGGAGAAAACTGGAAGTTGCGCTTCCCAAAAACACATTAGGAGCCGTGTTGTGGCTGAGAACTCAGCAAAGCTTGTAGGAATGAACGCACTCCTGTTGGGTCGGCCTCGCGTGTTTGTGGTATTGATGCAGTCGCCTGTTCTCCCATTCTCCCCACGATTTAAAATCCAATCATTCTCTCATTTTTCTTATGTTGGAATCTCCATGGTCTTGTGTCATCTGGGAGCCTTTTTTTGGCTATTTTTAATTCAGTATCTTTGAATTAAATCCGCCTAATGCATGAGAGTTTTGGGTTTTGGCTGACCCCTCTCTCCAAGGGATGTCTACCCTGGTTTTAAAGTGGTGATGAGCCTCCTGCCACAGCGCTGTGATTAGTGAGTGGAGTTCTTTCAGAGCGCTCAGTGGGGAAATGGCTGGGAAGAGGCCTGCCATGGGTAAATTGTGCATTATGCTGCTCGGGCTGGCAGGAACACAGCAGCCCAGTGAGCGCTGAGATGTGGAGCCTCCATGACAAGAGCCTCTGTCCTGACTGAGAGGTGTAGAGTGCTGCTGTATCAGGTGATCAAACTCACTGAAAAGCTCGTAAAAGGCTCCCCCCACCCCCCCACCCCTGTTTTGGCTCCCTGAGTGTGGAGAGTGGGATGCGCAACAGGATCCCCCATTTTCCAGGGTGTTGGATATCCTGAGAAAAAGCCTGTGCACAATAGTGGCTGTGATGGCAGATGCTGTGGAAGGCTGGTGCTGCTTTTTCCCTCATGTCACAAGGACTGTTGTTGTTTGATGGGAGCTGGAACAGATGGGGGTTGGGGTAGAGGGGGGGTGGACACCAGGGAGCCTGCTGACATTCCCAAACTCAACTTAAGGCATCTCGCCACTCTGGAGAGTCGAGAGACCGTTCAAACAAGCAACATCCTTTGTGCCTCATCATAGAGTCTAAACAGCCTGCAGCACTACACACAATACATGGATGATAATATGCAGAGATCAGAATTGCATGTTTAAAAATGGAAAATGCACTTCTTGACTTTTACATACAGAGTTGAATGCACCTCATCACAGTTTTACATTGGTGGATATGTGTGATAGTCTATGGAGTTTTGGAGTTTTGTTTGTGGTTAGCGCGTCCAAGATTTGTTTCGATTGCTACCTTTAAATTTGAGTACAAAAATACTTTCTCTTGGGACAGGAATATCTGCATTAACCTTTACACTGACCACATTATAAACAGTTGGCCATTTTGATGAATGTTTTTCAGGTAAGCTGCAGTACACCTTCATCGAGAGCTGTGTAGTGTGTTAAATAAAGACTTTGCAGGAAATGGTGACAGGAAGAAGTGAGTATAGCTGTTTAAATTTGTTGTTCTAAAGTTGCACTGATATACTAATCGGTGTAAAATTGTACCCAGTGACTGACTGTGTTCACTGATTTTGATATCTACCAGCTCACCACTATGACAGCAAATGCATCTTAGATTCCTGGAAGCTGGGTATGAGATTGTATCCGAACTAGCTCTCTACTGTCATGATTCAGAGCATCTGTTTATATCATCAAGAAACAACCACAATGGGATCTCTGTTGCACTGAGCAGGGCCAAAACCAAACTACTTTTCATGAGACATGACCCGTCACTCGGCCATTAAGACCAGGCTCCATGTCTGGGTTTGCAGTTGCTGCATTTTGAGGTTCTTGAGGGTTCCCTTAGTGGGCTGCCTGATCCTGTGCTGGGACGGTGAGGTTGCTTTATAAATATCCCTCATAGCAAAGGATGGCCAGCTCCAGCAGGGTGACACACAGTTTTGAGCCAACGCAGACCAAACTTTTCCTCTCTTTGCTAAATTTGGTGGTGTGGCCTTGGCTGTATGACATGTGCCACTACCCTCTTTACCCAAAGAGGGCAGGGTAGGTATCCATACATCCTCTAGCCCATACATTCCTGCCAATCATTCTCTAGCAGCAGACCAGCACAGACATCAGCAGAAGGCTCAGTGCTGCTCTATTCTGGAGGTTGTGGTGGACTGGAGTGAAAAGCTGCTGCGTTCATCACTTTGGAGCAGAAATAAAGTCTTGCCATAACTAAGTTTGTTTTTCAAATGAAATCAAAATGTTAAACTTTATATTGCACACACTGTTGAAGTCTTTTCTCATCGACACCTGGAGCTCTTTGGAGGTAAATTCAGCTCACCTGTAGTGGCTTCTCCTCCAGCACTAAATACAGACGTGCACATCTTATACTTGACGATGATGACTTGGAATAATGCACTATTTCAGGTCTGACATGAGTGGGCCCCTTGTTTGGTTTGGCACGTCGGGGCAGTGCTAAGCCAAGCCAGTGTCCGGGGAGCAGCGCTGGCTGTGGCTGTGGCGGAGGGATGTTTTCTTCTTCTTCTCTGCACAGTGAGCTCTGTGACTGGTCAGTGTAAGGCCTTTTCACGTGGACCCATAGCCGTTAAGCTTGGGGTCCATTGTGGCCACTCCATGGGCAGCATGCCTCTCCTCATCCCCACTGATTGATCAGCAGCCCTGTTTTTCTTTCCCCCGGAGTGGAAAAGCAAACTGGGGCACTTTTGATTCCCCGTGCTTTCCAGGCCTCCGGGTGCACTCATGGGGACAGTTGGCCCTGCGAATTTTATGGGGAAATGTTGGCCACGAGAGATGGGCCTTTTTACTAGTTGGGGCTGTTTACGAAGGTGGTTGAGTCGTATGTCAACATTCCAAAAGTTGTTGTCAAGGGAGCGACGTGAATAACTGCCCCTCTGTATTCATGCCAACAAAAACAGACATTTGTATCCTATATTCCCCCTAGTTTTACACAGGACAACACCTACAGTCTGTTTTAGGGTAATGGTTACTGGGGCTGCATTTGTTGGTCATAAATCATAATTGTTAAGTTGGTAAAATGCTGCAGTTAACAGTGGAGAATAATTTTGCTACACTCAGGCATCATAACTGCATAGCCTGCTGACATTTTAGATTTATGTTTTAGCCATTAGTGGAAATTCCCGTTGAAATATGAGTACTAGGAAGTGCTCCACCATATCGTATTGCATTATAATTTGGAGTGCTATGTTACACAGTGGAGTTACTGTTCGTGAGTCCGAATGATGTGACACCATATCTCGACCTACCGGCTCATTACGACAGTTTTGATCAGCACATTTGGTTTAAAGGCAGCTTGTTTTGATTGTTACTGTCCATTTTTTGACCCATGTTGAAGCGAGGTTTCTGGGTGACCATAAAAAAGTAGTGTCTTCAAATTCAGCGATATTTTTTTTTTTTTTTTTGTCCAACCATAATGAAGTCCAGATGTCTAATGAGCTTGATACACTGCTCCAGTCGGAGCCTTGTGGGGAATTTAATAGGGATGAAAAAATGTGTTGCTCATAGCGCCGTTCGTGTATAAGTAAACACTCAACACTCGTATTCATCTCTTATTGTGTTTCTGAGTTTTGGTGGCAGAGTGGGTGAGTGCCCCCCTCAGACCACCTACACTATGATCACATGAGACTACTTTGGCCTCTCTCAGGGTCTGAAAGCATTCACTGTGCCATTAAGTTTATCCACATTTTTCATGTGCTGAGTTTCAGGAATCATGTAACTAAAATTACAACACAGAATAACTTTTTCATGATGTGCTTGTTGTCTTGGAGCGTACACTTGTACATTCATATGTGTATGAGAGCGTCTTATTTTGGCCGTGATTTTGATTTAGGATTAGTGAGTGAAAATTAAAGTCTCTCGGCCACAAACTAAATGTAGCTCTGTTGTAACTGAAAGTGGCAGCGATGCACAAAGTGAGTTACTGTATGTTCACAGTCATCCTGTTGTCGTCTTCTCTCCGCTGTTCATTTGGCCTCTAATCCTGTACATATGGTTTATATCTGGAGCAGCCTGATGGTGTGTGGCCCTGGTGAACGAATGGAGAAAGGAGGAGGAGGAGGAGGAGGAGGCACAGTATTAGCACTGCAATCACACAGATCTGTCACTTTATTCCATGTTATTGAATGCTGCACTACGTAAGCCCATGCCAAGAATTTATTTGTTGAAGGCATCATAGAGGATTGAGAAGAATCAGCTTGACTTCTAAAGCCTTCCCCATGGACTGCGGTATGGACTTTAAAAAAAAAGAACAAGTAAGCATGCCGAAAGATTAGAAAATCAAATCCTCTATACAGTTTATTTGTAGCACATGTTAGATTTACTCGTGTACAATAGAGGAAAGGGGCTCATCACTTAAAGCAGCTTCTACAGGAGCTGTAGTCACGATGTACCCATCAGCCCACTTTCCTAGTCACATCATTATTGCAATCAGCTCCATAGTCTGAGATCTAAGACCTTTCATAAAGCAGCAGAGAGATGCAAGTTAATAAAAACAGGTAAAGAATGTTAATGATATTAATTCTGATATGACGATGTCCCGTGTTTGACCATATTTTGTGTTTTATTTGTTACAGAAAGCGGACACAGTAATGCACCGTAGCTCAGACATAATTACAAGGCAGGGTCCATCAGTGACAGTGGATAACGAGTAGGTTACTGTCAGCCTCAGGTCTTTGCTCATAGGACCTGCACCAGTGCACACTGCTGGATAGGAAACACTGTACACAGCTCTGATTATTACCCAGCCCAGGATGTCTGGTGTCCCCTGCCTCATTGTTGTACAGCAGTCATGTCTGTTGGTGGAGTCAGTGAAGGAGCAGTTATGGCACTTTCTTACAGCAGCACCAGGCTTCCCAAAATATCAGCTCCTCTAGGCATTGCTCCGATGTGCTGCTGCCCAGTGCCCTGTAATTGAAGCTGCAGGGTGGTAATGATGATGCAGAGTGGCTTGCTTGGAGCCAGACTGAAGGCTCCTCTGCTGGCACTGTCCCCGATGTCTCCCATGGGTCTTGATCTGAAACAGCTGCCCCCACTTCAGTTTACCATTTCCTGTTTGTGTCTTTAAGTGGCCAGCCATTAAAAAAAAAAAAAAAAGTGTTATTTTTATGTTTTACAGGGATAGATTGACATTTTTTACCGTTTTTCTATAATTCCCCCTCCTTTACCAAGCCTCTCTTTGAACATAAGCCACACACTTGGTCTATAGGACATTTTTAACTAATTACTACCCCGTGGCTGTACGCCTTTGCCAACCCATGAAGTTTCAGTTTGCATCCATGTTTGTCCCTAAGATATCCCGTTCACAGTAATGGGGCAGACATTAAGTCACACTCACCATGATCCCTGACCTTTGTCCATCACAACCTAATCAGTTCATCCTTCAGTCGAAGTCAGCGTTTCTGCCAAATCTGGTGAAATTCCCTCAAAGCATTCCTAAGATATCGCATTCTCAAGAATGGGACAGTGCGTGGTCACTGTGACTGTAACCTGTGACCTTTGACCCCCAAAATCATATAATTTCTTCCTTGGGACCAAATAAACGTTTGTGCCAAATTTGATGAAATTCCCTCAAGACATTCCTAAAATATTGTGCTCACTAACATAAAGCCTCTGGCCACGGCTCTCACCATCACTGAGGCATAAAAATGGATGGTTAAAAACAGATTTATTTGAGGGATCTTTTTTTTTTTTTTTTTTTATCTCTTGTGGCATTAAATCAATAAATTGAATTGGCAGAGATATGTAAAACGCACATAATTGCGCAGTTGGAGACTCTCTTTATGCTTTGAGAGACGTGGCTTGCCGTTGCTTGATATTATCAGTGAAGTACTTTCAGAATGGAGCAGGCACACCAGAGGTGACACATTACATGTACGTACTTTTACTTAAAATCGAAGCTGAATCCCAGAAACGAAACACAATAGTGTACCCCGTCTCTCTCCCGAAGCATGCTGCGATAGGCTTCTGCCCACTCGCCCCTGCCACGGATGACGAGAGTATACAGAATGGATCAATGATTCAAATAAAAAGCAGACTTCATCACATCCTTCCACAGCTCAACATTGACATCTTTTCTGCAGCTGTCTTATTACTGCTGCAGAGGAACACATCTCGCAGAAAGTACAATTTCTAAATGTAAGCCCCCAAAGCCTTTTTCTGTTTAGTTTTGTCTCGAAAATGTATTTCTGTAATGTTTAATATACAGTACATCACCAAATATGCAATAATCAAAGTTTAAAAACTTTTTTATTTTTGATTAATAGTTATCACGGTTAACTATCAAAAACTCTGCCAATTGGCTGAAGACAGTGTGGTTGTGGTTTGGTCAGATTTAATTGAGAGCAGCATGGAAACATGAGCAAACAACGATTCAACTGTCGTCACATTTTGATTCAGGTGGCGCTTAGTTTGGATTGGTGTATGGAAATAGGGTTTTCCAACCAAACCCCGCCCACCGCTCTCATGTGACTTTGGTAGAAAATGTTGTTTGTGTAGGACCTTATTACTCATGAAAAGCAGATTTATAATCCGTTTTCAATGCCTTTTTGTGCGTTTCTGAGTCTTTGCATGTACTCGTACATCCTCTTCAGTAAAAAAGAAACTGTGGCAGCCTTACTGGTTGTAAAGTGAATAGCTTGATGTGTTATTGTATATGCAGCTTAAAACCAGTGCAGCATACCAGTGACTTGCCCTAATGATCTTGGGTTTGTTGACTATGAACTCCTGATTACAGTTCAGCGCAGCTTTAATCAGAGTTTCCTCCTATCGCCAGCCGCAGGAACCACAGAGAATTGGCTGATGATTTTCTCCAGTGGTATCTCCCATCTCTGACCATGCTCTCATTCAAGACCAAATGACAGGCTTCCCTCCGCTCGCCTGTGCCCCTCCCTGAGTTTGTCGGTGCATTAAACACGGGGGCATTGTTGGCACTGCCAGGGTGCAGTTTACCAAATGCATTGTAGCGCCGTGTAATGGTTTGGTAGCTTACAAAGGAACAGTGTTAATTATACAAACAAAGATCTTGTGGGGAGCCGAGTTAAAGGCCAGCGCCATTCTTGCCATGGTTACTGCAAGAAAACTCTGGATACTGCAGGATGGATGATGGTGATGGGAAAGCTGCTCTGGGTGTGCAGACAAAGTTTTTTTTTGAGCTTTGTAAGGTCAAGCTCAATCACAGCTGCATACTGCCTGTCACAGTGGATAGCTTGTTTTTTCTCCCTCTCCTTTCTTTTTGTTTTTCTTTACTTCATTGCATTCCTCTTGAGTCCCATAGATCAGAGTTGTGATTTTCTCCGTAAATTCTAGTTCTGTTGGAGAGAGTGAAGATCCACGTCCAGTAGCCAGACACTTATGTAACATACGCTTGGTTTGCATTAGTGTGGATTCATATGCACATACTGTCTGGCTTCACTCGGTCTTCCTGAAAGACTCTCTAAAGTAAGTATGTCCATCACATATATGCCCTTAAGATTGGTTCACAGCAGGAGAGGACGTGGACGTCTCTATTCTTGTACTCTGATGATATGAAATACGTGGTCTTATGAGCCTGGAGTTATTAGTCTGGGTTTATCCTGGGAGCAATCGCAGGGAGACGTTCCAATGATCGTTTTTGGTAAAGGCTTCCTGGCATGCACCACTAATCTGCCCACTCACTAAGGAAAAAGAAGAGGAAAATTGGACTCAATTGAGAACAGAGACATTGTTCAAAGAGTTGCTGAATTGGAAGCGGGTGCTGGCATTGGACACACAAATCTTTTGACTCCATCCATGCCACTATGTCGGCATCGAGCTCCAGCAGCAGCTTCATCTTGAGTCTCAGACATGTACCGGTTCAAAGAGTCGGGTGGAGCCTTTTCTCTTTTGGATGGAGCCTGTGTAACACTGATGCCAGCTGGTGACAGTTGAGGGTGAAAAACCCGGAGAGCTTTATTTTGAAAGCTGTACTCTTGAGTTGTCTGGGCTGATTTGATTCGCAGAGTGAGTTTTCCTGGACTGTGCACAGGCCTGAAATGAAGTAATAACTTTGTTTCCCCAGCAAACTTAAAGTTGTGAGGCTCCTTTTTTTTTTTTTTTCTCTTTTTTTTTTTTTTTTTTTTCTCTTTAAAGTCGCCTTGTTAGTTTGAATATTTCAGCTCAGGAACACACTGTTTGTGTTCAGTAAGTGTTCAATGCTATACTTGGACATGGGTAGATACCAGATAGTGTTGGCGTTAAAAACAATTTGTTTGCTGGGATTCCTGACAGTAAAAGAGTCTGGAAGGATTTATGGGCTGTGCAGGTTCAGTCCAGGTGTGCTGAGTGTTTACTGTGGTTTTGTGTCTGGTGTCAGTTTTACTAGTGGCTCTCTCCATATGACATAATTAAAGTGAAATAAATCAACCTTTGCACTTCATGATGTAACTGTGTTCTACTGACTTTCTACTTCTGCTAAGAACAGCTACAAGTCATTGATACATGTTAGTTTGTGTTCAGTAGGTACGTAGCGCCCTCTTCTGTCAGAAGTCAAATATTATTCACATAACTGGGACTTTGTCAGTTTTCTTTCTGAATTACAGTATTTGTGCAGTAAATGTTCTCTTTGATTGTGTGTGTATTGTTTTCTCTCATTCCATGACAGGTGACAGTATTTAACTGGCATGAATAATTGAGAGATTTGCACAGCGTCTGGGACCTATTGAAGTACATGCTTGCCCTGCCTTTCCCATCCAACCCACACGGCAGTTAGTGCCAAACATCTGTTGCCATGTTGTCCATCATCTATCTGCTAAGGGGCCGAAGTACAGCTCTGATTATTAATGGTAATCAAGATAGCATTTTAATGTAGGTTGCTGTGACTGAACTGATTATCAGGAACAGCCAGGAAAACAGGAATGTTGGGTGTGACTCATGCAGTAAAAACGTTGAAATCTCAGGGCACCAAAAACAACCAAACAATGACAAAGTATTGTTGGCTGTTGGGTGCTTGAAACTGAAATAACTTCTCAAGGTTTCAGTCAGTTGTGATCAAGTACAAAAAACAATCTCCAGTTTTCTATACATGATGTTTCTCCATCTGGAGCTCATTTAAAGCACTGATAGATCTCTGCTGTTTTCATGTTGACTGAATATATCTGAGATGATTCCAGGTTGTCTTGCAGTACAGTGCCCTTTTAAGAGCTTCATGAAATAAGGACACTACATGTTCAGCGCCAATACAGTGCTTGGAGAAGCAGTGATCCAGAAACGTTGCCAGTGAATTCCTGCCTCTGAACTGAACGTGCCCCTTTTTGTGTCTCTTTTACGGTCACATTGCATCATGGTCTAAGCACTTACACACTGTCTCAGTAGACTCTTCTGGACTGCGATGTTGGTTTCAGCTGCTGCAGAAAGTTTGATTTCCATGCTTACTCACCATCTCTTGCATTCCTCATTGTTTTCTTCTTCCTCCACAGGAGTTCTCCCCTTCAGACTACAGAAATAACTCTGCGTCCAGCAGGACCCCAACCCCACCGGGACGCTACTCACCCCACAGCCCCATCGATCGGGACGTGTCAATGTCCCCTCGACGCAGGTAAAAAAATATTTTACAAAGTGACTACATAAGTATAAAATGGTCAGTGCTTACATTATATTTAATACAAATATTTATACAAATACCTTAAAAAATTGACCTTAAAATCTTAATAGACTCTTTAGAAATTAGAGTGCACAACACAACCTGAAGCTTCCTCATATATTTCACAGTCGCACGTTTGTGTCCTAACTAGTATGTACATTTACACACTACTGCCACCTACAGGCCTGTAGAGGCTACACTCACAGACTTGAAGAAATCGGTGTCACCCAGCGCTTCATTCATACCGGGGTGTACACAGAAAATAGGGCTTGGACACGCATGTCACAGACTTGAAGTGATCATGTGTGTCTGTATGGCATACAAATGGTTAAGCAGTTTCTTAGATGTTGAGTGAGTGATTTCATCATCAGCTTTCTATGTATCTGTGTACATGCTGAACAAAAACAAAGTGGTGAGCGACGATGTTCCTGTCCGTCCAACACATGTACACTCTGATGCACACCATCATTGTTTGCTGACATTGCCTGAAATCTGCACAGGAACATATCAGTATTCATGGTGTATTTCTTTTGACCATTAATGGCACATGTTTCAAACAGCATATGAGCCTTACCAAAGTGCACACATTTAATTTGACTGTGATTTATTCGGAAAAGGGTTCAGTATAAGCTTGTAAAACGTGTATATATTTCAAACGCCAATAGAAGGGTGTTAATTTAACTATTTGATAATATTAAAGTCCACAGATTTATGGTATTCTGGATTATGAAAGTGTTATCTCCTCTGATAACTCAAACTCAGTATTATTGTTATACAAAAATTGGCCTACTCTAGCTTGACAAAAGTAATATGTAATGCAGGGCAGCTCTTAGATTTGTATTTGGTTGAATCTCAGTGGTCTCTTCTGGAAACATTCCCTTGTATATTTGCAGTTATCGATTGCTGTGTGTGAAGAAAGATAACTTAAATTGCAAATTTACAGAGAAGTCCGTCAAACTAAATAATTCATTTGTTGTACAGTTGTGAGTCGGCTCGTAAATGCACTGCTGTTGTGCAGCTGACTCTCGCTGTGTCGAGCGGTTTGCAGGTGCATTTGGAGTCGACCACTACAAATCAGTTTACAACCTTTGGGAAACGCCATGCTGTGTCCCTCATCAGTGCCGCAATTTGCTTTTCACTTCCTCGACCTCTCCGATGAGGTGATGTAGCAGCAGTTTCACTAATTTCCAGCGTGCAGGTGCTTCCTTCAATACATTGTTTGGAATGTTTTTTGTCCCAGCAGAAATGAAAATGTTTCTTTTCGTCTCTCACATGATCCTTTGAGTCCGGGCTCTCTGGAGAACCTGGTGCCTGTGTTTTAACAGAGCAGAATGGTTGACTTTGGACCCAGTCCTCCCCCGCCCCACTCCTGGGTAACCTCGGCTAAGTAAAATGACGTGTCAGCAGCTGCAGTCATATCCAAACACCCTATATTCCCCAAAAAGACTGATTTTACTTCTCCCCCTGATTGGCCCCCAGTCTGGAGCCCCCCCGTCTGCACAGCAAGGCTCTCCCTGCTCCTCCCCAGCCAATCACAGTTTCAGTGACACCCATTTACCCACCCCTTCATGTCGCGTGGCCAATGAGTTTCAGCCCAGGGGCACACCTTTCAGTCAGGCTCTTGTTTTTCTGTCTCGTCTGGTTTAGATAGAAGTGTGTGTTCTGCATCTGCCTGTGTGTTAATATTGTTTTTTCTCGTGTATGTTCTGAGTTGCTGTGGCAGTGTTAGAAATAATAGGAGCGGTGCTGGAGTTGTGCTCCCTCGCTTTGTTCCCTCTTTTTTTTTTTTTTTTTTTCTTTTCTCTTTGAGGTGAGTCTTGTCATTGAGTTTTGTCTTTTTGATTTCTTCTGTTAAAATGATCTGACATTGGTTTCGATCTTGTACTGCAAGGAAACCGGTTTGAGAAATGCGGTTGGAATTTAGCTTTGTGATCTTAGATTTGTTTTGACGACATGTATTTTGTGCCCCTGCCATGACTTGATTATTATCGCTGCTCCCCTGTGCCAAGTCTGGGTATGGAAAACGGCAACACATTTGTCTCAGTTGGAGATGCTGTATAGATACGAGAACATTGAAAGCACAACTCCCAGGGGTCTCCAGGAACTACTCTGTTCTGATACTTCGTGAAGTGTATGTGCTTCCACCACAAACCCATGCACTCGACTGCTTGTTCAGATGCATGCCATTCTCTCTGACCCTCAGTTCTGTTATTTGTTTCCCTCCCATTTGACCTAGACTTTCCATTTGTTTTGAGATTGCATGTCAGAAGAGATGGTGAGCGAAACAAAAAAAGGGGAAATGGATTGCTGAGGGTGGAGCTGAGCATGTGGAAAACTTGGAGGGTGTGCTTCAGTGGTCTGTTTTCAATTTGAACCATGTTCATTGATGCGGAGGAAAAGGGTCTGAGCATTTGCTTCGTCCACGTATTTGTTGTCCTGTCTGTTTGCCATGTCCTGTTACAGCCAGGTTCATTTGGTGGGAAACTCCTGCAGCTGAAATACAGTCAAGAACAATCAAAAACGTATACACAGGCATGCATGAAGCTTATCAAAGCTCTCTTAACATGATGTCATTTCATCTGCAACACAATGACAATTCAAAATCTGTTCTCAAAAGCCCTCCACATGCACGGCCCTCCAGTTTTAAAACAATGCAGCTGGACAGTGATCCAAAACATAAATCCTGAGCAACCAGGGAGTTTTTTTCTTTTCTTTTTTTCTGGCCGAACAGCGAAATGTTCTTAACTGGCCAAGTCTGTCACCTGACTTCAATCCAACTCCAGTTTCATAGACCGAAGGCAGAAGTCAGAAACAAGCAAATCTGTCTGTTTCTCATAAATACTAAAGATTAAAACTGACACAATTTTTTGTAATTAATTTGTATCATCATTCTCATAAACTGGGAACCTAGTATTTAAGAAGTATTACAATCACTGCGCTGTAAACTAATCTAGAGCTGAGACTCTACTTTTTAACTTCATATTCATTGTTTTATTTCAACTCCAGTGTGCGCGAGTGCAGATGAAACCGTCAGACACTTACTTGGAGTGTAAGTTTGTCTTCGTACAACAATATACCCAAATACTGTTTACATCGGTATGTTCGATCACGGCAGTGTTGAGGTTGAGGCCATTGTCTTGCAGCAGATTCCTTACACCGTAGGTGTCAGTATAGCCGACTGATTCTGGCTGACAGTTCTGGCTGCAGGTGGAAGGAACCACACCTGGCCTGACTTGTGTGTACCTATCCAACCTGTTCCTGCTGACAGCAAACACTCACAGATCCCTCCAGACAAATACACGGGCACGACAACAGAACTTTGTGTCTTTGTGCCTCTTTTACCAATCCATCTGTCATTGTGGATGTCGATGCGAGTTTTCTTCAGCTGGGGAAGGCGTGAGGGGGAACTGATATTCAACCACGCATCGATGACAGCAGCAGTAAAGAGTAACTGCTTTTCCACCACACTGGGGGTAAAGAATTTGCTTGTAGAATGAGCCACTGTTCTTTGTGCTAATTTATCGGTTAGCTGACAGGGTCTACTGCCCTCGAGTTAAAGCTTCCTCTCCCCTGCTTCCTCGGCCCTGTGTATTGACTGCAATGTGTTGACTGTATACAAATGGCCACACGATGCAAAGTTAGGAGTAGTTTTTTCTTGTTACTTTGCTGCTCAGAAGACAATTTAGTTGAAAGTTATTTTGTACAATGCCTCGTCTCAGACATTTTCTGCTTCATTTACCCAATCAAGATGGCTGAAAAGATTTAACCACTGTGATTTAGCTTCAAACACACACACAGCTTCAACTGAGATAGAACAGCCCCTCTTGTAAGGCGATAGTCGGTGAATCCTGTCGAATGTGTGATGGGACACTGTTTGGCCTCTTACCTGTGGTGTTCTAACTCGTATGAATGTAATGACCTCTGACATATTGTTATTGGTTCCTTCTGCAGCAGTTCCAGCTCTGACTTCGCCATGCAGAGATTCGACAAGGACTCAGAGGTGTACAAGATGATCCAGGAGAATAAGGAGTCCCGCACTGCGCCTCGTCAGTCCAACACCTTTAAAATGTTGCAAGAGGTCCTCGAGGCTGACGAGAAAGGTTAGAAGCCCTTCTCCATTACAAACAAATGAGCACAAGTGTGAAGAGAAAGAATCCATTTCTGACTGCACCACATGCCTGTCAATTTATCAGACAGGCCCCAAAACGTACATCTTTTTGAGGCCTAATATCAAATAAATAATAGCATTATTTTCAGATGGATCGCTATAAAACTAATAAGATGGATAGACTTTAGCGAAAGATACCAAAATGACTTGAGTGAAAAATGTATTGACTTTGTATTTCGTTAGAGAAGTTCAATGGGAGTCTATGGAGCCAGGGCCTTTCTGGAGCCAATCCCTAGTGGCCTTCAGTGGTATTGCAGTTTAAGGCACTTCCACATATGCCTCACTTTTCAGACCTGAAGGCCAGGTCCACTTTTATATCCAGTTAATGGTTAGAACATGAAAACATTTTATAGGGGCACAGAGGCAATTGGACTGTATATGTTTCATAGATGTGGAATAACTCATATCCCCCGTTTTCAGGATCTGTCTATATAATGTCAAATTCAACGTCATTTACATCCTCTCTTACTCCTATTTTCTGGCTGCACCTCCATCTTGAAACCATCACCGTCAACTTCGCATCTTGCAGAACAAGGGAGTGAGAGTTACTGACTTCCGTATGGTCGTCACCTGTGCTGGATGAAGCGAACAGCCCTCTTGTGTGCATTTCATACTGTGAACATCAAATCATGGAATGCATATGTCCTCCTTTCCCCCCTTTGCTTTGATAAATGACGGTGAAAATAAATCCAGACAGCGATAACATTCTTTCATGACGTGATAATGACCAATGTTTGGAAGCCCGTTTCATGAAGCGTGTCCTTTTGGGTGATGAGCCAGCGATGACTGGTAGGGAAAAACAAACGAGCTCCGCCGACAGACAGCAGTGAAGAGAAACAGAATGTAAATGCGATGAACTGTGAGACGCAAGCATGTCAGAACATCCGGATGAGCAGCTCTGTTCCTGTGTGTGTTTTGTCTCCAGAGGCAGCCCTGCGGTTTCCAGGGAAACTTTCACCCAACGCCCCCAAACCAAGCACAACAGTTGGAGGAGGCAACAAATGCCACACCTGTGAGAGGTGTGGCACAACCATTGGGTAAGTGTGCGGTCACATGCAGTTACATTCTCACTGGGACAACTTAGGTGTGCGAGTTATAATGGTTATTTGACCTGCAAGAAAAGATGTAATGGAATAACCATTGTTAGGCTGACTCTTGAGTTATCAGCCTTTAGTTCAGATATTGCCACTTATTTGAGAAGAATCTCAAACAGACAAGGCTGCACTGACAGATTACACTGTTAATATGTTGTTTATGAAATAAATATGCTAATATTTTTTGCCGGGTAGTCATTTAAAGTGATGTTTATCTGTGCTGACCTTTTGCAGCTCTCGAGCGGATATGAATTGCAAATGAGGAAAATCCTTTTGTCCCGTTGCCAGACCGACTCATGTATTTGTCTGGGTGTCATCTTTCCACAGCACGCAGGCCGTGCGCATCACAGACGACCGCTTCCGCCACCCAGAGTGCTACACCTGCACAGACTGTGGTCTTAACCTCAGGATGAGAGGTCACTTTTGGGTTGGAGACGTGATGTACTGTGAGAAGCACGCCAAAGAGAGGTACCAGGGCCCAGGGAGTTGCCCCCGAGCCACCGTGTCCCCTCGCCAATGAGTTCTGCCGCCCCCCCTCCACTCTGGACATCGAGTGCTGCTTGTCTGCCTGAAACTCCACCTCATCTGACTCAGTCATAGACCTTGGCATGATGCATGGAGGTGGACTTTAATCAACGACATGGCGGAGGATTTTCTTTTTTGATCACATTTAACCATACTTTGCAATATTATGATACACTTTCTTGCCTTTCTTGTAACTATGAGAATTGGGACTTTATTTTTCGTATGGCCCAGCCTCCAAGGTCTCTCTAGGTTATTCTTCGCTCTATAATTTACAGCTGCCATGGACTCAAGCCACATCACATTGTACTAAGGCCAGATTTACATAACACCAAGGCTTTAGACAAACTCGACAGGACCGACTCTCCGAGGATCAGGATCATCATTTGAATTTCCTGCTGACGCAAAGGGACCAAAATACAACCTAAACTGCATGCCATTTTACAAATGTGTACTGTACACAGACAGTGCTGTGAGCGTGTATATGGGTGCATGCTTTCACATGCAGAAGTGTGGTGGCTTCTGCATGCCTTCCTTGCATCTGTGTGCGTGACTGTGTGTGTGTGTGTGTGTGTGTGCATGAGTGCGAGTGAGAGAAAGGGAGAAGGGGGGGTCCAAGTTGCTAGAGACACAAATGAGTTTGTGAATTTTGCGCTGGAGTCAGGCCAAAAGCCCTTGAGTTTTTCTGTATTTCTTTTGTAAACTGAATTTATGAGCAGAAATAATGAAAAAAAAAACAACAACAACATATTTGCCGACTTGTTTGGCTGTTTTGTTGCTTTTGAGGGACTAGTGATTCTTTCGATATACAAATATTTTTGATGTTTTTGTGATTGAATTGTATTCTATAATATAGATCATTTAAAATGCATAATGTATGCACAGGACATTTAGTGTGAAACGAACTGATGATACTACACTTGTCCAGTTACAGCAGTACTCAGAGATCCACTACAATGTTCACATTTCATGTGACACTTAATAAAAATCACACAACCTCAAGCTTCTTCAGTGCCGATGATTATGTTGAAATAGGAAGTGTTCATGTTTTCTTACATGTTGGATAACTTTTGGGGAATATTTTAAGGATTTTTAAATCACACTATACTACTCCATCAAGCATGGTTTAAATGAGAATTATTTTATGTCTCTACCATTCAGGTGTATGATTTTTTTTTTAACTTGAGCAGTTTTGCCTATTTTTTTTTTTAAATAGCACATGGTCATAAAATAATTGCCCCATAGTAATGATGTTGCTCATAGTGAAATTAAAAAAAATTCCCACAGCTGATATTTTGCATCTTGTTGTGTTTTGGCAGTAAAACACAGGTGTAGCCAACTACATTAACGATGCAGCCATCCCGAGTGGTATGAAGCCATTCATTTGATTGATCACACCTGCGATTTTCCTGTCATGACTTGACTAAATAGCTGCTGTGAAACCACACATTTAAATCTAAAACTAGATTTAAACAGGGTCAATCAGCATTCTTTGTTTAGAAAAAAAAAATAGCCATACAAATTCATGGATGTCATTTTAAGAGACAAATATGTCATGAAAAAGGATTGACTGCTGCTGTCCTACTGCTACTTGTTTTGGCAGCACTTGTGAAGATTGCAACGGATGACCTCGGTTTGACCACGTATGCACGAAGCACGAGGACCGAGACCTTCTGCACATAGAACAGACTTCACAGATCATCTACAGCTGAGCATTAGTTGGGTAGAAAGTTGTCCGTTTGCTTCTTGTTCCAGGAGCTGATTTGTCTTTCACTCCACACATTTCAATATAATAATTACAAGACTGAGTTAAGCGCATTAGAAAACTGGGAGAGGACTCTCCGCTTTAGGAAAACAGGTTTGGCAGCAAGCAGGGTGTCACCCACAAAATATTAAGCAAAGGAGCGGGCTGGGTTGACAATGACAACTTTTTAATTGAATTGTGTCATCTGACGATGTTTCCTCAGTTATTATACTATTGCGTGTTACAGTCCATCAATAAACATAAGGATTATAATGTTCAGTATAGAGTGACCAGATCCCAACCAGCCAAATGTGGGGCAAAGAGACGGTTTGTTACCAGTGCTGAGAGGTAGTTGAAAATTACGTCTATCCAATTTAGAAAATAAACACACTCAATATACTATGCGGGTTACAAGTAAACCCTTGTAAGACTAAACAAATACATTTAATTTGAATGCAACTTTCCAAACTCCCATGCATCCCAAGTAGCCTGAAAACAAAAAGAAGCGGAAGTTTCAGATTTCTACCACAATCCGCTGACCTCCGTGGTTGCCTTCCCTGCTCTCTTCACAGCCTTTGGGACAGTCACGTTTTAGAGAAGTATCTGTCCTGCAGAGTTGATTCTTAAAAAGTAGAGCCAATCAAAATGTGGGACAGAATCTCCATATGTGGGCATACTGCATATAACTGCTACTAAATGGCAGGGATGAAATATCAGTAACGCCTCTTAGTGGGACCGTGTGCAGTTCAAGAAACACACAAATCACAGTCTCCAGAGTGACCATGAACATAAATCAACACCTTCAATCAGATTAACAACTGAACATTATAATCGTTATGAAGGGAGAATTTCTTGCTGGGTTGTTGTATTATACTTGAATATACTTAATACCTGCCAGCGCTTTTAAAGTTATGGCTGATATGGATGGCAAAATATTTTGGATTTATTATATTTAAAAACAATTTTTTATAAACCTCAAACAGCTATGCAGCAACATATTTGAATTCAATGGGAAACTGCTGGCATGAGCACTACTTCTGTGACGTCTACTGCTGCTCCTAATAATTCCGTACGCTAAACAAAGTTATTTGGTGTTGAAAATATGGCAGCACATTATTATTTGATAACCCCATAAAATGTAAACGGAGTGGGTTTAACATCCCTATAAACTGTTAATGAAAACCATTCATCCAGGAAATACCCAGAAGTGCAGAACTGACTTGGTAGACTGAGCTCAGAAGAGCTCAGAGGAGGTGAGCCTCATGTGCTGCTGGTCCTCACCACTAGATGTCAGAGGCTCCTCAGGAAAGACGACGAGGGCCCTACAGAGGGCCGGGTGTTTGCTACCCGGCTGGAGGTTTTCTTTTGTTTATCTATTGGCAGAAACACAATCCTGAGCTTTGCCTCAGTCTCAGCAGTCACTTGGTATGGTTCTCTGACTTCGCTATAGATCCCGCTGTTTTTAGATATTTCTGCTGCAATGTGGGATTTGGGGAACAACACGAGCAAGAGGAATCAATAAACCTCTCTCATACCTCTTGTCAAACATCCCAAAAGCTTGCGTAACATAAAATCCAGACTAAGACATTACCCCAGTTCTACTTTTTGAGCCTCCAAGCTGCTTTCCACCTTTCATACCCAATGTTTTCCCCTTTCTCAATACCCCACCTGGAATGGAGTCCAGATGTGAAACAGGGAGAAGAAGCGATTGCTTGCTTAGCTATAAGGAGTGAGTTGGCTGTGGAGTGCATGGAGGGAAAATGTTGGAACGACATTAAAGTTTGTCTGGATGCCATTAAGTACAATTTGATGTAATGTGCAGTTTGGGACGTGACATTTAAAATGGAAACTGTGCTCTCCAGATGAGAGAGATTTGGGCCTTGTGGAGTTGGAGGGGGGTGTTGTACTTGAAGCCTTATTTAACAGCTTGGATAAACAGCCCTCTGTTTCAGAGCTGAGCAGGCGCCCATCTACTCCTTGTGCTTTATTTCAATAATCATGCTGGCTTTCTGAGCGCGCTCCAGTGTTACAGTATCATATACAGGAATAACAAACTGGGGGTCCACTGTGTGGGTCAGAGCACAGTGCACCATTATACTGCCAGGCTGCTTGCACGACTGAGGTGCCTGCAATTTTGGATATGTCGGTGAATACATGTCAAGTTCAATTGCATAAAATCCCTTTTCAAGAGCTTTCCCGGTTCACCTTCTCATATTTTGAAATGCTCTCCAGATTTGAATCGCCACGGTCTCCGTCCTCCCAGGCCTCTCGTATATCAAAAAGTATTTTTAAAACGGGAATCTGTTGCTGTATTTTGGGAACTTTCCATACACGCAGGTGAAAAATGTGAACAGGAGATCTTGAGGAAGGATTCTTTCAGGAGGGAAGTGGCATATTTTAAGCAAATATCATTCTTTCAAAAAAAGATTTTGAGTTTTGGGATATTTTTTTTTTCTTACAAAATCAAAGCATTTGGTTATGCAAGTATATTTTAGCTCATATTTGATCTACTCTGACAGCAAAGTTCAACACTCAATCTCAAGTTCAGTTTGGCATGGAAAAGCTAAACAGTATTCAGGGCCTATTTCAATGCGGCCACTTATAACTGAGGCCATTACTTCATAAAAAATTAGCATTAAATCAACTATTGCAGTGTTTTTTTGGGTAGCTCGCTGTTGTCCATGGCCTCCAAGTGGACATGAAAATGACTGCCTCTAGGAAATAAAAAAATATAACTCCTATCATAAAATTATAATGTACAATATAAACTCTCCTATACCACCACTACTCTTTCTGCAGTAACAATATAACATTTACTGAAGGGTACCTACAAAAATCTTTGCTTCCTCTACTTCCCACTGATTGAATGAGAAGCCTTTGATCTGCTGGAACACACAATACACAAGAGGCTCTCAGCATTCATTCATAAGTGCAGGGCACACATTGAAATCAAGACCTTCCTGTCTTCTACAACCTGCATGGAAAGGACATGTTCAAACCAACAGGCGGCTAAACAACAGCAGCATGACACACGACCCATACCAGACGGTGTTTTCAGCAAATATGCTGCTCTGTTCATCATCATTGCTTTTTTGTGCCATCATGTTTTACCGTCATGATTTTATTGTTTGTATATTTAATGTTATTTTTGTAATGTGCTAAATTGTGCTAAAACAACAGCCTAAAAATGTTAATGCTTCATTAACAATGCAAAACTGCAATGCAAAAATGCAAAACTATATTTTGCATTTTTATTTTGTTTTAATTCAGTTTATTTAATCACATAGGCAAACTATATGTAAAATTGCCTGCTGGACCGTGTCATGAATTTTGATGAAGGCAGTGATGGAATATTACTCAGTACATTTACTCAAGTACAATTTAAAGGTACTTGTACTTTACTTGAGTATTTCCATTTGATGCTACTTCATACTTCCACTCCATACATTTTGGAGGGAAATATGACTTTCTACTCTACTACATTTATTTCACAACGATAGTTACTCGTTACCTTTTCAAATCAATACTGTCTACATCAAGTATATGATCAGTTTGTAATATCTGTATTGTTAAGTGTAAATTGAGTCCAGGTGGGTTCCTCGCTGGTCACGTGTGAAACCTGTCTGTCTCACTGTGGCGAAGACTTATGCACTAGGACCGCGGGGACCAGAGCGCAGGCGAAGACGGAATGGGCGCACTTAGGGTAGTAACTGAGTGAGTTTGAGTGTGACAGAGGCAAGCAGGCAAAACCGCTAGATTTTGGGAATTACACAGGAGCCGCTCATGACCAGCTTCTTCGCTTATTGTTCGAACTGAACGGTTTTTTTTTTTTTTTTTTTCTGTTTAAATTTGATTTAAATTGCGCGTAAGAGTACGGAGACCTCCGGGATCGTAGAAAACACTAAGGAAAAGTTTTAGGAGCCGCTAAACAACTGACAAAAGCTAGAGAACATCCTTTTTTCTTTACTTCTTCATATAAATGACAGTGTGGCTCTGGTTGTGACCGCTCAATCGTGAATCTTATCAACTCCTGGATTAACTTTTAGAGGGCGAGATGACGGGAACCTGGACACTCCCAAGTATCCTAAAAGAGATGTAAATCTCTTCCCGTATTTAATACAACCTTCAACTTTTTAAGACAAAGTTCTGCGGCTCTTTGTGGTTGGTACAGCTGTTTGGATGGACACATCCTTTGGATTTGTTAACCATTTGGACCAAAGGGAGTTGTGCGCCCCGGCTGCCATGACATAACGGGACACTTGGAAAATAAGAGGTGCCGAATATTTCTGGAATGACCGGATGATGTGTGTTCACTGTTGAGCAAAGGATCTCAAACTTTACCATTCATTCAAGGCCTGAAAGATCATTTTGTTTCGTCTTGCCCTCCTTACACCCTCTGAAAGCGTCACAGTGGAGATATGGGATGACTGGAGGCGGGGGTGCAGCTGAGGTGAGACCCAGCAGAAGGACAATGTTTGCGCCCGGCTTTGGCATCCCTGTGCTGCCGGGGCGTCTGGTACTGATGCTGCTCCTGTTGTCCGCCTCCGAGCCGAGGCTCTCCCAGGCTTGTCCCGGGCTGCTCGCCGCCAGCAGCGGCTGCAGCTGCACGGACGAGCGCTCCAAAGCGCACGGCGTCCAGGCGGTGGGGAGAAGGGTCAGCTGCAGCAAGGAGGAGCTGATTGAACTTCCGGATGCCAGTTTGCTCCCCAACAAGACCGTCACTCTGTGAGTTGTGACAAAGTTCATCGTAATCTCTGAACTAATGCAATGTCACGATATTATTATTGTAATCATCCTACTGGTCTTCTTTGGCTTACTGAGTTACCTGCAGGCAATACTGACTGGAATCACATGGTGGCTTCACATGATGTCACTCCAGTATACTTCTAGTATTCCTCACATGCTCTATACATGGTTTGGTAGAAAATGTAGTTGCATTTTCAGCTGACAGAGCTTTTGCCATTAAAATGCAGCCGCAGTGTTTCCACATTTTATAATAGGATTGAGAGAATCAGTTTCATTTGTGTAATTGACACGATCACAAAATAAATCGCTTCTAAGAGTTCACTATTCCGATCAGGCCCACACACCCGTGACCCCCTGACCTCGGTTTTAACTGTGTTGAGGACTTGCTGCAGTAATAAGGCTTGTTAGGTCAGAAGTTTACATCTTGATCTACTTTAACTCTGTAGTGGAGGGCTGAGCAGTGCCTCTCTGTAAAGCATTAGGAGGATCGGTGAGAGGGCAGGCTGACTGTAGCCATCATCTGGCCCGGCCTCTCTGACACAACTCTGTCACTTTAAATTAGACTCAGTCAGGCTCTCAGTTTGGCTCACTCTTCCTCCCTCCACCACCACCACCCTGTGCACATGGTCCAGCTGACTTGGACTTGCAAAAGTAGAATAAACAGTAACACACTCTAAGTATTTTATATCAGACTCTGCGTTCCTGGTGGCCTGGGTCCCCACTTTAAATACTGCAACACCATGAAGAGAAAAAAACCCATCTTGTGAGAACTGGACAGTACAAACTCTGGGCCAGTTTAGTTTGATAATCTTAATTATGAAGCAGTTATTTGTGTGGTCTGTTTGGATCGAACTTGAAAGGGCCACATCATGGGCCAAAACACACTTTCATGATAGATGGCCTATCAATGAATTAGTGACACATTTTTTGGGTGGTGTTTTTGAACTGTTGTAATGCAGCACTTTCTTCACAGCTGCTCAGACTTTTTGAAGACATTTGCTCTTTCTCACAGTATGTTACTGTCTCTGTACTCTCACCCAGTGGGAGAAATGCTGGCTGCACATGGGCACAGTGAAAAAAAAACATGTTCAACTACCCCACTGCAGCAAGCCTATGAGGTAAAGTAAGGGGATTTATGCCCCGGGAGAGCTAAAGCCAGCCAGCAGTCCATTTATAGGGCCTTATGTTTCTTAATAAAGGCTGGATAAACATCTGGGGAACACATTGCTGAAAAATGGAGGGAAAAAAAATGGCTTGGATGGCAGTGGTCGAGGTGATTGAAGATAATCTTCTATCTCCGCACCTACTAATTTTGGTTGAGTTGTTTTTAGGCAGATGTTTTGCATTCTGTGACACTTTTGCGAGTCTCTGAACAAGACGCAAACACTGTTCTTCACCTTTCCCGGCAATTCTGGTGTCTGGAAAGTTTGTTTTCCTGAAGATCCGGTGAGCTCTTCAGGCGCATGTGTTCCCATCGTTGCTCATGACATTAGCTCCAGATGTGGAATGTGAGAAGTTGTGTTGATATTCGTGTTATTCCTGACATTCCTCCGTCTGTTCAGAGGCTGCAGACAGTATCCCAGGTGCAGCAGGGGAGCGTTCTCCATGCCCTACACCAACCTCGGATCCTCCCCGCAATCGGACGGCCTGAGAGCCAGCCCCACTGCCCTCTCTCCGGGGGCAGCCTGTAGGAATGCTCTCCTCCATGCTGAGTGGGCAAAGGCTGGAGGACACCAGGCCCAGGGCTTCCGGGGCCGGCTGCTACGTGTAATGCACAACAGCTGGCCCCTGTGAACATTCCAGCTGAGGCCCCTCAGCCTCATGGGAAATCCCAACGGGGATTTGTTTATTAAAACTATTAGTTGGCTGTTTGTTGGTCCTGTCAGCCACAAAGGAGCAAACAGTCACCCCGATATTAGAACCTCCTCATTTGTTTCATCAGCGCCCACGCTGTACTTTGATTACATTGCTGTGCATCTGATTATACACCGCACCATTTGTATAAACTCACACTTATCACTAGTTTAATGATGCCTGATTCTATTCTCAGCCGCCTGCCATGAGATCCAGTCGTCTGTCCCACTTTCCCTCTTTTTCTTTATCTCCAGCTCCCCGTTTCTCTCCCCTTCCCACCCCTCTATCATGAGTTCATCCACATGCAGTAACTCTCAACCTAAATATTTAGTCGTCTTGGTAGGAAACTGCTATGTCCAAACTTCTTCCAGATGTGAGCCTGCGCAGGCTTGTGTTTAGGCCTAATTATGCACGGCTGCAAAGGAGCTGGATGACTGGGAGAGGAAGAGGAGCGGAAGGGTAGAGAGGGGAAAACAGATAGGAGTGTGAAAGTGAAAAGTGCTGTCGGTTGAGGAGAAAGAAGGAGTAAATGATGGAAGCTGAAAAGAGGCTGAAGTGAAGGAGAAGGCTGAACATGAAGAGCAGAAGAAGTGGGAAGAGGGAACATAGAGGGGAACAAAGAAAGAGAGCTGAGGATGGAGGGGAGAGGAGAAGCTTGGCAGGCGGTTCAGAGGGATATGCCCCTGGAGACTGAAAACTCCCCAGTCTCTGACTAACAGATCTTCGACACTGGGGTGAAAGGGAAGAGGAGGAGGCCGGGCTCCTCGGTGTAGCAGCATAGCTTCACTTCCAAAGTGTCCATGTTTCTATTATTATTAGTGTTTTGAAGAGCGTGAAGAAGAAACTTTTCTAATTTCAGAGATGAAAAAAAATCTATACCTGGAGATGGATGCATATCCTACACACTCAGGCTTTAGCCCAGAAACACACTGAGAAATAACTTCTTTCTCAGTGCTGTGTGGCAGCTGTGTTTGTTTTAATGTTTTAATGGATAACAGGCAAATGAAGAGAACGTACAGTGGCAGTGGATGTGTGAATGTGCTGGTGCTTCATAGCTTGTGGTTTTTACCCAAGTCAAAACCGTACTCCTCCCTCGGCGTATTTTGTTGTCATCGTTGTCAGTGACTGATGGCTTTGGCTCGGTGGGTCCCAGCCTGAATGAGTGGGCACAGATGCTCTGGGTGGGGGGGTCAGCATGCCCGTCCTTGGCCTGATGCCCCCTTCACCCAAGACAGCTGCAGTCCTTCCCTGCATGTTTGAACTTAAGCCCAGTATGTCACTGTTGCTGGATGGTAGTTAAGGGTTTAAGATAAAAATATTCTTGTGAGGTCAACAATATTTTTATCAGTAGGGGTTGTAAATGAACAGTTGTAACACACTCTCTATTTATACTCTTTATAGCTGCCGGGGTGGTTGTTCCTTAACAATGATCTGATCTGAGTATGAACTTGTTCTTTATAACAGCAGTTAATATGCTTATTTGCTTGATTCTGCTTTTATGGCTGTATGCAAGATGGGAAGCAACAGCTAGCAGAAAATTAGCTTAGCATAAAGACTGGAAATACAGGAAAACAGTTATCCTGGCTCTTTCCAAAACAAACTTCTGCCTTCACTAGTTAACACATTACAGTTTGTCCAATCTCAGAACCTCCGGTTTTCTCACCAGCTGTTTCCTCTGTTTCCAGTTTGATATGATGCTAACCGACCTACCAGATAAAAGTGGAATCAATGTTTTGATTTCTTGCTGAGGCTCAGATGAGAAGATTATTTCTAAAGCAGATGTGGTGAGATTATCTGGGGGGCCCAAACAACAAAATTGTTCCTTGGAATGTTTTTAAAGCATAGGACTCCAATGTAACTTGTCTTGGTACCGGGTGAAATAACCGCACGCTTATCCGAACCAATCTTCCTCTGGGAAGCTTTAAATGTTGAATGTACTAACGAGTGTTTCTGATGGAGAATACAACCTTGTTTTTATGCTCGGTTCCACATTCATCTCATTCCTGTATGTCATTTTTTTGCTCTGTCTAGGTGAGCCTCTGACTTTCTGTTCTTTCACCTCAATGGTTCTTTTCGATCGGCTAGAGTATCAATCTACGGACTTTAATCACTATTTCATCTTTTGAGTCACATCATCAGTCTTTTACTTGTGCCCCGTGTGAGGAAGGGAACCAAAGGTCCCAGCAGATGTGTTGGTGGTTTATGTTGGGTCTGTGAGTCAGTATGTGTTGACACGGGAGTATGTCGACAAAACGTCCCAAAGCATCATCTTATCAGCTGGGAGAATTCCAATAGCGGGGAGAGCGCTGGATCCCTGGCATTCCTGCAGCGATAGGGTTTATTTATGTGGGGAAAGGTGTTGAGAGGAGGGGGAGCAAGCTCTCCTCCGCACATGTTAGGTGGGGCAGTGGTCAGCAATAAATCAAAAAAGCAAACAAAGGCCTGACACGGGATACTCCAAGCTTTATACTGCAGCTGTAGCACCTGCCAATGCCATGCAAGCCTTAGATTTTATTGTGCCGTTGCAGGTCAAAGTAACGTGACCAGAGTGGGACATCCCCACACACACCTCCTGTGCTGTACTGGCTGCCTGCCTGTTTGCATGATGAATGTGTATATCACTTATCACCTTGTTGTATTTGTTGATTAAAAGGCTGCGATATTTCTAAACTTGGCAAAAACAGTAATGTGTTGTCATAGTAATCTCAGACCCCCAACTGGCTTTTTGTTATTTTAGTTTTTCCTTTCTCGCCGCTCTCTTCTTATCTTACTCCAAAAATGCCTGACTTTGACTTTTCTTTGCCAGCGCTAACTTCCCTCTCCCTGTGTCTGACCACAGCAGCCCCCAAAGTTCCTGCTCTGGGTTGACAACACATGGATACAGACGGAGATAATGGGTGTCTATACTGGGAATGCCTGTGGCTTGTGTGTGTGTGTGTGTGTGTGTGTGTGTGTGTGTGTGTGTGTGTGTGTGTGTGTGTGTGTGTGTGTGTGTGTGTGTGTGTGTTAGGGTTAGTGTTTTTGATATGCTTATTCTTGAGAACTAATCCATGGCAGCAGTGCGGTCATCTTTTGGATTTCAAGAATATTAAATTATTGACTTACTTTATGGTTCATGTATTTTCTTCAATTCAACATTTTTAGTTTAGTATTTCATCTGCAATGATATTTCTTCATAATTCATCATTTTGATCATTATTTTCATTACTTGACAATGTTTGTAGGTCTGAAGATGCTGCCGCAGGAGGGTACAGTCTGCGAGCTGCCGGCTATTTTGACAGAATTGGTTTTGCGCCATTCTCCTGACACAGCTTTCACTGAACGAGCAATATTCACATGCGTCTTTTTTTTGTAGTATTAGGCTACTTATGCTACGCTATTAAATGTGACAGCGCTTTTTGTGTTTACTCCCTGCAGCAGCACCTCCGCTTCAGAACTGCTGAAGTTCTCCCTCTCGGAGTCCGCTGCGCCACCGGCATTATTTATGTTTCTCTCAACTTTTCTCTTCTCCCTCACTTTCTGTGACTCCGTGTGCGCACGGTACTGCTGTGTCATGCCCTTTTATGGGCATCGGCAGGGCTTTTGCTTATGCTAATTAGGAACAACTGGCACGTGCTTTCAACTTACAAGGGCCACGGGATTCATCGAGATAAGAACACAGATGCGAACAAATCCGGGATTTAAGAACCCGTCGTAAATCTGACGTAGCCTTAAGACAATTCTTAAGAACAAATTTAAGAAAATTCTTTAAGAAGATATTGGTGAATGAGGCCCAGTGCTTGAATTGTAAAAATAAATAAAACTGCAAGCAGTGATATGCGGGCCCTCGCACACTGCACGTCGGGGAGTCGGCGGCCCCGACCCGCTGGATCCCCAACGTGCAGCGCGCAAGGGTCCGTATACACTGCTTGCGGTTTAAATTTGTTTCTTGACCTCGTTCCTTATTCTTGTTTTAAAAAAAAAAGGCTTTTTTTTTTGGCGGCTTTAACATCTTAAAAACTCATAGAAGTTGGTGCCTGGCACATGTTTCATGTGGTTTGGAGCATCGTTAAACCTTAAACATCAACTTCCTGTGTCACAGCAAAACATCAAACTTAGCCGCATCGCCCTGGCTATACTCTATACTATATACTCTATATTCTATACTCTATACTCTATACTATATACTCTATACTCTATACTCTATACTATATACTCTATACTATATACTCTATACAATATACTATATACTATATACTCTGTACTTTATACTCTATACTCTATACTATATACTCTATACTCTATACAATATACTATATACTCTATACAATATACAATATAGTATATACTCTATACTCTATACAATATACTCTATACTATATACGATATACTCTATACTCTATACTATATACTCTATACAATATACTATATACTCTGTACTTTATACTCTATACTATATACTCTATACTCTATACAATATACTATATACTCTATACAATATACAATATACAATATACAATATACAATATAGTATATACTCTATACTCTATACAATATACTCTATACTCTATACTTTATACTTTATACTATATACTCTACAATATACTATATACTCTATACTTTATACTCTATACTATATACTCTATACTATATACTCTGTACAAAAATGAATTTTGGGTCACTTTTTGGACAACATGCTACAGTATGACTTTTTGAATATTTCGGATGACTTTTTTTTTTATCATATTTTGGACAACGTACTTTGGATATTTTGGATTGCTTTTTTTTTTTATCACTTTTTGGAGTATGATCTTTTTCTGAACTGACATGCATGCCTCAAGTTACTTCTCACTGTGAGGAGGCAACTGAAAAAAAAGTCTCTTGGACTTTTGCTTTCGGTTAATTTATGTATTGTTGTTGACCTTTGGTTTGGTATTAGTATGACTGCACGTACAAGCCTGTGTGGCTTACCCTTAGGAGATCTTGCCCTCTGTGAGCAATGTGGCTTACCCTTAGAGGGACTTGCACTTTGTGAACTGTGTTGCTTATTAAGGGTACTCGCCCTCAGTAAACCATGAACCATGTGTGATACCTGAGCGGGGCTCAAACCTATGTCTTCATGAGGTCATTTCCAGCTGGTGGTCGGCGTTGTAGACTGCTGGACTATCTTCGGCGCCGGAGGCTGAATTGCGCCAGGAGAAAGTGGTTCACGGAGTTCACTCAGAGCTTCCAGTGTCTCAAACAACAGTCCGGTTAACTCAACAGGTAAAAGATTCTACTTCACCAAAGTTGCTATTAATGGTTCAGATTCCACCTTGGCCTGTTGATGGTGATTCAACTTTTAGTAAAGTTGAAACGTTTGGAGAAATTGAAAAAGTTTTGCATACACTACACATTACAGGAAAATATTTAATATCCCTGCAGACCCCCTTGAAAACACGTATATCTACTATCCAAAGGATGTCTGCAGCAATTTTGGTCGCATTCGAATGAATATTTGTGGACAGTGGAGTTATAGGTTGCAGTGAGCCAAAGATTTGTCATAATGCTGTCTGACTCCTGAGGGTTGGTGGTGCAGTGGTTAGCACTGTTGCCTCTTAGCTAGAAGGTTTGGGGATCGAGACCCCTGTTTGTTATGAATTTTTAAAAAAAAATCATACTATAGCATGTTATCCAAATTATGAAAAAAAAAAAAAAAAGTGACCTAAGAGTCATTTTTGGGTCACTTTTTGGACGAGATGCTATAGTATGGCTTTCATATCACATTTTGGACGACATGCTTAAGTATGACTTTTGGGTCACTTTTTGGCCGCCACGCCACGGGCACACCAATTGACGAAAACAAATTCTTTTGATAACTTTTAATTCCAAACATGTTAAGAGTGTACAGACTAAATGTCAAGTCGGTCCGACAAAATCTGAAGGAGGAGTTTGTTAAAGTACAACATGTGTGAATCGTCAAAAATGGCGACTAAATTGAAAATGGTGGACTTCCTCTTGAGTTGACATAATGGTGCAATGTAACTTTTTGTACATCTCGGTGTGATACACGTCCACCGAATTTCGTGCATGTAGGTAAATGGAGCCACCGGGGCATCTGTTTAGGGGGTGCTAGCGAGCCATTTGGCCACGCCCACTCACGACTCCACTAAAATACGACATTTTTCACCGGGAGAGACGGTTGTACCAAATTTCAGGAGTTTTTGAATATCTGCTAAAGCCGCCAAAAATGTTGTTTATGGAGAATCATAATAATCGCTTGAATAAGAATAAGGCTTTCGCACCTTCGGTGCTCGGGCCCTAAAAATTACTGACATGGCATCACACTCTGCTCACATTGAGGGAGGGTTTCTATTGTTTACACCATGGTGAGTATTTAATATGGTCGTTCTGATTGGTTAAAGCGTGCTTTAGACTAGAGCCAGACTAACATCAAATATGTATCTGTAAAATTAACCATCAACTTCTTCATAGTCACTCTACTATCAGTCTGTTACATAGAACCACAAGATATTAAAAGTCTGTCACTTCAATTTTCTCATCCATTGTTTCTTCTGTAACTATAAATTGGCTTACAGCTCGGCTCAAAGGGAGAGAGCAAGTTGTGAAATAAAGCAATAAGCTTTTATTAAAACCGTTGTTGATGGAGTAAACCGCTTCTTAAAGATACACTATGAATGTGTATTCCTCCAGCTGAAATCAAATCATTCTTTGGAAAGCATGTTGGTCTACCATATTTTTATAATACATGCTTCATGATTGTTTAATACATTGTGGTAAATTCTGGTGTCGAAACTGTTTGACGTGCAGTAACTCGGATTGAGGCGATGAACAGATTGTGATTCAAAAAAATGCAGCGGCCACACAGAGTTGAAAAAAAAACCTACATAACAGAAATGCAACCTTCTCAGATGCCTCTAAAGACTGAGTATCTGGGGCAGAAAGATTTTAGCTAACCCTTTGTAAAAGCCAGACTGATTTCCCAGCAGTCTTTGCTCAGAAGCAGAAAACAGAGGCTGGTTATGAGACAGAACAATGAGACAATGTTAGCCAGGCATACACCACATTCCTCTCACTGTCTCAAACGGCTAAATTCACCAAATTGCCTCATTAAAAGTGTAAAAACACTTTAGACAGTGATTAAACTGACTATTGTGTTCCTGCTCTGCAGCCATAAACTTTCCAATTTGGTTCGTCTTGACTAGGCTTTGACTCTAAATATTGCAATAATTTATTGCAGCTTCACAGTAAGACGGTTGTATTTCAGCCTGCGTTCCCTGGCTGTTAATATTTGTAGCGGCTACTTGTTTACATCTTTAAAGTTCACTGGTTGTTCATCTTTGATAAATTGTGTAAAGAAACACACTTCATGGACAGCTCTTGTTAACTGAAACTCGATGAATTGTCTAATAAGACTGACTGCAAGTAGGGTATCTTCCCCTCTAAAGTGCGTATTGTGTGTGTGTTAGTCCGTATGCCTGTGCACACACATGTGGGAAGGGCGTGCATGGCCACAGCTCTCAAAATAGGCTTCAGTCCTCCCCTCTCTAATTAGAGACATTTCAAAAACCTGGATTTTAATTTTAGACTGGTTGCTTTCGGAACACTTATGCACAGACGCACAGACACACATGCACACATTGAGTTAAACATACACACTTTCCATATAAATAAATCTGATAGGTCACCCACTTGTGCATTTAAATCTACACACACACACCCACACACACACACACACACCCACAAACCACAAAGCCTGGCTCCCTGGCTCAGCCTGCTAACCCAAGCACAATGCAGTATACTATAATAAGTGGTTGCACATATCAGATGCAGGAGCACACTCCCCATATCGAGCCTCAAGCAAAAGAGTACGATGATAAAATGGGAGATTCTTTACATACTATAAATCATCTGACTCCTATATTTGTCACATGCGCGAATGACAAGAATCTGCTCCGCTCCTTAATGTGGCTTCTCTCGCCCTCCTCTCCTTGTTTGATGTCTGAATTACTCAATCGGGGTCTGCGAAGTGATTTCATAAAAAATATTTTGCATGCAATTACATGGATGCTCCTTTCCATGACAGGCGGTAAATGGGGCTTGTAGCTTGGCAGCGTTCCCTGGTGGCTGCTTCAAGCCCTCTGGTGGGTCGGGCACAATGGGCACATTCACATCTTGACATGCATTTGCTGCTAAAGTGCCTGTTGTGCTCAAGGGCATTTAGTCGCTCTGTTACGTTCAGTGCTGTGACTCTCTGAGGACAGGCTCAGGGTGCAAGGGGCTCCTGGGACCGCTGGCTTAGGTGGCTCTCCGTCTTTTTACAACGAAAGGGTTAAACTATTTGGATGGACCCGTGCACTGAATACTCAGCGCAGTCTGGAGGCCTCTTATAGAGTACTTATTGTAACAAAGATGACACAACCACCTCCCAGCCTGAGAGATCTCTCTGCTTATGTTCCCTTTTATTCCTCCTCCTCCACTTTTTCTTCTTGTCTCTGCAAAAGTGTCCATTAGCAAGAAAGAGACATGGGCTGGATAGTTTTCAGGACATAAAATATATCAGGATTATTAGAATTTTCTCAAGATAAAGATAATGTCATGCACAGCCAGCACAGTAGCAAATCCATGATACATAATCAGGCCATCTGCACCATATTCATTTTAATGGGGTTGGTTGACACAGTCTGACCAACTTGCAATCTTCACGGTTTTATTTTTTTCCACAGCCTGCTTACACACATTTCCTGAAATGACAGTTTACTTTCCCAAAACTATAAACACAAAAAAAGCCACACTTAGTCTCGCCAAACCCCAGACATCAGAGACAAAATTAAACACTTTATTCAAAACATGTTATCTTCCTACATTAAACTGAAGATTGCTTTTTGACTTTGGACGACCTGCAGAAACTGCCAAACATGAAAATACCGCTGAAATAAGTACAAGAAAATTACTGTCATAAATCAAGACACTGACAGTTTCAGACCAGCTGATATACAAGTTTTGTAATTCTTTAACTGTGAGAATTGGTAGTAGTCCATTTGATTTTTCTTTATCAACATTATAATATTAACAAAATATTAGACTTTGTCAGGGAGCATTGTAGACTTCTTCATTTCCATCATTGTCCCTGGTTTTTACACAGCACACCAACATTTAGGCATCCAGGCATTAGTGGCAGACCAGAAAAGTTGGGGAGACAAAGAAGCTTGCACTTTTTCAACACGCTGGGAGCAGGCGCATTGTCATGTTGGAGAACCACAGTATCGTCCTACCGCAGTTCAGATTGTTTGCGCTGAACAGTCTCGGAAATTTTGGATCGCACCCCGACCCTGTACAGACACATCCTGTGACATATCATGATCCAGAATTTCCAGCCACTAATGAAGATCCAAACCAATTACTGCTGTAGGTTTGTCCCCACTGGAGCTCAGCAAGTTTATTATGTGTTTAAATGTGTGTGTGTGTGCTCTGTTTAAATGTGTGTGTGTGTGTGTGTGTGTGTGTGTGTGTGTGTGTGTGTGTGTGTGTGTGTGTGTGTGTGTGTGTGTGTGTGTGTGTGTGTGTGTGTGTGTGTCTGTGTGTTTGTGTGTGTCTGTGTGTTTGTTTGTGTGCGTGTAAAAGTACACACAATTATCGATCACTAAAAATGTTTCACTTTTCGTTGTTTTGGGTTTTAAACTGCATTATAATGTAAATCTGTAACGACATTCAATTCATTAGACCTTGCATTTGGATGGAGCAAGCGGTGCTGGAAAAAGTGGTGGCAGCCAAATTAAGTAGTACCATTTTTAATCCATCTTTCGGTTGAACCACAATATTCTGTTGATCCACTCAGTCTGTCCACATTACTCTGAGTGATATGTGAGTGATGTGTATGTAAAGAGAAACGCTGCCGTATGCTCTTACTTTTGCTCTGTGAGCTGCCCATATTCTTTAAATGCTACTCTGGCAAGCAAAAGCTCCTCAAATGGACAGCGAAAGGGGAAAATACATTAAAAAATAAATAAATCACTGGTTTTGTATAAAAGGTTTTCGGCTGTAAGACTCAGCGCTGTGCCCTTGGTGTAAAAGTGGATAATCGTATTCCTTTCAGCGGGGTTGACTTCCCTCGAGGCTAAAATTGTATTCATTTTTACTTATGTGAATTTAAGCACTACTGCAACACAGACCAGCATGTGCATTATCAAATCAGCATGCAAATTAAACCAGGCTTAATTCAATAATGACGCTCTGAGACTCTCATTTAAAAATCACTCTCATTATCTGGCTCCCAATGGTCTCTGAATTAGGACTGGATTTATGCCACATTACCAATCTCTTTCGAGGGTTCTTGTCTTTCACCTCGCGTGTGGTCCTCGAGGATAAGAGACTAATCCAAAGTTAAATGATGTTTACACAGTGGCCCGTTGGGTTGCTCTAACTCTTTATGATGCTGAACCTGTGCCCCTCTGTCTCTTTTGACCTCAGAGTGCTAGATCAATGCACGAGGGGGAGCAGGAGGTGGAGCATCTACTCACGTTGTTTCATCAACGATCACAACGCAGCAGGTAGAGGTGTGTTGCTGCTGACGCTGCAGGAATGCTCTGTATTCAATAGAAAAGAAAACGTTACTAGTATTCAAAGACCATAAACAGTAATACATAGTTAATGAGAGCAGGCAGCTTAGCCTGCAGATGAATTCTTATTAAATATAAATCCCTCCTTAAGACCCTGTTTCTGCCTGTGGTTTGCTGTAGAGGCCTGCAGCTACACTGAGCTCACTGTCTGAGTCCAGCATGCCTAAATATTTAGAGGGCAGTAGGGGCCAATTGAAATCAGCGCTTTTTGCTCAAGTGTATCTCATTCATTTTCCTGACTAAATTCCACATAAGGCCGGAGCATTTCCTGTATATGCTTCCGGCTTATAAAAAAGAAACTAAACAGAAGTTTTGAGTGTGTCTATAGCAGAGAGGCAGGATGAAGAGTGAAACGATATTGACACCAAACGCTCAGTGGTAAAAGGCAGCAAACAAGACGCTCTGTTGTGTTCGAGTTTACACCGCTCTCACTGTGGTTAGGACAGGAGGTAGAATGATGTGATTCCACTCGCTGTCCGTCTGCACTAGGTTGTGATCTGGGAAGCTCAAAGGACTCCCTGTGTTAGCGCTGCACACCACACAGCGGGCCTTCCCAGCTCCACCGCCGAGACCATTCCTCGGTGAACTGATTGGTCGACAATGACTCAAAACCAAAAGCAGCTGTAGGAAACGTTTGAAAGACAGTTACGGTTTACAGCACACACAGGTATACACACACGCACATACACATCAGGGCTTGTCCCCCAGTCCGGGAACAGTATGTTCCAGCGAGACAGTCATCCAGTTAAGAGTCAAGGGGAAGAGCGGAAGTAAATCAGTGAGCAAATATGATTTGCGACACGCTGTCATGGCCCTGTGTGGCCCTCAAAGGCTTTGTGGGTTTAGGAAGCAAATTGAGCAAACCAACAAAGTGAGTGGCATGGTGCAGGGAGGAGCTGCTGTGGTTTACTAGACAAGACTCTTTGTATGCTTTTTACTTTTTCACACTCCATCAGGCAACAAGAAGCTCCTGAGCCAAATACTGAGCTACGGCACTTTATACTGAAACATCAAGGATATAAGCAGCAGGCACACTTTCTCTTATATAAATGGTCATTTTAATTGATCAGATTATGTAAATCCACATATTATGCAACTAAAAGGTTAATAAAGCTTGGTTTCACTAGAGTCGACTCTTTGGTTAAAGGGATTGCAAAATGGAAGTTAAAATTATTCCATAGTTTGACATTTAAAAAAAAGAATGAAATTTCAAAAATGAGCTTGAGAGCTCAACACAATTAATTAAAGTTGATTGAGTTTGGAAAGCGTAGGCCATTTTTAATTCATTCATGCAAATTTGTTTTAAATATTTGCCCAACTAAACTTTTTGGGGACGTGTTTGCACCCAAACATGTAAACCTAAAATATTTAAAGTAAACAGTTTCCCCCCTCGCAGCATCCTGTAAAAACCCTGCTTAACTTTCTTTGAGCCCAGAATAACTTTCTATCATAAAATGGTGACAAATTTAGAGCAAATTCTGGTTCAGCAACACATTCAATGGAATAATTCATTTGTATAGTTTCATTTCATAGTTTTAGACAATAGAAAAGAGTAAAACATGAAGTGAAGTAGTTGTATATGTGCCTTTTGTGTCCACTGTAGCTTTTCTGACCATGTTGAACCCGTCTGCTACGTGAGAACTCTGCAGAGGAGGAAGCTGGTGTCTGTGCTTCTGTTTGACCTGGCTCTTCTCATATGACCTCCTGCTTTCTGATCTTCATGTAAATGAATTACATGAACATGTGGCCCTGTTTTTTTTATCTTTTTATTTTTTTAAACATGGATTAGATGAATTGAATTAGTCCATCTGATTTCTCAGAGGCCTTTGTGGTCTAAAAGAGTTAAGTGAAGGAGAGATGTTAATGTGGCTGTGAGATACCATCCATAGATTGGACGGAGTTAGCACACTGTCGTGCCATGTACCATACATTTTATAGTTCTTGAAAGCAGATTAACTCAATCTGCCATCTGATTGGTCACTTATGTCGAGCAGAAAGAAGCCACTTCTGTACAGTTAAGCCTCAGAAGGAATACAGTACTGTGCGGACATTAAGGACGGACCTCTCGTATGACGAAGAAGCTACTCATCTTCTCTGCTTGTAAAGCTCTGTTAACCTTTGTGTGCTTCCAGTGATGAAGTGATGCAGTCTCATAAGCCTCAGCTGTCACCTGCCTCTGGACACTGGTCCGTCTGTCTGATGGCCGTCCAGGAAGTGCTCTCTCCACAACCCCTGACCTGTATAACCGGGTTCTGAATAAACAGCTAATTGGCTGGGTTTCCTGTTTAGCCTGATGGGAGCGCTGACTATTTCTGTCTGTTTACAGAGCTCTGCCTCTCTCTCTTTCTCAGAGTTGTACTCCGTGTATTGTTTATGAAAGAACAATGTCTCCTACTACCAATGTGCTCCAAACATTGGGCTTTGGGTATTATACAGTAGTGTCCAGTCTCTGCAACTCCCCGGCGTTCCTGGAAAACTGCGCCTTTTGTTGTCTGTGGGAGGAATTCAGTTAGCTCATTTTGTGGTCTTTGTTTATTTATGAAAGTCAAACTTCAAGTCCTGGTGAACAGAGGAGCAAGCTAATTGAAATATTGTGTGTTTAAATGTCTAAATTTGAGGATTATTGTGATATGATGACGCACCGCAACACATCAGCATCACAACATACAAATAAACACATCTGTACAGGGTTTTAGCACGAATTGTTTTTACTCATACTGCAGTCATGTGAAAGGCAAGATGTTCTTCTCATAGGTTTGCAGACATGCACACATGGGCATTCAAACAGACCAAAAACAAACATGTACATGATCCTCTGACTAATATTTTTTTTCCCTGCATAATAAGCTTAGTCAAAAAGGAACTATCTGTATCTAAACTGTCTGTGTTGAATTAAATGGCTTGTTTCTTTGCCAGATGTGACTTTCTCTTCTGCTATCTGTATTGAATTATTCAGGCAGTTCCGGATCTTTTGTAGCTTTCATCTGGGGCCTGCATCCATTTATAGGGAGAGATTTTGTGCCTAAAGTCGAGTAGGAGACCTCAAGACCCAGGAGTCATAGGTTCAAATTCAGGCTACGCCACGAGAAGACTGTTCTCCTCTAACATCCACTCTAGTCATGTCTTGACTCAATAACTGTGATTTATTTGAACAGTTCAGTGTGGATTTGTGAACATGACATGTTTTTATTTTTTGCTAAAGCTAGAAAAAAACGCCCTGATCTGGAGTAACTTCAGATTCCAAGGCTTCAACTTTGGAAATTATTTTGTTTTCAGTATTACAGGCATTATCAGTGGAGCAGTTATAGTCTATTGATTGTAGCTCAGTTTAAAGACAGTTTTCTCTGGTGTTTAATTTTGGTATATTATTGTAGGAAGATATTGACTGAGGTATCTAGGTTAACTAAAGAAAGAGGTGTTTTACTTTCCATGTTGAGTTTTCTTTTGTACATACCTTTTCTGTCTTCAAATTATCCTGATATTTTGGCTGTCACAAAGAGTTACTGAAGTGAAGGAGTATGTCAGGCCAGTGTATCCCGGTATACCAAGACTGGACGATTAAATTGGGTCATTAACTGAGTTGGAAGGCGCAGAGCTGAAGGCAGTGTTTTTATTGATGTGGCAGGAAACAGGGGGGCTGACTGCTGCTGCTGAATCTGTAAATCTCACAGACTGTTCACAGTCAGCTCCCGCTTATAAAGGCGCACACACAGCTTCGTTCTCTCGATTAAGAACACACTTAATGTCGCAAACAGCCCATTAAGTGCCATGTGGCGGGGGCGAAGATGATGTGAAACTGAAGGGTGTGTTAATTATGGCAGGCTGTCGCCAGCCGTACCCTGAGCTCTTGCTGAGCAGCCATGGGCAGGTCTGTGGATCCGCAGGGCCAGACACAGTAGTCGTGTGAACAGGGACATCTGTCGCCTAAAAAATTAAGATGATATTCAAGAAAATTGGTCTTGTTTGTATCTTGAAAAGTCAACTTTCTCAATATTTAAACAATACAGCAACTTTATGTAATTATTCCTGTGTGTGCTTCAGAGGCTAAACTTAACAACAGATATAATGCACTGCGCACAGAGATGAGTGACATTGATCCCGGTGTCAAAGCTTTGTGTTTATACCCAATCCTCCGCCCCGACCTCCACCCTAACGTTTGTGCACCCAAAGAGCATTGTACTGCCTAAATACAGAGAAGTGTTGCACTGATTGTAAGCTTGTACAGCAGCAGTTTCATATCCAAAGTTTCTGCTTTAACAAAAGGCCGAAAGTCACTGGCACTGAGCAGCGCCTGTCAAAACAGCTGTCGCTGTTATTTTTATCAGTTCATCTTGTCCTCTGCTCCCATGGCAGCTTAACTTCCTCTCCTTACCTCTTGCTGCTTCTGTATCACAATCTGTAGCGTAACATAATTGTGATTGACCCGGTGCAAATGTCTTTCTTGGACCCCTCCCCTTACTCCGCAATGCATACACATGACATATCATAAATGACAGGGGACTAATTAGCAGCGTGGCAGTTTAGCATTTCCCGGCATGCCTTCCTCCTTTGTAACTTCATTTTGTCCCTTTGTTGATTTATGTGGCTGATAATCCAGTTGTTTGTAACTTTCCTGTATTCTGACAGCAGAAATAGAGCAGATTTCGGGAGGCCGCCGTGTTGCTTATTTGTGAATGCTCTCAAATAGGAATCCCAATTCCCAGCTGCCTGAATGCATGATAAGTCCCATCAAGGAAGACACTAAGCATATTGCCCCTAAAACTTAACTCCCCCTGTTAAAGAGGCGGTTAAAAGTCTGTACAAAATTCCATCCTAACTGCCTTTGACAATCTCAAATCCCTCAAAGCAGAGTGATTACTGTAAATATCCATTTCACATTTCCCAGACAAAGCGATCTCCACCTCACTTCCAGTGCGTCCCAGAGCATTCTGCCTTCTGGCCTGATAAGAACCCCATAAACCAAATGATTTGCCAGTAGGGAAAAGGCTAATTATCATGGCCTGTGACGACATTTGTTTGATGTGGAAAGACATCCTTTTGATGTAAAAATTTATGCAAAAAGACTATCAAGATTACAGCCTCCTTCCTACTCTTGGCGTCCTATTCCGTTTTAACATTTATTGGAAACATCTTTGGCTAATGTCAGGCTAATCTCTCATGTGACTGCAGCACCTAGTGGACACATCACTTCCTCCCCCCTCTCGTGTCCCTCATTGCATATTGAACCTGAACTCTCTTTCAGCAGTGATGTCTGAGATAGTAATTTTGCATATATGTTTTAATTGGGCCTATATGTCATATATCTAATAATACTTTGTTTTTTTTTGTTTTGTTTATAGGATACTGAGCCACAACAAAATCCGAGTTCTGAGAAATGGATCATTTTTTGGACTTTACTCTTTGGAGAAGCTGTGAGTATGCGATTTCTTTTCGTTACACCTCTGCAGATGCTCTAATTGTTTATTGTTTACATAAAATCGATGTGATACTTCCATGTATTGAACCCTTCCTTGGCTTGCCTTTGGCCTGGGCTTTGCAGACACATAGAGACAGGGTATCAGTGAGATCCAAGCAGATCTGAGCAGCTCTGTGCGCATCTATCCACTGATGGGCTTCTTTCCAGCAGGGAGGATGATAAACTCAGACTGGCTATCACAGAGTTATGTTGAAAACTTCACATAATTACACTTCAGTCCATCATTATCAGGTAAGCCCCACTCCACAGAACAAGATAAGGGAGATCTCTGGCAGGAGGTGTGTGTTGGCTGCTTCCCTTGTGGCTTCCAGACAGTCTGGTCCTATTCTCTCTGAATGAGGTGTGAGACAAATGATAAATTATAACATTTCTTCGGAGTTATGACATTATGCACAGCATGCCTGGTGACGAACAGAAGAGGTACCATAGTGGGAAATGCTATTGGCTATTCTTACGTTTTACTAGCACCATGGCAAAAAATTGGCCTGTGTGTCAAAAGTCACAGCTCCCAGATGATTAATCCCAACGGTGATCTCCTGATTTAAAGTCTAGCACCGCCAAAAGATATTCAGATATTCAAAGTCGTCACCAAAGGATGAATTACCAACAGGACAGATAAAGTTTAAGGATACAGTATGTATAATATATGTCTTTTGGTTGAATATACTAGTGCTTGCCAGCTAGGGCTACTTTTACCGATACCGACTGAGACTTGGCAACAACCGAATCGCTTCGGCACTGTCTGGTAAAAAAATGCCTCGTCATTCTGAACCAGATTTTGATACCTAGGCAACATCCACATTGACACATTTCATTTTTAAATGCTTACATTTTTCTGTGATTACGCAGGAGTAAATCTCTCAGCATCAGTGAGCCATAGCATTTACCATACACAGCCTCTAGTTGGACCGCCCACTCACATAGATAAAATGACTTGTTTTCAATTTAGATAAGTACATTTTACATTAAGCGCTTTACTTCGCTTTTTTCAAATTACATTTTTGGCCTGACAATTATAGCTACAGAAAACCACCTGGGTTACACTCCCCCCCCCCCCCCCCCCCCTCCTAAAGTGCATGAAAATTGAAGATATGTGAAATGTAATTTTCTTTTTCTTGAAATAGATTGTATTAAATTGGTATGAAAAAAGAAATATTGTTCAGGAAACAGTATTGAATTTGAGGTAAAGCTTTTGAACAAAACTCAGCCCTATTACAGACTGCAGGCTAGTACGCCTGGCTCCCTGGATACTCTGTTGTGAGACTTGCATCTAAAAAATTGTGTTTGGTGTTTCCCACCAAACAAATTTTTTTTTAAGGTGTGCTGTTTCACAGAATATCCCGATAAAACTTTATGGCAACAACACACATGGTGCAGCTTCACTCTGCATACTGTAGACGCACTTATTTTGTAGGAGGTGGGGGGCTGGATATCTTGAAGCGATATTAGTTCCACATGGCACTCGGAGCTGCCACCCATGAAGCTAACGAGCTTCTCAAAAATGTTGAAAGAAAGAAAGCTATGGTAATTTGCTGCAGTTGTTAGCTTGTTAGTGCCTACCTACTGGAGCTCACACCAGACGCGACAGTCGATATCAAAAGCCAAATTCGCTGAAATTGCTGATTTTCTGAATGTCTGGCATGAGAACACTATGGGTGAATAGTTTCAAGTCCAAGTTGTCAGTTCTCACCTCAACTGTCTTGCACCAGAGACGCTGATAAAGGTGTTGACAGGAAGACAATACAACAAGATCCTGGGGCTCGAAGTGTTTGATGTAAAATGAGCTAGTGTTGCTTGTTTTTTTTTAAGTGTGGACAAGGCTCCCTGTTGCGCTGTAGGGTCGGTGGGTTGGGTAACCTGAGCTTAGCCAGTAACCAGCCCCTGTACCTGGAGCAGTGATAAAACTGGCAGGGGACAACAGGTTGGAGCTTTCTTTGAGGCTTAAGTAAAAGACCTCGAAGAAAGACACAGAACAGGCAGAAAAAGGAACACAAAGACACACACACACACACACACACACACACACACACACACACACTTGCTTATGCTCCACAGTGGGAGATGTAGGCGTCTGGTGTAAGGAGAGGACATAACGTAAATCATGCAGGCCTCATTTCACTCCTCTGCCTCAACCTCTGCTGGCTCTCTGACACACAGCGGTGGAGGTCTGCTCACTCACTCCAACGACTTCAACCTTTAATTGAGCCCTGCACAGCTTATAATTACATCTGAGCTCATGGGAAAACTGCTGTCTGTTGTGAAAACTGCCCCACTGAAATGATGGAAGGATTTGAAGGGAGACGGATTCAGATGTGAGTTTAGAAAGAAGGTTTGGATGTAAATTTGTGTCTCTGTTTGCTTACTGTGAGATTTCAGTTTTGTTTTGTCTCCTCAGCCTGCCACGGCTCTTCAGGTCCTCTCATTGTTTCCAGTATGCAGTCTACATGTGCTTGTCATTTGCAGCAGTAGTGAACAGCTACTCATATTATGTGGTCAGTGCTGTAATCAAAGGCCAGCCCACTAGGGCTGAGTAAACACACATCAGGGAATTACACTGCATCTCTTCCCCTACGTGACGACGAGGATAAACACAGTCTGCTCCTAACTGCACACACAGTCTCACTCTCTGCCCATCTCTGCTGTGACTTCAGTGTGTACTGTAACTCTTGAGAGTGTTTCCTAGAATGGGCACCTTCACTTCTTGCCCAGTCATCTCAAATGGTTCTGGTAACTCTCTCAGCAGACGCACATTCGGATCCACACGCTCCCGCCAGACGTCTATTCAGAGTTGAATGCAGTCTGATGTGCTGTTGTTAGCAGGAGAATACAGCTCCGGGGCAGGCCACCCTCCTCCAGCCCTGGGCCAGACAGTGCAGCAATCTACACAGTTAGCCCTTTCATTGGGACAAACCTCCTCAAAGCCACTATTGCCTTCATAACCTGCCAAACCACCCAAGTGCAGAGGAGCAATTTAGGCTTGTTTGTTTTTGCCCTCTTACTGGACTACTGTGTTTTTGTAGCTCTTTTAAATAGGCTTGCCATCCAACAGCTACATTTGGATCTTGGAATACCTTGTTTCTTTCCAGCTCTTTGGATGAACACAGTAGTTGAATCATACCTTGCTTCAAACACACAGCCTTAAGGCCTTCAGCTCTGTACCTATCTGAGTACCTCCACCTCTGTGCACACCCTCTCTGATGGGAGCTTTCGCTGGCAGCCCCACTAACGAGCCGGGACCTTTATGAGTTGTGGACAGATCCCAGCAGCCTGTCCTGCACTGATTTGAGGGAAGGTAATGAGAATAATGAGCAAAGAGGGCTGAGGCAGTCTGGCTCTTGTCCAACTGGGCCCCCCTGCACCATGGGACACAGGACAGGCAGGCAGGGCACAAGGGGCCCTCATTACCAGGTCTGTTCACCCTATGGGGAGAGAGGGAGCAGGGAGCAGGGAGGGAGAGCAGAGGGCAGCGATGATGATGGATGAGGGAGCAGTAGGGTGTTTGCAGTGGACAGGTCTGAAAGGCAGGAGTGAGGCTCGTGCTTCGGACTGTTCAGAGGCCCAAGGTGTTGGCAGCATGATGGACTTTGTCAACAGCAGAGTCTGAAATGACCCCGTCAGTGTGAACCTGCTTGAGATAACTGTACTCTTGCTCTATACAGGAGTATGTACAGGGAATATAATGTAAGATTATCAAAACCTTCCTGGTGACTTTTTTCAATTTCATTCAAGAGCAGGAAGTAAGGAGCTGCTTGTGATTAATGCTTGAAGAGCAACAAGAATTATAGGAAGTTTGTAATGAAACCTGTGACCAGTAAGTCACACAGGGCATGAGAATGTGCAGATATGTTTATAAAAGTGTCTGAATGATAGAACATACATGATTATAACTTTATGATTATGAATGTCTGGGCCAATTCGTTACTTTTTTGGCCTGATGGTATCTGTTTTACAAAAGGGGAGAGTGGCCACTCAGTGTTTGCCTCTCTGAAACCGACCCTGAAATCGCCTCTGCCATTCTGAGCGGCTGGGGTTAGGAAAAAGTCCAACTTAAACAACTTTACCATCTGACACAGGGGAAGTGGAGCCGAGATGGCTAAAGATGGTGGTGGCTGGAGAGAGAGAGGGAAAAGAGGAAGGAGGGAGAGGGAGGGAGGGAGGGAGGGAGGGAAAGCACACTCCTGCAGTTTGTCTTATATAAATCTGAGGTTGTTTTCCTTTGCAGGAGATTAACATTATTTCCACACGGGCTCAGCAAATTACCTTGATGAGTGGGAACAAAGCAGAGGTGGGCAGCACTATAGCATGTAAAAACAGTGGAGAATGTGTAGAAATGGGTAGGAGCCCTGTTGTCTAGACCGGTCTGGGTAAGACGAGGTTCAAATTGTACCAGCCCAGCATTTTGCACACTGGAAGCCTCCAGTCCCCCCATCACAGAAAAATGAACATTTGTATTAGCATGTTTTCCCGCACACGCCACTGAGTGGCTCCTGGTTAGGCAACGGTCACCTAATGAGAGAGCGTGACATTAAGGGGTGGAGTGGGTGAGGAAGGGGTTAAGCGTGCTAGAGAGTGGAAACAGAAAGGGGGTGCTGCTGAAGTTGATAGACTCCAGATGTGTCTTTCAGATAAACGAAAGGAACGGGGTGTGTTTGTATTGCAAGCCTAGCTCAGTCGTGGCTCTGGGGGTTTATTGAAACAGCGAGCGAGCCCCCTCATAAGCCCATTACCAAATCGTACGCTTTATATGCCAGTAACTCTCTCTCACACACTCGTTCGGGCAAACATGATATGGTTTCAATGGCGTTTTCCTCTGGAGGAACTTGAGCTTTCTCTGGACTTAACTTCCCCCCACTTCCGTCTGTGTTCCTTTTCTGCTTTATTTTTGCATCTCCTCTCTCCCAGCTCACTGGGTCTCTCACTGTTCCTCCCCTTTGACACTCTCAACATGCTGTAGTCCACCTACTGGCTGAAAATATCTTTTCATTGATAATTTCAATGAAAGGCGCTTGTTCCGCTTTCCTTCCCAATTATACATTGTTTCAACCTTCTCTCTTAACTTATTGTAAAGACTGATTGATGCAATTTGACAAAATACAACTGTTTTAATATTACTTCATAACTATTGTTAAGATCTGAGACCATTTTCTTTCTTCAGAAAACTGACACCTCTGACTCAGAGTCCTATTAAATCCATAAAATGACTTGCATTTTTTCTGATGCTTTGCATGCTGGTAGGTCTCCTAAAAATCAACAGACTTCTCCTTTCGGCCACTCTAAAAGCCAGAACTGGACTCAATAATGGTCCATGGTTCCAGAGTTTTCCTTGGCAAAGTAATCTCCATCTCTTCTTGCTGCAGATTATAGAAACGTATAATCAACCCAGGAAATTCTACACTTCAAATAAAAAAGTGTATTGCTATTTCCGTATGGCGCTTTTAGGGCTGTGTAGTTGAATCCACAGTTTGTGTTACTGTCAGTCACGGGCAGACCTGAGGGCCTTATTGGTTCAAACCATATAGAGTAATAACAGTGGATGATCATGTGGGGGTTGTCCAGATTTTAAAGGAAATATCCTAAGTATGTGTCCAGTGGTAATCCAAAAAACAGCAGTTTTATGAATACAATCAAAAAAAAAGTATCTCGTGTCCTATAGGCCTGGATGCACAAAAGGAATTAGTATCTGAATGAACACAGACATAAAGTTGATTAGGTCTATCCAATCTGAGAGGAACCAGAAAAAAATAAAGAAAATAATCTGGGGAAGGGGCAGCAAAGCAGGAAATTAGTAGAAAAACAAGAGCTCGGCAGATCCTGGTTTCCTGTTTTAGGGGGAAGGCCAGAGTACGTTTGGGGCCTGTGTTACAGAGCCCCCATTGTGAGCAAGTGTGTTGAGGAGTAGGGAGGTGGGGTCTACGGGGCCATACACAGGGACGATTTTTCTTAGTGCTGAATCCCCGAACCCACCTGCCCCTCCCTACAGGGGAAAGCTAGCTAGTAAAAAAAAAAAAAAAAAAAAAAAAAAAGGAGAAAAAGGAAACTGTAAAAATAAACGAGCAAGGGCCTCTGCAAGAGACGCCAACCAGACAGGAAATGACACACGGCACAAAAATGGTCTCCACTGACCTTTGTCAGGAACCAAGGTACCAGTTAACCCCCTTTGCTTTTCTCCAACATACCTTTAATCCATAGACATATATGTTTCTGGCTTCAGAGTGGAGAAAAATACAACTATCGTTTACAAATTAGCCCTATAATACCAAGTCTTTCCATTCAAAAAAATTCCAGCAACAGGAAATTCTTGATTCCAGTCTGGTGTTAATGAGTGGCCATTCCCTGGCTTCACTCATTTTCCCAGCTCCCTCCAGGGCCGGGGCCTTAACAATGTCAGCACTCCAGTCCCTGCTGCTGTGCTCCTGATAATGGAGCACTCCATGTCTGGGGCGCTTTACAGACCATGTCTTCATTATTACCTTCTCGCTGCCCTACAAGCACGTCGCTCCTCTCCAGTCTGCATGGGGCCCTGGTGCTCATCCCCTGTACCCACAGAGCGATGACTCTTCAGAATGGCAGAGGACCAGCCCCATTGATCAGGAGGAGTTTGGAGAGGAAAAAAAGACATTCTTAAAGGCAGCCTCTGGTGTTAGGCCCAGCGGTAGCAGACAAGGGCCCCTTTTGGGCTGGGAGTGAGCTCGAGTCTGTCACAATCCAATCATACAGGCCACATGTGGCGAAGGGTATAAAGCACAGCACTCAGAAGGTTACAAAGCATAACTCAAAAAGAAAGGCCATCGTCACCATAATAATGTGTCGCAACCAATCGTGTAGCTTTTCGAAGGAGGACATGCTGCAGAAAAATAGGATAATGAAAAAATTATAGCTACATTTGAAACTTCTTGGATTTTAGGCTGTGATATTTTCATGCCCTTTGAAGTATTTCTTGTCTCTTCTATTATCCTCTTGCTTGGTGACAACTGTTGTCATCAGTGTCAAGGCCTCTGAGCTGTGAAGCTGTTGTCAGAGAGGGCGCTGTCTACTGCAGAGGGCACACAGACAAGTCATCGCCTGAGTGGGAGGCCTGCTGGTGCTGCAGTTTATGGGTTTGAAATTAGACAGTACGGGCGAGTGCTGAACATGAGTTGACATTTGGGCCACACTGAGGTTAAGTGTTCGGCTAGTGCTTCAAGTCCTGTTGCATCTTGGTGAGCTCCTTCACATTCCCCAGCTTGGTGATAAGAGAGTGTATCAGAGGTGCTGGATTGTTGATACTCTTCAGGCCAACACACACACAGCACTGTACCCTCTGACGCCGGACAGGAAATGCAGATGTTTGATGTGTATAGTTAGTTGAATATACAGCAGGTCATAAAGATCACTTTTTAAAAGGCTCACCTTCAGAAAGTTTAAGGAACTTATCAACTTCACTCTGTGACTGTTGGGCTCTCTGCATGATTCATGGGCATAAAACTTCTATGTCTATGTGTGTGTGTGTACAACTATCTTTATGAGAGCAACTTTGAGTTTTAGACCATTGCAGTGAAGACATTTTGGGACATTTGGCCAGTTCTTACTTTCTCAAAGCATTCAGAGGGCTGTTTGAGGGTTAAAATTTGGTTTAAGGGTTAAGGCTAGAATTTGGTTTAGGTTGGGGTAAGGGTTGGAGTCGGGCACTTAGTTATGATGGTTAAGGTTAGGGTAAGTGGCAACAGAATGCATTATGTCAATGAATGACCTCACAAAGATAGCCATGCAAACATGTGTGTATGTGTTTGTGTGTGGCCTGGTGCAGATTATAGCTTGGATCATGCATCTATGTGTCACAGTAAGTCTCTTGGTAAAACTATATCTAGCTCCTCTAAGAACAGCAAAATCAGCTTGTGTGTTTGTTTGCATGTTTATGTGTGTTCAAGTTATGTTTGTTTAATTTATTGTTTATTGTATTGCCTATTGACTATTTACTTTTGACAATTTTACTGACATTGAGATCTCTAATCCAAGAGAGACCTAGAGAGAGATAGTTCAGCAGAAGATGAAATACAAACACAAATAGTACCTCCTGATAGTTCACTTATGCGAATTTTAACATTTATACTTGGAAAGGGATTTTAAACATCTTAAAATCCAGCAATGCGGAATTTCAGTATTTTTTTAATTCATTAAATGTATTAAAGATTCCAGAAAACAGTCTTTCTAAATAAATGTAATATTCCCACGTGGCTATGTTAGTTAGTGAGTCTTGAGATATGCTCCAGGAGACTAGGAAAGATGTACAATAATTTGTAAGTAAGTTATGACAATAAATTACATTTAAGAATATACTCATAAAAAAAAAAGAATAAAAGTATAGTGTGCATCTTTTTGAGAATGAGACCCATATCCTTGATGAGTAGGAAATGTATCTCTCATTTATCACCTGTAATAAAATGCAATACACAAGGATCAATGGCATGATGTTATGTTAGAGTGACATAAGAAGCATTTGAATACAAGATATCCCCACCCTCAGCTCATCCCATCACATAGCCCACTGACATCTCATACATTCACACAAGGGGGCTTAAATTTGGGCACATGGTTAAGTTTAAGAAAAGATTGTGGTTTGGGTTTAAATGAGTAATTTTACTGAAGAAATGTTACTTGTGTCACATAACTTAAATGCATTATGTAATTAACTTACTTGCCTTACTTTTTACTTCATCACATCACCTCCTTCTTTGGCATAGGTCGTCACAATGCCAAAGCCAAATGGGCTTGTGCGTATCTCTCTGACACCCGACAGCTTTGACGAAACAGCAGTATTTGACGCCCTGGTTATGAGAACGATCTGATATCTCTGTGTGCAAGAACAAACATGACAAAATTTGTGGTTTAATCTTTACCTTTTGAGACTAATGAAACACAAAGTTTGAGCAAAAGATCACCATCTAGTTACTGAATCGGGATTTGGTCTTTATATAGGCTCTGCCTTACACTTGCAGCATCATTCTAATCCAATGGTAAATGTATGTTTGAGTGCATATACTGAAGGTCAGTGTCACACAGCAAACGCATGCTTTTGTGTGTGTGTGTGTGTGTGTGTGTGTGTGTGTGTGTGTGTGTGTGTGTGTGTGTGTGTGTGTGTGTGTGTGTGTGTGTGTGAAAAGGACAGGGAGGGAGGGAGAGACGGACCTCAGAGAGAGGAAATAGTGGGCAGTGCCTCGTCTTTCAGCGCCGCACTAATGAGCCCCGGGACACACAGACTGGAAACAGCAGTATTGTTCTCGCCTCCCGCCCTGGTCAACAAATGCTATAGAGCTACTGACACACAGAAACACATGTATATTCAGAGTGGGACACGAGCACACAAAGATTACCACATACATTGTGACAGACCCCCGAGGCCACACGTACACATAGTAACACACTGACTCCTCTTTGATTTGATTGGGAAAATGTGTGCAGAGTTGTTGTTTTTTTTACTTCTTTGTCAAAATCATAGAGGTGGAAATATTTCCACCTTTTTAAAAAGCTATGAAATTGTTGCAAAAGGTTCTGTCTGACGAGCTGGCATGCAGTGCTGTCCGAGGCGACACGACACACGCCTGTTGGTCTGAGGCCAGGGATTTTTTTTTTTTTTTCTTTATCATTATAACCTGTCTCCAATCCAAACATGAGCGATGGCTTGGAGAGACCAATCGCAAAACCCCTGATCTTTCGACTATATCCCAGCCATACCGCACGGTGTAATTTGTTGCTGGAAGCCATTTTCTTAAATCTTAACTCTCCTTGCCCTAGTTTGACCAAAAAAAAGCTCATCTCTTGGAAAGTGGACAAAACAATGGTTAGGAGATGCCTAGGGTTGCACATGGTGTGAGGCAGCATGGGGAAGAGCGGTGATGACAAATGATCTTTGCGGAAAACTGGACCAGAAAGTCCCCTGAGGTATTCTTTACCAATGAGGCATCTTGGTTAAAAGATAAATACAGCCACTGCAGTGACGCTTGTGAACTCCTGTAAGGAAATCCTCCCCTGCGACTGGTTCGATGGGAGCTTAAATGTTTCATGCTGCAGGAACATGGATCGCATGTCCTGTCCATAACCATCCATCTCCTGACCTGATTTAACCTTGCTATTCCCACCTGGCCAATAAAAAAACTTGGATTCAAAATCAAATGCAGGTTCGCTGATGGAGAGGTTCATCTGGCTGAATAGTTTAACACATGGGTGTGGGTGTGGACGGGGAAAAGGATGGAGATAAGTGCAGCAGGCAGTGTGAAATTAGATCTTCAAAGGCAGCTGCAGGAAGGAATATAGTTTGCATTGGTGAAGTTTATCGTGGGAAGAGCCACTTTAAAACAAACAGAAAAATAACAGAACCTCTTGCTTGCAGTTTTAGACTCCACTAATATTTTATGTGGTTGTGTATCTATCTGTGTGTAGAGGTATCCTGCTGGGTCCTGCTGGAGGAGGCATGTTCCCCCTCCACTTCATTTTAAATTTGAAAACGCGTTCTCTGAAAGTGTTGAAAGAATTGTTCATTAATAAACTTTCTTTCAGTAAGACAAGAAAACTGTTCCCACTCTTGAGTCCATACTTCTACCAAAAACCAAAAATCTAAGTGTAAAAACAATAATTTGCTGATTTCCTTGGGGTTCTTCTGTGCAAACCTACTTCTTGGCTTTGAGTGGAAACTTCCTGGAATCTCTGCTACTTGCTTAACAAATATACTGCAGGCCAAGAACTACACAGTACCCCCCTTTTAAAATGCAGCTGTCATCTTTACACTTTGGTTTTTGTAAGGAATAAACAAACAAGAGTTACCTTGTAAATTAGTGAACTTTAGTGGTTTTTAGGGCACACCCTGGCTAGCTGTTTAACCCCTGATTACATTATGTAAATTTTGAACTATACCTTCGTCAGCATCGTCTCTACATTTCTCAGTGATCTAATATTTTCTCTCTCCCCAGGGACCTCAAGCACAACTTAATCAGCACCATCATGCCAGGAGCCTTCCACGGCCTGTCTGAGCTTCGGAAACTGTAAGTAGATATTTGCAGGATTCACATTAACACAAATTGTAAACGATTTTTTTTCATTCATTTAATTTTTAATTGAAATGTTTGGCATGAAACAGATGATGGAGTTCAGTTTTATTTATGATTGTTTACCAGATCGACAGTAGCTGAGACAAACCCACATCTAAACTGTTTTGGCAGCTCATGGCAGATGTCATGTGTTATATTGAGCTCCTGGTGTTAGCGTGAACATAAAGGCCTCCTTCACTAAATGTTTCTGGGCTCTGGGATGTCATGTCTTTGGCCCGCTTCATCTCTGAGGTAACCTCAGTGCTGCGCTCAGGCTCCTCGCACATCACTGAATGTGGCAAGGCGGCTGTTTGCAGCCGTTAGCTGCTCACTCCCGGTGTTTTTGGACACAGAGGTCTGGTTGCAGCGTGGTTCGAAAAACTGTTCGTCTGGGCTGCACCGCGTGACTCCCAGTCCCTCCTCCCCCTACTTGTGTTTTCCCTGCAAGGTCTGGGGCTTCTCAAAACAAACAGGGGGAGATAAACACATGCTCTGGACAGCTCTCTACTGGGTCGTGTCAGAGGTGCAACAGAGCAGATCCCTCTCTGGCTGCAGCTATACATCACACTCAGAGGTGGACAGCAGAACAGGGGCCCTGCTTATACCCCACTGCTGATCATTTTTTACCCGGGTCCCATGGAGGCCTGATAAGAGAAAGTGGGACTGTTAGCCTGCTTATTCAAATTCTTAACTTTCTAAGGCTTGGAAAATATAATTGCATATTGTAGTAGAATTTAATATAAAGGTACTAGAGACAAAGAAAACTCTTAATTGCTACTTATTTAATCATTAAGACTGTGAAAAAGGTCCTGCAAAGTTTTACTGGTAGGCTATGTTGTATGGATATGTCATATTTAATCAGAAAGAGACAACACATCCCAATCTGCGGCTGAGTGGTCGAGACAAGCCCTCTTAGTTTGAAAATAACCAACACATTCCTTTGTCTCTTCACACTTTTAGCGAGCTTTCCAACAACCGCATCGGCTGCCTGACTGCAGACATGTTCCAGGGGCTGACCAATCTCACTAAACTGTAAGAGATAGATGAATTGATTCCATAAAAATATTGTACTCTCCGAGTTGTGTTGAAGCTATTGAGTTAACATGTCTGATATGTGTTGTTAGAAACCTCTCTGGCAACATCATATCGACCTTGGATCCTGGAGTGTTCGAGGAGCTGCCGTCCCTCAAGCTAGTGTGAGTATTAAACTTTGTCGGCACTTTAAATTAACTCTCACATCATATAATTTAATATGAATACAACAGTAAATATTCTAGACAAAAATAACATTTAGTTTTCAGTTCATGTTTATTTTGAACTGTGTTTTCAATGGCTTCAAGTCTGTATGAAAACTCAATTAAGCCAGAGGGATGTATTTCACATGCATTTATTTAAATCTTGTTTTTTTTTCATCTTCACATGGTTTATAGCTGAAAGCATATTACTTTGGCTTTTATAAATCAGAAGATAAGTCTGTCACCAAACATTTCAGATCTGCTGGTGCTTGTTTTTTATGTACATTACTGCCTATCCTAAAAAAAAAAAAAAAAAAAAAAAAAAAAGTGAGTCAATCAATCTTAGGTTGCAAATAATAAACCTGTTATATGTAATGGCTGTATCTCAACATTGGGTATCCCTTAAAAAAAATCTAGCCTTTTAGTATTTTTCATGTTAAGGGATGTTGATGCTGTAATAAACAACGAGAGCTAAAACTGTATCTGAGCATTGAGTGCTATCTGAAAACTCTTCCATGATAAATAACCATTATTTCTCCCTCCAGGAACTTCAACTCGGACTACCTGTCATGTGACTGCAGCTTACGTTGGGTCCCGGGCTTCTTCCGCAGCAGTTCAGCGCGGCTGGGGGACGAAACCCTGTGTGCCTACCCACGGAGCCTGAAGGGAAAGCCTCTGCGTGGACTGAGGGAGAGCCAGCTAAGCTGTGGTGAGAGCCTGGCTACCGTGAGGCATATGAATGAGGCAGTTTATCACTTTATTTCAGAGAACATTGGACTAACAATAACAATGCACTCTTAATAACATTCGAGATCTTCTCAAGCTGTTTTAAGAACTGATAGACCCAAAGGGTTGACAGAAATTCATCCCTGCAGCTTAGCAGGAACATATTTCTGAAACTATCAGCGGGCTATGTTGACAGCTAATCCTGTGGGTTGCATTTACGAATTGTTGCAGTCTGCATCCAATCAGCTCTAGAACAGCAGACTCATTATAGCTTCTGTGGAAACATTTAGCTGAGGTTGGGTAATGAGAGAGCAGCAGAAATAATTCCGAGTGATGTGTAATGGTCACATCTGTGTCTCTTCTCACCATGTCGCTCAGAGGGTCCTCTGGAGCTCCACACCCTGTCGCTGCTGCCGTCCAAGCGTCAGGTGGTCTTCAAAGGCGACCGGCTGCCCTTCCACTGCACCGCTGCTTTGGTGGACAAGATCACCACCTTGCATTGGCGTCACAACAGTCAGCTGGTGACCTCTGACCCTGAAATGGGTGTCCAGCTAGAGAATAGCGTGTTGCATGACTGCACCTTCATCACCAGGTGCAGTAACCAGAGCTATACAGGCTCTCTGAGTGCTGTCTGATGATGCTGCCTTTTCTTCACGATTAAAACATTTTTGTGCAAAAACAATACTGAGTGAATAAAAAAAAATAATGTTTTACTCATTAGGACAGTATGTGGGAATAATGTGTTATAATGTGCTGTCCTCATCATCTTCCTCCAGTGAGCTTATTCTATTCAACGTACATGTGGAGGCGAGTGGAGAGTGGGAGTGTGTGGTTTCTACTGGGCGGGGCAATACCTCTCACACTGTTGAAATAGTGGTGGTGGAGAACAGTGCCTCCTTCTGTCCAGAAGACAAAGTTGTCAACAATCGTGGGGAGTTCAGGTTAGTTTCAATATTTTGTAATATATTATATATTGCACTGTACACATTATATTGTATAAATTAATGCAGAACTAAATATTCATCTGTGGTTTTAATCCCTAGGTGGCCAAGAACTCTGGCAGGCATCACCTCTCATCAGTACTGTCTGCAGCTGCGTTACCCTTCCCTGTCTGTCGAGGGTGGCATGGAGCAGAAAAAAGCCTCCCGATACTGTGACCGGTCTGGGAAGTGGCAGGACGGTGACTACTCCGACTGTCACTACACCAATGGCATCACTCGCGTCCTGCACACCTTCATTCTGGTCAGTGCCACAGTGCATGGTTCCTGTTCAGTAAACACCATGTAGATTCAGTGCCATGAGGTGACACCTTATCACTGCTCTTAAATTTCAGAGGCCCATCAATGCATCCAACGCGGTCACAGTGGCACATCAAGTGCGTACATACACCCTGGAGACTGCAGGTTTCACTGACTCTGTAGATGTGATGTACGTGGCACAAATTCTGGAAAAGTTTATGGAATATGTCCGACAGCTGCGAGAGGTGAGTAAGCTTTTAATGCTGATATAAAAGGTTGTTGTTTTTTTTACAGGTACATCTGTGATGTTACCATCCTTTTACATTTCTGTGTGTGCGTTTGTTCCAGTTGTCGGAGGTGATGGTCGAGATGGGCAGTAACCTGATGCAAATAGATGACAAGATCCTCGCCCTCGCCCAGAGAGAGAAGAGAGCCTGTAGCTCCATAGTCTACTCTCTAGAGACACTGGCATGGCCTCAGCTGCACAGTCATGCTCAAGACTTTTCTATGGTGGGGACGATCAACCTGTTTTTTGTCATTTTAAGCTTTTTGTTAACAGAGCAAGTAGAGCTTCTTAACAATTACACCAAATATATATACAGTTAATTGTGACAGCAGAAAATAACGAGTAATTTATGAAATTTGGGAGTTGAATGTAATTGCAACTTTGCTGTAAAAATGGGAAAAACTCCTTACCATATTTGATATGTACAGGTATCTAAGAACATTGTGATGGAGGCCCACCTAATTCGACCAGCCCACTTCACTGGTATAACCTGCACTGCATATCAGCGTCGTGAGGTGTTGACGGGAAGCCAGGGAATGGAAATGCCAGAGTCTGTCCATGAGCAGCCGCTTCATTTCCGCTGCAGTACTGGCTCCCATAACACCTCCCTCAACAATTTTCCCCTGAAGGTGAATGATAAGTATTCCTTCTCCCATTGTTCCCTCGTTTATTAGATACTGTGCCATTAGTTACCAATTTTATCTACATTGACAGTTATCGAGGTTCAATAGTGGATTTCAACTAATATATGATTTGCATGCATCTCATGTTTTATTTTTCCAGAATTGTGTGGCGCTGGCCTCTGTGACTCTTCCAGCTACTCTGTTTCCTCCTGATGCTACTGCAGACTGTAAGCTGCAGTTTGTAGCCTTCCGAACTGGCAGCTTTTTTCCTCTGACTGGGAACTCAAGCAACACGGTTGAACACTCCCGCAGACGGAGTGTCAACACTCCTGTCATGTTTGTAGGCCTTGGTAAGGAAGTATAAAAAAAAAATGTTTTAAACTAATCAAGCAAAATAAATAAATATGAAATTTCTTCAATCCATCTTCAGAATTGTGCCCTGGTCTCGGTTGACTGTAATGCTTTTCTTATGGTAGCATTGTATGTGATGTCATATCTTGTCTATGCCATTTCCCATTTTTTTGTCAAAAAGTAATATAAAAACATGAGTCAGGTGAAGGGAAGGTAGAAAAATTATCATAAATGGACTTAACTAAAATACAAATAAATTTACAAACATTCTTGCCTGAATTTTCAATTTAATGCACATCAGTGTAGTTTTGTATTGATAATTTCATTCCTCCCTGTGACAGATGGTTGCAGCATATGGAACTACTCGGAACCCATCTGGGTGTCACTGCGACACTTGTCCCCTGGTACTGATGCCGTGGCAGCACAGTGGAGCCTTCAGGGACTGGACAGGCAGGGAGGCTGGAGCCAGGAGGGCTGTCAGCTGGTCCACAGTGACGGCAGCACCTCCACGATGCGCTGCTCTCTGCTTAGCAACTATGCTGTGCTGCAGGTAGTACAGCGTTGAATATTTAATCATTCAGTCGCTGAGGTTGAATGTGTCTTTCATTTGACTTGTGTGATTTTTTTTTTTCTAGGAGGTGCCTGATTTCCCCAACTCTACACACATCTCTGTAAAGGCGCTCCACCCTATGGTCTATGCCTGCACTGCAGTGCTCCTCCTTTGCCTTTTCACCATCATCATCACACATATCCTGCACCACAGGTACTGTAGTGTACATGCAACACATGTGTTGCTGCTATTGGGTATTTGTTTCCTCTTGTCATTAATTGTTTCTGTGCTCCTACAGTTCGATTCACATATCGAGAAAAAGTTGGCACACACTGCTGAATACCTGCTTCCACGTCGCCATGACAACAGCAATCTATGCAGGGGGCATAAGCTTGACCAGCTATCCAGTAGTTTGTCAAGCAGTAAGTTATTGAATTTGCACAGTTTCATAATTTTTGGACTTCATCTATTTTTAATGGCATGTAAGCTTGATGACTGATCTGACTGCATCTACATGACAGGTGGGCATTGCTCTGCATTACTCCTCGCTGTCGACCCTGCTGTGGATTGGAGTCAGTGCCAGGGTCATTTACAAAGAGGCTCTGTGGAGAATGCCACGGCAGCCGGAGGGAGAGCCTCTTGCTCCACCTACTCAGAGACCTATGCTCAGGTCAGTGAGCAAGCCACAACTCACTTTCGCCCACATCCTGCACCTTGAGATTATTGTTTGCTGTCAATACGGTTTATGTTTTAGACAGATGCAGGACTTCTTGTGCATGGCCACCCAAACTGCGCACCAACAGAGGCGGTCATTGTGCCCAACAATCAAAGTCCCTCTGTTTTTTAGAAACTTTGTGGGGGCATAACAGAGTATGGGGGAAAAAAGCCATGAGGCCAGAGCAGTGGAGGGGAGGAAAGTCTGAGAACAACACAACAGAAGATGTGAGAGTTGTCATAAATCTGAACAGGGTGATTCAAGCGATGTCTTTTCCAATATTCCCTTCTATATCTGGTCCCGCTTTCCTGCCCCTGTGATCTGGAAGCTGCAGTGCCCCTGACCTCACGGGACCTCCAGCCAGTCCCTTTGTTGCCCACTCAGCCATATGGGACCAGGCTGCAATAAATCACATACTTCTGCTGTCAATATTGACCCTTGTAACACTCTGCCCACAAAGAGAAAAATCACACAGCGATGTTCAGATTATAGACAGCCAGAGACATTAAAACACAAAAAGGAAAATTACAATGTCATGCACACTTGAAAAACATCATAGCAGCCAAAGGTCATACAGCGTCGCTGTGACACAGACAAGAACTGTTCTTCACTTCTGAGACTGAAGCTAGGAGCTTATGTTTAACATGTTTTCTCTGTTATTCAAGGTTTTATTTGATAGCTGATGGAGTTCCTCTTATCATTTGTGGGATCACTGCTGCTGTCAATGTCAACAACTATGGAGACAACAGCTCTTAGTAAGTACTTCTCTTTTTATCCTGCAGGCATTGTGCCTTTGACTTTGTCTTGTGTTGTTGGTGCTGTAGTGAATAATTCTCTGAGATTTGTTGAATACACAAAGATGTCCTTGTTTTGCACTGACTCCTCGGCTGTCTTTTCTGCCTATTGCAGCTGCTGGCTTGTCTGGCGCTCCAGTCTGGGGTCTTTCTTTGTCCCTGCTGGCCTAGCGGTGTTGGTGACCTGGATCTATTTCCTGTGCACTGTGTTTCGCCTGAGGCACCGTGTGGCCAAAGAATGCACAGGAACCACGCTGTCCTCTCCTGTGACTGAGAGCCATCCTGCGCTGGCAGGAAGCACCAGCCTGCTCTCCACAGACTCCGTGGTGGGAACTATAAACCCAGTTGTGCCTCCAGAGGACCAGTACTCCCTGAAGACACAGTTCTCTGTGTTGGTGGCCACCCACTTCCTGTTTGTGGTTCTGTGGTGTTGTGGAGCCATGGCAATGTGGCTAACAGGCCACACCAGCTTGTTGTTCAGCTGTCTTTATGGAATGACTGCCATAGTTTTGGGGGTGTTCCTGGTGGTGCACCACTGTTTCCGACGTCTGGATGTTCAGGCCTCATGGCTGGCTTGTTGCCCTGGCAACCGACGCTCCCATCACATTTCTACTTACACACACACCTGCACTACCGGGAGTGGAGTGCAGACGTCTGAGCAGGGATCCCAGCTTTTCATCAACTGCCATCCTCCCGGTGACTCTCACAACTCATCATCAGCCAGATCATCATCGACGCCGAGCGGGATCAGCAGCGTGGGCCCGGGGCCCTGCAAGCTCACCAACCTGCTACAGGTGGCACAAGAAAATCCAAACAATACTTCACGTGTCCCTGCAGGCAACAACACTGTCACCAGCAATGACAACATCACCAAGCCAACAAACAATATTCTGCCTACCATTAACTCTGCTGCCCCAGTGCATCCCCAGAGAAGGAAAGTGAGTAGCAGAACTAAACAAGGAAGTAGTCAGTATTATCATCGGGGTGAGGGCAGAGGTCACTATCGTCTCAAAGCTCTAAGGGCTGCAGGAGGCGGAAGTCTTGGAGCTTTAGGACCCACAGGGTTAGACCACCTCAGTTCGTCACATGCTGTTTACAAACAGGCCACGAGTGAGAATGGCAGCATCCACCACAGCCTCTCAGAGAACCAGGCCAGCCCCTTGACAAATGGGAAACGGGTGGGAGAGTCGATGGCCACTAGCCCGTCGGAGGGAAGTGACGGGGGCAGCAGCGGGAGTCGTAAACCGTTCCCCCTGCTGCCGTCTATGGCCAGCAGAGTGGGCATGCACGGTGCTCAGAGACGATGTGCCAGCAGAGACAATTTGAAACTGGCAGCATCCGCAGAGCGCGAAACCAAACGCTGCTCCTACCCTTTGAACAGTGTCACCACCACTGTGCCAGGGGCCGCAGCCCCTAATGGCACTCTGAAAAACTCAGTGCTCGAGCTGGAGCAGGACATGAGTGGCACAGACCAATCCCAGAGCTCTGTTGGAATGAAGAGTGGTTTGTGGAAAAGTGAAACCACAGTATAAACTATACTTACATGTGAACATCTATGCATGACCTTAATGAACTCTTAAATGACTAGGTTATGTTTTAATGGTCTCTTAATAATTATATAATTTAAGATATAATATCACGAAGGCATCCAGGACCCTAAACTGGTACTTTTGCCTCTGTAGCATTGTAAGAGTTTGCTGTGAAAGGGTAAAAAAAAAATAAGGCAGGTTTTTTTTTAATGTCATTTTCAAACATAAGATACGCTCTTATTTTATTCACTTTCCAAAACAAATGTACAAGATATTTCTGAAATTGGCATATAATGTTGATTTTGGATCTCTAATGAAAGCTTTATTGTTTTAGGCGTGATTTTTCTATGCATATCAACTATAGCATGAAATGGAATACAAGATGGTCTATTTCCAAAATACAGCTAGATGCATTTAATCTGTGGACAACTTTTCACCCTTATGTTTGCTTCAAGTAATTGTTTGTGTATGCTCATGTATGCACTTAGATGTTTTTTCGTGTGTATGTGTGTGTGAGTATTTGTGTGAGTGTGTGGGTGTGTGTGTTCGCACGTACAGTTGGAGAGGATTTGCATGAATGTGGCTGTACAGAATCTGAGTGAATTAAAAACGCAATGCGAGACTTTTGATGAGAGAAAATGTTTCCTTTGTTTCTATATATCAGCAATGATACAGATTCCCATGTGTGACAAATTCATGGGGGGAAATATTTGGCTTTGTCATATCCAACCACAATCTTTACTTTTAGCAGAGGAACTTTTTTGAACTAATGCCTCAATGACTGCCCCCTCCTGGATAGCAGAGGAACTTTTCACTCATTGTTAGGGATTAAAAATGTTTTAGCCTCACAAATTAGCAACATCTCGTGTTTTACAGTGGCATACTTATCTAACCCAAGTCGACTTCAAAGTAAACTATAATCTTAGTGTAGTGATTTATGCACATGTCCAAAATTCAAACAGTAATTTGCCGTCACAGTGGAGGACATTTACAAAGGCCTGAAGCCATACTTCTGCTTTTTAATCAGTTTGACACACTTGCAATTTAGGAAATAACATTAACAGGAAATAGCATTTCTACTATGCAGCTTATCGTCATGGCATTTTCCGTTGTTCATTTTGCCACATACTGGATGTTGTTACTCTTGAGTGTTTTAATATGGTCAAGCTGCAGTGTACATTCTGTGCAGTACGAGCTTATTCTGATCCTCCTATGGAAAACAAATATACACATTAAGGTAGAATTGTCTAACATGATTCAGTCTAAATTTCAGGAGGTACATAAAGGTCTAATATTAACTTTGCCTCTGTATCAGTAACTATGATTATAATCATTTCCAAGCTGCAAATATGCCGAATATGTGTTTATTTAAAAGTTATAGGACAGTTTTTGAAAAATTGTTCATTCTTTTCTATTTGGTGCCAAAATTTGTGTTATATTACTGAAATATAGAGACATTGTCGCTCGTTGTTTTTTCAAAAGTTCACGTTTCTAATTATTTATAACTGCATTTTAAAGTTTGCGAAAAAATGAAACTTTCAGTCTGGGGAGTGTACTCTATTCTGCATATCATTCAAGCCTACAAAATCCATGAATATGAAATATTTTTTATTAACATTATGTCCCAACTATTTAAGGGATTTTAGATATAAATATATCTAAACTTTTATTGATGAAGTCCTGGTGGAAAGAACAAGTTGTAGATACTAAAATGTCAGTGGGAGATAAAAGATAAAGTGATTTAATCCTGCCTTTTTTTTTGATGGTTTAATGCATTCAATGATTCATAACCGGAGCTTCCTCAAACAAACAACACTGTCATGTGATCAGTTTGTGTGCCAAAACATTCCACTTAATAAGAAAAAAAAACATTTTACTTGTGCATATTATATATATTTTTTTTATATATTTTTGTAATACATTTTTCAAGAAACTTTAGACGTACAACCAAATCATTCTGGACTCACAATAATCTAAGAAAACGAATTTGTCTGGAAATGTTCTGTCCTGTAAGTGCTAAATTAGCGTCGCTGCACTCAGTTCAGTATTAATTGTTCTACTATTCAAGTATTCTATGACTTTTGTGAGTGTAAACTGATTCCTGATCAGTGGCTGACAATAGTAGTTAACGGTCTGCGACGTGTCCACGCCCTCCTACTCCTGCTTGTCCAATCACTAACGAACATCGAAAACTGACAGATATATTAACCAATCAGGCACCTCTATATAGAGCATGGGTGGGAATTCATAACATCAGGGAAGTGAACTCTTCAACTCAGAGGAGGCAGGAGCAGGGAAGAGAGTTGTGTTTATGAAAGCCTCCTAAGGGAATTAGTCGCACTGCAGCGATGTCCTCTTTGTGTTACCCGGGCGAGTATTTGCTTTAAATTGGTTAACCGAGTGTTAACTCAGCTGTTATTCGAGGCTTTGGGTGTAGTGTTACGCAGAGGAGAGATAAGTATTACGACATGAAACTGAGCTTCCTGGACTGAAGTCAAGCTAGGTGACCAAAGCCCAGAGCCGCAGAGGACGCCGAAGGTGAAAAACAGGAGTTCGGGGGGCGGACGGGGGGGGGGGGGGAAAGGTGACCCGAGACTCCGACGATTTTAAGATATACACGGATAAACTTTTGGCGAGGCTTTAACGGACTTTGGCGATGTCTCTGGCCGACCAGAGCCAGCATTGGTTTCCTACGAGTGTCCAGGTAACGGTGCATCAGGGTCGGAACCTGCGCGTGAAGGGCAAGAATGGCACCAACGACGCCTACGCCATCATCCAGGTGGCCAAAGACAAGTTCTCCACCTCCGTGGCGGAGAAATGTGTCGTCCCGGTGTGGAAAGAGGAGGCTTCGTTCGACCTGCCGCTCTTCCACCCGGGAAACGCCGAGCGCTGTACTCTGAATATCATTGTCATGCACCGAGCCCAGGTGGGACTCGACAAGTTCTTGGGCCAGGCTGTGGTAAACTTACTGGATCTTCATGACAACAAGTCTCGCAAAAAGACAGAGTAAGTTACTACAGTACATTTATGTCCAGTACGTTGTGTTAATAATATTTGTTTTAGGGGGTCCAAGGGTTAAACAAACGTGTATCTAGTCCAGACTGTTTTCTTCTTTTTAAGTTGAAACCATTTGTAACTCCAGTCACACATGCAGAATAAAACAAGTCCATCCAAATAAATCTAACATTAGTTCCAAAGTAAGGTAAGGACACTGTAAGCTTTAAAGTCTCGGCAAATCGCAATATCCTGAGAAACAACCCAACATTAGGTTGGTTTAAACCTAACCGCAGGCGCCTCTCTTCCTGGTATTCATTTATATTCATTTCCCTACATTATTTTTGAGTCTACATTTCTTTTTCCAGCAGGTCTCTCAAAACGGATGCAGCCAAACTGACCCCAGTTTGAATTTTCAAATATAACAGGATTATTTCCTTTAATTTCTTTATATAATTTTTCAAGATTTTATTTTCAGCGGGTGGTTTGTCTGCTCTTTCATCATGTTTTTTATTTTTTCTTGTTTGTCCCTTTTTACAAATAATGTTTATTTTCATTATAATTAATGTGTCGATTCTGTGAAGATGTTCAGTCATCTGGGTCGGAGTATATCTAAATCTATCTGAAGGCAGCTGGACTTGCTTGAGGTTCTTGAAGACGTCAACACTGAGTCACTGTCAAGAGCTTAAAAGCCTCCAACTTCCCACTAGTCAGTTAAAACTAAAGAGAGGTGAAACTTCCTCCAGAATCTCAAGCAAGTCCACTTGTCCTCAGATAACACTTCTCAGTTAATCATTGAACTGTTTGGTCTTTACAACATCAGCAAATGGTCAAAAATGTCAACCGGTGTTTTCCAAAGCCCAACGTGCAGCCCAAAGTGTCTCGTCTTGTCCTGACCAACAGTCCACAACCAAAAGATATTCAGTTTATTGTCATGGAGGACTAAAGCCACTAATCGTTGCACCACTAGTCTGTTTAACCAACTGGTGAGTTGGATTTGTCCCGAATTATGAAACCTTATACTTCCATTATTGGGACTCCAGCAGTGGTTAAATGTTGTTGATATTCAGTAGTAAACTAATTACAAAGTTGGTGTCTCAACATACACGCTACAAAGCACATGCAGTCCCTCCTCTCTACAGTGTTATTAATATAAATATACATGATTTATTATAACATACTGCTGTTCGATATCATATATCAAATCTTAGTAAATGTTCATTGTAGGAAAGTTCCATTGAATCCAAGAGACAAGTCATTGACTTTTCATGTCTCCACTGTGAAACCTACCGTTGAATAATACATAGAGTTTACTTGACATTTATATTGGCTGTTGGGGAGTTTTGGCATCGCAGAAGACACATATGAATAATTCAGTTATGCCGGGGCACATTTTGTTTATACACCTCAAATACGGTGCAATTGAAATAAGTCAGAAACAACCTATTAACAGTGACACGTGAGCATGTTGCTTGACTTTCTCTCCTCCTTCCTTGAATTACTGTCTGGAAGGGAAAAACGGAAAACATGGCGCTGCTGGGAAAACAGTCTGAGACTGTTCTTCCCTCTGCCTTGTCTGTCTCCATTGGACCAACCCTCAACGTTTGGCTGAGACGTTTACTTCATAAACTGGTGTGAAGCCAACATTCAGTCACTGCCAGCTCGATGATGGACGCCTATCTGGGAACGTCTTCTCGCTCTGCTGCCATTAATCCTGCGCATTCCTTGAGGCCATTCACTCACCCACAATACGTCTGCTCACACCCAGATGCGTTACGTACGTGACTCAAGATGACATGTGTGGTTTGACGTAGCTTGGGTGTAACGCGGGCGTAACAGGACTCAAAATGAAACATTGCGTCAGCGTCAACCACGCCCTTTTATGTAAGAGAAATGTTAAAAATAAAGCTCTTTTTTATTATAGACTTTGTTCCACTCTGGTAAACCCTTCTCAGGGTGGCCTTTTTTTTTTTTTTAATGTTGAAGTGACCTTCGCTAAAGCCCGAGTGAGCTGGAGGTTGTGAGTTCCGAGTGCTCCACCGAGCGCAGCCTCGACGCGGCGCAGGAATGACCTCATTCAGCTGGTTATTGTAGCGTCGTAACTGAAACATTATCTTTTGTTTGCTCGGTGTGTTTTCACAGGCTCGTGGCAAAGTTCGGTCCTTACTATTTTCTTCTCTTGTCAGAGCTCCTTCATGCTCCCCTGCTGGTCTTGCTCCCTCCGTCTCCTTTAAGACCCGACATGCAGGCAGCGTATTGGATGCTGCTGTTCCTGCCATGAAAGTGTGTGTGGTGTTGGATTACTATACTGCAGCCCTGTTGTGCCGATACGGTGCGTGACATTGAAGACTTTGTCTTGCAGCTGAAAGGAGATCCTACAGTCGCCTCGAATACAAAAGAGTGTACTCGAGATGAAATTTGCTTTCATGGCCGCGTATACGAGCGGGATTCAGTCACTATCACAAATAATCAAACAATAAGCTGAATAACAATCGAACAATCAAGTCTGCAGCTCTATTTGAGGACATTTTTAACCTGAAGAATTTATTCTTAATAATCCTGATCCTTTAAATATTCTTTGAACAGTTACATATTTAAATTTTGATCAAAACATTATTAATGATGACAGAAAAAGATTTACTAACTTGATTGTTGGATGTATAACATGTTAAAACAATCCATTTTTGAAAGCCAAGTTCAAATCTTCAGTTTGCTTGTTTTGTCTCATCTTAAAGTGTGAAACCCAAATTTACAGCCACATAGGAAACAGAGAAGCAGAAAATTCTCAGTCTTGAACCTTAAACCTGTGTATGTCTATTTATTTGTTTTTTTTTGTTTTTTAAAAACACAAAACAATAACTAACCCAACGCTGCTGTATGTTTTCCAACTAGTGGTTCAGATCCTTCTGTCTCTTCAGGAGGAGGAGATCTGGGTCATCTACATTTTCACATTGAGACCATGAGAGCTCGAACACAGCAGCAGAATACATTTCTTTTAGCTCTTCATTAACTTGGAGTCACAACATTGCACCGGTATCAGTTACTGTAGCGCCGGTTCTCCAGAGTCAGGTTCATTCGTTCAGACACAAGAGCCACAATGTTTATTTTGTAGACAAAAAAAGAGCAGAGCAGTCGCATGAAAACATTTTCCTGTCACCTTCAGTGAATTCAAACAAAGCTTTTCTTTTAAATTCGGAATTGTTCTTTAATAATCCTTTAAAGTACAATGAAATGATAATGTGCATGATGTCACTGGGTGGAAAACAATAACATTTTCGTGCAGCCTATCTATATTTACACCTCTTTATATTATTGACTGAGTCTATTCTGGCTCACAGAATGAACACGGGCTCTCTTGTTAATCATTACACATGAAAGAGAAGTGCCCTCGACAGTTGAACAGCGGGAACCTGTCCAGCAGGCCCAGTGAGCACATCAGGGGCACGGCTTTGTATTTCTATGCAAACAATACCCCGACAGCCTTTTAATATCCATATAAATGCATCGTGTTTTTCATTCATTCAACTGAACACACTGCTGTAATTGATGTACAACAACGACAAACAATTTCTCGATTGTTTTGCGGGAGTGTTATCTCTCGTCTTTGTGGCTTGACGTGGTTAGCGATTGTTTTTCTTGGCATTCTCCGTTTAGGGTGGGAGGTGAGGACTGTTTGAATTAGACTCAACTTTGATTACTGTCCGGCACCTCCCTGCATGTTTGAAAGTGTTTAAGGAATGTTGGGTCACTCCCATGCTTGTTTCCTGACTGTCCGTCTCCCCCCCCCCCCCCCCCCCCCTCCCCTCAAGTGTTTGTCTGGAAGTCTGCTGCACGACGACAAAAGGGAATGTTGCAACAGTAAACTATATGAACTGCAGATAGCTGGTTAACACCGCACCGGGTGGATATCTTCAGTATACCTCAGTTTATCTCTTAAAAGGATATATTGAACCTATAAGATCCACATATTATTGTACAAAAGATCATAGAGGAAATACACTTAGTGACATTTACTTTTAGGGAAACAATTGGAGGACTCCGCTGCAGAACTAATGCGTTTAAAAAGAAGAAAGGCTTCTCATAATGGACACTTCTGCTACAGGTCATTAGTGCATCTGATGGTAGCAAGGTTTGGATTATACAAGCAGAAAGAGCACATACATAATGGCACTAATTGCTTGTTTTGGCTTGCTTTTTGACGGCACTCTCCAGAACACTCTTACCTTTACCTCGCAGACAATAAGTGCTGATTCTATACAACAGAGAGGACATGAGGGGTCAGCCTGAACAAAGCTGTAATTGTCAGGCTTTTTCTGTGCTGTGCATACTGCTCTCAACAGGAACTGGTACAAGCTGCACATTAGTTAATGACACTCGCCCGTCTCCAGTCTAACAAAGACACGGCAGACTAATGCCAACAGAGTCGAAGCATGTCAAGTCGAAGTTATAAAGAGCCAAGTCATATTTGTAGGGGAACCATTTCCATTACACATTTTGTTATAATATTCATCTTGCGTATAACATCAATTAACTCACCTGACATGATCTAATATATTGCTTTGTTTACATGGCCGCTTTGAAGGACCTTAAAATCAAATTACAGTATAAAGATGTGGTTTTCTGACCGACAGTGCGAACCCCAAAGACATTTCATTTACAGCAATAGACTGTGGAACATTTGAGGAGCTGAAAACAGAAAAAGTCTGGCAATACTAATTAATTTTCTGTTTATCATTTAATCCATTTATTGTTTCATCTCTAATGCGCGTATTTCCCTGCAGCTTATTTTCTTTATAAACCAAATATTTTTTTAAACAAACCCTTTTTTTTTTGTCTCAGAAATGGCCACGGGCATTAAATAATTTCCCTTGTAGTCTGCACAAATACCCTTGTGTCATACATGTAATGTATATTAATAATGAGGTAGCACCTCAAAGCAGCATGCACTGAGGATGAGCGGAAATCTCGTTGCAGGATAATAATCTGCGCACAATAACAGAGTTTAATTATTTCTGAAGAAAATTGTTAGGATCTTCTAAATATTCCCATTTTAAACACGTTAAATTTTTTCTGTCATTTGCAGATGGTTTAAGTTGGTGGACAAGGCCGGTAAAGAGGACAAGGTGCGAGGGGAGGTGCTGCTAGATATTCAGTTCATGAGGAACAACATGTCAGCCAGCATGTTTGACCTTTCAATGCAAGACAAACCGCGCTCCCGCATCTCCAAGCTGAAGGACAAAGTCCGTGGGAAGAAGAAAAGTGGTTTCTCTGACTCTGCTTCAGCTATCGTTCCCTCCGTCAGCCAGGTCCTCACAGACAGTGAAGGAGAGGCTGATTCGCAGTCGCTCAATCAAACTCCGGGAGCAAAGAAAAAATCTAAACTCAAAACCCTCTTTGCCCCTAAATCCAACTTGCAGCGCAACATCTCGCAGTCCATGTCTACACTGGGGACACTCCCCGACAAGAATTCCTCTCTCAGTGGCAGCCGCTCATCTGGCCTCAATGCAGACTCCCCTGAAGGTAACTTAACCTCACGATACTCTTATTGTTTGCTGACTGTATTTTGACAGCTCTGGGTTTCCTCTGCTGCAATGTGCAATTTGAATAGTGCTGTTTTGCATCTTAACGATGACATGCTTCTCTGTCTCTCCTCCCACAGTGAAAAAGAAATTCAAATTCCTGGGACACAAGCGAACAGGCAGCTCGGACAGCAAGGGGTCTCTGGGTCCTTTCTCCATGCTGGGACGCTCCAAGCAGAGCAACAGTGACCTGAACAACCTGTGTATCAACGGCAGCCATGTGTACACAGAGGAGGCGGAGCCCAAGAGTGGATCTACACTCAGTCTGAACAGCTCTGGTCAAGGCTCGGTGGAGGACGTCCGCAAACACACCTCCGACCTCTCCGCAGACTCCTTTAAAGGCGTTCCCTCCAATAGGCCCGAGTCCACGGATACAGCTTTACTGGAGCAGCAGCGCCATCAAGAGGAGGAGGACAGAAGGCAAGCGGAAGCAAGGAGGCTGGAGGAAGAGGAGCGATACAGGGCAGAGGCCAAGAGACTGCAGGAGGAAGAAGAGCGCAGACAGCAAGAGGAGCAGGACAGGAGAAGACGCTTCCTGGAGGATGAAGCGAAGAGGAAGAAACGGAAGGAGGAGGAGGAGGAAGAGTGGAGAAGTCGAGAAAAAGAACGCGGCGTGCTGGAAGCGGCCGAAAACCAGAGGATCGAGGAGGAGCGGCGCAGAGCAGAGGAGCACAAACGTCAGGAGGAGGCCTCCATGAGCGACAGGCTGTCGACCCTGTTTGGAATGATCAGAAAGAAGGAGGAGAAAAAGGAGGATGCGCAGCAACACGCTAAAGAGGAGCAGCATCATCCCACCCCAGCATCTCGCACTGACTCCAGAGATCCCGAGAAACCCTTGTCCCGCCACTCCACCAATCTGTTTGAAGAAGTTCCCCTCAGTTCAGATCCTCCACTTGGCAGCAATGAGAGTCCGGCTGATCATCAGAATTCCAGCCGCAACCAACCAGTCCCCTCCTCCATGGTCTTCCTCAACCGCACTGCTAAAGTGTCTGCAGTCAAACCCAGGTAGGCCCTCCGCTCATCTGGTTGCACTAAATACTCCCAACAGGTTACTCTGCACGAATGTTAATGTTATCCTGTTATGACACGAGGGATGCTGTTGGTGGCTTGTGTTCATACTATTATTAGACTCTCTTGATTGGAATTGGAATTTTGTCTTTAATAGTCCTGCAAATGAAACTGCACATACTGACAGCTTTTTGATTTTATTTAACCACAAGATGGCCCAACTATCCCTGCACAAGCGAGAGGCACATTGAAGTGAGAAATCTCATTTCTGAAAACAAAAAACTTGTGTGTGTGTGTAATTAGTTTGATTTGCTCTCCGTCACGTCTGTCAACACTGAAACTGGGGAATTCCTCAACTTTCCGTCCTGGTTCTGTTCACCATGACTCGACCTTTTGGCTGTCTTGAATTACCAAAACTCTGAATTCCATCCGACGGTTGGCAGACCTGTTGGACCGGTTTGGTCTCTGGCCAGATGACTACCTGGGTGTGGCTTGTGTTTGTGAAGATGTTGTGGAACAAGTTGTGACCTTAACAGAGCTCATACGGAGCGGCTGAGACAACGGTGTTGCTTTCTATGTGCGTGTCTGGAGTGATTGGATTTTGCTTTTAGATTTGTTTTTGTTTTTTTATATATATATATATATATAATTGTTTGTGGACCTGATTTTGTTCGATTTCGATCATAATGGTAAGGTGATTGTGCTTGTTATTGCCTAAAAATAGAAACGGTAACCGCAAGGCACGTGAGTATCAGAAAGTTTTGTCTGCAGGTTTGACATTGAACAATGGACCATTTTATGACTAAATGATTTTGTCATCTTTAATGGCACCCCATTCTAGCGATACAGTCTCAGATGTGTGTTCTCTTTGTAAGATTTTGGAAAGTGGTGAACAATAACAAAGTAATACTTTCATGAAATATTGAAATATGGCTGCGTCTTGTTGGGTGATAGATAATGGGGATTTGTTAGTTCTGTTACCAACATATATACATGTGATATGCTGGTTAAACTGGTGAAGGGTTGTACATTGGTGACTTCAGGTAATCTTGTGGTCACACTGACCTGTAGGCCTTTGTTTTCACTCCCTGGCAGATTGCCTCAATCTTTGGAGTCTGAACCCGCTGACTGCATAAACCCCAGTCAGCCGTGTCCTTCCCCAGCCAACTCTGAGTCCACCCTCTCTAGTGTCCCGTCTGAGTCCCCCGATACTTTCTCCAACCTCCACTCATCCCTGACTCCACCAAACATAAGCCAACACCTGTCTGGTTCTCCTCTTGGCAGCACAGAGAATTTGTCGTCTGGGGGGTTTTCACCCACCATGGAGGATCAGAAGAGAAGAGCCGTACTGCCGCCCTCATATCCTCCACCCGGGGCCCGAACTGTGAGGCAGATCCAGAACCCTGCTTATGTAGAGGCAGATGAATGGGAACAAGGTACAAACACGTCTCTACCGCTTCCGGATTATGAAACCCTCTTTCCTCAGAAGAGACACGGAGTGCAAGGGCACACTCGGTGGGATCACGTGATCGCTCAGGTTAACCAGAAGCACAGGGACACACCAGAAGTTCTGGGTCCAGAGATGAGTGTGGATGGCCCAGAAGAGCATGAACCAAGGCCGTCCCTAACACGGGAGAGTCCCGCTGTGAGGATTTATCAAATACAACCTCAGGAGACCAAGCCCGTGTCAAAAAAGAAAGTGGCGGCCCCGGCTCCCCCTACACCGGTGGCACCTCCAGTCCCTCGATCTGTCGTAGACTCCAGTCGAAGCCGCAGCGCTGCTCACCAATCTCCCGTGAGGCCGAATCCGACAGCGGTCCCAACGTCTGCAGAAACTGACACGTCAAGCAGAGGGATGTCCGGAGACGAGGCGAGCGAGGCGCTGCACCCTTCACCCACAGTAACACCTGCACCCAGACCACCCAGCCAAATGGACTGGGATGCGACTCCATCGGATGATCCAAGAAATGCGCAAGTGGCCACGAACAAAGAAGCACCCACAGCCAGACCCAGGCAAAGAGTGAGCGGCAAAGAGCCGACACAGCCAGAAGAGGCTGTGGCGAACAGTAACATCCAGACATTATCTCGTTCAAGTGTGAGCAGCACGGACAGAAAGGAGAGCTTTTCAAACATCGACCCGTTTCCCAGCATGGAGCTTCTTTCCAAAGACCCGTGGGCACAGCTGAAGCACAACCCAGAAGCAGATGACCTCTTTACCGTGCAGAAAGAGCACAAACCTGAAGATCAGGGAATGACAGCAGATGAGCTTGATAACATTTTTAGTCAAGACACACCCACAGACCCTTTTGCCAGTTTTAACGGCAGCGATTCAAACAAACGCGGCGGCGGCAGGAAAAAGAATGAAGATTCAAAGACGGTCAGTCCGACTTTCCAAAGAAAGAACTCGCAGAGCGGAACGAAGACTCTTCCATCCACACCTCGCTCGGATAATAAGACTTCCGTGCCTAAACGAGAACCAGCATATAAAGATGGAACACCCTCCCCCACAGCTCGCCAAGGCCTCTCCGCAAGAGGTGTCCCAAACCCGTCTGACACACTGCAGCCTCGCGCCGATGTCAAAACTCGAAGCAAATTTTATGAGGGAGAGGATCCATTCGGCGCCGAGCCTTTTACCGTACCTTCCCCTCCGACTTCCTCGGACGCCCTGCCGATAGTTATGGAGGAACCAGCATCGCATGCAGGAAGTCCGTCCGGGGGAAAGACAATGTTGCGAGCGTGGGTCTCGCCCTCCGAGGTTCAGCCTGTCAGTACTCAGAGTAGCGATGGAGGTGGGCTAGCCTTTACTCCACGCAGGTGAGATTGAACAGGCTGTTTGCAAAATCCACAGTCGTGGACTGTTTTTTTTTTTTTTTAATCTTGATTTACAAGTGAACATGCTGCTGGGCAAATGGTGCTGTCGGCCTGGGAGGCAAATAAATTGGGATTTTTCTCGGGTGTGACTGTTTTGAATACTGGGATTTCTCATGTAATTCTAAATAATTCACTTGGATCCTTATTTGCTGTGATGTTTCTGTACGTCCTTGCGGGAAGCTTTGTTATCTCTTTGGGGGCTTAAACATTCTGCATGCATTTCCTTTACAGGCCTCATCCCGTGAAGCCCATGAACTCCGCTGAGAGCCAGTATCCTATCGGCACCCCTGCTGTGAAAGAGATAAAGGTCCGAAGCGGCACACCGGGGAAGATTAAGGTACTGTCATGTTGGCACAAATGATACATACATAATGCATATTTACAAGTAGTGTGAACATGCATAATATAGATTAAACGGGTTTTTTTGGGGTTTTTTTTTTTTCAATCCCTGGGAATTTTACTGGTATGGAATTATAAACTGAAAAAAATGCCAATTGGCCGCTTTAAAGTGGAAGATTTTACACATCTGTAATATTGTTGCTGTTTGCTCTTAAATTATTGTTGGGAATTGCAGATTGACCCCGAAACAAAAACTTATCCAAAGATCCACTTTTGTTTTGTTTTGTTTGGTAACTCGGGAGATGTAGTTTTGCAAAATGTTCTGCTCTGAATTGTTTTTTTCAAAATTGTGAATATGATTTGACACGGCTCATATGGTTATAAAAGTAACCTCTTTTTTTTTTTAAAGCGCTCTACATTTTACTCCCGCTCTCAGTAGTTCAGTGTGTACTTTTAATCAATCAATCAATCAATCAATCAATATGTTTTAATTAGAATGCGCGCCGCGTGTTGCCCTTTCTCCGTTACCCTCAGGCGGCGGACTCGGTGGAAAGTGGACCTTACACTCAGCTGACGCAGGACGAGTTGATCACGCTGGTGGTGAGGCAGCAAGGCGACCTGTCCAAGAAGGACGCCAAGATCGTGGAGCTCGAACAGTACATAGACAACCTGCTGGTCCGCGTCATAGAGGAGAAGCCCGGCATCCTGCAGTCCATCAACGCTGCCAAGCCAGTGTGAGAGGGGGCGTCTCCCGGAACAACGGAGCCCCACGTCGGGACTCTCGGGGTTTCTGGTGCGCGTTTGTACCGTTGGTCGTGACTGTGTACGGCGAGCCAGGATCTCTACGAAGGTCTTGGAGCACATGCACTTTTTCCAGTTCCGGAGTCAAATAGATTCCGGTGTGCTGGAAAATGATCGCTGAGGTAATAACATTTGGTGACAAGCAAGTAAAAAAAAAAAAAAATCTTTATATAAGCAAATTAATGTTTTGACACTAGGGTACAGAACTACAATTTGCTTTGAAAACGTGTTGCATAATAATATTTTCAGTGTCTTGATTTATATTCCATACTTGATGATACCCTGGGTTGTGCTTTATTTAATGGATGTCGAATGCACAGAGAAGTGTAGTTTTTTTTCTTTTTACCTTTTCACTCCGTACACTGGGCTCCGTGTAACTTCCTGCTGTGCGATGAATGATCATACATTCATTCAGTCATTCCAGATACGTGCATTTTTCCCTCCACTACGAAAGTCTTCATTTTTATTTTCTATATTGATCTTTTTGAAAGCATGTATTTTTTTTTTTTTTTTTTTATCAAACCAATTTAACTCTCTTTGTCCCTTTTTACTCACCGTAGTTGAATGTCACCAGGTCGTCCAGTCCTATAAGAGACACTGTGCCTATTGTTGTTTCAAAGAGGTGTTATTTAGAAAACCAGCAATGACTAAAACAAGCAGCAACTAATGTACATAATGTACGTAATGTACGTAATGTATGTATGTATGTATGTATTATGCAAGTAATAGAGCAGAATCCAGCTCCTCTAAAATGAATACAAGATTTTAATCACTTTGATGTGTTGTATTCATAAAATTTAAAACCAAGAGGTAACCTAAAGATAATCAGAGGAGGACCAGTAATAAACTGCTTCCATGATAACCAGCCTTGTCTTTGTATTTGAACTACACTAATGAATGCCTTCACAAGTTATAGCTGTTTGACGTCTTGGCAGAAATTATAGCAATATTTATCTTGAGGATGTGCGGATTTGTGCCTTCGAGCCTTTTTTTCATGACTTGTTTGTGTGGTTTGTTGGATGGAGAGCTGTTGGCTACCTCTCTTCTTTTACTGCAGCTCAAATAATATACAGCCTGATCTATCGAGTGTTTGTCTGACACCAAAGTAATACCACAGCTGATGTAAATGTCTGAAAGCAATGATGTCGCGCAATATGGTTTCTTGGAAATAAAGACACTAATAATGTCCACCCCCATTGTATGTATCTGTGGTTATTTACAATTATTTTACATGTTTTTAAATTATAGCATATACAGTAGGTACGGAAAGTATTCAGACCCCTTTAAATTTTTCACTCTTTTTCATTGCAGCCATTTGCTAAAATCAAAAAAGTTCATTTTATTTCTCATTAATGTACACTCAGCACCCCATCTTGACAGAAAAAACAGAAATGTAGAAATTTGTGCAAATTTATTAAAAAAGAAAAACTGAAATATCACATGGTCATAAGTATTCAGACCCTTTGCTCAGTATTGAGTAGAAGCACCCTTTTGAGCTAGTACAGCCATGAGTCTTCTTGGGAATGATGCAACAAGCTTTTCACACCTGGATTTGGGGATCCTCTGCCATTCTTCCTTGCAGATCCTCTCCAGTTCCGTCAGGTTGGATGGTGAACGTTGGTGGACAGCCATTTTCAGGTCTCTCCAGAGATGCTCAATTGGGTTTAGGTCAGGGCTCTGGCTGGGCCAGTCAAGAATGGTCACAGAGTTGTTCCGAAGCCACTCCTTTGTTATTTTAGCTGTGTGCTTAGGGTCATTGTCTTGTTGGAAGGTGAACCTTCGGCCCAGTCTGAGGTCCAGAGCACTCTGGAAGAGGTTTTCTTCCAGGATATCTCTGTACTTGGCCGCATTCATCTTTCCTTCAATTGCAACCAGTCGTCCTGTCCCTGCAGCTGAAAAACACCCCCATAGCATGATGCTGCCACCACCATGTTTCACTGTTGGGATTGTATTGGGCAGGTGATGAGCAGTGCCTGGTTTTCTCCACACATACCGCTTAGAATTAACGCCAAAAAGTTCAATCTTGGTCTCATCAGACCAGAGAATCTTATTTCTCATAGTCTGGGAGTCCTTCATGTGTTTTTTGGCAAACTCTATGCGGGCTTTCATATGTCTTGCACTGAGGAGAGGCTTCCGTTGGGCCACTCTGCCATAAAGCCCCGACTGGTGGAGGGCTGCAGTGATAGTTGACTTTGTGGAACTTTCTCCCATCTCCCTACTGCATCTCTGGAGCTCAGCCACAGTGATCTTTGGGTTCTTCTTTACCTCTCTCACCAAGGCTCTTCTCCCACGATTGCTCAGTTTGGCTGGACGGCCAGGTCTAGGAAGAGCTCTGGTCGTCCCAAACTTCTTCCATTTAAGGATTATGGAGGCCACTGTGCTCTTAGGAACCTTGAGTGCTGCAGAAATTATTTTGTAACCTTGGCCAGATCTGTGCCTTGCCACAATTCTGTCTCTGAGCTCCTTGGACAGTTCCTTCGACCTCATGATTCTCATTTGCTCTGACATGCACTGTGAGCTGTAAGGTCTTATATAGACAGGTGTGTGCCTTTCCTAATCAAGTCCAATCAATTTAATTAAACACAGCTGGACTCCAATGAAGGAGTAGAACCATCTCAAGGAGGATCAGAAGAAATGGACAGCATGTGAGTTAAATATGAGTGTCACAGCAAAGGGTCTGAATACTTAAGACCACGTGATATTTCAGTTTTTCTTTTTTAATAAATTTGCACAAATTTCTACATTTCTGTTTTTTTCTGTCAAGATGGGGTGCTGAGTGTACATTAATGAGAAATAAAATGAACTTTTTTGATTTTAGCAAATGGCTGCAATGAAACAAAGAGTGAAAAATTTAAAGGGGTCTGAATACTTTCCGTACCCACTGTATCTAAATGAAATATTAATCTACTTATTTATCATTTAAGACTAAAAATAAGCCACCTGTATTGACAACTGCTCTTGCCATAACCAGATGTTCTGTCTTTTCCCACTTGTAGCACTTTTATTTTATCTGTGGTACACAAATTAGTGTCTCGTTTAAAATGAATTTCAGCCCAACAATGATGAGAAACAAGTGTAGCCATTGAAATATACATAGCATGTTTTATTGTACACAAAGACCTTCAGGCCAAGTAACAATGCAGCTGAACTTGTTTGTTTTCCCATTATTTCATCAGATTGTAAATCCACTCCTTTATTCACCTAATTCAAACAAAAGGCTGTCAAACACAAATGTAAATGATGCTGTTGACAAAACTGAAGAGTAAATGAAAAAGTAATTCGTACATTTTCAGGCATCCCCATTTAAAATGAAATAATTAGGTTAGATTGATCTCTCTAAAATGGAAATACAAATGCAATACTGTATCTTTACCAATCGGATATGTTTATGACTCAATGTTTTTATTATTGTCAATAAATCCCAGTTGTGTTTTGAAAAGACTAAAAAAACAAACAATTAAGAACTGAAACACATAAATATATCATACAGCAAGATTTTTTTCCATTCATGTGAAAGAGATATTTCAAAAATAGGTTAAACATTTAGATTTACAAAAAGCAGGTTACTCAATGGGATTGTATGAACGGACACAAATAGCACACGAATGGCACGCAACTCATGTTCAGGCTTAAGGGGGAACTCCACTAATGTTTTTTTTTATATCACAGTGTGTTCAGTTTAACTTCCACACTGTTGTATTAAAGTGAGGCTATATGAAGTCTTCCTTGGCTCCAGAGTGAGAATGTTGACGCAAGTAGACTGGGAATGATGTTTACAGTTTGAAAATAAAATATTCCTGGGGGTGTGGATTTAAAAAGAAGTGATGCCTCCCAGACCTTTGTAGCTGCTATTTATCTTTACGTGAGGCTACTTGAGTCAACCCCTTTTGAAGTTGATCTATATCCTTTTGATTTGATTGTAGACACTCCTGGTAATTATGTTTTGTTTCTGTTTATTTCTTTTTAATCATTATATATTACATTTCGTTTTCTTTTTAAATGTTATTTTTCTTATTAACCCCAAAAAATAAATAGTTGCCTCCATAGAGTTTACATAAAAACGTACACAAAAGCTCCCCTATAGCGAAGCCAAAGCATATCGATTGCCCCCTAGTGGCTAGTCCCCGTATATGTCATAAACCCCGGCCACACCGTGATAGCAGTTGGACCAAACTAAAAAATAAATTTAGACCTCAAACAGACTTTTGCCTGATCTGGTTTCTGTCATAACTCCCTCTTATCACGTTAATGTTTCTTTAAATGTTTGTCTTTCTGGTAAGTTTTATTTTAAGTAGTTGTTTGACACTATAGAAAATAAGGGGTGTGACGTCATGATTGACAGCAGCTTTGTGTGTGGGCGGAACCTCGATACCGCGGCTTCATCCCCACTGATCACATTTGCGCAGACTCTGATTCCAATGACGTCACCAGCGCAATACGGAAGTCCGTATATGCAGGGCAGTTTGAATTCACTTTTGTGTAGTGAGAGGAAGTGGAGGAGAGTTGTCCAGCTCTTATTTACAGGCCAAGGTCGCTATTAGTAACACATTCAAACCTTTTGACCAAATTGTTGGTGGGTGAGTTGCGTTGTAGGAAATGTAGGCACCGTGGTGGCAGGGGAAGCAGGGAACAGTCTGGGACGGCGACAGTAAATCAGTAGAGTTCTCCTTTGAGCATATTGGTAAACGAGGGGGGAATTTTTGACAACTAGACTACCAAATTATTTTGTGTGTCATACAGCTACATTGAGTGAAAACCGGATGACCGTACAGACACAGGGGTCCCACCTGTCTACACCCGTCTTAATTCTGTATTCCCCGAACGTTGACGGAATGCTCCCACGACGAGGTGTGCGCGACCCTCACAACAGCTTCACAAAACCACGCTGGCTGTGGCGCAGTTGTTGGCAGAGATGCCGATGCGACGGCGGCAGGTGAACATTTTGCGGAGCTCGGCACGGAAGCGGTCGTGCAGCCAGGCGTAGAGGAAAGGGTTGCAGCAAGACGAGCTCATGGCGCACAGGTGGCAGAGCAGCTGGATGAGCAGAAAGTACCGCTTGTCAATCAGGTCAATGTCGATGTCGCGCAGAACATTGAACACGTTGATGGGCATCCAGCAGACGCCAAACGCCGCCACGACCAGGCTCACCAACCGGAAGGTCTTGCGTTTGCGCATGCGCTGGGCCTCCGCCTGGCTCTGGGTGTGGTGGCCCGGCACCACACAGTTCCGCAGTTTGACCGAGATGCACAGGTAAGAGATGCAGAGCGCCGACAGAGGCAGGACGTAGGTGATGAACAGGGTGCTGTACGCGTAAGCCAGATGCTCCCGCTCCTGGCCCATCCAGAACTCCTCGCAGATGATGAAGCCTTCGTTCTTGAATTCCACGTGGTAGGTGTGAGCCACAGCCGGAGCCACCAGACCACAGGACAGCAGCCAGATCCCTGACAGGAGGTAGGTGCAGGCCAACACGGAGATACGCTTTTTCAGAGGGTGCACTGTGGCGTGATATCTGTGAAGAAGCAGAGCAGAGGAGTCCGAGAGGATGCGGAGTTATTGATGCTAACGCGAGTTAATTTGCAGGGACGAAGAAGAACAACATTAACCAGTCAATGCTTGCCAACAACAGTCAATGTGCATGTAATCGTATGCTATTACTGAAAGCCCCGCAGACATTGCAGGCTTAAAAAATGACAACAGGACTAAATCAATGCTAAATTAGCAGTCTCCAACCAGAAAAAAAACTTTTAGTTTCACAAATATCAAATCCAATTCAGCTCTGCCTCTGTAAGTAAGGTCAGCAGAGCAGGATTGCTGTAATTGAGCAATGAGGAACCATACCCCAGTCGGGTAATTAATCCTCCAGCCTTGTTGTGCTTCTTACAGACAAGATTTACATTTAGATAAACCCAAAGCATGGGATTAGTGTGTAATATCTCTCCAGAGCTGTCGAATACTGTGAGCAACCGTTGAAGAAATACAATGCCCTGATGACAGAGTACACTCTCTAACTCAAGGCAAAGCATTTGAAAGGGCTACCATGAATGTACCGGAACATTTGCGTTTCAATGCTCATCTCCCACATCAGGCACACTCTTTCAACTTTCATTGAAAGGTCCTGGAGTGAGCAGAGAAAAGCACTTCAAGATCTGTTATCCTTGAAAAATGTCACGCATCGACTCCTGAATGAGTATCTAACAATACAGCACAGAACTTGTATAAGGTTCACATTTCAGAAATATGTGGCCCAAATCATTGTTACATATTCTTGCATCGTCATGCTGAGCATCTCAGTTGTATTCTGAGCTACATTTAGAGACATTTGCATCTGCTGCGGCAACAATGTACAATTATTTTTTAGTTATTTGTAGTTTGCCAAAGGGCGATTTAAAACTGTTTGCGTAAATGCCTCAAGCTGAAAACCTTTGTCTCTTTTTGCTCATCTGATGATTCACTAGGAGATGTTGGTGAGAAGCTGGATGTTTAAAAAGAAAATTCAAGAGGAATCCAGAAAGTTTGTCCACTGTCCTCCGGCTCATTACGACTTACCTGTCCACACCGATGGCGGTGAGAGTGAAGACCGAGACGTACACCGTCACTGGCTGGATGAGGTACACAAGGTAGCACATGAAGCGGCCGAAGACCCAGCCGTGCGGGTTGAAGGCGTAGGCCAGCGTGAAGGGGACGCATGTAGCGCACATCAGCATGTCAGAAAAGGCCAGGTTTCCTATAAAAAAGTTGGTGACGTTGTGCATCTTGCGGGTGCGGCAAATGACATAGAGGAGCAAGTAGTTGCCGAAGACGCCCACCAGGGCCACCAGAGTGTAGCAGGGAATGATGAGCAGCTTGAAAGACTGCAGCAGCTCCACACCCACAAATTGGGGGCTGCGCTTCGAGGAGCCGTTCTGCAGCGCCACCTCAAACACTCGAACGGTGTCATTCCCGCCGTGCATCACAACACACGGGGGGGTGAGCTCGGCTTCCCAGCCACTGCCTGCGTCCTCCATCCCAGAAGGATGGTGTCCACCTGCAGGGGGGGATGTTGTGATTAACCATAAGGTTATGTAGGCTATTCCACAGCATACAGTGAAATATCCAACTCTGCCAGAAATCACATTTGCAAATAGGGAATACTGACCGAGTGATGCACATTAATTTCCTACGACTGCAGACTGCATTTACAAGCACAGCTTGTATTTTTTTTTTTTTTTTTTGTATAATCCTGCGTAACTGCAGACAAGACGAGCAGCTTCATGAGCCAGTTCTTCTGCCCAGCTACAACTGTCGTCTTTGTGATAAAGAATGTATCAGTCCTATCTGAGAAAAAAAAAACCACTGTGCTGACAGTAACTTCTTTTTGTTAGACCACATCAAGGTCTCCCTTCATTAATTAGAAATTACTACAAAGATATTTTTTTTTAATTTCTATTTCTATTTTCTAAATACTTGATTTTTTGTTTGTTTTGCTGCAGTGTAATTCTGACATCAAGTAGGCTGCCCATCATCTCCAACCAGCGCTGTTCGGTGAATTCAATAGAACTTCAACACAAACACTGTACATTAAAGTTCCAGCTGAAATAGTTCATTTCAACTATATTTAGCTGAACTGAGGAAATTTGAAGGACATGTTATGACAGCACAGCTGCATGACTACATATGGCAATACTCGCACAAGCACACAACTTCACACAGTAGTGTCACATTTGGAGAAAAAAAAATACACATGCATTTTGAATGTCTTTAGGCTACAGATCTGCAAAAAAGTCGGACTTAAGTTAAAACGTAGCTACTGTGGAGTTCTTGAGGAACCTTTAAAATTGATCTCTGACAACAGTAAAAAAAAAAAAAAAAAAAAAAAAACATTTTCTTATTACAGTAACTGGCAAAATATTACAGGAAAGATTCTTGCCACGGATTCCCCTAAATGTTCCACAGTTGCACCTTTTGCTGATGGGAGTTAATAAATATACTTGACGATAACAGGATATAATTTCTATTGTAATTGGAAAATATAGTTCAAACCATGATAAAGCATTTAACTGTTGCCTGAATATCAGAGAGCCTGCTGTGAATGGTGGAGGCGATTCACGGTGCTTCTCTTGTTTTTGTTAGTAAGTGACACGGATTACATTTATATTTATGTATATATGTATTAGATTATTTGGATGAAGGAAAAAATGTCAAACAAAAATAGGATCACAATATGATTTTTAGCTCCCAGATGCTCTGCCAACACGAGCGGTTTTTTTTTCTTCAAATGAATTAACTGATTTTAACACTGCAGTATCCTTAATGCCAAGATAACCCTGGCACCAATATCGTGATATCATATAGCCTATTTACATCTTAATCGTTTTAGTAATCGTCGGTGTAAGTCATTAAGAATATTTACAGCCTATCTGAAGTCTCTTAGAAATAGATGCTGCCTTGGAATATGGATAGAATGGAAAAGACGTGACTGTGCAGATGTAGAAAGAGTCGGTCGGACATAACAAAAACACACCACGAGTTATTTAAAACCCCTCCAAGTCCAGCGTAAATAACTAGTATAACTTTAAAGATGTTTTTAAAGAGAAAAGCATTTTGACGCACGTTTGCATCATTTGCGTCTTTTTCTTTTCGTCAGACTTGATTACATTTAGGTAACAGACACATTTTTCATCTCGAACCGGTGACCAGGTAGCACACCTACCGTGTGTTGATCTCTCCGTTATCAGATGCAGAATATCAGTGCAGAAGATGTTCGGCGCGGAACTTCGTGCGTCTCTGGAGATATCCGCGCTTCTCACGCAAACGAGCGGGTTTCTGAGCCGCAACTATTAAAGCCGTGCATCAGCACTCTTAGCCTGACGTTTTTCCAGCAGACAGTAGATGTGCATCGTAATTACTTACATACCTGTAATGTTAAACGAGGGTGCTGCGAGGCGATCAACAGGTGCAGCGCAGCTCACGGGGATGGCTCGCTTTTATATCTGCTTTAAACTTGACTGACAAATCAAGTGACTGACGGACGCGCGTGTCTGCGTGGAAGATAATCCTACTTAACCTAAACCAGACTACTGTAGTTTACTTATAACTATAATGTACAACACCTGAGCAGATATATAAATTATTCTGTGAAATACCGAGCAACCAAGAAACTCCTCCATCATCCGTAGTTATAATAGGGATGGGTCATGGTGATGAGCATATTTTTTTATTCTCATTCCCAAAGGTCACCCCTATTTGCATTAGTGCAACAGAGATCACTGCTATCTTGTCTCTAATGCTTGAACTGTCATGCTTCCATGGTCACAAATATTTGTAAAAGGGACAGAGGGGCAGACTGATAAGGAGGTTATGTATTGGTAGTGGTCTTTGTGAGAAAGGCAATCAGAGATGGAGCTCTGTGGGCATGGTGCTTCAGTTTATGCAATCTGACTCACAGTTTCTCCTAAACAAGCTCTAGCAGAGGCAAAACAACCATGGCTAAATGCTGTCATTAGAGGATTGATTCTGAATCAGCAGCCTGGTGTGAAGCCAGATGACCAGGCCTGTTAAAGGAGATCCTGATGTGATGTTCTCAGTGAAAGCTGTATTCAGTGTGACTGAGGTTTCAGCACGTTCATTTAAAGCTACAGGAGTTTGGTTGTAATCAATGGAGGTTAACTCTATTCACACATCTTCCTGCACGCAGATTGTTGGTTAAGTTATTCAAGCTGCAAAGAAACCGTGCAGGAAACTATTAATTGAACCTCTTGTTCCTCCAAACTATGGATTTTTTTAAATTTTTATTTTATTTTTTTTTAACTTTCTTTAAATTATATTAGTAGTAGGATTTCTTCGAAAACAGTAGCTAGGAAAGATGAAAAATACCAAAGCTATATGAGAAATTTGAAGCCGGACATACTCTTAGGCCAGAGATACTTCCTTTTAACTATGTATTTGTATGCACATAATGGCTATCTCGTGTATCCTGTGTCGTTTGAAACATTAATTGAGCACGTCCTCAGAAATGAACTCATCACATCTCCAAGATCCAATGCGCACATGAACAGTTGGGGCAGTGTGGGGATGCGTTAGGGTCAGTATATGAAAGCAGCAACAATAATGGCAAAATATGTTGAAGACAAGTTAATAGACCAAGTCCACAGTTACCTGCACAGTGATAAATAATATCAGAGCAGCTGACCTGAGATCGCTGCGAAACCTGCAAAATAAATGGGAACAAGTCCGAGACCGTTCTGTCCATCCATGGAGTGGGAACAGTGACAATGGCATGTTTGGTCCCCGAGGCAGGAGACACAGCACGCAGCACCACCGGGCAATAGTAAAGCTGCTCATGTGGCTGTAGACTCTTGGTCATGTGTTTAACTTCCAAAGACATAAATATTAGTAATTTGGGGATTTGTCCACAACCTTTCTCCTGATAGATTCACAGCTCAAAAAAGAAAAATGCATTACACAATAGTTAATGATAAATGTTTTCAATCACTGCAGCCTTTAAAGTGTTAAAGTTCTGTAAAGTAAAATTCTGGGAACTTCCTAAAAACTTTTTGGATTACCTACTTCACCATCATAAGAATCATCAAGTGTTGTGATTTATGACTGAACCGGCAGATGAATTTATTTAGTTTTCACGACAGGCCTAATGATACATTGTTCAATATAGAATAATATAACTGGAAGTTCAAACTTGATTGGGAAAATGTATCAACAAATCAAAAGAGACTCTTAAGTAAAGTGTGTCCTGTCAAGGCCATCGAGGCATCACAGCCCAGTAGAACAGCATGCATATTTATAATTGCTGTTATTGAAAGGATGACACAGTTCAGATCATTTCTTTCCTATTCATACTCCACTTGAAATTATGATTATGTTGCCAGTCAATCTGACAGTAGTTGTCATGTATTGGGGTCTCTTTTTGTTTGAAGTTCATAGCTTTTGTTTGATGCTCGATATGAGTCGTGGCTAATCTCTGGCCAGCTGAACACCTGATCAATTACCATTGTGGTAAAGAGAGGCTGCTCTGCGTCCACTCAGTGGCACTCAGTGTGCCCTAAATTTATTGCTTGGATTGACCTCCAGCTGTGACTATTCGTGCTCAGGCGACAAAGTTCAATGAATAACTATTTAGACTGCTGTCTGTGACGTGATTATACCTTCACAGTATAGGTTAACATCAACGCTGCTGCTTGGATGCGTGCTCAGGAATGGATTAGACGGTTGAGGCAGAAAACACCTTACTTTCTCTCTGTGTGAAAGTGTGCTCCTAACCTTACTAAATAAATCTCCAGCTGTGGTATAGCAGCATATGAAAAATTCAATATGGATGAATGAATATCTTGACCTAATTATGGTAATATTCCAGTTTTGTTGTTTAAGTTTTGGATTCATGAGGTCAATTAATGTTGCAACGACATGAGCATCCAGATATTAATGCTACACCACGGGTTTGATCAACTGAATGCAATTTGCTCAAGCACCTGTGCTGTTTACAAACACCTTCATCGGACATGCCTGTAACTGCTAACCCTAAATTTATTTGACTATGATTATAGACCTGAATTATTCCACTGTAAGTGAATTCTATAATTTTGTAATGTGACTAGTGCAAATATTTTGAGGCTTTCTCCAAATATGAATTACCAAATATATTTAACACTAATTACCAAAAGACATTTATTCTTCCATTTTTCCATCGTTCCAAAAGTCTTGGCACTTGCCATGATTGTTTGTGTTATGTCACCTGGCCAAAGCAGTACCTGAGCAGGTAGTGTCTATCATTCAGAAACATGGATGAGAAGTAGAAATGCAGCAGCATCCTGATTTATTTTTGGGTACATCAGTTATATATCCAGGCATATTACATGCAAAATGAGATAAAAACCTGACAATAACCGGGGTATTTATGTCATGTACACAAAAATTAGCTAGAAGGCAAACAATACCGTTCTCCTGGAGTCTGTGCAACTTCTGTGTTCGTGGTCATATTTGTATGTAGGCAATCCTCTTTATCCACGTATGTGAGGATAACTGCATGAGGAATATAGAAGGTACGTAAATAGCTTATCATAAACTTGAAACCTGTAATATGAGCAAACATCTGCAACACTGTGTACATGCAAGCTAAGATGCAAATCAAAAGGCTCCAGGTAGGATTTAATGGCTCAGACTCTGTATGATGGTGCATGCTGATTGTCCTCGTTGTTCATCCAGGGTCACTGAAAATGAAAAGAGTGAGCACACTGGCTCCATTAAATACCTTGTCGCAACCTGTTTCCCTGAACTAAACAGCACGCAGGGACAATAATGGCATATTTCATAAATGAAACGAGGGCGTCTGGGCATATGAAGATAGATAAAAGCCGTATGTTTTCAAAAAAAAAATGTCTTTATAAAAAAAAAAAAAAAAAGTGAAAATAACAAAAAATGTATTGCTTCATCACTGCCACACAGACATGCATGATAGAGGAGAGGATTACTCAATACATTCACATCATTTGGAAATGTTTCCGAGAGTGGAAAGGAAATGCTCTAAAAAAAAAACATTACTCAGACCATGACATGTAAAAGCTCTCAAATAATCCAGTTAAAAAAGAATCTTTACAAATGAGACTTCTTGTTTTTCTAATTTGATTTGAACATGATTGATCACATTGGAAGTGAGACATGATTGTAGCTATTGGTTGTTTGTGCTGTCCTGCACTGAGACATAAACCTGGTTGATAAGAAGAAATTTGTAAGGTACATTTGTCTTTTTGACAAGTGATATTTAAAAAGAATCAAACCAGACAAAAAAAAAAAAAAAGCTTATGAATGTAAATATGGTACAAAAGAATACAGCACAACCAAGTCAAATAAAAGAAGCGCGGGCATTTGCAACAATCTTTCAGGCAAGGTTGCCCACTCCTCAAAGCCTGGTGAATTGGGGGCATTTGAAAACTGCCCTCAGCATGTGCCTTCAATACATTTGAGTCATTTTTGTGAGTGATGTTCACAGCAACTTCAAAAAAAATTGAATAGGTTGAAGGCCTCCAACAAAATGAAATGGCTGCGTGTCAAAGACGCATCACTCTGACAGGACATCACAAACACATCATGTTGTTTCTAAAAATGTAGGCTACAATATCTAGCCACAAGAAGACACTATATCTTTGAATTTACAAAAACTAATTGACAGTAAACAGTCAACTTAATATAAAATTACTCATCCATTCATGACCCTGGTCACATATAGGCTACATCTCCATATGCATAAAGTAAGTTTGACCTTATATTGATAAAATTCTAAAAAAAAATGTAAGCTATAACCAGCTAACAATGCCATTTTGCTATCTACCAAACTGAAGCAACTTTCCGTAGCAAACAAATGAGGCGTACTGACCGTTGTTGTTTGGATAATTTAAAATTAATCTTTAGTGCAGCTAACGACAAGTCAAACTGTAGGCTACTAAAAAAAAAACTTCCAAATGGCATCAGTGGCTTTTTCTCTTGCTACTATGCTCTTGCTAAAATAGAGAAAAGCAAGCTACAACAAAAGCTGTAGGTTGACAACACATGTAAAGATTATAGGATACAGTAGCAGTGTTACTTTGAATACAGAGTAAACAGTAATACCTAGGGATTACACTATGGTGAGCTGATCCAGTACTGGGTCCATACAGTCTAACTTTACAATCAGTGCAATATTGCAGTACGCTGAAAAAACATAATGCTGCCTATTACTGGATCACTTGAGGGAGAAAAACACACAGAGACTAGTGTGTAGTATGAATTCCGCTAAGATTAAATAAAGCACTTTATAACAGTATTTTTTTGGCCATAGCTCCAATCCTAATCACGGTAAACATGAAACTGAATATTTTCATCTCGGTGTGTTTTCAATCAGGGTGAAAAGCTCCATTTATACAGATTTTAGACCTTCATCAAAAGCCGTACGATCAGAGTGAGGTGGTCAGAGCCAGATGGATGGACTGGGCTATATAGTCCACATTACCGCCATTGATTGCACTCACGTTCAGGCAACCACTGGAGAGCAGGTACATGTGTCTGCTGTTTAACAGAAATTCTACTTGCTGGCCTAAAAGGGACAAACAAAAACTTCAAGTAATACACTGAAAGGACATCAGCATTTATGTTAATATCATGGGCTGTGTTGCTTTATCTTCAGCAATCCTTTCTAAAAATCCCTGAATATCACTTTGATGACACCAAAATCATAAATATTAATTCAATGGAGACTGATGAAGGTTAAGGCATAATTTTGAAGGCGTAAAATGAGCCAAATATTTAACTATGTATGAAATGCAATATTTTCAAATTCTGTTCAAGCAGACCCTGGATGTCAGACCTTGATTTCATTCATGAAAAATGTTTCTGTAAATGCCAGTTAGGTATTTCAAAGGATTTAATAGCACAGAAAAAAAGCAAGAGCTGAGGAAACGAATTATTCACATCAGACAGTATTTTGGTTTCTACTCATTAGAAGCTTGTGAAGTGACTTATTTGCTGTTCTGGATTTTAAGGACTTAGAAAAACTCCCCCAAAAAGTTCAACACAGAACTGTACTGTAAGTTTCTCACCATTCAAGCCAGTGCAGGAGAAGAGTCCGCCTTGTTGAGTGAGGTGGTCCCAGCGACCTGGAGTTCCCAGAAGCCTCAGCTTTTCTCTTAAAATGGCTCTGATCAGCAAACACCTCTCGACAATGCGCTGAACTTCTCCCTGCCTTGGAAACACAGTAGACAACATTTTGAAAATAATAAATGAAGTATAGTTATACTTACTATACCTACCGAATATTAAATGATTGAGAGGATAAAAGGGTGCATTTTGTGAGTGAAAGTTTTTGTCGACACAACCAGTTTAACTCTCTGAAGCCTTTCATGTCTGAAATAGGCCTGTCACAATTATTACATAATTTGATTATTTGAGCTGATTGCAGTTATTTTCCACTATCGTTGGAATTGTTTCCATTCATCTATAAAAAAAAAACATCTGAAAGAAACTAACACAAATGTCATATTTACATTTGTGTTTGAGCTGTCACCAGCACATTTTTATTAATTTAAATTGTTGTTGTGTCCTCTTCTTCTGCTGTTTTATTTGGCACACAAATGGAGAATCAGTGCTACCAGCTGATAATCTTGAGGCACTTACCCTCTCATTTTTGACCATCTGCATTTTGATAAGCATCCATGAATAAAAATCAATGATTTTGTTGGTAGCAAAGCCAAATACAACAACATAACAGCCCTGCTGTGGGAACATTTTGGTTTTAAGCCATTTTTGCAGCAAAAAGCTGGCGTGGCTCTGTGTGACTTTTGATCACTGCTTCTTCACCGCCATTACAGTCTGGAAACCTTGATCATTTTCAGGTTATTAAGGTAGAGCTTTGGCGCACAAGATACATCATATGGTGGTCAATGCTGATAGTTTAAAGGCTGCTTGAATAGTTTCCAAATTTATCCTACAGCCGGTAGGATGCAACGACGGGAAACACTCCTCAAAGGTTCGTAGATTGCATGTATTCACACGGTGAATTTAGGTCTGGTTAAAAGAGTTAACAGAAAATATGCCAGTCAAAGTAAATCAATAGAAAAAGATAGTTAAATTGTTAATCACAATTATGACAATAAATCATCAACAAAGCTCTTCATGTTTGTGACAGCCCAAGTCTGAGGGACAGTCGAGCCATCGCCAGACACATCTACTGATACAGTTGTAATGCGATTGTCTGAGCCACATCCTTTAAATACCAGATTATTGCTTCAAGTGGAGCATCACTCACCATTCAGCAATATGGGCTGAGTTACTGAGAACTGTGGCGACAACATGCGCTCCTCCTGCAGATGGCTGGGCCCACAGTGATTGCACCAGTTTGTCAGCTTGCAAATGCACAGATAACAGGAGGGAGTTGTGCTTTAAGACACACAGGAGGTGTCCAACAGCCTCACCTGGTGATGGACAGAAGAAGATAAGACACTATTTTTAGCAACAGTAATGAAATGCTTTACTTTATATTAATAGTTCTCAAGTGGTCGAGCCTCAGGGCCCACATTTTTTGTCACTAAATCGCGACCCATATTATTTATACGGACTCCCTCACACTGATGCTAATAGAAAAGCGTAAAATTTGAGGGGAAGAGAAGATGTGAGAACATGAATAGTTGTTCTTGTCTGTTGTGTGTGAGGTCAACACAATCAAACTGCACAATAGAAAATAAAATTGAGTTCAAATTGACTTGTATCCTTTTCCTTTTTTTTTTAAAGCACAACAACCCCAGACCCTACAGAAGGTTGGAGTTAAAATTACAGATTACAGTTTTAGTTTGTAGTAGGGGCTCTTTTGGACGCGTGGACTTCCTTTGGGGCACATACAGTAAGTTCTTGAGATAATTTTAGTTTCTCACCATATAGACCAAAGCAGTGGGAAAACGACTGCGCACAGAGGAGCTCCAATCCCTGCGATGTACAGTACTGTACAGGCCAAGCATCTCGCTCTAAATCTCCAGAGCAGAACGCTTGAGCAGGCAGCAGGAAGAAGGGGAAAAGCCTGCGCCTCTGTTGAAAACAGTGCCAAGACAGCAAATGATGATCCAAGTGGAAGTGAAGACCTCGTAATTTTAGCCTCTGTTAAAGATCATCAGTGTTGCTACACGTCAGATACCTTGATGAGTTGTGTAATCGCGGACCATTGATTCGGAGAGGGGTCGGCTCCAGTTGGGTAGTGGGCAGATGCTGACAGAACAACAACACTTTTCTCTGGAGCTCTCTCCAAATCCTCCACAATCTTCTCCAAACAAATGCAGCGCTGCTTGTCATCCCAGTAATAATACTCACGGATATCTTGGATCCCTGCTGCCTGGAAGATACTGGCCAATGAATCTGCAGGGAGGATTAAGACAAAACATTATATTAGATGACTAAAGCAGTAAATCTCAGGATCAATGCTGTTTTCATCCCTAGCATGTAGTTACATTAAGGTGCAACTGCACTTGTTTTCACCAATCTTACAGATTCTAGTAAGGGCTGCATTTGTTTCGTCAATAAAGTATTTTCACATTTAAAATGGCTGTCTCTATCACTACACAATATTTTTGCATGTTTACATATCATATTCTGTTGAAAATTTATATTTAAAAGAAAATGAAAATCAGGAGTGCACCCCATTTACATCAAGGCCTTTTCAAGCAGCACATGTACACAGGGTAACACAATTTGCTGGCCTTACCTGTGCTGCACTTAATTTTAATGTGTTTAAATATGATCTTTTTTTTTTCTCTCTTGACAGGTTTCCTCTACTTCTCCTTTAAAGCATCTACATCTGCAGAAATGAACTAAATGTTCTGTATGTGGAAGGTGTAGCATTTTCTCTGTGAATGTCTGACATGTCTGCTGAATATTTTTTACTCCTGTATGTATTTATGACCAAATATCATCTGTTCACGTGCAATCCTTCACATCGTGTCTCCTTCGTGTATTCATTTTCATGCAACTTGTGTTGCTATGGACACCGTGACTGCCCACTGTTTACAAATCATGTATTCATTTGTTATTTATGGTCCGTGGTGGCTTACATATGATTGATCCTGTAGTTGAATTGATAACATGATAGACATAGACAGATAATTGAGCAGTGCAGAACATACAGCAGAAGCCAAATAAGGAGCCGGAAATCCCAGAATTGAATTGTTATTCACTGTGTGTACGTTGGGTGTCGCTGTACTAAATATGTAGAGGTCAGGTCTTCAGGTAGGAAGGTCACCGTTGTTGTTAGGTGTTTAACCCCGGAAGCACAAACGGTTGTTTGCCCGCTGTGGCGCTAAAAGTTGTGTTGATTTATCGCTGCGTGGAAACCGGACAATTACGCAAGGTGGAAATAATAATAATAATAATAATAATAATAATAATAATAATAATAAAAAGCGATTGTCATTCAGCAAACGGCGGAACAGCCAATATATTTGTTTTTACTTAACACGAAGCACCGCAGCTGGTAAAGTCTGGTGAACAGAAGAGAAACAGGTCAGACAGGCCACTGCAGGGTTAGGACTGCTGCAGTAGTTTGAAATGAAGTCCCTGGTCAAAAAAAAAAAAAAATCCTGCACCGGATTGAAAGCTATTTGAAAACTTAGGCACGTTAGAAATAAAAGAAGACCAGGGAGGCTGAGGAGAGCCGCTAGGAGCAGTTTGGATTTCTGCTATGTTTTGGAGGACGTGTGTGGAGCATCTGACCACTGCTGAACACACACAGGTATGTGAAGCTACACCTTTTTTTTTTTTTTTACGTTGTGCACACACACGACTGGACAGAAATTAAATACAGCGGTTGTCGATGCAGGCGGACAATAGACGTTGCATCGACTGCTATGTGAACTATTAATTGACTGCTCGTTATGGAGATGCGTAACTACATGCCGAGCTCTGCCTGCACGCAGACACCTGCGTGTACCTCACGTGACCGCGCACAGCTGCGGGGAGAGCTACGACTCACTAATTAATTGGCTGAGTAAGAGGTCTACTATTTAAAAACAATTTAATGTTCTTTGTCAGCTACACCAGTGATAACTGATGTGAAGTCTTTAGTTTTGGACAGTCACAGTCATACATGTTTTATTAGACTCACTCAGCATTTCCTTCATCTGATTGGTCTAAAATTTACAAGTTTTCCTTAATTTATCTCACTATTGAAACAATAATATATATATACTTTTTTCTTTTTTTAACCTATAGTACTAAATTATAGTATTAAAGAGTAAAACTTAAAGATTTTAGAAATGCAGACAAATAAAAGTGGTGTGGTAAATTTACTTGCAGATCAAATGAAATATGTGCTGATAAAACCATTTGATTTTTTTTTTTTTTATCAAATTTTGATTTTAAATTCACTTACTGAGTTTCAAGGTGTACATGCATGTTTTGGCAGAACTAACAGTTGCTGCGCAGTAAAGGATCCCCCATTATTTCAGCTTAAATCTGTATCAAATGTATGAAATGTGTAGAGACAAAAAGGCTCAAAGTATGTGCTGATAAAACCATATGAGCCAAAGTTCTCCAGAAATAAAGTTGCATTGTGGAGGCGAGGTTCATGCGATTCTCGGCTGGCAGGCAGAATTTGCCTTAACACCTGGACCGATGTGCAAACACTTAAGTGTGACTGGCGGTGTTGAAACATAATCACCTGATCACAATTATTTGATCTGAGAACAATCATTTTGCATTATCTTGATAAGTGCTTCCATTCACCTGTATTAAAACTGATGAATGGAACTTAACAAAAATTTCACATTTTATCACTATTTCCTTGTCATTTTCCACGACTTGAGGTTTGACTGAGATTTATTGACATTATCTAATTACGCCCTCTTCCTCTCCTCTACATGAGTGGAGAGTTGGTGCCCCCAGCTGTTTATTTGAATGTGTTTAATATCCAACCGACCACATTTCGATGAGCATCTGTTGACATTATCTGTTGACATGGATTTAGTTGCAAAGCCAAACATCACAGCCAATTAATGGTTCTTCACCACAAGTTACATGCATATTATTAAACCATGATGAAGGTTTTACTATAATATTGGCATTAAATAAACAGAAAAAGACCCAGTTAATTCTAATTATTTGTATTCAAATTAATTTCAACTAAAATGTAATGATTGTGACAGCCCACATATCGAGAGCTTATGTGCAGAGGCAGGAAGGTCATTGGTGTTGTCAGGTGGTGACCCGGGAAGGGTGAAGGGTTTTTGATTGCTGCGGTGCTAAAGCTTGTATGTCCGGCTGTGAGTTGTGTTGATATATCGCTGGAAACCGAACACTGGACATTTATGCTCTTTGGAAACGATAAAAAAAAAAAGGGATTGTCATTCTGCAACTGAAGGATCCGCCTGCAAAATGTTTACTCAAAGCACATTAGCTTGTAATGTACAGTAACAGTAAACAGAAGCGAAGTGCGTCACTCCTGGGTTAGACAACAGTAGCTTGAATTAATACATGTAGCTCCTACACATATGTTACCACCATCACATTAGCATCATCAGCTACATTACTCATAATTTACGTGTTTCAACTTTTTAAAGCCAGTAAATTGGTGGTTCCATCTTTAAATGCTGTCCAGGATAAGTTATGTTTCATTTACCATCACAAGGGGAAGAGAGGTAAACTGTCCCACACCAAGCGGCATTAACATTGTACCAGTGCTTCAGGAGTTCAGCTCCAAGACGTACAGCAGCGGTAAAACCAGGAGTTTGGACACCCAACACCTGCAAAAAAAAAAGCCAGTAAGCACCGAGTTATTGAAATGATTGATGTGGAAACACCTAAGTGCTGATCTGATTTATTCTGAAGTTGAAGCTGGAGGTAAATCCATGACTTCATAATTACAGAGTATTCTGCTGTGCCTCAAAGTGATGGTAATGCTACTTAATTGCATGATTAGCTTGATTACCAGCAGGCTACTGCTTCATGTCATCGTGTTCGTTAGTGTGCAAAGTAAGGTGTAAATATATCCCGCTGCTATAATGAGATATGGTACGTATGTACAGCTGAGATTACCCGGTTCTCCAGTATAGCCCTCGAACTCTTCCCCAAAGCAACCTCTGTCGCACGCCGGGTGAACTCCTCCAGACCAAGAGAAGATGGATACTCTGGACGAAGAGTAGGATCAGTGCTCAACTGTTGCTTTATTTTTCCGACAAGACGCAATTCAAATGTCTTCCCTTCCTCGCTGTAATACTCTGCAAAGGACAGATGTTGCCACAGCTTTTTTTAATCCACCAAAACACTATCAAACTCAAACATCATTGTGAAGGAAACTAGAAAAGGAAAAAAAAAAAAAAGGTTCACAATAGCGCTCTCAGAATGTCAACCATTTCTAAAATGTGTGCATTAAAATTTTCTCTGTAATTAATGTAATCAAGAAACAACTGCAACTTCGTATGGGGCTGCCTACTGGTGATTATGGTGAAAGAAAATGTCTGCGAACCTCCAGAGTGAGTGAGTAATTCGATGCAGTCAGTGTAAATGGACCACACGGTGACTACTGTTCCAGTGCTCTGCTCATATGTAATCTTTTTCTTTCTAGTTTCATGCCATATTAAGGATCTTTATATTAATATAAAAAGGCACATTATTCTGTTAGGCTCCTGCAGGAATGTGTTAAACTGCACATTATTTCAGACGTGACTGAATTTGTGCATAGAAGAAAACCTGTAATAACAAATTTACTGAAGGGGGAGAAAACCTCACTCTTTTCTTATTTCTGGTTAAAAATAAACAAAAAGTATCATAAGAAGAGCAGACTCACCTTTCCCTGCCAGAAAAACTTTCTTGACCTCAGCGTCCTTCTTGAGGGCAGACAATAGCGTTGGTTCGGGAGTCGCTGCTGCGGTGTGAGTATGGGTAAGCGGGGTGAGATGACCTCCTGGGTCTCCATTTTGGCTGACCCCTTTTTCATCAAGGCTGCTGTCAGGTCTGTTCATCTTGAACCCAGCCAGACAAATAAGCCCGATAGCTGCGTGAGCCTTTTGTTTAGGCACTGTTGCTAAGCTACAGCACGTATTTAGATACGGTCACCCAGGCAACGGTGATGGATGAGTTTGTCACTCCCTAATTTGTGGCTCTGGTGAGTTTACTTTTGCCATCACAGTGAGCTAACAGCCTATCTTGAGATGAAAGGATCAGTTATCCGTTTTGGTGACCACCTGCCTCAGATGTGTGCTTGCTTCAGCCTCCAACACTGACAGCAAATCAGTGTGAAGAGGACACTCATGTCCTCATTAGCTTTTTGTTTTTTTTCAGTGGTCTCATAGCTACCATGAATTAATTAGAACACAAACAGTAAGGAGTCTAGAGGCAGCTTGTAATATCAACATGGGCTCGACATATTTTTCCCACATCCAAAACTTCCACTGATACATTTGAAACATTTTTAACCAAATATGAGTTTTCTGAGATCATTTTCAGAGATCAAGCAACCTCTTCATTGTTAGAGGTATCGGAGTAGTTCATTTGTCATACACTATACATTCACTTCAGATTATATCAAATATAGCAAAGATAGTCTGTACATCTCTGTACACCAGACAATGTTTTCTTGCTCAGGAACCAATTAACCTCAGACACATCCAGCCTGGAGTGTAAATCTCTCCAAGTTATAAAAAAAACAAACAGCGCATTGCATGTGCATCATGCTTTGAGGAAACAGATTTTCCTCCAGGCAGAGATTGAACATGAGACATTTCTCAAGATGATGAAAAAAAACAGCAGTGAATTTCAGAGGAAATGAACCCCAGGATGAAACATCTTACAGCTATTGTGTGGAGGAAAACAAATAATAAATGTGCTGGGCTTCTCTTAATGAAGCTGGAAATCACCAATCACTGCACTAGATGGCAGTAGATGGCCAAACCAGGCAGTTAGGCCTGTTGATTAGAGTCCAGGACTAATTTAAGAGACACTCTTTTCACCAGCCTGTCTTGTCCACTGCTGTCTAAGCTCTTGCAACACTTGACAATAGCCTTCAGAGAAAAGCAGTACCATTATAATGTGAAATGGAAGAGTTTTTATAATGTGATATGTGCCGTAGGGGAGCAATGGATTCTGGTCTTTTCACACAGCTGTCACAATCTCGTATCTCTCCTCCTGTGATGGATTTTCTTTCTGTGATTGTCAAACATCAGCTCAGAATGACGAGTTTCACTTTATTCTGAGGCTGGGACAACAAAATTGACCCTGGCCTTTGTAGACTGCTGGATATGTGAATCTCTGGCTGTTGTGGCTGCACCTGAAATATTAGTGTGATGTCAGATTATCTGTGTTTGCCCAGTTGTCCATTAAGTGAAACAAATTCTAATCAGTCAACAAAATGGCTCGAGAAACACAGTTACAAAGGCACAGCAGCAAAAATGGCTATTGACTGTTTGATTTGTGGTCATCTGAGAAAAGGACTTGGATTCTTTTATCTATTGCTGTCGTATCATGAGGCTGTTATTAACAAGAAAGCGGATGCCAAGGCTCAGTCACGCCAACCTGTTACCAGGATGAATCCACAATACTTTATCTAATTATCCTGCTGCTGACTCGATTAGATTTAAGGGACCCTAACTAGTGATTTCTGAAGTCTAAGTTTGGTGTCAAAGGATTTCTTTTGTCGGAAAAATCTGTGTCCTGAAGAAAACTTTGACCTACCTGTTGACTCAGTGAAGGCTAAAAGCTGCATTGAACAGAAAAGTGCATATATCAAGTCAGTCAGTTGCAATCAAGAGAGAGCGAGGAAAATGTGGCACGCTTTGAAGTAGATCCAAGATTAAAAACAACACAGACCCTTTGTCACATTGAATAGAAAGCATTCAAAACACACAAAAATGTATTAAAGTGGAATGATAAAGTCATTACTTTGTTGAGGTGGATGCTTACATTTCCAGAAGAGCCTTCAATGAAAAATATTTATGACTTAAGTATTTAATGTATTTTATCATAATGTTTACATGTTATTAGTCTATGACTCATCACCTTTCATCTCAGCCTCATGTGCACACTGGTGAATATATGCTTATATATAAAATCAAACAAAAATGAATTTTGTCTCTTCTATTTTTATCTTATCAAATCCTCTGAGTTGTACCTTAAGTGGTGGCTCCTCTTTTTCTTTCCCTAATTTATGTTTAGAATTGATTTCAATCTAATCCCTCTCATAGAAAACATTGCAACAGGAATCATCTGATAAGAATGTGGCCTTACTTCAGATGGGATAATTGTTTCCACTGAGTTGTGGCTTTTTGCTGGATTGTAATTCTGTAGTCACACAGCTAATATTGGTCTTAGTTTGTTTTCAAAAGTCTTGTTTTATTTTTTAAAGTCCTAAATCACATAAATACCAAACAGCAGCAGAGCCAGACATGACTGTAGTTTCGATTACTTAAAATAATATTGGAAAAATCAGCTATTTAGAGTTGCATCTTGAGCTCACATCAACAACAGTTTTACATTGCCCAGTGTTGTGGAAGTATGAAGGTCAGGCCCTTCCAAGATAAATCTGAAGAGACATAAGAGGATCAGAGGGATAGAAAAGAAAAAAAATAACTTGTACAGAAAATTATGTTTACTTTGTCCTCAGTTTGTACAACTTTTCACTTTTTTTCTTGATAAAGTTATTTCTCCCCTTTCTGCCACTAAAGAAACCATAAAATGAAACAACATAAGATGGAAAAAAAAAAAAGCACATTGAGACTGAAGTCATGATGAGAGCCAATAAGTACAAACAATTCTTTGTTATTGAATCAAGTGTTGGAACCAGTTTAACAATGATTAATGATGCCCTGATAAGGTTAGGTTAGGTAGTTACTTTATTAATCCCCAAGGGGAAATTGTAAATAAATGACTGTTGTGTGATGAAAGTCAACTGAATGTATTCATTTCTACAAAATTATCCATCAGGATTATTCTGGTTTGACTTCCTCTCTTTAAAATGTATTGTCTAGAATTTCAGGCTTTAATGCATTTTTTATTGATGGTCTTAAATCACAAGTTAACCATTTTCTGTATTTCGAGAAAAGAAAGGTTATTTTGTCATGTTAACAGGTTAATTTATACCATTAATAAATGTGCAATCTTCAGATAATGGCATCAAAATACAAATAATTGCAAGAATGGCCGTTCTCAGCTTCCGTAGTTCAGTTGTTTATTCTGTATGATTTGCATTATTATAGTCTATCTTTGCTTCCACAGTGGTGAGTTTGCACTCAGAGCACATATGACCAGTGTTATACAGTTTTATAATATTATATTTCTCAATGCAACAAATAATGCCGTGAAGATAATAACACAGGGTGTCTCAGTACAACATAATAATGTTGAGAAAATGGTTTCCTACATCAAGGCCATTATTTTGTCTTATTTGGACATTTCAGAGTGTTATTGCAAGTACACCGTGACCTCTTACCAATGGGGAAAAAAAATTCAGGTTTGAAACATAGCATGTAGCAGCCTTATTTTATTACCTGCAGTTTTTAATACTGTACCTTGTGCAATAATGTATACTGATAGTTGACCAGAATTATTTTTGGTTAGTCCTGACCATCCCGTTCTCATTCCCAGTGCATAAAATACTTTCTTTGTCAAAGCTATTGGCATCACAGAGATACAATGTAATTTGGTGTTGGTGCCGTGACCACCCGAATCAAAGAAGGTGGTAATGTGAGGGAGTAGAAAGAGTGATGTGTGTGAGAAGGAACAATGGGGGTGATTGGATGAGATGAAGGGTTTCTTTCTACTGAAACACCATATTGCTTTTAATTTGAAACATATATGGGAGGTTTTGAGTTTGTATTAACGCATAATGCACTAACTTTCACGGGGCAAACGATAGCGGATCAAAACAAGGCTTCGAGTTGAGATCCTGAATCAATCAATACACCTTTAAAGTCAATGTGAAACCTTTTGACCATTTCATTTGTTTGTGTTGGCTCTCTTGCATGACATAAGCTTTAGAAATGATTCAAGAACTTCAAACACATTAAAAGTGTAAATTAATTTGAACCAAATCAAGAGAACTCAATAATTGATTTCCCCATTTTCCGGTGCACTCTGACAGCACTCCACTTATGCACCTAACCACATAGCTGTACTGCCTAAACGTAAGGCACGTATGTATGTATCTCTGAGACATCAGGCGCCTTTGCCAGAGCGACAGGATTTGAGGCCCTGGGATGAGGATTGCTTGTCCTGACAGAAGATTTTAAGTCATTTTTCATAGCCATGGTATCAATTAACATAGACTGTGGGCTTTAAATAACATAACTGTTGGATACAGACCTAGCCTAGACGCAAGAACTGAGTAGTTCGATGCATAGCTCAATGATTTAGCTGATATTACACTGAAAACGTCGTGTGATCAAAATGCTTTTACAATTAACACAGCCTTGCCAAAATTACAAATTAGTCAACTTTTGTATTTTGCTACAGATTCAGTGTATCATAAATACATAATTTACCAGATAATTACTGTACACATTTTTTTTTAATTCTGACATTTAGGAAACCATAGGCCACATACACTGTGTCCAAAAGTTTACTGGAATGCATTTAAAATGGTCTCATTCAGGAACAGAGTCTTTTGCAGTATGAAGATGACACTTGGAGGTTCGTCTGTGTTCTCGCCTCATGTCTGCAAAGCGCTGAGCAACAGCAGTCCATCTGTCCATGTCATCAAAAAGAGTCGCACTGTTTCCATCCAGAGCAAATCAGCTGTTTCTCCACACTCAATCCAGTCATCTCTTTGATGTCAGCTTCCTACGGCTTTGTTTTTCAGCGCTGGTGGTTGTACTTTTCTTTAGCTTGCCTTCACTGCTGTTTGGTCTCAGACTTTGCCGGAATCACAGTAACAGCTGGAGAGCACCGGTTGCTCCAGTAGATTGACATTTTACAGTTCATCCGTCCTTTTCCTGCAATGTGAAGCTGAAAAGAGATGGCCATATTAGTATGTGGCGTTTCTATTCAAATCAAAGTCTCAACTAGACAACAAGACATGAGCAAATCTCACATGTGATTACACTGTACCGAGTATATTTGATCATTTATATTTAGTTTCTACTCTAAAAGTAAAGACAAAAGGCAAAAATGTCCCGTAAGGACAGAATCCATTCATACATGAATATTTCACTCACATTTGTCTTTTTCATCTCATTTGTCCCTTAAATCCTGAATCCATGGTCTATTCTCTAAGACTTTTATTTCAGTCCATAGGCCTGCTAGATATCTTGTTATGAACCTCGTTATATCTTTGACTTGGTGTGAAGCCCTGTGAAATGTGACCATTTTCACAAATTAGCTTTTTTCTTTTACCGTCTGACTCGTAGTCCTTTGTTGGACACACCCTGTGTGCCATCTCAGTTTCTATCAGATAAAAAAAGCTCCAAGAGAGCAGCAGATGTTTGTCATTTTACAGGTTATTTGTAACTATGTGAAAAACAGTATAGATAGCATCGCTGAACCGCTTCTTTTATGTATTTTTTCTTTCTAATTACACAAAGTTATTGCATAGTTGCCCTCATCCCTTTATCCTTGGTGAAACTCTACTTCCCCCTCCCAACCAGACAGGAATTTGTGATGCTATCGCCTCCACTGTACATGTCTCCACAGGAAGACATAAACTACCTTGAACTGTAAGCTTTACAGAAATGTGAATGCATTTGGGGGAAAAAAAAAAATCACAGGAAACAGTTTACAATGTGATTTCATCAGAATTCACATGTGGAATCTAACCCTTTTTTACTGCATGACAAAGTTAAATCTCTGCAGTCCTCTGTCTGTGTCACCTGCGTCCTGTCAATACGAGTGGCTGTCAAGATGGTGCATTTGGATGAGTCACTGGACAAAAACTCCAAGAATGAAATACATTCAGTCGAGTCTCACTTGAGTCTGTGAATTATTTTAAATTGCAAGCCACAGACATGCGTGTACATGTTTTGTAATCCCAATTCAACTTAAAAGAGCGGAGTGCTTCTAAATTTAGGAAAACCCATGAAAAATCTCAGGTGTGTAAAATTTTCTGTCTCTAAACCCGCCTGCATATAGAAATGTATTAATTAGCAAATGTTTTGTAATTTATAGTTTTGTGTGAACACTCACCCTCGCCATGCACTCAGAATAGTTTGTGTTCATTTGATTTAGGGGCTGTAAAAAAGGACTTGGGTGTTATAATAGTAGGGAAAACCCTGCTACTTGTAAACAGCATGCTGTGGAAGAAGGTGAAGAGACGCTCAACGACTCCACTGCAATGCTCTGTGGAACTCCATCCGCGCTGCTGCACACAGCGCCGGTGGTCTTTTTATTACAGTTTATAAATATTAAACTTGTTGCAAGATTGTTGAGATATGTGAGGCACAAACAAAAATACAGACAGAGATTCCTGAAACTATATATAGGAAGATAAAATGGCCTGTATCCCATTTAATTAAATTTGGAACAGCCATTTAAAACCAGACACTCAACTAGCCACTCATTGTAAAATCCACTACAGAAGACCATTTAATTAGTAATACTGAAATTAATGCCAACAATGGTATAAAAGCCAGCCAGCAGAGAGAAGTCGCCATGTAAAGTAAAATGGTCATTTTATAGGTTTGGCTCATGTTTTCCAGCCATTGTGTTTTAAATGCAAGTCCATTTGAAAATGAAGCTACCTCTGATGTGTATCAGGACTATAAGAACTACATTTTTAGGCTTTTTCAAATGGGCTGAATCCATTAAAGGTTATCAGCCACTTCAAATGTAAACATAAATATTGGGGATTGATATTTTCTGACTTCTGCTGCTGTTAGTATTGTACACAGTCCTGTTAGCTACTGTTATAGGGATAGAGTAAAATAATATCCAGTTACAGTTTATTCCTTTTTCCTGTCAGTATGAACCGTAACAAGTTAAAGTTTTACTGTTCTTGAGTGTTTGCTCAACTCCTAGATGCCTCCATTTAAAGACCGTGATGCACTGTGATTGCCTCTGATACTGTTTCAACCAGGCTTGAAAAGGAGTGTTGGAGGTTTCCCACAGGTTACCACCACCACGTTTTGCTTTATCCTGCTCCTTCTTTCATGCTCTCCTGGGCCTGATCTCGCTCTAAGCTTTCTAAATTCACTTTATGCAAGTTGGCGTCTGAAGCTGTTAGGAGGCACGATTAGCATACTGCAGAGAGAAGCTGAGAATTACAGGGTTCACAGCGCAGGAACAAAAGCATTGGTGCACATCAGCCCCTCCTAAAGAGCATTGAGAACATCGAGTCGCTCCAACGTGTGCCTAATGATATATACTGCATGCTCACTATAGTTCTTTACATCAGCATTCAGGCCACTTTGAAATCACATGGTGCTGAAAGCTGCCACACATTAACAGCTCAGTAAAAAGCTTCTCAATCACAGCCTCTGTAGCTAAAGTATATTTGTCACATTCAAACTCCTGCTCAACACAAGACTTAAACCACACCATATACAGCACAGTAGAAAGAACTGTTCCCACATTTCTTAAATTACTTACCGCAAGCTATATTTTTAAACTAACAAAGTGTCCATTAATAAAACACCCTGCACTCTGTGAGGATACAGCAAGGATGTGTGGGAAATACAATTATATCTACATATTTAGCCGGAACAATGATACAATTTGTTCGAGCAACACTCAGTTATTTCAGTGTAAACCTGAGATGCCGGGCTTATCAACACAATGTCCTTTTAGAATATGTTCTTATGAGTTGTCAACCCGCATGTCTGAAATATTTACACGATCATTTGGAGTAATGAGCCACTTGTAGTGACTTAAGTGAGTCAGTGTTTATACTCCAAATTTCACGCTCTGCCATCTCTCTGTGCTTTGTGTAATGGGTGGTTATTTGTGCGTTTTTAGCTTCCCGTTTTAAGTACATGAGCTAAGAAAACGAACATTCAATCAATTGTGTCATCTTTATGTCTTGAACAGATTTGTTTTTGCAAGCTAGGAATGAAGGGGAAAAAAAATAAATTGTCAACAGACAATCAGTGCAGATGCCAGCCATCAGATGTTACTTTAAAATTAAATCTGGATGATTAGCTGCTGTGACTTCTCGGCCCTGTTAGATTACCGTTTTCTTGCCACATAATATGTTAATAATATTTATCCAACAGTTTTAATAACGATTATGCGTCTGATGCCTACAGTATGTAAGGTATATTTTTTTCAGTCTTTAATGGTGTTTTCTCAGCAACACTTGGACAAGTTGGTTCCTCACATGCGTGTCTTGGTCCTTCATTTGTGATTCACCAGCACAGCTGTAGAGGACATGTTTGTATAGAGCTTGGCAGATAATAATAATGACATAGTTCCATGCCCACACATGTCTGTATGGGTCCCGTAATGTAATTCTGGAGGGACAGTGGCATGCAAAAGTTTGGGCACCCTTAACGATTACTCTTATCGATGAACTGATCTCCAAAAAGCATAAAGATTAAGCATTCTTTAACATTTTAGGCAAAATTTGTGTGTTGTTTTTGTTTTCTACAAATCTAGAGTGGTAAAAAAAAAGGAGCGCCATGCAAAAATGTGGGCACATTAAATAATTTTTTACCAAGGTTTCAGTCCTTAATTAGCCTGTTGGAAATGTGGTTTATTCACTCTCATTTTGAGGAAAGTCCAGGTGATGCAGATTTCAAAGCTTTATAAATACTCCGACTCCTCAAACCCTGCCCCACCCATCAGAAGCCGTTAGCTCCATCTAAGTGGCTGCTCACCACTCTGAAAATTAAAATAACTGAGGCTTCAAGAAGCAAACATCACACTGTCTGTGAAAGAGTTGAAGGTGAAATGAGGATGGCTTCTACAGCAGGATAATTATCACTTTAAAGTCCTCAGTGGACGACCTCAAGATGAACAAGCTGAAGGTGTTCCCTTGGCCCGAACAATACCGAGACCTGAACGTCATAGAAAATCTGTGGATGGACCTCAAAAGAGCAACGCCTGTAAGACGTATGCTGTATGTATATATCAAAAGAAGAGCTCTGGTTGTGTTTCTAAACCAGTCTATCAGACATCAAACAGAGACTCTTCATTTCTGCTCCACATTCAGACTGCAATTTCATCCACTACTACTAGTTGGCCTCTGCTCTTTGAAATACAATGTTCTGCTCTTTGTTAACTTAATTTTAGCGCTCTCAATTGTGGTTGAACTGTGCAAACAAACTCCCTATGCAGAAATGTTTTTAAAATATGTTCCGATTTTATACCTCCAATACACATATCGGGAATAATGGAGAAACATGACGAATAAAAACAAAGGCAGACTCAGCTAAACTTTAATTAATTCTGTTAAAGCAGTCAGGCGGACTTCAAGGACATAACGGAGAATTGGTTTGCAGGGAATCTGAACAATTTTAATTTTTATACCGTAAAACATGGTGCCATGACAGAAGCTGAATGAATTTGACAAGGGCACCACTGATATTCCAGCATGTATTTCTATGAAAACAAAGCAACTATTGATAATGCCTGTTCTGTGCTGTGAGGTGCAGCCCTAGTAACATTCATCTCAGTGATGAATAGATGATAGATCTCCTGACTAAACCAACCTCGCTGTTTAATTCTGTCCTAATTAAGGTTTAATGGCAATATGCTGCTCAATTGCTCTTTTGTGTTGCTAGTTCAATAGAAAGTGGACATGGATGACTGTCGAGGTCTCGATCAGATGGATGGCGGTATTGGAACTCTTGGGCAAAAACTTCAGCAGTCTAAGACTGTACCCTGAACAGCTTGTCATATTTCTAAACCCTGTCTTTGAACCTTGGTGCCGTAACAGTCATTCTAGAGCGGCTGGTTTCACTTAGGTTTCTAATCCTGCCCAAAAGTGCAGGAAGAGTCGGCTGAGCCTTGCTCTTGGTCTGATTTACTACAGAACACCTCAGGCTCCTTTTAAGGAAGACTTTTATATGCTCGTAAATGTCTCCTGTTTCACAGCACCATTGATAATGTCTGTAAAATTCCACAAAGGGGATGTCATGTAAGGAGAAGAGAGAAATTATATATAGTTTGTAAAGAGAGTAAATATTTCAAATGGAAACATCCCGGGTCCATAAAAGTGGATTACTCGTGGGAATTCACGACAAGGTGTCGAGTGTACATAAGAGTTGTGCCACCTGTCCAATAAAACTGAATCATAAACTGAATTTACTTAACTTTACTTAAATCTGTGGATTTTAACCTTAATTTTATCGTGTCAAATGTTTTCAGACTTAAATTCATATAAACAACTACAATTTGTTTCTTGCACAAAAGCTCTAAATTTGTGACACATACTGAAATAGCACTTAATGCATTCAGTCATGACGTGTTGGAGACATTAACTAAACATGCACTTAAATATTAGTTACATTTGGAGCGATCATATCAAGTGGATTGTGTCCTTCATTGTATCTGGCTTTGAAGACTGCACTGCTATAAAAATATCTGAAATTCAAAAAGCTTTCAGGGAATCAAAGTAGAAATCTTGCATAATATTAAAATTTTGTGATGACAATAATAACACATTTTTAAATTGAAAATGGGAATTGAATTTTTAGCTAAAAAGTTCAGAGAACTTTACATTTAGAACGCAAACTTCCAATTGACATAAAATATTGATAATAAGTTGTGAAATTGGCAAAAGTCTTCCACTATATATAGCATTTTACTTTTAATTTCAAGAATCTACCGATATTGTCATAATAATTACTGCTGCAGTTCAGTCTGTAGGCCTGCGGCCAACTTGTGGTTACGTATTAATAATTAAAATATTCAGTTGTTTAACCTCAGTGAACTTATGTTAGATAAAGGGCTCTCGTTGGCTGTCAGTCGTGTAAACAGCAGCTCTAGTTATGGGGGAAGTCTTGTGCACAAGTGATAAAGATTTATCTGCTGCAGGGGGTGTTGGGCAGGGCACACTGAGGCCCACTGACAGGCAGACAGCCACACTAATATGCAAATACTGAAGGGCCATGTGGTTCTCTGAATCAGCCTTTCACCCGTGGCACAGTGGGTTCACAGAGACACTTCACACTCATCTTTATCATTAAGGGACACAAATTGTTTTCTCAGATTCCAGATAATGAAATTGACACACAAAAAAAAACCTTTACAATATGGAGGTTTCCATCAAATATAAAAATAATTTATTAATTTAATTGTTCTTTATCACCTACAATACCCCCCAAGCTTATTAGCATGCTGATCTATTAGTTATTTTTACAACACTGACATCAGCTGGATCCAAAGAATGATTGCAGTTAACAGTGCAGTAAGAAATACCGGTATTGTGTTCTTATGTTTATTGAATCGTGCATTAAAATCCAAATATGAAGTTTTGCTTTTCGTGTTATAATTGTGAGCAGCCGGTCTTCAAAACTAATGATTTATTTTTCGGATCATTTGCACTGAATATATTTTATGTCTGGACTGCAGCACTGTGATGTATTAAAGCATTTCCAAATATGGATTTCTACTTCCATTAAAGGCACAAATCAGCAGTTTACCATCAAATTCAAAACTTTTGACATTTTACTAGAAGTCTTCTATTTCTAACACATCTTTAAAAGTGTTTAAGGTGCCTAATTCTCACTATGAATGTCAGCACAATACAAAGTAGATGTGTGGAGCTAAACCTTTTGTAAGCCAGATGATTATTTTTGTAACGGGCAAAAAAATCTGGGGAAAACTAAACAAATATTGATTATTTTCAGTATCATGAAATTTGTCTATAAAGACTCTTGGACTGGACTAGATCTATGTTTCGAACGTGGTTGAAATATTTTTTGAAACTTGATGTTCAATTTGTTGGTGATCATAGGATTGTTTCACACTTTTTAATCTGCATAATTCATACTTAACAAATGACTAGCTTTTTCAGTTTCAGAGAAGTAAGACTTAAAATTGTCATTGTTTCTTAGTTGTCTTTGTTTTTTTTGTCAAACTGAAACAAGTTTGTTGGTGTTTTTTTTTTTTATCATCGTCTCTATATAATACTCAGTGTGCATCAGCATATCCAAAAGCAGGAAGTCATTTAAATTGTTTGATTCTCCGTGGCATTGATTCTACAGTGCAAGACTTCACAGTTTCCCCTCACATGTAACCTTTAGCTTGGAATTGGAATAATAAGAAATCTCAATTTGAAGCTACAGTTGCTGCTGCTGAAGTCACACAATCCCTGATACAGCTCTGTCCTTTCGATTTTGTAGAGATTTGACCTGAAGTCCATGAGTTACTCTCAAAGGAGATGCACAGAGATTCCTAAGGCCGTATCATGTGTGGCATTATAAAATGTATTCTAATTAAACAGCCTTATTTATTCAAATGGACAGAAAGGACTTGTATGACCTGGCTGTCATTCGTGTTATACTGTTGTCTACTGATTGCCATTGTGCCTGGTAGGTGTGTTAACATGAATTATTGCTGTTGTGCATGACAGCAGGTGTACAGTAGCAGTACAAATTATAGACTTCATTGTATTCAGGCATTGACTTCACTTTCTTTACTTAAGAAGTTAGAAGTATTCACTGCTTGTGTTTGTAGAAGGGGGTAATTTTTAAAGCTTTTATCACATCAAAATAATTGCAACATGGTGAAAATAATTAAAGACAGAATAACTTACAATTTGGTTTCTGGCTCTGTAAAGTCACTGAACTGTGTGCTTCCGTTGGACTGCACAGGATCAGGGTAAACTTCCTCACTTTTGCTGCTTTGCTGTGTACTGGCCAGGCTCTCACTGCCTTCAGTCCTGCTCGTTGGAGACTTTTGGAAGGAGCCGGCCGTGCCGGACTCTGTTTGCCATAGAAAACAGGAGCAGCGAGTCCTTAGTTCTTTATAGAAAGTATTAAGCCGCAGGGTGGAGAGCCACGGGCAGCCCAGCAGGTTCTTAAAGGCAGTCCGAAACTCTGGACTCCTGCAGTAGATGATGGGATTGAGGCCGGAGTTGATGTAGCCCAGCCAGTTTAACAGTCTGAAGAGCCACTCTTCTGGAATATCTCTGTTAAAAGCATTGATGATGTTTGCAACAAAGAATGGCAGCCAGCACACAGTGAAGGTCCCCATTATGATGCCCAGAGTCTTGAGGGCCTTGTGCTCTTTGATCAGCATTAGCCGTGATGGCCTCCGTTTGGCGCTCTTCCTCTTTGCGGTGCTGTTGCAGCTGCTGGAGCCCACACATGCCGACGGCAGGGTATTGTTGACGTCGGGGGCAACTTGCATCTGTGCTGTTGCACACTCATTCCAGAAACGCATGCGATTCTTATCTATGAGCCGGACCTGCCGTGTCGCTATTACGAAGACTCTGGTGTAGACAAATATCATTATGAGCAGCGGAATGTAAAAAGACACTATTGAAGATATAATAGCAAAGCCTGTGTTGGTCACAAAGTCACAGCATGCAGGGTCATTGTAGCACCTCTGCGCTTCAGGGTCTCCGTCTGCCCGCCAATACCCTTTCATAATTGGTACAAAGGAAATTAAGGTGGACACAACCCACACTAAACACACTATTATTCTGGCACGCCACTTGCTAAGTAGGACCTTGTGTCGTAGCGGCCTCGTAATGGCTATATACCGATCCACTGCTATGACGCAGAGCGTCTCAATGCTCGCCGTCACACAGAGAACGTCAACAGAAGTCCAGAGCTCACAGAATGTTCTACTGAGTTGCCAGTTACCTGTCACCACTATGGTGGTCCCAAGAGGCACCACGAGGACCCCCATGATGAGGTCCGCACACGCTAGGGACATAATGAAGATGTTTGTCGTCGTTTGTAGCTGCGAAGTGCGCGCCACAGCGATGAGGACCAGCAGGTTTCCCACCACTGTGATCAGTATGATGGTGACCAGTATGACGAGGATCCAGGGTCCCACCGCTTTGTGGTACGTTCCCGTCGTGTTCGTCCCAAAGAGCCCTGAAGTGCTCAAGTTGCCATCCATTATTCCCCGGCTCAACTGTTTTCACATCAAAGCTAAGGACTCTGCACTCTGACAAGCATTATGCATATGAATATACTCAAAATCAAAAGCTCATTACATTCTTTTTACTCAATCGTTTCTTTCCTTTGCAGTTATTGCTCACATCTCACACCTCGCAGTCTTGTTTGGTAGTACTCGGAAGGAAGTAGTAGCTCTCCATCTTTTATCGTGGAAGTTCTCACAGGCAAAAACATCATGTTCTCCAAAGAAATTAATCCAAAGTGTCCAGAGAGCTTAAACAATATTAGCTCAAAGTTGCCGAACTTTCATCAATCCAGCATGTCAAGTGAAAAAAAAAGTTTCTGAGGAGAAAACCAAGCCGTGTCCATTTAAAAACGTCCAGTGGGATTAGTTCTTTCGCAGAGTCTTGCATGAGCCATAATGCCACGGTTCGACTGTTTGGACATCAAGCAAACAGTGACGCCGTTGCAAGAACCACCAGAGTGCACCAGAGTGGCTGACCACTCTTTATTTTGGTCCTCTCTCTCTCGCTCTCTCTCTCGCTCTCTCTTACTCTCTCGGTGCAGGTTGCCCAAGATTGTATTGGCTGTAATCACACCCTGGCTGAAGGCAGAGGGGAGGAGTTGAAAAGTGTGCCTGTGTGTTGTGTCGAAGCCGTACAGGGATCAGTACCCTGATAGAGCCATGCACATGTGGTCAATCACACACACAGACACACATGCAGTATATGTGACGCCGCACAGCAAAGAAAACTTCCTGCATTAAAGCATGTAAAATGTGTGTCAAAATGTCACATTAAAGCTGTAAAAATCATCAGCACTTTTTCGGTAATGTCACTGATGTTGTGATGAATATAACGACTATAGCATTAACCATACATTATCTGTCACCTGATGTCAGCGTTGTGGCAGTCTTTTCAATTCTTGAGGCACGGTGACATTTTTGCTTACTCAATTAAACACCGGCTTTGCAGCAAACGTAGAATCGCTGGACTATCTCACAAATTCAGCTGACTTTGTGTCTCATTATCTCCACTTAGATAGTGCAACTCTGAAGGCTTCTAAAGGTTTATTTGTAATGCAGTTTGTGGTCAGCTTTGCAGACCACAAGGCACGAGGCACCTCCAACTGTAGAGAGCAGGAAAAAAGTGGCCTCTCTTTGACTCAAAGCAGTAAAAGAAAATAATAGATCTCTATCTCGCTGTTACTCAAGCCGATGCACTGAAGAAGAACAACAATCAGGCAAATGCCTTTCATGCGATTCACTTCTGATATCCAGTGCTCCATTGTGGTGCTGATCTGTCTTGTCACTGAGCAGTTCCTTCTTTGGTCTGATCGGCTCTACAAATGCAGCTGTGATTGCTTTGAGATTGTTCCTGCCTTGGGTTTTACTTCTCCTTAATGATGATAAACAAGGGAATGTCGCATACAAATTTTATTTTTTGTCAAAACTTTGTGTAATTCCAGAGATTTTTTTAATGATTCGTTTTTATTATTTCTTCTTCGAAGCAGCAATAAATCAAGAGAAAATGTAGCAGCCGACATAATGAAAACAGTGTGAAAAAGTAGCAAAAACATACCGTAAACTACCTGCTCTGCAGAAATACATGTTACATATGATACGATACAGTTTTCTATTAGCTAAGGAGCTAATATTTCCCTCCACAAAGCAAAAACAGAGCTAAAAGAGAGTGAACATGAGACTTAAGATCTTTACACACCAGGGGCATGTCAATACATTTCTTCAAACTGTTGTTTTGTCATGTGTAATTTCACACGGACAAAAAATATTGCACGGCGGAAAAAAAAAAGCGAAAGAAAGAAGGCAGTTTTTCACACTGCATATGAAGGCATCAAACAATCACAATTGTGCATTTCAGGAATTGTGATATCCTTAGTGGGAAGCTCACATGCAGAGGGATTTCCACAAACAGCAGACAGCACACAGCTTCGTCCGTCCTGTTACATCCGGTCTAAACCCAAAATATTCCCAAACTAAACTCCTTCTCTTTCAGATAGGCTGCGTCCCTGTCTGTTTAGCTGCCTGCACAATGAATGATGTGCACTACAGTCACGTTAAAGCCTCTGTGTCAGTTTAAATGAAAATTTTGCACGTTCTCCTTCTATAGTGGTATATCTTAATACCTTTATGCCACGCCGCTTAAAAACAATACATTTTCGGCATTTTGAATCTATGATTTTTTTTTTCTGAAGAATGAGCTAGCGAGTATTTATTTGGACTTAAAAAAAAACAAAACAAAAAAAAAAAACTGTGGCATCTGTCGCAAAGTCGCAATAATTATGTGAACACGAAACATGAACATTTTTGTGGTGTGCATTCATCATGAGCAAGGTGGGGAAAGACCTTTACAGTCACCAGAGTCGAGACTCAAAAGGAATGCTAATGTAGCACTGTAACTGTTGTAAATGTTGTTTTTTTATGCCCCAAAATGGCCAAATTTCTTTTTATTTTTAACGTTTTCATTTTACTGAATACCAAGTTTTTACAAAATCTGGTTTACAGTTAGAAACCGTTCAAAATCGAGCCACGCAGCCAGGACATGTTCAACTTTGCTAAGGATGAATGAACAGCAAGCTATTCTGTTTCTGCAAAATGCAAATGAATAAATAAATAAATAAATAAAACACCGGCCCCTCTAACTTTTAAAATTTTAAAATTTTTGTGTTTGTACAGATTAAACATGAACATTTGTGAACTTTCGGTGCTGCTGGTGGATTTTCTTTCCTCAGGACAGAGCTAAGCTACCTGCTTCACATGTTTCCATTCTTTAGGTCAAATTGAGGTTACCAGCTGCTGAATCCAGCTTTAACATCGAGAGTGATAAATATATTCTTATTTAACTCCCAACAAGAGAGCAAACAAACACGTTTCACAAAATGTCTTTTAAGGTGTTACCTGAGTGATTTTCTTTAAATATCGCTGTCAATTTTAAAACAAATAGTCTTGAGAGGGAGTCCAGATAGACATTAAAACTGTGCGGTATTGGAGCCTGCTTTTCTTTGCCATCATATACATAAACGCTTCCTTCCCCTCTGCTCCATTTTTTTCCCCCCTCTGGGTCACTTTGCCACTCATCTGACAGGAAGTTGTGCAGTTATAAGTGCATTCACTAGACAGGAAATGGAGGCAAAAGAAAAACACTTGGTGCCTTTGTGAGTTGATGACCAAGAGGCCCAATCTGACAGCATTTCTGTAGATGAAGGTCACTGCTGGGGAGCTGACAGCTTGACAGCTGCTCATTTGTCTTTGCGTGAGAAGATACCATTGGTGGATCTGGACCCGGTCCTAGTCCAGTCAAGCACGGCAGCTGGCACAACCTGAGTTGTTGATAGTGGATTCAGCCATGACAGCTTTCTCACCATTACATAGACAGCCTGTAATGGTAACATTAGTGCACTGTGCACACAGGGATTTATATTGCATAATAATAAGTCACTTACAAGAATAACTTTTTACATTAACTTTGCAAAATTGTCAGGAATAATATGCCGTATTTATATAATAATTAATGTTTTTGTAGATTTGTATTACAAGGTGTAATTTACCCATTAGGCCCATATGTGTGATGTGGCTTTACATGGTACTCCAGTGCACTTGATGTGAAGAGTACGTCACTCAAATATTTGCAACACTACTTGTTACCTGCTTTATGTGAGATGAGTTGTAGCCCTGGAGATACATTTGACAGCAACCGCATACTTCCTCAAAAGAAAACCCGATTTACATCGAGCACAACGGTCCAGGATTTGCTCAGTTCATGATGACAGCCTGTAAATCATCAGAGCAGTCATAAAACTTCATAAAGCCTGATTATTATACACTCACTCCCTGCATATCCTGTGTGCTGGGAATGTTTCCGTCCTCTCCATGGAAACCTCACAAGCGATATGTTCAAATTCACTTAGCAGCATATAGCGTGGGCCTGATCCGTTGCAGCCTTCTGGACTTCACAATCTTACATTTAAATTCACAAAGTAATCCATCTGTGCTTTGCCAGCACTCCCATTCTTGGAAAAAAAACTGCAGTCACTCATGTTCAACAGCAAAAGTCAGAGGATGTAAATCATGTTAGAGGTGGCTCATATTCATCAGTGGTGATTGTAGGCCATTTGTTTAACACTAGATCTGGCTCCTGGAGTTGTTTGGATCTGCTGAAGTGCCACCCATTGCTTTTCCAGGAGGAGACAAGCGGTTTAATGTCTCATTTGTGAAAAGAAACTATAGTAGAATAGGAGACAGCGGAGTGACTGAACGATCAAGCTGTTCCATTCAGCACCCGCTTTTATCTGTCTCATGTTAATTATACTACATGTTCAAGGACTGCGATGGGATTCCCAGTTATTCCCAGTTGAATCATTTAGATTGTTATGACTTTTCTGTACGTCAGATGTTTAGGAATGCCCCCTGTGAGTTTGTTGGGTAGCTTTTTTTTTTTTCTGTCTTAGGCACAGGAAACTCTCCATTAGCTGGAGAATCTAATCAAGACTAGAAGGCTGCAAGTGCAAAACAAAACTTAAGACTCCAGGGCACTAATGATGGCTCTACTTTAACCTGTAAAAAATGGTAAGATATAATAATATGCAAAATATATATGCTACATACATATTATATACATCAAGATCTGGAAGAAAATGGATCACGGAAATTACATTTGACCAGAGATGATTTATTACTCATGTTTGCATCCTGTGGGGGATGAAGCCCAAAAGCAGATGCAGTACATAGTATGAAACCATGTGTTGAGGTGAGATAGGGTGGTTTAAAAACTGAGCGGTTCGGCCTTCTGCAACTATCATGTCGTGGGTAAGTCACACTCATTATGCACTGAGTGGAACCACATGCCGGTTTCTACAGGGAATATTAAGGGGGTTTAAGGCACTGATGGCCTTTGTCCGCTCATACTCAGCGCTCTCTGTAGAGACGTTTGAGACCCGTATCAGGCTATTTTTGAGGCTATCACAAGTGTTTTATTCTGACAGCCGTCCCTGAATGAATACAGACGCTTTCAATCTCGAGCTTATGTTCTTAATAATAAGAAATGCGTCGAAAATGAAGTAAACGTTTTGCAAACATGACACTGCCTCTCACAATCCATATTCCTCTGTTGTCCTGCTCTTATTTATCACTTTTGAGATTAGATTTAAAATTAAACTTGTTAGATTGACAGGTCTGTTGTGCAGTCAGGTTATAGCTATTTGTTAGCGGGACGTATCACCGGGTTTAAAACCAGATCGAATCAGATCAGATCAAAAAACGAATTGATACTCAATAGACAGTTTGTATTACAACAGCTGAAATTCAACAGCATGTGCACATTTTTCATCTGTATACTTTTAAATTGAAAAGTACCGGCAATAAGCCAACCAGGGGTGTAACTTCGATCTCTCACTCAGTGATAGGCACTAGCTTTATAGCTCTGGTTCCGCTATTGCAGTCCAGCCGAAAATATTGTGTTAATGTTATTTACCTAATTTATGAGCACCTGTTACTTTGTTATCTCAGTGTAGGAGTATCTGCTGTGTTTTGCAGACGTGTTGCAGGTCGGGCTAGTTTCTGTCCTCTGATCTCTGTGTCACAAACGACAGAGCTCAACCCTGCCTGTTCCCCCTCCGTTACACTGACACTGTGTGGAGCAGACACAGGTGAAGGGAACGAGTGTCCACTCAATAATCGATTGCATTGATGGCGTTGTTTTCTCTGACAATTGTTTTTTAAAATAAATAAAGAATGCTAAATTGGATCGCCAAATATACTTGGGCTGCCGTCAATATACCTGGGTGGTCTGCCCACGTAAGTCTGTGTGTATGAAACTGTGCATTATTCAAACCGTCATCGAGAAAGTCAGAAACGGGTAACAAGCTACTGGTGTAGCTCACAAGTCATGTGTTGGAGATTCCCTGCCCAATACAAATATTACCAGAGCCTGCAGTGCGCAAATAGATTAACCATGAATGTTTCCTTTTTTTGATTGATGTTTTAATGTGGCTAGATTTTATTTTATTTTATTTGCTTGCTGTTTGTTCTTTTGTAATTGTAAAGTGTTTTGGGACCATATTGAATGGTGATTCTTCACTCTAAACAAGATTGAATTGAAATTTGAATTGTTTAATTAGGAGCTCTAACGCCCACATATTTACATTAAAGAGAGATGTCTGTAGAATAAAGTAGCCAGAAAATTTCAATTTCAAATATTAAAGCATGCAATAAAAAAATAATTGATAGAGACTTTAATAAATGGCATTAATTAATTTTCTTTTAACTATTATATTCTTTAATTGTTCAATGCTTTTCCAATTGGTTCTTTCAGGTGTTTCTATCTGTTTGTTTTTTAAACTCTTTCATCCTGCTCATAGTTGCTGGGTGACGTGATCCTGTTGAGGTGTGGTTTATTTTCTAAACTTGGTTACCTGGGTTGTCAGCAATTTTTTTTCTGTATTAAACATAAATAAGGAACAGAGATTTTGTCAAACCTCTGTGCATACAGTACAGTAAAATTCATTGCTTTATTTCGTCACTCAGCTTATAGTCTACTAATAGAAATCATTGTCGATACATATCTGCTTTAAGCGACCCGTTTGCTTGTGTTTTCTTTGACAGTACCCGTACAGGACAGTGTTTCTAATGACCAAGAGTTACCTTAAGCTCAAAACAATACAAGCTACTGGCAGCAGGCCAGTTAATTGAGTATCTTGTTAGGCTAGTTTTGAAAGCACTGTCACAACACATTATGACTAAAAACCATGCTGGTGTTTCCATTTGGTAAACACTGAGCCAAAAGTAAATGTGACCTCCTGTTTTCCTGCTGCTTGTGATCAAACTGCTAAAGCCTTCGTGGCTAGGAGCAGGTCAACACGAGGTTGTAAATCTGCGAGACTTTTGTTGATGGCTATTACAGCATACTGTTAAAAATATGCACAGCCACAAGGTCTGCCATTATTGTTTAAAGGCAAACGGTAAATTAGAAGCAAAGGTTGACAAAGGCTCTATGTCTTTAATGAGAGAAATGGTGTGCTTCTGATCTTCCACTGAATCAGTGTCAGAGTGAGGAAGACGGTGGTGCAGGGTGCTGGCGCCACAGACAGACACAGACGGAGAGAGAAGGGCTCTGGTTCATCTCTCATCTGGTCCTGTGGAGATCACTGACTACAGCTAGTGTCGGCAGTATGTTAACCCTCTGCAGTCAGCAGGAGTTTAGTTCACATTTGTCACCGCGTATTACTCAGTACTGCTTGTGATCTCACGCAATTATTGATGGCGGTCCAGGTGAGATCCTCCAGTGGGGGAAATCATCGGTCAGGTTAACATGCCAGATAAAGATTAGCCACACGGTAATGTTGATGTCCAGAGCGATAACAGTCTTATCAGTAGAAAAGAAAGAATGTGAGACAAAACAACAGACAAATTGAGCGTACAAAATTTAAATAAGGGTAGAAGAAGGGCAGAGAGCAAACAAGGGACAGCAAACTGGAAAATAGACAACTTAAAAACGGGAAAATGTAAGAAAAGAAAAAGAAGGTTTACTCTTACTGCAGTAGAGTGCAAAAGTTAAAAATAATAATAATAATAACATCATAATATAGAAATACATTTCTACTATCTACACTGGTGTGCCGTTTTTGTTTTGAAGATACTTGGCAGGTAGATACTTAATTTACACCCAAGCCAGTCCTATAGCACACATCGGGCACGAGGTATGGCACACCTAGGCTATCACGGGGTTAACACTTAAAGATTAACAACCATTCATAGGTGATTTTAGTTTTCTAGTTTACCCAACATGCATGTCTTTGAATTGGGACAAGAAACCCAGAGAAAGGACTTTGTGCCAGCACCTCGAGCCAGCATGTGGACTTGAACTGTCTTTCTGTGAAGCAACAGTGCTAATCACTGAGTCACTGTGCTTCTTTAAAGACAGCACATCTATATATTTAAAAAAAAAAAAGTGTGTATTACCTCTTTTAACTTTTGATGACCTTGATATTATCTGACAAACAGCCAGAACAAGAACACTACTGGTAACACAGAATTAAAATGTATGCACTCTAAAAAGTGTGATGTGTCTGTTACTTCAGGACACCACCTCTCTTTTTGTACTTTGAATTATCAGTTGTTGAATAATTTCATCCGTGAAGAGCAACCACAAAACTGAGACGGGTTTAAACAGTTTTGAGATTATGTTCATCGTGTTCAAGATTGTAAGATGCGGGTAGTTCTAGAAATCATCTTGTTGGCCTGCCATCCTTATCCTGCAGATGATCACTCGGATACAAGAGATTTAATGTGGTTTCAAAGTTACGTTGTTCGTCTTCTGTCTATTTTTGCCACATCTGTGTATTCAAGAGTGTTTACATTTTAATTGTGTCCATCCATAGAATCCAAAAATTCATGTCCTGTTGTAATTTTCTAAATCTTAGTGACAAACTTGACACAGCAGACTTATCTCGAGTGACAGAGCGTACAGTCACACTAAAACAGGGAGATATTTACAGTCATTTTCCACACTAATGTCAAAGCCTAGCCCAATTTGAGTTCGCACTTTGGACCTCGCTTAATATACAAGGCGTACCACCCATTTTCTCTGGCTGCGTGAAGTACAGAGTGTAATAATTAAGACCAGAGAAGCCCGTCAATCAGTCCCTTTTTGTTGTAATGGGGACATAAACAGTCCTTTTTGGGCTCACAGAACCCCTTTTGACTGCCTGCATCCTCAGCGGTCGTACTGCAGTAACCAAATGTTTCCAACGACTTGTCATGTACGTTTGCACGAAAAGTGTTCCAGCCACACGGTTTCAAGGCAAGTCGTTGTATCTTGCATTGCGCCACACCACCCATATTAAGTGTTCTCATTACAGACCAAGTCATTTATTGTATTTTACGGGTCAGGAGGAAAAGCTCCCTTAATATTTCTTGTAAAATGCTGTTTCATTCAGCTGTGGTGTATCCGGCGAGACCTGATACAGCAGATGAAACAAACACACCCAAGGTCCCACTCGGACACATATATCCTTGTTCTGGTTTAAAATGTGGGGACGTTACACTGAATTCTATTCATCTCTTAATCTCAATCTCTAATTTTAGCCTGAACCCTCATCACTTAATACTGATGGCAAAGCAAACCACTGTGTCATACATTCCTTCATTTTTATTCATCCTACAGACATGCCCAGAAGCACTTGAGTACATTCAGACAAAAGCTATATGTACCTAGTATGTAAAAATTACTCTCGGCATACGTGAGTTGGAATATCAAGACCGCCATGGACGGATAGCAGATAATGTCAGGTGTGTGGGTGGAGAGGGGGAACCAAGGACAAATATGTGTGAAGGTATTGTTTTCTTCAAGCTATAGTGTATAAAGTATGTCTCGTGTGTTTTTCTTGGAATAACTTGTCATACTATGATTCTATTGTACTGAACCCCACAAACTACAGTTTCCATGGAGATGAAACATTTGTTTTTAGAAACAGGCAAAAAAACCTGAAACTGAACTTTCTTACCATACATATAATGCAAAATTAAATTATTTATTAATTTGTTTAAATCTGCATTTAAATTGACCAAAAAAAATAATAGAATTACAGCCTTGCAATTTTTTGCATCTGCTAATCAGTCAAGTTAATTAACGACTATGTCTGTCCAGTCTCATGTTATACTAAAATCATTAGATCTGCTTTTTAATAGAGAACAAAGTTATATCCATGAATAATTCTAAAACATGGATGCTTCACACTCATCGCCAACCTGAATGCACAGATCATCTTTACAATCAGCACAGTATCAAGGTGGACACCCAAAATTGTTGTCACAAATTTGGTCTCTGACCAAATGTGACATATGGTTACAATCTCCCCTTCTGTTCCTGACCTATGACATTTTGAAGTCTCAGTGAAGTTGACCTTTGACCTATGCATATAAAATATAATCAGTTCTTATTCATCACTTATTTTATCCTGTTTGTGTGAAATTGTGTCTTGATTAACATAAGAATTCTTGAGTTTGGTCGCAAACGTGTTTTCAAAACCGTAGCTCAGTCATTCAGGACCTGCTGTTAGTCGTTAGATGTTCTGTCAATACGGCCCAGGATGTGTTCACTCAGTGGAAGTTAACCAACAGTATGTAGCCTGCAACTCATCACACCGCATTTTTAACAGATTACCGCTGACAGTGTTCTGGGGAATAATGAACACAGCAGTGCAAAAATTCTGACAAGTTCAGTTGAGCAGTGTTCTCATCCTGCTGCCAACTCACCATTATGCCACTGTGAGCGACCAATGATTACAAAAAAATGTGCCAATAGAAGTGGTTTTGGCATACATGCAGCACTGTGCCATGTTGTTTCTTTTGAAAATATAAATACTAAATTGATAAAGCCATGAGAGTTGAGCCAAAGGTTGTTGTTTTTTTAACGTGGAAAAACTGAGAAAAACACGATTAATATTAACTAACATTTTCTGTTAGCTGATCCCCAACATTGGAGAAAGGCAACACACATGAGCTGAACAGTAAACCTAAACCATATAGAACCTGTCAAGCAATAAAAATTAACCTGTTGCAATTAGTAGAAGGCTATGATTCACCTTTACTATGTAAATCTGGTTTTAAAAGACTAGTGTGCAGAATTTAGAGGCTATGGTGGCCGCTGAAACTAACGAACAACATGAAAGACCGTCTCCAGAGCCGGTGTTTGGTTTTTCCACTCTGGGCATATAGAAAAATGGTGGTGCAACATGCTGCGCTCCATGAAAAAAAGACTCACTCCCTATGCTGCTCTACTATCTTTTACACAAAAAAAACCCCCACACAAATAGAACAATTTGTAATTTAGGCTAAGCATCTTTTTGTGCATTATGTTCTGTAAAAAAAAAAAAAAGGTTTTCATATCAGTGGATTTCAGCCAGCATGTACATTGATAGAGATATATTTCTGATATTTGCAAATATCTGCCATTTATACTGATGTTAAGAGGTGAAGTATTACTTAGCAACTCGTCTGTATTATGAACTTGCCAGTGGTATTAAATTATTTGGTAGCTTGGTCTCTGCCCATCACCGTCAGAGGATGAATGAGGGTTAAAGCACTGGCACATGCTCCCTGCAGGTCAAATCATACGTTACACTAATGTTTATCACGGGTATGCAAACCACACTCTGATTTATTTAGCTCTTTTACCAAGTAACTATGGTCCCATAGACTCACTCCATCTGTGTTTAGATAAAGTATAAATATCTGGATGCAATTACATTTTAATTAAGACAAGACAAAAAGAAGGAAGTGATTGTTTAGCAGAGTTATAAAGATAGTAACCTGTGTGTCTTGATGTCTTTATTGACTTACATCTGAACTTCAATAGTCACATTAACATGATATAAAATTGCTAATTGTTTCCGCTAACAAATCGAAACAGTTAAAAGGCTTGTGTCCAAACAAGATTCAGATAAACTCCTTTTCACAGGGGTGAACTATTGTAAATGTCTCTCGTCTCGTGGTCCTAAAAACACTATTTGACAATTTTGGCTTATTCCAAATGCTGCTGTAAGTACCAAGAGAATTGATCACATTACTCATGTCTTCAAGTCTCTACTCTGATTTCTTTCCTACAGAGAAGATTTTAAAGTGATGTTGCTGGTTTACATAACTCGATAACCTCAAGCCGCCAAAATAGATTTCTGCTCTCTTTGAAGAATATAAACCTGGTAAGGCTCTCAGAGCTGCAGGAATTAGTCAGTTTTTGTACTAGTTTGACTTTCAGGCAAATAAGGGAGGGTCTTAAAAATGTATTCTCATAATGGAAAAAGCTTTATTTTTTTCTATGTTAATACTTCTTGTATTTAAAAACAGAAAGGAAATAGTTATATCCAAAAGATTTTTTTATAACATGCAGATGTCCTGTTGGTAATAAAGCTTTGATTGTCATCAAATTCAGTATTTTGGGAGTAGAAGTGGCATTTAAATTCAGAAAATGCACAACTACCATTTGTTTGGCATCTCTGTCAACGTTCTTTTACACCATAACCCTGTAGACTTGATCTGATTGAGCTTGTGGCTCATACATGTGGTTGATGTGCAACAAATCTTGCTAATGTTAGGATACCAAAAAAATCATAAAAGCTGATGTTCAAGTAATGGGCGAGTCTCAAATAATGTCGGGAAGCATGCCAGAGTTTTTTTTAATAACAATTCTCTGATCCCCAATGTTGGCATGGAGCTTCCTCCAAATGAGTTTTAGAAAAATCTCCATATATGTTGTTCAACTTTTTCTTTTAAGAAAAAGATGAACAACATTCTGTAAATAGCTGCATGTAGTGTACTCTCTAGATCAAATCGGCAAATTGCATAAACATATTTCAAGAGCATGAAATCAAATTAGTATTTAATTTGTGTTTCTCTCATTTTCTCATGTTATTATTTCATGCTTCTGTATGGTTCAGATATCAACACTGATTTCTTAGCCACCATTTGACTTTCATATTTACACTGTGTCCAAGTTGTTAAGCATATTTGTATGCTGGATTGTAAGTCGTTAAAGGAATAGCAGAGGCTGTTGGCTGTTGGACTGAAACTTCATCAACATTCAAATATCTGAATTGTTTGTTTTTGTGTCTTTTTCCTGACATCATGGGTATTTCTGCATTTATTAAGCAAACAGCAATTATATGCAAGGAACATATAAGACTGGAAAGTTGGAAAATATTTTTGATGAGCTTATAACAAATGGGGTGTATAGCATATAGTTTGTGTAATGTAAGGCATTCTTTCATAATGAACACTGCTGTTTTTTTTTTATTTTGCTTTATACCTACAGCCTCAGTTTTATTTGTGTTCACTTTTTTAACATATCCTTTTAAGGTATTTTCTTTTCAACTCTAATTGCTCTTACCCTCTGCCTATCACCGCTCCATCAAACAACACAAACTTACTGAGAAAGCCTGCTGCAATCAGCAATGCTGAGAACTTATTGACATGGTTCCACGCTCAGATCCAAGGGTCCTTTGTGCAGTATTCAGAAGTATCTGAGAGCCGTCATACTGCTGAGTTCCCCTTCCATTGTAAAATCTTTTTACTCTTTAAAATTTTTAAAAAAAAAGTTCATTCTTATGTTTTATCTTGAACTTTCTGAAAGTCTTATATTTTCCTCATGCAGTAATTGTTCTACAAGAAAAAGACACACTTAATGATTTGCCTGTTATACAGTTTGTATATAATTTCTCAGATGAGACTTTGCGTGCGTCTGCTTTGTTTCTGTATAAACGGTGTATTGAGTGTTTGGTTGACTGAAAGGTTGGCCATAACACTTTACAAATCCGTTCAGCCGGGACACCGACTAGCACTGACTAGCCAGCATTGTTGTTGTATGGCTTTCAGCTTACAAGTTAACATTCATTTAAGCCACTGTCCAATTTTTAATACCATCTGTGGGAAAAAAAGACATTTAGTTTTTCAGATAAAACAGGGGTCTCCAATGTGAACAATAAAAAAAATGAATACTCAGCACGCACATAATCAACCAGAAGCTCACAAATCAAATCAATATTTTCTATATTACCAATGACTAACATGACCACTTGTATGTGAGAGGGCCCTTTTGTAGCATGGACTTGTTCAGCTCTGCAGTTGGCCTCTCCCCTTTGGTTGTTGGCTCTTTATTTGTCTTTTAGCGTATTATTTTGCTTATAGCTAGTACATTATATTACATTACATTTCATTTAGCTGACGCTTTTATCCAAAGCGACTTACAATAAGTGCATTTCAACCATGAGGGTACAAAACCCAGAACAACAGGAATCAAGAAAATACAATTTCTTCAAGAAAGCCAAACTACAAAGTGCTATCAGTAAGTGCCATTTTAAGTGCTACTAAAGTTCTACTGTTCAAGGTAAAGTCGGAAGAGGTGTGTTTTTAGTTTGCAGCGGAAGATGTACAGAGTTTCTGCTGTCCTGATGTCGGTGGGGAGCTCATTGCACCATTTAGGAGCCAGGACAATAAACAGTCATGATTTTGTAGAGTGTTTAGGTAGGTAGGCTACGCAATCCAAGTCTGGCTGTTTCACCTTATTTTCACTTTATTAGTGCGCAGAACAGGTACATTTCTTACACCTTACCTTGCTGCCATGGCAGATAATGCCAAACCTACTTCTTGTAGCTCTCAAAAAAACCTCCCACTTTCTTTGTGGGATATTCCTCGCTCAACAGGCGTTGAGTTTATTCTCCAACTCGGAGGTCAGAACTTTCCCACCTCCCAGTTGCTCATTAATGCACAACTAGACTCACCGTTCTCCACAGGGTTATTTCCAAGCCAAAAATGACTTATTGCAAGTTAAACATACAAACATTTCTTGTCATTTCCAAAATCAGGACAAATGATCTGCACTGCTCGTCTCATTGTCCTGCTGTGTGTCCTGTTGATGTGCGGCATCATGCTTATGATCTTCAGTTTTGTATTTCTTTAATGTTGTCTAGAACTCTAAAGAACACCATTTGGGCTCTCCAGTTTTGCATTTCAATGGTCATCTGGCTGGCTTTGCAAATTTAAAAGTCCCCACATGAACTCTACCAAAGCATAGTGGAAAAAATGTATCTCAACTGAAATGAGCTGTTTTACTCACCCCTTATGTCATTTCAAATCAAAGTTAATGAGGACTGGAGCAAGTATTCATTGGTGCCTAGTATGACTGCACCTTTAAGACTTTGATAGAGGGCTCAGCCCCTGGCGCCATGTAAAGCATATTGTAATAAGGCCTAACATGCTGATTGAAGATAAAGCTGAGAAAAGGAAATGTAGAGGAAGGGGAACTGGGTTGTGTAATCTACTACTGAATGATCCCTCATTGACAAGAACAACAGACTGCAGAATTATGATTTTATTTTTTTAGATTATGTTTCATAAAATAAAATCATGGTCCGTGTTATTACTTAGAATAAGCCTCATTCTTTAATTGCTCTGTCGATGATCGCCAGGGGCTTTAGAGATAAAGGGACAAGCGAGCAGTGGGGGGAAGGTGGCATCTGCCTTCCTTTTGTTCCAAAATTCCTGTGCTGCACGCAACTCCCTTGACATGCTCACCTCCTCAGGGCCAGTTTGACTGAGATTAGAAAAACGCACCTCGACGTCCCTTTCTAATTTAACATCGCCTGTTCACCTGTATGTCCGCAAGAATCTTGACAGGCCAGTTTATGCTTGATTTGCACTGCGGAGACAGGGCGACAGAACAAGCCAAATGATAACTGGGAATGTCTGCATGTGTGGGTGGAGGAGGGATAAGCTTGAAGGAGAAGATAGATAGGAGAGGTTTTAGGCTTCAGATTGAAACAGCTGAGGGACACGAATGGCATGAAAACATGAGTGTGCGCCCTGTGATAGCATCTCTTTAGCCAACTTCCTTTTGCTTTGGAACATTGCTGACATTGCTAATGGTATATGTAGGCAGTTGACAAGCTTAAACCTGTTCCTCTGACTTTTAAATAGAACAGCCAGCCCCTGTGTTTGGTTCTTCCTTAATGGCAAGGCCAGTCTAGTACCAGCCCAAAAATGCAAACAGGACATCTCATTGCTCAGGGGAAACCAATCCTCATTATGTGGGGAAAAAAAAAAAACATGGTTTGAGAAACATGCCTAGTTATCCCGAAGTCATTAGAGGTGCTGCCTTGCCACTGAGCCAGAATAAAAGAGAAACTGGCACTACATAGACCAGTATTCATGTCATTAGGCTCGTCAATAAACCCAGAGAGTGTTGAATGTCAGGCAAATTTAATATTTTATACACATGGGTATGCACCTCTTTCAAAATCTCCTGTATAGATTTACAAGTGTTTGTGCAGCCCAATTTGTTATCTTGTTTCTAGTTTGTCAAGCTGGTTCAATGCGAGCAGTGTCAACAAGGTCAGTCAAAGGGTAGAGAAGTGGGAAACACAACTGAGATTACACGGTGTTGATTACGGTTTACGACAGCGGGACAGATTTTGTATGGAATTACATGTCACTGAGACTTTGATTGCTCCTGTAATTACCAGCTTATCAGCAACAGACTAATGACAATGTCATCAGGTGGGCAGCCTGACCTCAGAACGCAACTCAGACAGATTTTTGGCCAAACATAGTTTGAAAAGAGTGAAATAAGGTGCTGTGGTGTAAAATTTACTTACCAACATTGAGACTGAGTGATTTTATGTACGTGAGCGGGCTCCGCAAGTAAAGGCTATGTATGGTAAATGCTGTAGCTCATTGACGCTGATGAAATTTACTCGTGTGTGAATGGAGCAGAAGTTGTAACATCTTAAAATTAAACCATGTTAGTGTGGTTAATAGCCTAGGTATCGAAAGGTGGTACCAAGTCACAAGGCTTTTTTTTTTTAGAAACCAACTGTTACTAAATACATTGTCGTGTTGTTACAGTGTGCTCTGCAGCAGTTTTCTCTGCTGAGGTTCTAACAGCTTTTGCCTTGTGCTTTAATCCTTCATGAATGTGTATCCCTGTCTTTCACTCTGTCAGCTGCAGAGATGAGTTTGGCAGATTAGACCTGGAGTTTTTTAAAAGAATTGTCCCTTTATAAACTTAATTTAATGAGACTAAATAGCAGAGCCAAACAAATGGCCACTTAGTAGCCGAGGGAAAGTTAATGGCAGAGATGTGGAAGCAATTGCCTTCTCTCACTGTGACTCGCATGCGTCTTAAGTTTATAAACTCTGTCAACAGTATCATGGTTTAGTAATCTCAGGCTCCTGTGCTACATATATTTGACTGAAGTTAAAACAACAAAAACATGTATACGCCTCCAGTAGTTTGGTTTTGCCATGATTTCCTTGATTTACGATGTGAGGTCTGCAGAGTTGTCTTTTAAAGGATTTTACTAAAGAAACGTGAAACTATCTGGAAATTAAATGAACTACTACTTTGAACTGGACATGCAGTGCTTTCTCATGGCGATATCACTCACTTTAGGAACAATAAATAAATCATACAATTATGATAACGGATTAGTGTGTGCAGTTTTGCTTTCTTGTTTTGTTTTTAATGAGCCCTGAGCCTGCTGGTTTACCTATCACTACCTATTACCGTTAGGTCAAATATTAAGCGGCGTGGCAGACTGTGATCCCATCTGTCCACAGACGTTTTATCCATTATGTCATACGTGTGTCTGTTTGTACAAATTCTTTGTGTGTGTACGTGTCTGATGTGTAAAAAGCCAACTGCATACACCATTTTGTAATCATGGTTTCCTCCACCTGTGGGCCAAGTGAGACATGTCTGTGCGGGCTGCCAAATGAAGGACGCAAGCTGCTAAAGTGAAAACAAATATTTGTTCATAGACCATTTTTCCATGATGTGTTGAAATGATAGCCAGTTTTCCAAGTGAAGAATCAGAAAAGTGAACAAACAAGAGGTTAAGTTCAGTGACTAATCTTGAGATTGTGGGATTTTGCACGGAGGTCCTTCCCACCAAGAGACAAAGGTACTGCATATCGCCAAGAGTGTAGTAGCTGAAATCAAATGAAGTTATCTGATTATCCTGTCTATTGTCATGACCCACTTAGCCTTAATGGAGTGGATGATAAAGCCTATATGCACTAATGTTTTTGTGAGAGTACACTGGAAGAGATGAGTTCATCTAAAGTTAACACCATAAATAAGAAGTTGATCAAGTATGCCTCAGTGATTTCTCATGTATTCCAAGAACACCCACACTTCTTGTTGCACAGAGACAGTCATGTTGGCATCTAAAGTGAGCCATGGGAAACTAAGACAGATTTTCTTTCATGCATCAGAGTCTCCGAATTGGATTGATTGAATAAGTGTTACCACAGTCTATTTTGGTCGTTCACAGTGTTGAGCCTGCAAGCTAACTGGTAATTTATGGCCTTAAAATCTAAATCGTTGTTGTGTAAGAACTGATTTATGCACTATTCGAAAGAACAGTTTATATAGAAAACACACAATATTACATCTTTTACCTCATTTGTCCCTCTGCTGTTTGCTTTTCTACTCTTTGCTGGTGTCTTACACTGTCTCCTAATTGAATTCCTAATTTATCTGAGAGTAAAATCATGCTTCCTACTTTACTTAGAGTTTCCTGGGTTGCTGCCTGTTTGGTTGTCTCCAGCATTCCCCTATCCTCCCCCACCATGAGGGATCCCTGATGCCAGGAGGGCAGGTCCAGGCTTAAGCTGAAGACGAATTGTTGCTTGAAAGGCAGGCTGTATGTTGCCAAGTAAAACAGGGGCCAGTAGTACCCTCTTAAAGTGTTCTTTGTATTATTGATAATCATTGGTTAATTTAGCTCAATTTGTTATGTTTAGTGGTGTAACAATAACATGGTTTAGCACTGCACCTCCAAGCTGATCTGAGAACATATGTGATATGTAGACTGCAGACTGCATCCATCTTATATCACGTATACCTCATGTTGTAGTTTAAAGCCACCTGAACCAAGACAAAGTCAAGATCATGATTGAGACCAAGCAGGGTGAGACCGAGTGAAGACCAGCACCAGACCAGTGCGAGTCCCACACTGCAGGACACACTTAAGACAAAATGTGAAACATTCAAACAGTTGGCACTACTCAAATTGATCGGAAAGATCCACATTCACCTAAAAATACCCACAGAAAATAAATGAAGATTCCGCTCCATTTAGTCTTTCTTATTCTCGTATGTGTGTACGGGAATACAAAATTACCACTGGTCTGGGCACATATGTACAGGCAATTTGGTTATGGAGAAATCTCCTGTGCACCAGCACTGGTGGTCACAAAAATGTTTGTAACTCGGGTGCTAATGTTGATAAAGGGATGTAACTTGGAATACTTACTCACAAAGGTTATCGTTTCCACCTGCCCCGTGCACTTCACGGTGCCGTGCACCGTTCACACGCAACTAGAGCAGTCTAGGAAGTTTTAGATCCATCAACTCAACAGTCACATGTGAAGGCAACATTTGTCAGAATTTGAGTGAAAAGTCAGTCAATTCTGAAATAAGACCTTCAAAAGGTAGTATCAACACATCTTGAGTGCTGCAACACTACATAATACTAATTCACCACTGTTACTAAAAACTGATTTGTTCTAAATGTGGTCTGAAAATCAAAAGAAAAATTACATTAAACATGCAACATACTCGATGATACAGCCTCTTTGTATAGTTAGATATTGTATATATATATTTTTGGGTGTTTAATGACACAACATTACCTAACTATAGTGCACTATATCACTATAACAATATAAACATAGAGTGTCTCGAAAATATGTTAATTCATAACAGGTGCACACTCTCAGGCATGCCATTGACAATTTCCAGCACCAGAGTGAATCAAGTTTCCCCACTGAGCTTTTTTTAACCCTCAATGTGATCACAAAGGAAATTTCCAGTGCTTACATGTCAGTGTGTTGAACAAATGGCGTTGCCGTGTGTGCTGTGTAAACCTGACCTCCATCTGTGGTTCTTAAAGCAGGTGTCCAGATGGCAGGTTTGCAATTGATCATGTTGTGACCCTCAAGCCCTCCAACATACAGCATCACAACTTCTGGAAAAGAAAAGTATTTCATTGTGCATCAAAGCTGCTTTAATGAGAAGAGACTGTCTGGCTTTGTTGTGCATGTATCACTTTTTTTGGCCATCCTGATAAGAGACTATATGAGTGATGAAGTTGGCAGGCTGTTCAGCAGCTGCTCTCCAATCTGAAAGGACATCATAATATTCGCAGTAATGTACAGAAGTGACTCAAAGCCTCATATACATTCTCTAATAACAGTTAATGTTAACTTTAGCTGCAGTAAAAGGAGACATCTGAATGAACAGAAATGGCATGTGTTTGATCAGGCAGCACACTATCCGCTGTACTTGTTAGTGTGGGGTCTAAAAGCAAACAGCTCTCCACCAAACACTGTCTTGTGTTTACTCTTGCTGTGTCATCTCTCCCCGGATTTAGGGAGTGACAGAGGTCTGTGCCACTTCAATCCAGATACATGACATCACTTGATTCGATTCATTGTAGTTTTCATTCCAGATCACATAAACCTGCATTTCACCTTTCACCTTTCGGCTTTAACCTCACCTCCACCTGCAGCCTGTTTGTTTTGCGGTTTGAAAGAGCGAAATGAGTCAACATAAACAATGTTGTGAGCCAATTGGAAGGATTCCATGAGTCATATGCTTATCAGTACATGAATTTTGTAACTCCAAATATATGATGATTAAGAAGCTTTAGTTCCAGTGCAGGCAGCAGCCTCACCACAGCTGGCCCAGAAGGATTTCTTGGGGAACAGGTATTTCTTTAGACTTGAGTAATATGTTTCACTCCGATAGTGGCTGCAAAGCACCGAGGCTTTTCTGGTGAATTTAGTCCATAATGGCTGAACAAACAGTGTTGCATTTTTGAGACTAGCATTATCAGCAATCCAGGAGATAACACTGTATTTTTACTGGAGGAGACAATGGGAAATGAGGGCTTGGGGAGAGGGATGGTGGGAGTGAAGGGTGGGTGTACATGAGACCATTGTGAACTTGGTAATGTCTGGGTTTCTTTACACCAACATGATTAATCTTACACACACACACACTGCAAGCAATGGCCAATGGGAGTTTGTGGGAACTTTGCTGAAACCAATGGGAATCTTCAGTACAAGTATGTTCTTCAAAGGCTTGTTCCCTTGATACATAAGGTATATATGTTCTAAATGGGAAAAAAAAGAGATAGTTGCATAAACCTATATATTTATTTAGAGAGCCCCTGGGATTTATTTCAGGCCCGGCAGTGCAGTTTACAGTTGCTTGTGAATTGGTACATTGACATTCCAGTCTGTTTCTCAGGCCCTCACGCTGGTCTCCACATGGCCATCCCCTGAGTCAGCCACTGCCACAGTGTAGTCACAGTTGAATCCAGTTCAAGTTTTGTTACTGGAGGACTGAGGGACAGTTTCTGAAAAAATTAAAAGGCCTAAACTTTCCTTTTACTTTTCTTGAATCTAAAGAAAATAGAAGCCACACATCCTTCAGCCACAACAGTATTGACTGCTGTGTTTTTGTTAAAGATTCCAGCTGAGGAAAACAGTTTCCTGCGACAGCTTACTGGCTCTCAGCCTAGACTATCTGTCTGTCTGTCTATCTATTGATCAGTACATCCATCCATCAATATTTTTTGTCTTTCCTTCCTTCCTTCTTAAACACAATTTACATTTTCTTTCCTGCTCCAAAGGTTTTAAAAATCAAGAGATACAGTAAAGAGTTTCCACCTCCCCCGTGCACTGACTTACTGACTGAGTAAAGAGGTGTGTATTACGTGTGAATGTAATGCATCAGACACTGTGTTCCACCATTTCATCTGTAATGGTGGGTTACTCGTGATCAAATCTCTGGAGAGAAGCTGACGACTCCTTGGGATTACATCATTAATGGATGTGGTGTTATCGGCAGTGACATATTGGCACGCTGCCATAGTGCAGCTCATTCCTTGTCCCTTCTCTCATGATAATTGGCATGATTGCAGAACACATTAGACATTCCTAATTAGATTGGGAAATGGCGTTTTAAGGACAGTGAATTGCCTCGTACAGATGCTGTTGTCACAGCAGAGTAGCTCTGGAAGAAGTAATGCTGACCCTGTACTTCATGCTGTCTGCAACTGAAGGCAGCCAAGTTTTGGTTTTAGCCTGGTAAGAAACATTAATGTGATGATGTGCTGTGCTGATTCCTCAGGTCAGAGGTCAGCAGATACAGTGGGAGGAAATTAGTTGTGGCTTTTGAGGTGATGTGAACTTTCTGCTGCTTCCCCTTCTGTGGTGACTTTACTTGGCTCAGGGCAATCAGCCCAATCTCATATTCCATTAATCCTTTCCCAGCCTCATGCTACCTATAACCAATGATGTATTGGAGCAGAGGTTATTTCAAATTGTCCCCACTTTACCCACTCATCTGGTACTATGATTTGTACCTCACCAGAGCCAAGGAAACTTGAAGCTTCTATGTGGTTTACTTTGACGACGTCCGTTAGCTTCTGAAGGAGACAAACACATTACTTCATCATACAGTAGTTAAAAGCTATCGACACTGATTTATTGAATTGGGTCAACAGAGACTGAAACAAATAAGTTTCCAATTTTTTTTATTTGAAAGCCAGAGAGTATTCTTCCATATTTCCTTAGGATCAATCTAATTTGTCCTGCAGATGAAAATGGTTTTAAAACAGAGACAAACACTCAGGTTCATACTGCAGAGACCAGGCTAGAGGTGATCTGGTTCTCACAATACCCACAATAACACAAGCTAAGTTTGTTATTTGAAGACAATTGCCTTCGTTTAGTTAGCAATTACTCTGCTCACAGATAGGTCATCACCTCTCTGTGTTGCCTGAAATGAAAACATCAGCATTTAGTTTGACAGATTAGTTTGACTTTGACACTGGCAAAACATCAGGATCAGGCTCGACAGCTTTGTTAATGGGCACTTACTGTTTCTCACTGACAGGACTTAAAGTATAATTTCAGTTGAGTACAACATTGGTACTTTTTGTGGTGGTCTTGGCCATCAAGTGTGGTGAATAAAGTTTTTATATTACCATTGTCTTCTAAATAAGTTTGGCTAACCAGCTGGACAATTGTTTAAAATTGGTCTTATCCTCTGACTGCTTATGTTCTTTACTCTGTCTCACCTTTTTTTTTTTTCATCAGCGTAATCTCCTTCCCAGACCTCAGCAAACATGGTGAGTACAGTATAATCTCACTATAACTGAGAAAAATTAGGCAAAAGTTGTAATGATAAGGTCTCTAGCATGCTCTAAGAGGCTACTCAGAAGGTGGGAAAACACCTTCCATAGATGACCCGTTGTAATAACTTATATTCTACTATCGCTTTATAGCAATCTTTGTATTGTTATGGGAAACAGTTCAACTCTGAGACAACAGAACTTGAAAATACCACATGAAGGACTTGTGACCTAAACAGCAGTGACTGTGCCATCCTTTGAATAATACTATGTTTCATTAGCCATTTCTATTGTAATATATAACTGAACACTTTTTCATAAGTTTATTTTAGGATTTTTGCACAAAAAAATAACAGCTGTATGAAAAAACAAATGTATTCAGTTCGTATAGTTTGGTTTTTAAAATTATGGCCAACAGTCCTGTTGGTTATGGATACACTTTTACTTCCAGCTGTCACTAATTGTGGACATTTTGGGATGCAGAGCTTGAATGCGGTGCAGTCAGACTGCATTTCCAAAGGTTTGTGAGTAAGAGTTGTAATTTTAAATATGATAAGTCTAATAGTTTCAAATTGAAAATTCAGAAAACCAAATCATTGTTATTTTTTGTTATTTTGTTTTTAAAGTAATCGGATATGAGAACGTGCAGGGGCATATAAAGGCTTTCTGAAACCAGGCTGTAAGCGGGAGAGTGCATTATCCCCCCACTGCTCCTCAGTTGTTATTTCAATCATCAGCTTTGGCTGCCAGAAACCTGAATGTTATTTTGGAGACCAGGGATGAGATGTCAGGCTCAGGAAACATTGCTGATGCGTATGACAACCCCCTTAATCCCTGCTTCAATTCACACCATCCATCTCATTTTACAGTGACTGGTCATTTGTCTTATGTTTGTCAACCTTTTCCCTCAGCCAAGCATGAAGTAGGCTTTGACTGCCTTACTCCCTTGGGAGACCTATGATCTGCACGTACGCAATGAAGGTTCAGTGATGGGCTTAAATCTAAGTCATGACCTTCAGAACTCCTGGTACCCCGTTAAATGCAGGTAAAAGGTGCGTGCATCATTCAGATTAGCAACTTTCCCACATATATTTCGATCAGTTGAGAAAATATATAAGGAATGAGGAAACTGCCTCTACATTTAATGGGAGAAAATGACTGCCAAATAGTAACATCATCAATTACTTATTATCATTAATATAATTTCTCTAATGAAACTGTAACATTAACATGCTGTACTCATGGTCACTGGATAACATTCAGTAATTATATTAGTATTGTTAAACCCAGTCATACTTTATTATTGCCACAGTTAGGGGTTGGCTTGTTTGTCATCTTACCAGGAATTTGACAGATGACATCACTGTGGTCCAATCACTGGAGAGACAAGAACATGGTAGCATGGCACAGGAGTGGATTTGTGGGGAGGTGACAACCAAAAGAGGAGAAATTCCTCTCCAAGTAACCTTAATTTGTCATGTTTACATTGACATTCAGATCTCTAATTTGTTTCTGAGCTATTTGATACAGTTGATATGGAGTTGGGTTACTCATATGACACAGTACATTTATTGCTTTCCATCCTTACAAGTAGGTTCAACACAAATGTGAAAAGAAAAGAAGATAATAATCAGTAAGTCATATATTTTTTTTGTACTGAAATCTAATAATGATTTATCTTACAGTACATTTCTGTTACAACTCTTGGCTGTAAACATTAAACAGTAATGTATAGAAAAAGACAAAGAATTCGGCTTTCGAACTACATGGATAGAAAGTAATTACACCAAGATGAAAGTCCATGTCACCACTGGTGAAAAAAATTGGCTATTGTAGCCTGTTGCTCAGAAACAACAGACTTGCCAACCCTTTCTCGCCTCACAGCACTTTTCATCTTCAGGGGAGAAGCCAGTGTTCCCCCAAATTTTGGCTCAGTGATGGTTTCTTTCCTTTTATAGCACTGTTACCTCTGCTGGTGGTTAACATGTTTGTTGTTGGGTTTGCCGTGCTATTTGTCACAACTTTTGCAGTCAAATTGTGTCACTTTCATCCATACAAGTTGCAAGAAACTTTACATGTGTCTCTTCTTTTGCGGCAAAAAAAAATAGCTTAAAGGAAAATTAAAACATAAAAAAATAAAAACAAGTATAACTAAAAAAAAAAAGAGAGAAATTTAATGCCAGAGTAACCCCCCCGACCACCCCATCTCCACCACCACCACCTTCTGTTTTGTTTTTAGATGGAATTTTAAAGGCCTCAGTTATCTTGTAAACAAAAATTATTTTCCTCATGCTTTAATTCTCTCTGAAGCAGACATTGCCTCACTGGAAACCCACTCATGAGCGTCTCATTCTCATCAGAAAAATCATGGCCATTAGCATGTCACACACATTTGTATGAGTGTGTAACTCTATTATGTATAATTAGTTCCGTTTTTTTACTCAGCTGATATTTATGTACAAGCTCAAACAATATGCAGAACATTTTTGTCATATTTTCCACTACTCAAACCATCATTGTGCAGAAAGATGACTCTTATACTTGTATAGCAGCTGATTTTCTGAACCAGCCATGTCACACATCATTACATTACATTACATTACATTTAGCTGACGCTTTTATCCAAAGCGACTTACAATAAGTGCATTTCAACCATGAGGGTACAAAACCCAGAACAACAGTAATCAAGAAAATACAATTTCTTCAAGAAAGCCAAACTACAAAGTGCTACCAGTAAGTGGCATTTTAAGTGCGACTAAAGTTCTACTGTTCAAGGTAAAGTCAGAAAAGGTGTGTTTTTAGTTTGCGGCGGAAGATGTACAGAGTTTCCGCTGTCCTGATGTCGGTGGGGAGCTCATTCCACCATTTAGGAGCCAGGACAGCAAACAGTCGTGATTTTGTAGAGTGTTTAGCTCGCAGCGAGGGAGCAACAAGCCGATTGGTAGAAGCAGAGCGGAGTGAACGGGCTGGGATGTAAGGTTTGACCATGTCCTGGATGTAGACTGGACTCGATCTGTTCGCTGCACGGTACGCAAGTACCAATGTTTTGCATCCACGAGTTGTGTCTGTTCCATCTTATCCATTCTGTGGTTGTTACTGTGCTCAAGGGAGTCTGAGGTCAAGCTTAAGAACTTCGCTGACTTCTCATTAGCGTGAAACTACAATCCACCAGGGGATTGTTGTACATTTGATGAATGCAGTCTGTTGTGCCAGGAGGTAGGATGAAAGCAGTGAGGATATCTGTTTTCAACAGCTTTGTTTTCCTTTACAGAGAGGGATGTCTCAATGCAAGGGGTACTTTCCAGAAAGAATAACCACATCTGAACAATCATAACATTAGCCTCATTTGTAAGGGATCATTTACAGATGTTAATTTGAAGTGATTCTTTGCACTCTCAGAATTTGATTATAAAACCAAAGACAATCAATTATGAAAATTAAAACCATAGATAAAGGAATTGTCAAGGTGCTAATTTTATTTTCAAACCACTGAAGACATAACTTTAAGAGACCTAACTATCAATGGTATTAATTTACCATTACAGCACATACTCAGTGACAAACATCTGTACAGTATTCGGCCCTTTTCAGTTCATGTGCAGGAGTGAATCTACATCGATGCAGAGATTTAAACACTTTTACTAATATATGAGAAAGTTGCTTCTATATAAAGTTTTGACAGTTCTCCAATAGAGAATACGATCTCAGGGTCATCTGTACATTCTCTGAGAGAATCTCTTATTACAGTGATGGTCAGCAGTTTCTCACTGTTTTACTCCGTAATCCCCTCTGATCAGACAATTTAACACGGGAGTATATCCTTGAATAGATTTGTTTTTTAAGCAATGAAAGGGCTAAAAAGAAGTCACACACAACACAATATATACAGATATTGTTTTTTCTGTCATTTGAAAAAAAAAAGCTCTAAACTTAGTTCGCTTGAATCCATTTTGTGAACTTTAAATTTATAAAATATTTCAGTTTCGTGTTAAAGACTTCCTTTCTTAATATAAGCATTGGGACGACTTTGGGCCGGTAATGCTGTCAGCATCTGGTTATGTCACATGCCAGTTGTGCAATGAGTGGGCATTTACAAAAAATACGGCGGCACGCCACACTAAGAAGAGGAGACAATATTTACCCAAGGGGTAATAAAACACTTCTGCACACTCTTACCTATTGCCTCATGGATCTAATCTATCTGTGTCTGATTGACACAGATTTGCTGCCTCAACTGCCCACTCTGATTGAAAGCATATTTTAAAAACTTGATGAAATACATCATTTGACAGCCAAGACATGACTCTCTTTCAAAAATACAAACGAGTTAAATGCTCTCTAAATCACTTAGGGCTTTGACATCTCGTGGCCATTTCCTGATTCCTGAAAAAAAAGTCTTATCTCCCAAAATTACTGTCTCTGTTTACTAACACAGGGAAGTGTTCCTGCTTTGTGTACTGTGACCACAAATGATTTTGAAAAAAAAAGAAATCGGATAAAATGCTCCCCTCTTCTGTCTGTGAGAAGCACTCCACCCTTTGCTGGATCCACATTCCACAGGAAGTTTACCCATCGCCTTTTCCCTCCATCCCTTACTCTTCCTGCCTCGACCGATCTTTACTGATTACTGTGTGCTGGGTGGGCCGATAAGAGATGCTAATAAGGAGAGGAGACCCTTAGCCGTTTAGTGGTGCAAAGCTTTTTCACATGCAGATAAGTTATGACATATTGTCATGGATTAAACATACACAGCACACACTGGGTTTAAAGCAGATATGGGTCAACAGACCAACTTAAGGCTAACACAAACGCACAGTCACATTCCTAGTTCACAAGCAGTGTCCATCCAAGGATCAGAGAACTGATTAGATTTTTTTTTTGTCTTTCCTTGTGCTGCTGTAGCAGCTGCCATAAGGTCCATCAGATAGCGTGATTGTTCCAGGCAGGTTGTCTGTTTGTCACCTTGAGCGTCAACACCCTCTGCTCCCAGCCAGCACACCTGCTGCTACTGCAATCACAAGACTTAATCCAGAAGCTGACGCTGTATTGTCTGTGGCTGAAATAATAGCAGTCTGTCATCACATCCTTTTGAGAAGAAGCACATCCCAGTGCCACAACCATCATATGTGCATTCAATAATTTGCCATAGAGCACACAAACACGGAGAGGCTTTAATTCAGGATCACAGGGGCTCATGGGTAAATTCTGTTTGCCTCACAACACGGTGTCTGCATCCGTCCTAAATCTCTATCAGTGTATGTCAGGTGGATTCATGAATATGAATAATCATCTATCCGTGTTGATAAGACAGTGTTTTCCTGCATGTAAAACCACCTGTTTTGTTGCACAGAGCAGATACTAATAGCTAAACATACTGTTGGCCTAACAGGGAAGTGTCTGTCTAGTTTTGGTGAACTTTTTTTCACACATTACTTTGTGTTTGTGTCACAAAATTAACTTCTTATAAGCTCAGTCAACTCCGCCAATGTGTTCGCTCACCTGACAATTAAGGCGCATCATATTTAGTCAGTCGGTCTACGTTTTTAATTGGACAACGTAAACTCCCCCAGATTGTTCAAGCAGGTAATAAATACAGAGGCTACAACCTGAGTGTGCTCTTTGGCAGCTACAACTCTGATGCCAGAATACAGAAGGCAGGTTTAGGATTTACCACATTGAAATTCTGAAAAAGAATTGGCCATAAAACCAATGACTGCATCAAGATGTCTCTATCCTCCAGGGTTTAATCTTCTATTGAATTTGCATGTCAAGGGGAATGAAAATGAAATTAGCTTGTGTTGGCTGGTGATGAGGTGTTACAGGAAGCTTATAGGCATCACAGCCAAACTTAAAAAGGAAATCTGTTTAAAATTTTCTGCACTATTGCTCTGTGTTTCCCCTCTCAAATTAATTCAGTGCAACATGGATGAAAATGGGTGAAAAGAAAAAGCAGTTTACCCTTGATGCTGGTATATTTGAAAGAAAAATAAGAGAGAGTTCTCCATTCTGTGCTGTCAGCAAGGATTTGAAGCAAATGTGTGGCGCTGTTAGAGCATGAAAGCATGACCCGAACCAGGCCAGGGTATAAAGGAAGTGATCAAATTATTCCTCTAAAATTTTCCCTTTGATTCTCAAGATGGACTTTTCTGTACAGTGTCAGTATTTCTAAGGGAGCCACACTTCTTTAAAAATGTAACTGCTTGGCATCCTGAGTCCAGAATCCTTATATAATATCAGAGTTTGGGCCATACTTATGGAAATCTTTACACTTCTGACAAATGGGTGCAATAATTAAGACTTGAACCTGTCCCATTTTTGAACTCCAAGAAAGTCAGGAGCTCAGTGCTCAGCTATGTGATGATTGGCTTTTCCTCGCAGGGGATGAGATCCAGATGTGCAGTGTGTCTGCTGCTTGAGTGAAAGAGGGCACTCCAGCTCTCATGTGGGTACGTTATGTCTCACACACTCCAAAAGTCCAATAATCAGCTACTCTGAAACGGCAGTGAATACCAAAACAGGCCAGCAGATGGGAAGGAATCTGACTACTTCTTCCAGCGATCATGTGAGATTCGTTTTTCAAAAATAAACTATGTATCAGGAAATGGAATCCAGCGGTTTTGATTGGAATTTAATCTACACAGACATTTCTACATGACTAAAGTATTCTGGTTTTATCAAGCTTGATGGAATATCTAATCAAAAATTGGATGCTGGTTGGAGTAGCTTTGATATCTGCAGTAAGTATGGACATGCAATATTTTTCTTGTGTAATGCAAGTTTTTCCTTTATGGATAGGTATGCAGGATTAGGGAAAGTCATGTGTAACGAGTAATGGGTTTTATTTATTGCCTGAACTGCTGGTATTTATGAAGCTAACCATCCAGGAGTTCATACATACTTAACAGCTAGATGTGACAGTGAGACAAGGAACAATACTGCATGAAATTACTTTAATAACAATGGACAGATACTAAAAGGTCATTTCGAGCGGGGGGGGGGGGAATCTATCTTGATAAGGAAAATTATAGGTCAGGCCATGTCATGGATGGTAAGTGGTTTCATTTGTGTGCCAAGGAGCACAGACAGCTTCAACCAGAACATGCAATATTTGGAGACCCAATTAGGTATTTTAATACATTTCACCTGTGAGGATTCAGGCTTCTTATTGAGGTAAAAGCGTAACATTAATCCTAGATTTCATTGTGGTTGTGTTGAAATTACTGGGGAATAAAAGGAGCCAAAGAAGTCAAAACATTAATACCAATTTTATATCCCTTGAGTTTCCAAGATTTAAAAAAAAATATTATTTCGTGTTGAATCATTTAGGATAATTTCACGGATGAAAAAGAAAAGTCTACAGGTGGCATGTTTTCTAGCTTATTTTGTAAGAGATAGGCTGCTCCACCCAAAACTGGTGTGTTGTCAGGTGGTTCAGATGAAACCAGTGTATTAAGGTGTATTTTTACAAACTAGGATGGAACAAATTGAGCATACGGGTGGACAGAAAGTGAGTGGTTGATTACTCCTTTGAAATTCAACCTGTTCTAATACCCATTGGTATACATACATAATGCTTGCTTTCTTTTGACCTAGCCTTTTGACATGATCAGAATCCACACACCAAACTGTAAAGACGCTTTGGTTCTTAGGAGACCACACAAAGTCGAGAACAAAGTCTGTTTACCTTTAGCGTTTGGGTCAGCGCCGATCCAGCATATTGTAGATGATAACAGAGGAAAGAATACATCAGAGCTTTGTCATTTATTACCAGAGCACTAACAACTCTGCAGCTGAAATAGCTTAATGGCTCAATTATTTTAGCAAAATGGTCACCACATGTTTTAAAGTGTGGCTCTGTTGATTCCAAGGTATTAGCTGTGCTCAAATGAATGTCCTGTACTCTGTAAATAAGTAAGCATGCACACATACATTGCCAAAGAGGGATATAAAAACATAATTTAGCTCAAAAGACATGTTTCTTTAACAGTGCCATAATGTTTAAGTATGTAAACCATTTACAGTGGAAATGACAAACACAAGTTCTTGGTGTTTGGATCTGTGTTGTAAACACTTTAGGTGGCACCAGTGGTAAGGAATTTGGGAATGAATAAAGAAATTGTCTCCTGTTTAAAAGTTTTGAGAAAGTTTGGTCCAAAGAATAATTTGACTTCCTCAGAAAGCGCACACATATGAAAATAAGTTTCTTCTATTGAGATGAGGAATGAATACTTTGTTACCTTTGAATCTAGCTCTGTAATGCTGGGGAATAGGTGTGAGGTGAAAGAAAACATAACACGGTCTGCATGGCCACATTTATTTTGTAATGGAACAGCAACCCCTGCAGGAGAAACTCACAACAACATAAGCATGCAGCCAATTTTAAAACTTAAAATAGGATACAAGTAAATGTATCTTAATTTTGACCATTGATACAACAAATTCTACTGAACATAATTTACAGATTGGCTGCTGCAAGGTTGCAAATAATGATAACAGGAGGTTTGACTTCATATAGGCCAGAAGTGTTATCTCCTATAGGTATCATGTCTACTTATACCTATCCAAAAAAAAGAAAAGGAATGTAAAGGAAACAAAATAAAATAGTATGTCATAACAGTAAGACGAACACATTGCACACAAATTGTAGCATGTGGTGTAATATAGCAAATCTTCTTGGTTTAGATTAAATGGAAAAAATTATAAATACCAGCAAATCTCAGGACAGACAGACAGCCAGTGACATTAAAATAGGGACAAAAAAAAAAAAGAAACGACACCAGATCATCTCTTGTTACAGCCAGCTGCAATTGGTTGTCATCAACTATTTAATTGTATTTTAATTTCATGCTTAAGTAACAAACGGATCGTATATACGACAGTTCATAACAGCATCTACTCATCTAATATAATCTAATAGCTTCATTCTCTTAAAATGTTCCATGGAAATATTGCAAGAGTTGTTTTTTTTTAGTAGCTACTTTAAAAAAAAAAAAAAAAATCCTTTACAACCCTGAAATATGAAATTCGTGTTTCAAAAGCTGAAGATCACTGCAGAGTTTGTTCACTTCAACGTTGTTGAGTGTTGAAGTGTACAAACAGTCTTAAGTGAGTAAAAAAATAAAAATATTGCACAGCATAAATACTGTGCCTCTTAAATGAACTCAGATTATGGCTGATCCGCACAGCACCGAGCCAGTCGGGTTATTTTTTTGGTTTAGTAGTGGTGGGGGGACGACGACGACTAACAGGAAGTCATTGCTAGTTTGACCAATCACATCAAGAGTAGTCCAGCAAAGACGGAGTCCACACAGAGGAGCTGGAGATCCTCTGGAGTCTGCGTTAGCTCTGTTATTAAGTTAACCCGGTTGACCAGCCTTCTCGTAGCCTGCTGGACGTACAAAAAAAAAAAACTAGGGGGTGGTGGGAGGAGGGAGGAGAGAGCTGTCATTTTCTCCACAGCACGGACGAGTAGAGCCTAAGAAACATTCCCTGTGGATGGTACCGGTGGAGATGTGTAATAAGCTGCATTGGACCTACCTGTCCGCCGACTGACAGCTGTCACCTCGCTGCTTAGCCAGCTAGCTGAGCTAACGGCTAACAAGTGTTGTTGTTTTTTTCTCTCTCGGGCTCACAGCCTGGTTGACTCGGACCAGCCTTGTGCTCGTCTCGGTTTTAGAGAGGAAAAGCGGCGACTTCTCGACGGTATTTGACTCCGCCTGCTACTCAAACCATGAGTTAGCAGAGCAGCGGTGTTTGAAATCATTTGAGGGTCCGGCTCGTTTAGCTCGCCTTTAGCTCGAAGCTACCTAGCCGCGTTCATTCAATTACAAGAGAAAGTGCTGAGACGTGAACCGCAGCGCCTCCGCGAACCGGGACTCGTTACGTACAAAGCCGCAATCGCTGTTTCGACACTGGCGTATTTTGGGACTCGCTTTGGATAACATCTGGGGAAATGAAGAAATTTTTTGACTCCCGTCGGGAGTTCGTGGGCTCCGGGCCTGGTGGTTCCGGAGCCGGCGGAGGAGGCGCTGGGTCCGGCGGCGGAGGCAGCTTCATCGGACGGGTCTTCAGCATTGGACGACATCAAGTGACCGTGGAGGAGATTATCGCTGAAGGTGAACTACGTGGCTTTTCCTCGTGTGGATCACACACACACACACACACACACACACACACACATGTCACACGTTTTAACATGATCCACATTGTTGTGAGGGCGGTGAGTAACATTAGTGAAGAGAGAGGGCCTGTTTTGTGTTTTGCTTCTGGCCCAGCCAGAGTAAGATTACTGACATAATGACGTGTTATCACCTTTATTACATGTTATTGAGTGGGCATGCTTCGTTATTGGCACAATTCTATAACAATTACAGCATCAGCAGCTCTTTCGATGCTCAGGTAGCCGTTTTCTTTTGCGGCCTGACTTTGCCTTTTTCCTGTGCAGTGATTACTGCAGAGGAAAAAAAAAGTAAGATCTGAAATTAAAACTTAGAAGAAGGGTGTGTGTGATAGAGATGTTAGGTGTTCACATTGTCTTCACTTTGCATTTGCTTCTGTCTTCACCTGAAGGCTGGGAGGAACATGGTATAACTGGATTTTCTAGTGTGTTGTAAAGGTCTAAATCCATGCTGAGTCACCTGTCTTGATATTTAAAGAGCCTCCCTCCTTTAAAACAAATATTTTAAACAGTTTATTGTTGGTTACAAGAAGGATGTGGTTATTAGGATATCCTGATAATGTGATACTTTCATACTAAACTTCATGGGGGGGAGGGAGGGCGCACAACCTAGTTGATTTATCTGTCAGTTAATCCACATCAATGCGTCAAAGTGTGAGAAAGTCTTTGGTTAGAAAGTGGTTAAGGTAGCCTTTAGCAGAACAGGGTCAAACAGGCTTCGTGAGAGGAGCACGTTTCATATGGTCATTTGTCTTTGCAATAAGAGTCTGCCGTGCTCTGTTAGCTAAGAGGGCCTGCTACTAAATAATAGATGAAAAAAGGCTGATTAATTTATCAGTACTGTGGATGGGCACCATCTGTTTGGCCACACTCTGGCTTTGTGCGCGAGTTGCATGTCTAACTTCCGACCTAACCTGTGCTGAGATGTCAGTGGAAACTGCAAGTGATATTTGCTGGTTTCAGCGACTGCAAATTTATTGTAGTTTTCTTACCACGCACTACTCAGATTGGTCATTGTTGGGCTTTATAGACAGGAGTTTGCATCGACAGTAAAAAAAAAAAAAACAACCAATTATAATTTCCCAATGATTATACATGTTTCATAAATTGATAGTTGGATTTAGGTTTTTCTGATGATCATATTTTCTTGCTCTGGCCGTAGACGTGCTGTTAGTAATGTTCGTGCCCCTAGCATCACTACATCTATTTATTCTGTTATTCTTGATGGTAGTTTCTCTTCGCTGGCTGTTCCATTTAGACATGGTGGGTTTTTATTCCCTTTTCAACTCACTTTGTTGTCATTGTTGAACTCAACACAACAACGCACTTTTTACGAGAGGGGACATGCTGCACTGGCTTCTGTGGCTTAAGGCCTAGAGATACATGCTTTGAACCATATCATATTTTTCGCTTTTATTTTTAGACATTTGGGTCCAGGGCAGATGTTAATGATTTGTTCTCGACCGGTTGTCCCAGGATTTTCCGAGACGGGGCTTTCTGTCTTAACTATGAACGGTGCCTGTTTTATTGTGTCCATATAGAGTTACTGCTGGTAACATTAGTGTCCCCCAGTTCCTGGTATTACATTACTCATTCCCTCGTTTATAAAACCAAAGTCATCCTGTTTTCAGTGGAAGAAACTTTGTTAGCTAAGACCGGACAGTCCATGCTAATTTTGTCCTGAGGAGACTTCGGGACTCGTATTTCTGACTTACACTGCAGTGTGGTGTACATGTTTGTCAACAGCATAGTAGTTGTGAGCACGTGCTGTGTACCAGTCCAAAGCCTGGAAGGTTGTTATGCAAGTTTGAGTACACTGATGATAAATTGTGGTTTAACATGATAACCATTCACTGCACATTTGCCTAAAGTTGTATTTTTGTCTGGATTTGCGTGAGCATGTATGCAGAAGCTAGAGTGCTATAATCCTGACAGCAGTTACGTCACTCGGGAGCAGTGGCTATTTGTAGCTGTACTTCCAGTTATTTGGTCTCACTCTCTCCACTGAGGTTGTAGACCACTGCTAAACGTTACTTAAGACGTCTGTTAATCCCTTTTCTAACAGGCATCTCAGATTAGACTGCACGAGACGGCAGCCTTTACTCCGATGGACAACACACAGACACCAGACTGCCCTTTGCTCTGTATTCTGTTTGGGCGTCAGTTCTTTCTGTTTTAATTGAACTTCACAGTTCAAGCAAGCATTTGCTTCTCGTGTCAAAACAACATTAATTACTCAACCAAGTGCTAATGCAAATTCCTTCTTTTGTGGCTTCAGATTTTATTTCTCCTCATTGTGAAATTTCTTTGAATTCGTGATGACAAAAGGGAAATTGCAACTCCACCCTTGCAAAATAGTGTTGCTTCGTACTCCATTAATTACCTTAGCAGTACATCTTGCAGCAGTGTAACTCCAGGCAGTCCTAATCAAACGTCAGCCAGGCCTGATCATATGGAACTGTCCTTGACTTAGTGATGCCAGCTGAATGAGTCATCCCAGTGCGTGGCATTAACACAAGCTGTGAGAGAAAAACAGCAAACAGATGACCTGCAGTAACAACAGAATTCAGATATTTACAGCGAAAGCTGCATTGTGGCCTCAACATAAAATTTAGAGGGCCAAATGCAACCTGAGGCCAGCTCCTATCAGCATGTCAGTGAAGGCAGCAGACTATTACACAGTTCAGTGCAGTGAAATCAATACTGTTCGTATTTCCTCTTCCTGTGTTTTTACAGTACAATTTACACAAATTCAAAAAGCATAAAATGTCAGGTAAAGGTGTAAATGACGTCTGATCTGGGTCAGATTCAGATGTGTTTTCTGGATGTCTGTTAAAAGATATGTGCGTTATTTATCTGTGTGATTACTGGTGGTTTCGGTTGCCATGGATGTGTGCAGCCGCCTTGTGGCTTTTCTTTTGTGTCAGCATCATTGTGATCAAAGGTGGGATGATGAATTCTCTCACTTCCCGTATCCTGTGTCAGTTTTATCTTCTTGTAACCATCCCTGCAGGTCAACTGGTGACTCACACTGAGCTGTTTCAAGCTCTTCTCACCAGTGTGCCAGCCAACCGTTCACTCGTCACACACTGCCTTCCCTTTAAGCACTCCTTTCTTTAACTTTTCATTTACTATGATCATATGAAATACCAACATGCATATGCATATGCATAAGAAGTCACGGCAGCGTGAACTGGCTCAACTCAAGCCAGCTGACGGTGTCTCCTGCGTCGCAGCTTGTCAAGTCGCCAGTGGGCAGTTTTAAAACATCAGGCACGTCACCTCTTTGAATAGCCAATCAGGACATTGCAAAATCAGCAGGTTATAAACTGTCATCTGATCAAAATTGTAGTGTTCTGAACAGAAAACGGGAAGAATGACCCAATCAATTAATGTGAGGAATATGTGTCCGTATGACAATCCTTAAAATCTACTCAAACAAGATCAAAGCTTGTATGTTGAGCTTCCAAATTCTTGACACTCATGTTTTCTTACATTTTTTTTCCACCGTTTCGCCACTCCCAAAAATGCAACTGTTGCAAGTAATTCACTCTCACTGTCCTTATTGGAGCTACTAGAAAGCCTGACAAACTGGCAGTAGAAAAGGAAGTAGAAAGACTCGTCATACTATCTTGTCTGGTTGCTTTGGTGTGAACTGGCAGGTTCACACTAGCAAATTGTGAGCAGTTGCACGTTTCAAGTCATCTCATTTTAAGTCTGAATTTATTCTGTCATCAGCTCATCCTTATTAGCTGCTAGCATTAAGAAATGTGTAATGTGTCCGACCACAGCTGAGGGATCTCTGGCTTTTAGATACTTTCAGAAAAGATAAATAATGCTGCTGATAGAATTACTTCAGTTATTTCAGGTTTAACACCAATGCCATGTCACCATGATGTATGCTGCTGCTTCTGCTGTAGCTAAATATTCAAATATGTTGTGAACCAGCAACATTTTGCGGTTTTGTGTGAAAGAAATATTATTTTGTTGGTTTTGTGTCTAGGAATTATGTGTTCATTCTTTTTTCTATCCCTCTTCTTATTTGCAGGAGGTTTTGCCATAGTTTTTTTGGTGCGGACTCATCAAGGCCTTCGTTGTGCTCTAAAAAGAATGTATGTCAACAATGAACATGATCTGCAGATCTGCCAACTTGAAATACAGATTATGGTGAGTAAGACTGCCCAGTAAGGCAACTACATTTTCTTTTTGACACTACCAGGAGATGGTCCCGTAAGAGTGGATTTAATTTTGTTTACGTTAATTAGGTTGGTGAAATTAACTGCATCAAAAGAAGTAGCTCGTGCACCGTAAGTTACCATGCAGAGAAAAAGAAAATTGATTTTCAAAGGCTTGTTTTAATTTTCTTGAACTTTGTGGTTTGGTTGTCACTTACCGTGAGTGCTAAATCCTACATAAGTTATCTGAAAATACTCTTTGACCCAGAAATAAAGGGGTGATAACAGAAGGGAGCTCAAGAGTTAGATTGTAACTGATGCCCTTTTAATACACAAAACTGTTTCGTGCTGTCCATTTCCTAACAGGAGGCCTTCACTGTTAGTGAAACTAACCAGTTCCTGCCACCACACCCTGAGTGGCATGACTATGTGTGGATGGTTATCTTCCAGACCTTTGACATGAAAAAATAGAAGTAATAGTCACAAACATGGATTTATTTTGTAATTTTCTAAAGCCAATGTCTTCATACTGTAAAATCTATGTTGAATCTATGTTAACCGTGTCTGTTTTATTGTTGCTCTCTGTGTTTGTTTACCCAGAGGGACCTAGTGGGCAACAAAAACATAGTTGGTTTCCTGGACTCCAGCATAGCTGCAGTTGGAGCCGGCGATGTGTGGGAAGTCCTAATCTTAATGGACTTCTGTCGAGGTAAATCAGCCCCCCCCCCTCCCCCCAAAATGCCTTTCTGTCTCTGTCGAGTTCAAAGCCCCATTACCCTTGGCTCTCACAGCATCCTCTTCTGTTCGAAGGCAAATATTCAACTGATAGCTGCTGTCGTGGTCAATAGAACTTCTGTTTCAGTCGATACATAACTTAGTAGTGTTATTTATAAAAAAAAAAGCTCAAATATTAATGTTAATATTAAAGTATATGCAGAGTTGTTTGAAGCAATGTTACACTATAATGACTGATGGTAACGCAGTGTTAAAGTAGTACATTAAGAACACATTTCTTTCATCTTACTTACAAGGATCAAAAGATTTCAATATAAAAAAAAAATCAGACAATTAAAAAAATAAAAATAGAATGGGGGGGGAAACCCTCATCAAGATAGAAGATGAAAACTAATAATAAAACATGTAAGACGCATGTCATCATCAGTCTTAAAAGTATGCTTTTGTTTTTATTGTAGACGTTAAGAAAGTTTAGCCTTCGCTATGCGCTCCAAACTGGAATTTATTGTATATTACCTCACAGATTCAAGACAAATATTTAAAGAAGGTCATTTTTAATTTGCTAGATATTTATAACATATATGTAGATATTTATTATAAATATCTAGCAGTAGTGTTCAGGTAGGGACAGTGTTTGTTGTTGTTCCCTCACCTCTCATAGACTTTTCATTGGCCTAATTGTTTTGTGCAGGTGGGCAGGTGGTAAACCTGATGAACCAGCGGTTACAGACAGGCTTCACTGAAGCCGAGGTCTTACAGATCTTTTGTGACACGTGCGAGGCGGTCACTCGTCTCCACCAGTGCAAGACTCCCATCATCCATCGAGATCTCAAGGTAAGCCCGGTTCATTTCCTAATATATCCCGTGCTACTCACTGCATAAGGATCGCTAATTGATGGCCACGCTAATTATTTGGAAGTTATTTGCTGTGACACTACACTATCACTTCTGACAAGTCTCGTTTTGTTTTCCTCGTGTAGGTGGAAAATATTCTTCTGCATGACCGGGGACACTACGTACTCTGTGACTTTGGCAGCGCCACCAACCGCTTCCAAAACCCTCAAACAGAGGGAGTGGCAGTCGTGGAGGAGGAAATCAAAAAGTGAGATTTTTTTTAATTAGCACTTTATACCGTCTAATTCTGTCTCTCTACCTGAAGTTCAGTGGCTCATTGATCTGCTCTTAATGCCAGGTACACCACTCTGTCATACCGTGCTCCAGAGATGGTCAACCTGTATGGTGGAAAAGTCATCACAACAAAGGCAGACATTTGGGTGAGACTAACTCTTCAGAAACTTCAACTTTATTTTTTTGTTACCACTTTGATGGCTGTAGGATCAGAATAATTGACTGTCGTGATGGCACTTCGAAGTATTGACACGCCTCTTGTCTGTATAGGCCATGGGTTGTCTGCTCTATAAGATGTGCTACTTCACGCTTCCTTTTGGAGAGAGCCAGGTGGCTATCTGTGATGGCAGTTTCACTATACCGGACAATTCCCGCTACTCCCAGGAAATGCACTGTCTCATTAGTGAGTAAACCTGTTCCTCACGGTCTTACTTACTGTGTTTGTATCCTGTATATGTGCAGTTAAGTTTGAATGTGAATATTAATGTGTCTGACTCAAAGTAATCCCTTGTATGTTCATGTCTCAGGATACATGTTGGAACCTGACCCAGATAACAGACCAGACATCTATCAAGTATCCTACTTTGCCTTTAAACTGTCGCGACGAGAGTGTCCCGTCCCAAATGTACATGTAAGTCAGCATGGCAGGAGGAATGGTAGGAATATTAGATGAGAATATGCTTTAAGGTTAGCAGTTAATAGGTCAACGGGGGAGAGGGGGGGTCCCTCTTTTTATTATCATAAATAAACCTTGTTATTTATCTCATAGATGGTGGTTTTCTCCTTGCTTTACAAAGAAACAGTAAACTATGACATAATGATATTCTGACTTGTCACTTTTGCTCTAAGTGATAGTAAAGTGGGCAGTAATGATGTACTCATGGAAAACTTTGTGATACCTCACCGATGTAAGAAATAAATCATTATTTGGTTTGATTTACTTTAATAAACTGGAAATCCTCTCACTGTTGTAGAATTTGCCCATTCCTGCGAAACTTCCTGAGCCTATCAGAGCCAGTGAAGCAGTGGCCAAAAAGAGTCAAAGCAAAGCCAGGTGAGTGGAAAGCAAAGCATTGTAAATGTTGTTATAATTTATTTTTTTTTAAACGTTACCATTGCTCTAAATATCTCTCTTTTCCTTCCATCAGGCTCACCGACCCTATTCCCACCACTGAAACCTCAATTGCACCTCGACAGCGGCCCAAAGCTGGCCAGGCTCAGCCCCAGCCTATATCAGGCATTCTTCCCATCCAGCCAGCCCTCACCCCCCGCAAGAGGCCCAATGTGGCTACTGGACCGCCCCAGGCCATAGGTACAAATAGCTGTGTGATATTTCTGTATGTCAGGGTTAAGACTGTTGGTGATACATACCTGCATTTATAGTGACAGTTGCCCTTTTAATAATATACTTAATGAAAAACTCCAAAGGACATCCTGAATTGGACTAAATGAACGCCTCAAGAATTTGAGTGTTAAGCCTATCAAGGCCGTGTACAATTAGCGTGGTTCAATTAGCTCATTCTTAAAATCATTGTCTTTTTATGAGGCCTTCGAGAGAGCCATCTATCTGCAGTCCACTAGTAATACAGAACAGGTTGTGACCTGATGTCACTGTAATTACAAAAGCATAAGCTCACTTTTTTTTTTTTTACCTGTAGTTCCTACTGACCCATTTTCTTGTAGTTTTTGTGTTGTAAAATGTACAATGATAATGATGCAGAGTAAATGCATTCATTTTGATTTTAAAATGCTAAAAGGCCCAAAGTACTGTGTTGGTCTGAATATCAGAAGATACTGTTTTTCTTATATTCACAGACTTGACAAAACTATGCTCACACTGTCGGGTATTGTTTTTTTAAACAGAGAGGTAGAACAGAGAGTATAATTATGGTCTTCTATCATGGGTTTTTCATAGTCATTATGTTTTCAGTCCTGTTTATGGTGAGTCTTTCAGAGTCAGTCAGCCAGTCAGTGTTTTGTTAGTCCAATTTTACTTAGCAGGAGTTTCTGAAAGTTTGTGTGAATTGTCTTGCTACATTAGTATGTGACTGAAAGACAAGATACACATATGTAGATTTTACTTACTGTATTCTACTTGTATGAGGGATACAACTTGAATGATGAGAACTCTCCTTTCTCTGGTTTAATGCTATCTCAGTCAAATTTTCCCAACAGGATGAGTCTCAAAGTGTAACTTATCCTCAAAACTTTTTGTTTTGTGAAAAAACGACAACAGAAATTCCAGACGTTTTAAAAGTGGAATCGTTACATAATCAGTCGCTCTATCTTGGGGACAATATGATATCGCTTTGCCCAAATACTACCAGTCAGTTACAGACCATTTTTCCATTTCTGACACTCAGGGAAACTTACAATTACACAAACATTTGCACAAGAGTTTGTGCGCATGAAAGCAGGGTCACAAAAGAATGTGTGCAGTTATTGGTGATAAAGAATAGTTCTGTGTTTTTCTCATGCTTCTTATTTTTCTCCCCTCCAGGTGTTGGTATCGGTGTCTCAGCTCCAGCTGCAGCTGCTGTCCAACCCGCTCAACAGGTTCCTGCTGCAACAGCAGCACCGCAGACAGCAAACATGCAGCCACAGGCTATACCTCAGCATCAGCAGCTCCTCATGAAGCAGCAGCAAGCCTCAGCCTTCTTAACTCCACAGAGCAACCAGCCGGTAGGCATCCTGCTAGAGCTGGAATTGGATATAGCTGCATTATGTGCTATTAAAGCTAAGGCGTGGTATTTTATTATGCTGTGAACATGTGATCAGATGTTTTCAGACACAACTTTCATGCCAACAACTGTATCAGGGCTTTTCCAGCAAATGCTACTGTATATTCAGTGTAATAATTAGTTTGTTCTGCTACTTTTGCTTCAGTTTGCAATCACTGTGCATTATCACAGGTTTGTTTACAGCTCCCACATCTAGTAGTCTCTCTCTTTCCTACATTTTCTGTTCATTCCCATGTGTGCTGGTAACAAACAGTGAAATGGATTCTATTTAAGTATTTGGCTGTTGTCTACAAGCAATAAATTATGACAAAAATTTATTTCAGCAAGGCTGAAAACTGAGCCTTGCTCATGACTGGCTGTGTGGTATTCCTATTTAGCATCAACTGGTACAGAACCTCCACCACCAACAGCATCAGCATCAAACACTCTCTCAGGCATCCACTCTGCTGCAGTCCAAAGCTAAACCTGTTCCTCCAGCTGTTTCCCTGCAACATCAGCAGCAGCAGCATGTAGTCCATGAAACGGCAGCTCCCCATCTCACACCCATCCCTGAGTCTGCAGTCATTGGTCCTGCAGCTGACCCAGAGGTTGTGGTAACATCCTACTCCTGCTCCCGTCTGTGGATTATTATCTCGTCTCTAACGAATCACACCCAGCTTTTTACTCTCCTCTTTCTCTGCCTTGGAACAAAAACAGGAATGGTCTTGCAGAAATGCTCTCTGTTGTGTTGTCTTCATTGAAAAAAGTCATTGAATTTTTATCATCAAAATGATTTCCATCCTCCTGTTATACCTACTTTAATTAACTCTCAAACCTTAAGGTGCATTGGTTGCTGCCTTTTCCTTCCTTTTCCATAACAGTTTTCTGTGATTCATAGAGTGGTGGTTTTGGAGGAATCTATAATATATCTTCTTTTAATCAATTTTCTTACTTGGTGTTGAGTTTGAGGTCTGATTTGTTTGTTTCTTTCACGGTTCATGTATATTTAGTGCTTAACACATATTCTCCCCTTCTGCATCGTTTTCCTCTTGTTACAGACGGTTGGCAAAGTGATTCACAAAGTCGGCTCTCTGACTCCCCCCTCGTCGCCAAAGATGGCCCCTAAGAGCGGCCACAGACGCATCCTGAGCGATGTCACCCACAGTGCCGTGTTCGGGGTCCCAGTCAGCAAGTCCACCCAGCTACTTCAGGCGGCCGCAGCTGAGGCTAGCCTCAACAAGTCCAAGTGAGCAGAATTAACTGCCTTCAGTGATCCAAGAGTGAATGGCACTGATTGAAGCTAGGAGGCCAATAGACAGTCCATTCATGTGACAGAACCCAGAAGGAGGATAAACAACCCTCTTTTACATCCCAATGAATCCAGCCTAAGAAGAATCACTCAATTCAGTCTTTAAATAACTCTCTTCACTCACTCCTATATGGATACATCAGTCAGCCAGTGTCCACATTTACTGCACTTTATTTAAATTCACTGTGCGCTCTTCCTGTTGTTTACCTTTACACATCTTTGTACTACAGATCAGCCAGTACTACTCCTTCTGGCTCCCCCTGCTCGTCCCAACAGAGTGTGTATCATCCAGGTGACGTTGACGCCCCGTCAGCTGTCACTGCACCCAGCACTCAGCCCAGCTGGAACCCATTCGGAGATGATAACTTCTCCAAGCTCACAGCAGAGGAGCTGCTCAACAAAGACTTTGCAAAGCTAGCTGAGAGTAAGTTTGACTTGCTTACTGCGTACTCACACACACAGCATTGGTAAATAGTGGCGTTATCTAAAGCACATTTTTTGTTTGTGCACAGCTGCTGCTGCTGCAGCAGCAGGAGAGAAGGTCACAGGCTCCAGTGAAAATCTCATTCCAGGCCTCAGTGCTTTTCCAGGTAAGGCTTTGTTTGATTCCTCCCAGTATGCAGTCCGATTGCTTTGCATGCTACAATTCCGAGGGGGCTTCTCTTCAAGTAGTATTGCAAGTCAGGCATCAAGACAACATTACTGTCAATGTTAAGGTGTGAAATTTCCATTTTGAGAGAAATGGAGTTCAACCATTTTTATTTTTTTTCCAAGTTTTAGAGTTGTCATGAAAGTTAGTTTGTGTGATGACTATCCCCTAGTCCTCTTATCCTCTCACATTCCTTCATTTTGTTCTCTTCCATTTTTATTCACTGTGCAATGTTAAGCTGAAAGACCTGCAGACATCTCCGGTGCAGGTTCAGCACTGTACACTGACCCGGACCCTTTTAATGCCCTCTCACTCTCTGACACCACAGGTAATTTTTCTTGTCGCGTCATGACACAGAATGAGCCGCTGTCTTTGATTCTCTCAGGACTTGGGCTTTTGAACAAATATATTATCAGAGCCTATGAGTCACTTTTTTAAAATTATTTGCTGAGGTAGTTTTATGGACATCACACTTCCCAGAGTTTACTTCATCAGTGCCAGTTTTGTGGGTGCATTTGTACACAGTTCTATCTTGTTTACATAGCAAGGAGCCTCACAGTGGCTTCCTGTCAGCGTCCATGAATAGACACCGTAGCTACAGCTAGATCACATCTCATTTGCAGAGCCGTGCTTTCGCTGTTGCCTGGTAACGCGAAGGACAACTTCTCCTTTGTTAATTGGATTGCCTTGCTGCTGGAGGAGCCTTCTTACCAGTGCCACTAAGAACAGGAGAAAGTTAAACTCGCTGTCTTAAAATTATGACCGAGCCTTTTATATTCTCCTCTGTTTATCCTTTAGCTCTTTTGGAAGTGCATGCTTCTTGGCTGTTTAATTTCATTTGTGTAGTTGCTGCCCCCTGAACTGAGAGGATAAAATGTCAAAGCTATTACATAATAAGGGTTTGGATAATCTTCTGTACCCAGCCTAAGCTGTCTCTTTCACGCCCTCTGTCGCTCACTCAAATAGGATGCCCACTACTGAACACAGTCGGTCTTTTGCTGATGGAGCAGAAAGTCCCATCTGAGCAGCCTTTTTGTTATTGAGTAAAAGTTTATTGCGCACTGTATCAAGTAATTTGATCCAACATATGGCTGCTGTTGACTGGGAGAATTAGCTTTTTGACATTCAGGATTTGTGAAAAGCTTTTCATCTATGTTGGCCTCTTTCCTATAGTGAAGGGGGCAAAAGGTCACATCTGCTGTGCCATTTTCTGAGCCAACACATTCCTTGTCTAAGAACCCCCCCCCCCCCACACCCAATTTTGCCCCATAGCCTTTTCCTGTAAGTATGAGCTGCAGTGAAAAGTCAGTAATTAGGTGTTTTGTGCATGGAGTGTTTTTCAGCTTAATCATATCAGTATTTTGTCTAAACAATAACAATTTCTATCTCTATTTATTTGTCTTTATTGGTCCAAAAATGAGTTGACAAGATTTTGGACGGTGACCGCTGTGAAGAACCTCACTGGTTGCTGTGACTTGATTTGTTTAATTACATGAAAGGTGTTGAAGTTTCTACTAAAAGAGTGTGAAAAATGTTTTCTGCAGTAATGGTTTGGTGCTTTAATTCTACTGGTGAAGACGGGGAATTGAATGCATAGGACGCACTGCTCTTCGAATTTGTGGCTGTTTTGTGCACAACTAAAACTAACAAATTATGCACTGATGTTATTATTGTATTGTGATGTTGCGAGATACCGGATATTTGAGTCATGCGAATGTAAAATTACCTTAAAGTGTTGATGGTCAGCCTTCGTCATGTCATGCTGCTGACCATGTTTTGTCCCTAAAAAAAATTATATTAAGAATATGACAAAACTGCAATTGTCCTTGTTGATTTTGTCATTACGAATCATCACAAAAGTTCATGTCGCTTTAGTTTTTCTGCTCCTTTTTCCTCTGTTTGCAAAATCCTCTCTCATTTCCTTTTTCCTTCTGTTGCCCTCTGTCCATTATTCCTCTCCATCTTCTTTCTCTGGCTCACTCACAGAAAAGCTGATTGAGGGTCTGAAGTCCCCTGAAACTTCTCTGCTGCTTCCTGACCTCTTAACACCAGCTGATCTCCTCAATGCTTCTGCATCGAGCTCCACCAATGGTACCAGCTATGTTCTTATCCCCTGCCTTCCCCCCCCCAAAAAAAAAAAAATCCCCATCTGCTCTGCATGTGTCTTCTTTGCCTTCCTTCTCTGTTTTCTCTCAGACAGACCGGATATTAAGGGAAAGGAGCAAAGAAGGTTGTGAACAGTTTTATCCCCTCAGAAACAATTTATTGTCTTTTACATTACTAATGGTTTCTTTGTATTACTGTTTTTTCCACTCGCTGTCTCTACGTAGCAGAGGTGTGTGTGGACTCACTGATTCCTGGTCTGGAAGCTCCCCATGCCCAGCGACATGCAGGCCAACCAGAGCTCATCCCTGCAAACGTACCAGGTTAGCATCTTGGACCACACAACAGAAAATCTTAACATTATTCCTTGCAGTGTTTTTTACCAGGGACGAATTAATTCCAGGTGTGGCCATGATCTCCTTGTCACTGATCGTCTTGATTTATTTCATCACTGGCAATCACCAGCGTGCCAGATCACACTGTAGTATCAAAAACTCTCCAATGACAAATAATTTTGGCTGACTGGAACAGCTGCTTTATTGTAGCCCAATGATATGGACTTTAACCCTGATGTTTCCTCACGTGTTTGTTCCTCATCTATTCAACAAGAACTTTTTTTTTTTTTTAATCATCAATGCTTATCTATAACAGCTGCAGCTAACATGTAGGTTTTGGACTCAAACTGTAGCTACTGCTGAGTGTTAAAGTGTAGCTCCTATAGATGCTGATGATGACACGTTTGCACATATAAAACTGTCTCACTAACAAAAGGCATCTTCCTCTGTGCCTTGCTCTAACAGTCTTGTCTTTACTGTGACCTCTTGTCCCTCTGGTTTTGTTTCATCCTGTCTCAGACTCTCTCACTGGGGACGACTCTCTGCTGGGTTGCGATCTGTTATCTCATTCTTCTCATGGAAACCAGTCTGTTTCTGCTCTCGCTTCCTCCTCTTCCTCCTCCTCCTCCTCTGCTCCTCCTGGCTCCGGATCCTGTCTGGAGGAGCTGCCACCTGGTCAGACTGCTTCTGGTAAGGCCTCTTTGCAAGCTAGTCGTACGTGTGCTGGGTGTTTTGGCCACACAACTGCAGACTTCAGATCAACCCCCAAACAAGAGGACCTGTTCAAACAGAGAAAACAAAGACTTGCACATGTGATTTGGGAAATGAATTAGACATTTAATGACAGCCTCAACAGACCCTTGACTCATTTGTAGAAGAGCTAAAAGCCACATGAATTAATGGCTTTTAAATTCTGTAACTGCCCTGGCTTCATCTATTTTTAATCTACCTGCATCCCACTTTCTTTTTTGCTCTTTTCTTTGGCTGAGTTAACTTCTTCCCCCTTCCATCGTTACTTCACTTCCTCTTCCTTCACCGCAGACTCTGCTTTCCTCATGTCGTGTGGGGAGAAGGGCAATGATGACGAGTTTGACCCTATTCCCGTGCTCATCTCCAAAAACTCAAATCAAGGTAAGGGTAACAGAATCCCGAGATGAGCACTCTCACCTGCCGAAGCCCAGACTGTGAGCCACCGAGATGAATGAATTTAAGCCCCTGTAGTTCAGTCCCTGTAGCTCATTCCTGTGATCGCTGATGTGAGAAGTCTTGTATGGGTGTGCTTGTCACATTAAGGCTTTTTATCCCATCAAGCTCTGACATTAGTCATCTTTCTCCTTTATTTCTAAAGTTACACAGCCAGTGCCTCTCGGTCTTGCAGGTGTTTGGCTCTTTTTAGCATATCTTGAAAGTCTCCTCATGTTAGATTGGCATTCCCTTTACTTTCCCCCTGTAATGATGCAGCTGTATAAAAAAAAAATGATCCAGGCTCACTCTCTGCTTGTCTCTCTTTCTGCCCCCCCGTTCATGCATCTCTCTGTTCTGTCATCATTTCCCCTCGTCATCTCTCCGCTCTTAATTTTTTCCACACACCCCCTATTAAAATGACTTATTCTTTTGCTTGTCTTTTCACACTCCCTCGGCTCCTCCATGTCCATCTCTGTCTCTGTCTCTATCTCTCTTTCTTTCTGGCACGTTTCAGGTGGTCACTCGCGCAGCAACAGTGGCAGTTCAGAGTCCAGCATCCCCAACTTGGCCCGATCCCTTCTGCTGGTGGATCAGCTCATCGACCTCTAGAGGGGGTGGGACAGGTCGAAGGGGCAGTGTGCAATCCTAAGAAAGGAATGGGGGGAAAGAGGGGTCGGATGGGGTGGGGGGTGTAGAAAATGGTCAAGCAGAGGCCACTTAATGTAGCACCGTATGAAGTGAGAGGAGTAGATTGCTTCAGTGGGACCTTTCTGTTTATGTGCCTCCTTGGCCTCAACTCCATCTCTGGTTGCCTGATAAGCTGGTTTCATATATCTCTGCTGGCCGTTGACATTTCCATGCTGGTAAAAATCTTTTTTTTAATGCCTGAATATCGTCTGCTTCTGCCCTGGCTACGCCATGGTCTTCCTCATGCTTTCCTCATACTTGGCATTAATACCCCTCATAGAGCGCACGCCCTGTGGTGATTGGCCCTCATCGTATGCATATGTTAAACTGCTTGATCACAGCTGTATTGTGTTCACTCTGTGTATTTGTTCAGGGTTGAAGCTTTATTTAAACAAGCCACCTTCAGGCACGGGCATATGTGTCAGGGGTCTGACTAAAGAGTGAGGGCTGAAAATGCTGTAGACCTGGATAAATTGATGCACTTTCCTATGAAAGCTTTCAAAATAGTGACCAAACAAAGATGCAACTCGGATGACCCTCTGAGAGCTTTGCTGCTGCACTGATTGAACCAGTTTGTAAACCACAAGTGAAGAAAAAATGTCAGCTTTGGGGCAGTCTTTTCAGATTACTTTTACCGCTGTGGTTTACTGTTGTGTGAGGAGAATAAGGCTGCCTTAGTTAAACATTCTGTGCACATATGATTGCTGTGCACATTATAGCCTATTCAGGCCTGACGTTAACATGCGTTCTCGGTGATCCAATCACAAGTGGGCAGCTCAACGTTTTTCATTTCACACCTGACATTATTATGCATCTCCATAGGCATCTCAGATGACCACTTGTGATTGGATCTCACTTCCCCGCCCTGTGAACATGAACATGTACATCAACTAAATAAACATGTGAGCACATACAGAAATGCGAGAGAGAGGAGTCAAAGCAACAGACATTTTTTTGCTCACTTGAGACACATTTTAACATGCCATCAGTTAGACATTTATGACGAGTTGGTAATTTGCCACCCGATCATGTTGGCTCAGGTTATTTATGTATTCCAGTGGGTTTGAGATGGTTGGGCTCTGCACTGCGTGGATAAATGAACTGTGTGAGGGGCCGGGGCTCTTCCACAGCTGATGGTCTGATGCATGTCATGAATCACAGATTAGGTATGCTAAAGGAAAAAAAAAATAAAGATAAACCCAGAGGAGGCTTTGGTAAAAAAAAGCCTATGTTTTTATGCAGTAAACAGCTGCTTATAGCCACCAGTTCAGTTTGCATGTGAATCTCTCTGACTTTCTGTACAGTTCAGGTGCGCTCGGACTCATGCAGGATTTGTTCTACTAGATATTTCCATTTATTGTTCAGAGGAGGTCAGTTGAGTAGGTGGTCCTTCAGTGTGGCCCAGGACGCATTTGCATTCATACTGCTAAAGGAATGTGGTCATATGCATCAAAGACCACCTCTGAATGTGGTCTGAGCAAATTGGATCTCAATGGTCTTTGGTGTGTTCACACCTGTACTTTAAGCTGTCCACCTGTGATTTGATCACCCTGGATGAAATTAATACCAGGTCTGCAGTCAAATCGGTTTAATTCTGTGCTACTATTCTCTTAAACTGTAGATCAGTAAGCATGTTTGTAGGAGCAGTTAGTCTAAGCTAACTAGGTATATTTATTAAGCTTCATAAGCTTCAGCCTAACTCTATATCGTCACCTGTTTCTGAATGTTAAACAGGCTGTTATCTGTCGTAAAACTACACCTGTAAACCTATCACTCGTGATGAAGTCTTGAAATTGTGAAACTGACCAAGTCAGTGTTAATATGGCTGATTATTTCGGCTCCATTGCCACAGCAAGACGCTGCCCCCGTCAGCATTATTCACAACATTACTATAAAATTAAGGGAATGGGTGCAGTTTAAAATCACGTGCTTTTATGTGTAGGGTAATGATGTTATTTAACTCGTAGCAATGCCAAAGCTAAAGGAGATTTTATAATCATGCTTTTTTTTTTTTTTGCCATTCATCAGTTGTCTGCTCTCAGGGTCAGTAAAAATGAGCAGATTTTTAGCAGCACACCGCTGTTACAGAGAGGGAAGTATGGTGTCGTTTTCATAGAGGTATTTTGTGGAGGTACTATGTTAACAAATAAGCTTCACGTGAAAATCTCCTTCTGCTACTCTCTGTCCTCTCCAGCCAATCCATTCTTACCACATACCATGAAGTTGATCGGCCAATGTGTCATTCATTTCAGCCAGAGGAGAAATTGAAAAAAAAAAAAAAAACATACTGTATTATATGTACATAAAGTCACGGTTTATTTTTTCTCATTTCCGCTCTTGTTAGCACTGTAAATGTAGATTTTCAGTGTGATACTTAAAGGCATTGCATCTCACATGGTGTGAATAAATGTGACTATAATTGATAGTGCTTTAGAATGAATGTATGAACTGAGTACTATTATGAAATATGTAAAAATATATAAGGCTATATAGGTGAAAACATATTTGTGTATGAAGCTGTGTTTAAGAGTGCAAAAGTGTTGACCGTCTTTGTCCAAAGTCGTTTTTCTCCATTCATGTCAGTCATTCAGCTAGTGCTTTTGTTTAAAATGTCACAATAGATCTATATGAAACAAAGTGCTTATGACTTACCTGACTGGATCGTATTTGTATCGTTCTGTTGTAGTTCATTACATACTACTGGTATTTGTAAGTTACTTTATATGACAGCTAGACAGCAAAACAGAGCTAATGACGGAATTTACTTCCTGATATCTCTGGAGTACCTTTCACCTCATCTGTTCCTCTCATTTGAGCTTGTGTGGTAGCTGTGTGTGTTGCTTTGCATCTGATCACAATCACTACAACTGACTTTTTATTACGTTTTTAATGTCAACATCCCACCCTGGTATTACCTTTCTATTTGCCTTTTCTCTTGCCAAGGACGGTCCATTACATCTCTTTTTAAGGCCCATATCACTTTAGATATGTACATGCAAACTGACAACTATGCCATCACTGGTACGGTATATATGCATAAAGTTTGGGTCATAAATAGTTATCTCATCTTCTTCCTCTCTGTATGACATATTGTACATCAACAATAGTGTAATAATTGGCAAACGTGAATAGTACCATGTTTTTTTTTTTTCTTGTTCACTTAAGTCATTTGCATTTTTGTGGCTAATCTATGCAATCCTACAACAATGCTTCATGTTCTTATCAGACACTACAGTGCTGTATCCTGTAGAGTTCAAGCCTTGGCCGTAGAGTTTTATTTGTGTTGCCGTGTGAAGCTAATGTACGTACTGTGCTGGTTGGGTTGAAATGGTGACAGAGATAAATTGACTTTGATTAGATCAAAATGTGGCACTTGAATTCGCAGCAGATGTTCATCCAGTATGTCAAAGCACGATCACTATTGAGTGCAATTCTATTTTTATGACTTAATGGTTCAAAAACAGACACACACATACATTAGAGGTACAATAAAACTCAATGTGAATGTAAATGAAGTCTCTTTGGGTCATTTTGATTTGATTTTTACTCTTTTTATGCCGAATTAGCAGAATTAGATACTTTTCTGCCTGACAACTTGTGCCGTTGACCTTTTAAGCATTTCTTTCTGAAATTTTAAAGATTTAATGGAGGCCGTTAGAGTTTTCTGGTTTTCATTCCTATGCCTTTCTTGGAGGGATTATCAGTCAGTGGGCACCTAGGCACAGATTTAAAAAAAAAAAAAAAAAAAAAGCCCCCATACACTTAAAAATCAAAACAAGACACCCAGACTTAAAGAGGTGCAAAACAATTACAAACGGCATGGATGTTTTAAGTCTCTTTTTGGGTTTTGTGCGTCTCTGTGGACGTTTTGAGTTTCTTTGTATTGGTTTTGTAACTGTTTGAGTACATTTAGTGTCTATGTGCTCATTTTCCATCTCTTTTGTTGGTTTGTAGTTGTTTTGAGCTTCCTAGAAGCTGCTGTGGTTGATTTGGAATCTCCTTACAGTTTGAGTCATTTCGAGTCTCTTTGTAGTTGTTTTGAGTCTTTGTAGTTTTGAGTAATTCTATGAGTGTCTTCATGGAGAAACCGTTTGTAGTCCCTTTGTGGTCGTTTTGAGTCCCCTTGTGTTTGGTTTGAGTCTTTTTGTAGTTGTTTTGAATCGTGTGTGTTTGGTGTATTATTTTGTATTTCTTTGTTGTTGTATTGCATCTCTTTGTGGTGGTTTGATTGACCAACAAGAAATGTTAACAGTCACTTCAAACAGGATGTGGACCAGGGGCCCCGTGAGTCCTTGGGCCCCTGAATCGTGTTCCTGCAGATTAATTAGTACTACAGTTAGACAGACTGCGGAGTCTATGAGCTGTATTGTGAGACATGAATAGCTCTTATTTCACAGACTCACATGAGCCGTCTCGCTGAGTGTTTACTTGGTAGTCTCTAGTTTTTCAGTTTGATCAACTCAACTTCAGATCATGTGGAAAAGTGCATTATATGTGAAATGGGCTGAGAACAGTTTAACATAGACGAGTGATGAGGGAAATCACACAAGAAGTAAAACAAACCTTTCCTTTAATGGCTGCAACTAACATCTCCCCAAGAGCTGCCAGCTAACAGCTGCTATCAACACTGCTGAGGTAAGACTGACCTGTCTCCGCTCATCTGTGCAAACCTGTCTGTCCCTAACTATTTCCACTTTTGCCATGTAAGCTCTTTCCCCTTGTTTCCACATACTTACTGACTCCGTTTAAGCTCCCTCCACCTCAACTCAATCAATTCTAACGAAAAGCGAAACTGCTGTCACCGTTTCCCGTAACAGGAGACACTGTTTTTGAAGGTTGAGTTGAAATGCCGCAGCTGTGCTCAAACTAATTTGTGGAAACAAGGTTATTTGATGTTTTAATAGTAGAACCGGTAGTCTTGTCTGTCTTACGGGACCTTTTCAGAGTAGAATTTGCCTGTATTGTCTTGTGCTGGTTCCTCACTGTTGGGTCATTCTCACAGATCAGTGGTTTACAGATTTTAGAGATGATCCATTGATCCTTCAGTATGTCAAGTGTGAGACTAGGAGTTGATGGTCTGGTAGATAAATGAGCAGCTGGACCTCACATGGTAAAATTTATTCTACTGATAATATTTGTACTGTTTAACATTTTGTTCACCTCTGTTTTTCTCTTATCTCTGTTCTTATGCAGATTTGCAAGGGGAGAGCAATGGCTACTCTGTGCTTGAAGAAGGACAAGAGACTGAAGCCTTAGAAGGAAATTCTCAAAAAAACGAGGACTGCGTGCACTCCAGCGATGAAGAGGAGGAGAAAGAAGCCTGTCAGGAAGAGCAGCAGGATGAGGCAGCCGTTGAAAGCGATGTAGCCGCCCATGACTGCAGTGGCTCTAGACCTCTGCTGATGGACTCTGAGGATGAAGAAGAACACGGACCTCAGGTAATTGTCCACTCGTCACTGCACTCCAGCACAGCACCAACACAACCTTCAACTACCTTCCAGCAACCGACTCCGAGCACCTTTGCTCAGAATCATTCCCAGCATGTAGACGAGCCAGCGAAGGGGACAGATATGGCTCCGGATGTCTTCTCTAAAGCCCCCTTTCGGATTGCGCAAGAAGACGGAGGTGACGTGTTTGCCAATGCCCCGTTTCCACGTGCCCCCCTCACGACTCGGCAGCAGCTCGACGTATTTTCTCAGGCTCCCTTCGGAAAAAGAAAGGAGGCCACAGGAGCGCAACCGAAGACCTCATACCCTCATGCAGCTGGAGTTCATGCTGTAACTTCTGATCAAGGAGTGTTGGGACAAGTTGCCCAACAGCCATTCCGCCCTCAAGCTCTGGCCAAATATTCACGACACTTTGAGGGACCTGTACCCCAGCAGCCGGTAGCAGCTCACAGAGTAGTGTCTAATGTGAGCAGACAAGCCGCTGTGGCGTCAGTCCCTGTAGGACCTCTTCACTCATGGACCTCAGAAGTGAGCGCTGTAGACCCCTTCGTCTCGGCACCCTTCCACCTCAAGGCCCCGCAAGAAAAGCCCTGAACGCACACTCGGAGGTCAGGGCAGCGGGAATCAGCGCCACTCAATTATGCAAACTGGCCTACTGCATGCTGTCACCAGCGCTGCAGCTGGACTGCAGACCCGCATGGATCTCATTCTTAACTGGCTCCAATTAAATCAGATAGTGCAAAGTCCTCTTCTCACTGGCTAAGCTGACATCACTCCCACACTCATGGTCATTTTTAAATTGTTCCTGTCACATCCCTTTACCTTTTTGAATTGTCCTTTATCCTCCTGGTCTACATCTACACACAGACAATACGGTGGTCAAGCATTTGATTGTTTTCTTGCCTACCTCAGTTAAGTTTTGTTTCGGCGCTGAAATACCCCACATCGAGGGAGTTCATGGATCGGATGCAGTTTTATTTCTTGTACATTTGAGCCTGACTGTGAAACCATGATCTGATAACGCCTCGTTCCTCCATTGTATTAGTTCTCAGAAAGGACTAATTCAGCTTGAATCACGAGATCATAACATCACAGAAGCTTGAAGGAGGGAAAGACACTATAAAGGAGTGAAACAATCTTTTATTTGTCACTACATCGAGCAAGACGTGTAAACCGCCTTAAAGTTTTGCTCTCAGAGTCAACAGGTTTGGGCCCTTTGGTCTTCATGCTTGACAGTTTGTTATGAAGCAGATGCTGGATAATGATACGCTGACATTTTAAGGATAACATTTGTTGATGTTTGTTTTTTGTTTCCATCCAGAATGTTTGCATTTTTGTCATGTGTATTATGTTTGTAGTCACTGTCCTGTCTCATGTTAATGGAATATCAGTGTTTGTTCCATGTAATGTACGAATCTTATATACATGTTAGGCTTAGTAAATTCCTTGTAGTAGTTCCTGTTATATAAGTGTAGAAGACCCTTAATTTGTACCTCCTTACTATACAAGATGACATCTTTGAAGCCTTACACTCTTCCAGTACTTCCCTCCTACCACATCAAACAGCATATATCACTTTTGCCTTTTGTGCCCTCCTGATAAACAACTGCTGCATTTACATCATTTTATTGCACTTGCATTCAGCACCAAAATCGTCCTTTTGCTGTCTGCAGTACTTGAGCTTTTCATTCAGCACAGTAATGCATCTTTATTGTAGACATCTCTATGAACTGCAAATGTGACTCTCTCATTCATGAACAACGGAAGTTAAAACTATGCTTTCCTGCAGTCACACAAATATCTACAGCACTTATGCTTAGCAGTTCCAGTCAGGGATTGTAATAGTAGTATGTTGTAAGCAAGATCTTGAATGGTGTCTGATTGATGGCATTCCTTTTGAATTTATTTCCACCGCCATTTGGAAATATTTTATCGCCGTTGTACTTTGTAAAATCATAGAGCGCTTTTTGGTTCCCACCGTGGCACTTTTAAAGAAAGGGGGGATCCAACCTTGTTTCAACCCAAAGTTTAAATTATGTAATCCTCTGTTGCAATGTCAAATCTCAATTTCTTTTCTCCTCAAAGTGTACTTTGAGTGTACTCAAAAGTGTACTTTTTTTTATTTTTTATTTTTTTTTTAAACAAATGTTCACTTTTCTCACCCGACTTGTATACATGAAGATTGCACATAGTCACTGACAGTCAGGGTCCTCTAAGAATGTTTTGTCTGTAACACAGCTGTTTATTTTGACCAGGTGTTGTATCGGAAATCTTTGGAGGAACAGCTGATGACACTGTTGGACAAGAAAGCACTCAGAATACATGTTATGCTGCACAGCCTGCCTTTGAAAACTATGTTGTAAGTCATAAAAAAAACTATTAAATGAATGTAAATCAAATTTTGTACATGTTTGTCGTTTTTCATCACCAACAGTTGTGGAAGTTTATTTACTCCAGTACTTTTGTGTAGTTTTGAGGCACTTGTAGTTTGACTATTTCTATATGATGCAAATTTATATTCCACTACATTTCAAAGGGAAATATTTTGTATACTTTTTAACTCTACTTTTATTTTACAGCTATTATCTGTAGTTTTTAGATTTAGATTTTGCACGAGGTTAAACAAGAAATGTTTTGCTTCACGTTGACCAACTACATTTAAATGCTGTGTGTACGATGATGCAATCAACAATACGCTGTAACACACACTGTCGGGCCATTTTGCTTTATAATGAGAACTTTGACCATTCTGCTGCTAAAAATGTAATGCAAGTTTTCCAGCACTTAGGCTGCAAATAACGATTAATTATTAACGATTAATAATCTTGTAATCGTTTCTTGACTAATTGATCAGCTGTCTAGTCTTAAACATGTCAGAGAATGGTGAAAAATGTTGACCCATGTTTCCTAAAGTTGAAAATGGAGCTATTGTGTTTTGAGTCAATGAATTGACAAAATTTTTTAAACTATACTCTCAGCAGTGCAGAAAATCTCCACTTTCGATTATTTATGGATGATTCCTTCTGTAATAAACAACAATTGTAGCAATACATCGTCCAGAAAATACCAAATTCTACATGAAAGTAAAATGTGTTCCGTACGAGACAAAAAACGTCGTTTGGAAGAAGCATCGCTAGAGGGCGATATTACACGGACACCGGAAGTAAGCGACTACTAACTCGAGTAGAAGAAGCTGAGCAACCGGAGTCGTTTTCCTTCACACAATAACGACGTTGTTTACAAAGTATGCGGTAAAAAAAAGTAAGTTATAACCTTTACAGAATCTGCCATGAAATGTATTTATGCAATAGTACAGATATGAAAACCAGATTAGGTGCTCGCCTTTGTCCGTTTCTGTCAAGAAAGCACGCGCTTTTGTCCGTGCTGGCGAGCTCGCTCGTTGCAAATGATATTTGCACGTGTTTTCAGTATATTTTAAAAAACTCCCCTCGGCTGAATGGATGTCTGTATGTTAATTAAATACGAACAGGTAACGTCAGCTGTGTGTTTTCCCGCGCGCGATGGCGACTCAGCGAGTGCTCCCTCAAAGCAAAGAGTCTCTGCTGCAGAACTACAACAAGAGGCTGAAAGACGACATCAGGTCCATCCTGGACAACTTCACAGAAATCATCAAAACAGCTAAGGTAACGTGGGAAAAAAAATGTTTCTCAGCTTTTCTACCACCTCCTCTGCGAACTGCTCCACCGATATGAGCGTCTCTCTCGCGTCCTGCCCTCCAACCCTTTCTCTTGGAACATGTCGTGCTTTTAACCCGCTCAGCACACGAGTGCTGGTCGTATGTTCACACTTAATTCTTTCTTTGTTCAGATAGAGGATGAGACGCAGGTATCACGACCAACCCAAGCAGAGCAGGACCATTACGAGATGCACGTCAGAGCAGCCAACATTGTAAGTACGGTACAATTTGGCATATTATTCAGCACACTCAGCTGTTTACTTCTCTGTTGCATAGGTAGTATAACAATAACACTGTTGTCTGTGTTTCTTGGTTGTTTGTATATAATATATATAGATATATACTGTATATACTGTGCATTTTATATTTATATTTTATATTTTTTTACTGCTATTTTATTGCTTTCTATTGTTCTATTATTATCTTGTTGCTTCTGTATGCTGCTGTAGCGAAAAAATTTCCCCTTGGGGATTAATAAAGTAACTACCTAACCTAACCTACCTAACCTAACCTAACCTAGTTAAGACACCCTGTTGGTAAGTAATTCAGCAGGGAATACAATGTTCGGGAAGAGAAAAGTTACTGCTCATTGTCAAAGCTGCTTTCCTTCCTCTGTGTTGCTGTACCAGGTCCGTGCCGGCGAGTCGCTCATGAAACTGGTGTCCGATCTGAAGCAGTTCCTGATTCTGAACGACTTTCCCTCCGTCAACGACGCCATTAGCCTCCAGAACCAGCAGCTCCGCTCACTGCAGGACGAGTGTGACAAGAAGCTCACGTCCCTCCGTGACGAGATCGCCGTCGACCTGTATGAGCTCGAAGAAGAATATTACTCCTCCAGGTACAAGTAGACTCCAACACCACCACCCCCCATTCCACCGCCCCTCTGTTGTTCCATGACCAGCACCACATGCTGACTCACCTTTTACCATTTCCTGCTGATCCCAGGGAAGTTTTGACATTCAAACTTGACATCATATTCAAACAGAACAATTCATCAACACAAGCCGTTGCTGAGAGTCATTGTTGTCGGACCTTATCTGCCTTTACATTGTTTTACTGATTACTAAAGTGCCTCCAACTTTTTGTCTGCTCGATGAGGCGTGTCATAATCGGTCAAAGCAAAGAGGCCTTCAAAGGGCATACCACTAAATATTAGCTCTGTCAGTGTATCCAGGTTTTGAATGACAACAATGCACAAGTATTTTTGGGCATTCGGAGCAGTTAACTGTTGCATTTTAACGCTCGAAGACTTTTTTTGGTGACAAGGATGAATTTTATAATTCTGAAGCGCAAGACCTTCAGTGTGGATTTACTGCAGGTTTATTTCTAAACGTTGATCAAACGTTTAGATTTCTGATCTGCAGCGTCGTATGGACTTCAGAGACATTTTAATGAATATTATTAGAAATGTAGGTAATGAGTCCTCCTTATCCATTTTATAACAGCAATATTTTAAAAGCATTTTCTATTTTGTACATGGATGATTTGTCTGATGGTTGTTAAAAGGCTACTGGGTATTAGAACACAAAGATTTGTTAATGGAAACACAGTCACGTATTGAAAGAACTGAAACTATTATGAGAATATGGATTTTTTTTTTTTTTTTTAAAGTATCATTAATTTTTAGATTATTTATATGTAATATTTAAATCAGAAATATAATAGTGATGGCCAAGATGCTAGATTTTAAGGATGGACTGTAAAATTAGACACGACTGTTATTTATTTGAGGTCAAATGTAAGGCTACTAAAAGTTTCACAAGTCGATGTTTTCTGTAAAAACATTTAGGAATATATATTTAGTTGATTCCGTCCGTAAGACCACAAGCTGTAACCATGAAAGTGGTGTCAGTCGCACATGGTGCAGTTGTACATGTGTACCAGTGTGTGCCAGCTGTTCCAACTGTTCCAACAGACTCAGAATGATTGAGAAATAAAGTAGAGACAAAATACTGCAGAAGTTTGTCTTGTTTTCTTTGGTAAGACGTGTCTCTCGGTCCAGTTTGGATCGTGCTGGGTCTGGGCCTGCCTTCCTCGCTGCACTTCCTCTGCTTCCTCCTCCTCCATTAGCAACTAATCCCATCCTCTTTGCTAAACTTAAATCAACAGCTGATCAGTCAAACCTCTAAATAGCAACCAATCAACAAGTAGCTGTTTAATGTGTCGTTTCCAGTGCTTCTGCATAACCGCTGTGCTTCCATTGAGTGCGTGTTTCTCATGTGCTTCTGTGTATGAATGTGCTTATTCTGACCTGCTGCTCTCGTCTGCTCCTCTCTTTCTGTGCTGCGCTGATTCTTTGCCTCCTACTGGTTTCTGCCACGCAAAGCTACAGTCAGTGGGACAGCACTGATCTGCCGCTCTGCGAGGCCTACCGGCGGCAAGACAGCTGGGCCTCCCCAGACAGCAGCTGCAGCTCCACGCAGGGTGACCGAGAGGACGCGGACGGACCTCCCGCACAGGAGACAAACCCCCAGCACCACCTCAACGGACACGGGGCTGCCTCCATAGAGAAACCATGAGGAGGAAACTGGACACTGGTTGGAACACAGAAACCTTTGGACATTTGTGGTTTGGAGATTTAGTTTCCATTACACATTGTGAACTAGCGTTTGATTAGGGCTGCCACTGTTTTGTATTGAGGACTAAAACTGCACTGAACCTAAAACACCTGAAAAACTCATTAGAATCAGAAGAATAGTGGCCTGTAAAACAAGCAGCATTCCCTTCAGTTTAAATGGATTTAGAAAATTGCAAACACTAACACACTATATTGTACATACATTACTAAATTAAAACTCAAAAATAATACAGAAAACTTTCAGTTTATCTTTAAAGCATTGAAATACATATGCACATTTCATACTTATGTTGGGCTTTGGTCACATGTTGAATACATGTTTATGTATCTAGATTGATCTTGTAAAAGTTTGCTTTTGTGATTTATTTTTGTGGCTTTTTTTTTTTTTTTTACTCCAAGATCAGATCAAATTAAAACAGTCCAATATTGTTGATTGTATCTTTTTAATCAGATCTGTTTCTGAAAGCCTTAAAAAAAACACAGATCTACAACTACAAGTAAAGACTTAACAGTGGCCTAAAAAACAAAACTAAATAAGTCAGAGCAGGAATATCACTCAGTTTGACATTGTTCATTTCCTTCCTGTATTCCCTCACAAATTCTGGTCTTTTTTTTAGTTATCAGTTATCAGACAATCCTGAGCAAGATGAGCCATGTGATTTCATCAGTTAGGTCAAATTATCATCTAAAATAACACATTATATAGCAAATGTACTGTATACTGATAACCACCTGGAGCTATATACAATAATTACAAGGTACAACACAATTGGGCAGTTGTTTAGGGGGAAAAAAGTCCATAAATGATCATTACAACTTAATGTTTAAGAAGATGACATCATGTTTAGCAATTGTAAAAAAAAACAACCATCCAGTTCCTTAATATCTTCGATTCATCTTCTTGAACTTCTCATAGTGGTAGTCGTCGGTGGCCTTTTCGTTGTTTGGACGTTTGCGGTAGTTGGGTGGTGATGAAGCTGTGTATTAAGAAAAAAGGGTATAAATCAAGAAGATTTCACAAGAATATTGTTTAAATATGGTTAAAAATGTTACACACACACACACAGTGTTTAGCCACTGATGCCTTTCTGGCTAATGATGATTGTAGCAGTATTGCATAGTTTGCTAATGTAGAATTATTACACGATACAGAACAGGCGGTGGAGTCTCTTACCCTCTGGACCTGGTTTCTCTGTGTCGCCCACACGCAGCGGTCTTGCTTTGGGCTCTTCTCTGTGCCTGTGGTGCCTCTGTGGTGCGTTCACATCCTCGTGATAGACTGAGGGAGAAAACTCATGATTAGCATAGCTTTCACCTCTCGTTGCTCTTCAGGAGTTGATCAGCCCACTATTTGCACCCCAATATTTACAGACTGACAGAACTCACAGCGGTTATGTTGGACGTAGTTCACGGCAATGTTGGTAGGAACGAATGACGTGCCATTGTCTTTTTTCTTGTTCCTTTGTTCTGCCAGAAGCTTGGCTTTAGCTTCCTCCGTGAAGATGATGTTCTTTATCTTTGCACTGGAAAAAATAATCACATTAACAGACTATCAATGTCTCAATGCAGAATATCTTTCTCATAAAAAGACACCTGTTACAAATGTAAAAACTTAAATTTACAATACGAATTTTACAAAAACCTTCTGTACGTACTCAATGCCAAGATCGACTTCAGGGATTCCACTCAACATCTGATTGGACAACATCTCCTCTGTCTTCTTTGCAGAGTTGACTCGGATGTTCTCGGGCAGCTCATACAGGTGGTCCTCCGCATTCTTCACCTTAACTTTCTGCTCCTCAGCCTCCACCAAGCCCTTCTTCTTTTTTAGCTCCGTCTCGATATATTTCATCCTGCGAGGAAAACATTGATGAAGCATTTATACGGAGCATTTTGGAAGCAGCTGTGCGAGTATCCATAACTGTGTCCTAAATGTTGGATAGAAGTATCTAAACCCATGCAAACAAATGCCTAAAGTCCGACCGGCGTGTTCTCCCTGGAGTTACGCGAGCGTAATCAGAATGCCGAAGAGCGCGCGTCTTCGTGTATCTGTCGCAAGTGGGGTAAAAACAAAAAGCTTGCGTACATGTCTGCATCCTCGTCTCTTCTGTTAGTCTCAGCGGAGAATGATGTGCCCAGGTTGAGGTCCGTCTCATCTTCTGTCCTGCATGTGGAGCAGAAGTCACACACAGTATATTTTGTAATGACATACCATCGCATACAGTGCGTTATTTCCACTGCTCCCAATATCTGACAAGCAGTTACTTACATGTCCCTGTTCCTGTCTTTCACTTTCTTCATGTCTACAACTCCTCCAGTCTTCAGTTTAAAGGGGTCATTCTGCAAGAAATCGTAATTTTAATATGATTTATACGAGTTGACACTACCATCAATTAAAATCCATGAAAAATCAAAAAAAGATCACTCACGTCAATTTCCCCCTCCAGTGGCAGTTTCTCTCCGACCAACAGCGCGGTCACACTGAACAAAAGTAAAAGATACTTGTTTACATCTCGTTTGTTTTCACCCACTGAAACGTGCTCATTGTTTGTGTCACATTCACGTTACCTGACTCCGTTCTGTCGTTTTCGCAAGCTCTGAAGCTCTTTAGCCTCTTCTACTTTTGATCTAAACGACCGAGAAATGTACACAAATTAAATCATATTACCGTGGCACATTATTAAAAAAAACGACCAACAGCATATAACTGTTTCATGTTAATGCCGGATGCGTTGGATGCTAGCTAACACAACGCTACTCGAACTAGTATTATTTATTTTTTTAATGGCCTTACAGTTTAAATAAAGTACTTTACCTGACTTCTTCGGTTGTCTCATCCTCCTCCACATCTGATGAGTCCCTTCTCCTCCTAAAATTTTTGCCACTCTGCATTTTTAATGCAATTTAATGATATTTTTGAGCTTTCGCAAAATTGCACTAGACGATAGCAGATGGTTGGATATTAGGGGGGGGGGACGCTTTAACAAACGTACCATAATAGTGCGTCACTTCCGTATATGCAACTTCCGTTCCGTTTAGATAACCATAACAAACATGGCGACGTACAGACAGGTCGGCAGGTTGTTGGGTATTTCAGCACGACTCTCACGTCCGTACGTGTACCTTTTTCTTTTTTTTTTTTTTGTCATTTGTGAGCGTTTGATGACTGATTGTTTCAACTGCGTGTATGAATGTCGAGACCTCTGAAGATACAGCGTCCGGCTGACGTTAACTAGCCAGCGAGCATGCTGGCTAATCTGTGGAGTGACGCAGACTGCTTGAAGTCAGGGTGATGATGATGATGATGATGATGATGATAATAGTGTTTAGTTTTACTCTGTTCACTCTCTCACTTACAGTCAGTCAATAACGCTGCTTAAGATGACCCTGCTATCAGTCTAAACTTAACAAACCTTCACAAAAAGTTGATCACAAAAATACAAAATACACCCACTTTAAGTGTTTAACTAGAGTTATTGTGCGCATGCGGACATTGCAGGGTTTCATACTTTTGTGTTTTGTTCGGCTGTTAAAACTTTGTCAAATATCTCGGGGACGGTGATTGAATATGAAGCCCTGCAAAACATTGTGGAGTTGATTGAGGCCTTTACTCCGATTGCTGTTCTCACGTGGGACTTTATTTTTTTTTTTATATTTGGAGGGTAATAAGCTCTCGTGACACAAATACTTTTTTTTTTTTTTTTTTTTAACAATTCAACTGACTTAACTGCGTTTTGATGCATATTCAATAACCTCGTTGGAAATGTTCGGTGCGTAATTTAATGCATTTCTTTAACTTTGTCGTGGATTCGTGTGACGTGTGCCTTTGTTATGAACTCGGTTGTATGAATATTGAAGGTAAAATAACAAATCACACCTTGATTACACACAGCTGATCTCCATTCAACTTCCAGCGTGACTTACAATCACATTTTGCTGCACCAGTGATAATTTAGGTTTGTCATTGTGAGGGGGGGATAACAGTGCTGGGCGATATAAGGAAAAACAAACAACAACAAAAATCAAATATCAGGATATGCCTTGATATTAATATTGCAACATATTGCTTGACATATTGCTTTCACAAAATATTTACATGAGGTTTTTTTTATGAATAATTATCAGTAATGTATATACAATAACTAAGTGGGTAAAGTCAAACAATTGAACAGCTAAAACAGTCTGGTAAGTCCAGAAAATGACATTATTTTACTGGAAGATGTTATCCAGCTCAAATGCGGAAAAGAAAACACATGCCATAAAACAATTATCACAAAATTTTTAAAAAAATCTAAGGTGCTGTATTGTCTCATATTACTATGCGATAAGATATCTATATATCGCCCAGCACTATGAAATAAATGGTGCTACAGTATTTTGTGCTTTACATGCACTGTACATCTGTTGTATTTTTATTTCCGAAGATGCAGCTCAGTTTGACGTTAAAGAGTTTTCAAACCTCAAAACAGTTTAATTAATCCACTGTGACTCATAGTTTAAAACAATCAGACAAACATGTTTTTTTTTGTTGGCATTGTAATACACTAGATAGAGAAAAGATAAATGTCTTTTTGTCCATATTTTAAAATTATGTCTATTTATTATGTGGTTATGTGGACCTTTCTCAAGGCAGACATTTTGACTTGTCATTGTAGGGAAAGCACGTGTATTAATTATAGATGATTCCAGTAAGTATCCTTGTAAACCATAACAGTGAAATAGTGCTGTATGAATTTTGAATTCATACTGCCACATCCTAAATGGGAGTAGAAAAATGGAACATGCTCACATGGGTGCTTAATATTTGTATTTCTACCATCAAATATTTGCTAGTGTGAGTTTCACTCTAGTAACCTTTTGAATCTCCATATTTCAGACTCGCTGGCAGTGGGTGTCGGAGCGCTGGATTACACTGGCCTTCACATACCACAGGAGTCTCGCACAGATGGCCACAGAACCCCCTCTGGGTTGTTCCTGGTTTGTACTCCTGCAGAATCCTGTAATATTTGCATGCATAACATTGAATATGATGACACATTTTCGGGGCTTGATAACTCGGGAGAAATCACTATAAAAAGACTGATGCTACATTCTTGTTCTTTGTGTGTTATTTCTTTCCAGGTAGGACCATGTTTGTGCAGACGCAAGACACACCAAATCCGAACAGTATGAAGTTCCTGCCCGGTCGGACAGTTCTCGAAATGGGAACTATGGATTTTGCCGGCCCACGTGATGCGTTCTGCTCGCCCTTAGCCAGGTACAAGAGGGTGAAGCCGAGATCTAAATGCGACCAAAGGTCTACAAATATTTGTTCAGCGGCATGTACCACCTTCAGTGGTATGCCACTGCTCTCAGATAATATGTCGTTAATGTACATTTACTACAGTATGTCATTGACATAAAATTTGCATTCTGATGTGTCTGATAACCAGCCAATGGTGACCTACCTTTGAAAGAGGAATATCAGCATATTTGCTGGCCACTCCCATGCTTCATGTATATGATTTCTTAAATCCAAGTATACTGATTTGAGAATACTACATTCTTTCACAGCGGACATTTTGATGTAGCATAGCACAAAAAGCAGTTTTAAATAACACTATTGATGCTGACTACATTCCCCTATTTTACATCTAAATGGAACGCTGACATTTTTACCACCAAGCAGGGTATGTTTTTGATATGGTTTGTTTGTTTATCTGTTTGTCAGCAAGATTGCAGAAAAACTACTGACTTGATTTTCATGAAGCTTTATGAAAGGGCATGAACCAAGAAAGAACCCATTTCATTTTGAAGCAGATCAGGAAGCAGAGCCACAAATCATTTTTTGCTTTGAACATTGCTAGATTTGGCATTTGGCCAGCTAAATGCCTTTCATCTTAAAACCCAGTAGATGGTAGTAAAGCTCAATAGTGACTAAAGCTAGGCCATTGTAGAAATGCAATAACTCGTATCACAATTCACGGGTACCAGCAGTCCTCTGGAATGGTTTTGGAAATACATCCAGATATATACAGTGGTTGCAGTTGCAGATTTACATAGCACAGAGGAGAGGCCTTCAAGTTGTTATTGGTCGTCAGACATGTGTTTGGTAAGTCACACGTGAACATTTGTTTACCTGTCATATCAGTAGCTTGGGAACCAGAGCAACATTTACTTAAGTTTTAATTATTGTGGAGCACAGAGAGAGTAGACCTCTGAGTGTATTCCAGGATGGCCTTGAGTCTGCAGCCAGTGTTCTTAAAGCAAAACACTCTACTGATTCAGTCAGTCTCCAGCTTTATCTCTAATTGAGCTGCAAGTCATTCAGTTGTAACAGCTGTAAACAGAAATAATATTTTCTAATTCTAAACATTTGCATCACAATGTTATTCAAACATCAGTCAAGTACATTATCAGGTATTACTGATGCTATATGAGTATAATTACTATATCTGCAGTATATTATATTTTAAGCATAATACCCAATAATGGTTTTGTTTGTGTGGCTCATTTCTAAATATAGTCAGTGTAAAGTAAATTTGTAATGTATTCATGTCTGAGTGTTCTGTGTTGTCTTCAGACAGTTGTTTAGGATTGATGGAGTTAAGAGTGTCTTCTTGGGTCCCGACTTCATCACCATCACAAAGGTAAAACCAGGTCCAGTTGATATGAATGTCATAGAGTATGACTGTGTAATTCCACGACGTGAAATAACTTATCTCTTTCTCCCCACTTAGTCTGATGCAAACATGGAATGGAAAGTAATCAAACCAGATGTATTTGCTGCCATTATGGACTTTTTCACCTCTGGACTTCCTGTTGTCAATGAGGACAGCAAGCCCAGTGCCGACACTGGTAAGGCTTCAATCAGCTGCAGGGCAAAGATTAAAATACACAGAACTGGTAGGGCTGGCTGAGTTTCAATGTCAATGATCTCCATTTATCATTTCAGCACCATCAGATGATGACGATGAAGTAGTTGCTATGATCAAAGAACTGCTGGATACTCGAATAAGGTAAACTGCTTATGAAGACGCACTCTGATATTAGTGCCTGTTGCCTGTTACTGTTGCTTTTGGTCCTTTTCTCACACACGATGATGTTGTCGTTCCGCAGGCCAACGGTACAGGAGGACGGAGGGGATGTTCTGTATCGGGGATTTGAAGATGGCATTGTTAAACTGAAGCTGCAGGGCTCCTGCACCAGTTGCCCCAGTTCCATCGTTACTTTGAAGAATGGAATCCAAAACATGCTGCAGTTTTACGTCCCCGAAGTTGAATCAGTGGAGCAGGTTTGTTCTCATTTACTATTGTTTATGTAATTCTTTAATATCTCTTTGTAGCCTTTCCCTACTTCCCAGGCATCAGTGAGCACAAAATTAGGACGCGGTTGTAGAGCAACCAAACTCTACAAAATGAAATAATAAAATTAACCTCAAGAAAAACTGCAACTTGAAAATGTTAACCTGCTCTGTTTTTTTCCGTAGGTGAAGGATGAGGATGAGGAGGAGGCTGCTCAAGTTTAAACTACTGAAACCAGAGCCCTATCTTCACATTCCTCTATCCTCCAGCCATCTGCTTTAATGCGAACTATAGATGCAACAAAATGACCTGTTTTATAGTACAGCTGTGTGAAAGAATGCCCCACCGTTATTCATCCAGATGTTATTATTCATTTTAGTTACTGTTTTCTGTACAATGACAGTATTTCACAAAATGAAGGATTGAATAGCCCAGTCAGGCCAGGCATCATTCCAAAGCATGTAATACACCTGTCAGTCTACTAGAATGCAGCGTGTAAGTCTTACGTTTTACAACACCTGGGCGTCAACAGTGAAGTGTCGTATGTTTAGGTACCAAAAACCATGTTGTTAGGTTTAGGACAAGTCATGGTTGGGGTTAAATGTGATGTGGCCGCAATTGTGTTCGACACCAAAACCACGTGGTTAGAGATGGTAAAGAATCAGGGCTTGGGTCCAAAAAAAGCCATTTTACACGAGTATGCACGTCACATAAGTTCCTTATTGTATGTTATACGTAAGTTTAATAAGGTGTTATTCAAGTTACCTATCATTGTTACTGAACAGAAATCCATGTTGACTTTTGCTTTCTCACAAAGTTGAACATGGTTTCATTTATCCAACCACCCCAAGCACCCTCACCCTAAGCAAACTTTATTACTGTTGGTATCACATGGTCTCTAGCACATGACTGCATTCTTCGACTGGTAATACATGTGTCCTTTTTAAGCCTAGAAGAGGCCAAACATTACACTAACACAATATCCTCTAGTGCGATGACAGGTGTATTACAAGCTTTGACGTGATAATAGGCTGGACACGATAGCTGAAATACATTATATTTATTATCTCGCATTGCTGCACATTTTGTGAATCAGTCAAAACAGCCTTTAGGTTGAAAATACATATACTGTATGTATATAAATAAATAAATTTGAAATATTTTGTGTCTGTGTGTACCTTTGTCTCATCCATATATTGTGTCTCACCAAATTTAACAAAAAAATGTGTATGAGGAGTATATTTTCAGCACAACATTGCAGAATTTTACCCTCTTACAAGCCTCCTCCATTGCACACATACAATATATCAAAGATACCACTGCCAGAGTAATTCTATTCATTAATTATTTGTAATGAAGTATTTTTTGTCATTTTCCATGTTGTAATACTGCAGTTACTTCTTGCCTGTCATTACAATGGAATACTTGGGAGGGTTACCGGGTATGTCAGTGTAGTAGGGTGGTAACTACCATTGAGACCACAGAGGTCATGTTCTCTAACAGTGGGACTCATAACATGTTTTTATGGCACATTGTGATTTCATTAAAGAATAAATATCTTTAAAATGAATAATATAGAAGCTATTTGAAATTAATCCTGTAATGTAAAAGGAAAAGTTGTTTTTAAATACTCCGAATAATTTACATATTTTTGCAAGGATTTGAGGAGTTTGGACGTCATACCTCAGTATTTCTAAAAAAAAAATCCTGCCTTCAGCGTTGCACTGATGACTTTGGAAAATACAGAATGTGTTACAGTCCGTCGTTGTGTTGTCAGACTTTACATCCTACAGCAGCTGGCGGAGAGCACAGTGAGTGTCCTTATGCAGCGATGTTGATTCTAGGTGAGGTGAACGGCGGCGGCAGGATCTAATGCCCGAATCATATCCTGATGCCACGTCAGGAGTGCGTACGTCATTGTCGGCGCAACCTGACGGACAGACCGCTCGACCAATCAGAGGGCGCCGTGCAAGATGGCGGTTGGCTCCGATTCGGAGGAGGGGCGAAGCTCGTTGACAGGCGTTCCTAGCTACCCGACTCCTCCTTAGTAGCTGTGAGGCAACCGAACAGCAGACATGTGTGGTGAGTAGCGAAGATATTATACACGCACGTTCATCAGTGAGACATGTATGTTGTCCCCTGTTTACCAAAACAGAAAGTAAACCCAAATCGAAATATTACTAAGCATTGTTAGTTCGAGCTTAAAGGCTTAGTATTAGCCAGGGGTGGCTAACCTGAGTTTCCTCAGCGAACATGAGCCGATGTTGTGGATGCTGCTAGCTCGCTAAATATAAAACTGTTGTCGTTTATTTGCGGGTTGCGAGAAACGGTGTTTAAAAAAAGACAGCAACGTTGTGGAAGTAAGATTAACATGACGTCCCCCCACCCCCCCCGCTAACGCCAGAGAGCTAACATGGTCTGCGGTGACATAAACGCTCATCGCAGAACTTCCCATTAGCTTAACCGTTGTCAAGTCTTTTAATCGAAGAGCATTAACCAGTTCTTGAGTTCATTTTTTTTTTTTGTAGTGTTTAAAATGAAAGCGTATCTATAAGTACCCTCTGTTTGACTTCTGCATCGCTGTCAAACTGAACGGACGTCAAACTTGCATTGTTTACTGTCGGCACAATCTGAGCACACCTATCAGACGAGATAGACTAGTTGGTTATTCTGTTGAATATCTGCCAGCAAAGTAACATGCGACCTTACTCGGGTTTAGTCATTGCTCCTGGTGAACCTGTTTATGAAGTAAAGGTGGGTCTTGTGGTATTTTCTGCGGCCCCTCACCGCCTCCCTCCATCACTCGCTGTTCTGAATGGAAGCTCAGTTGAACCAGGCTCTGCCAACTCGCTCTACATTTGTATGTATGTCATTGCTCAGCTGGGAAACAGAGCTGTATTTCATGCTCCCCTTTGGCCATTCATGTTGTCAGTTGATAGACTGGATTCCAGATTTGTTGCAGGAAAAAAAAAAAGAAAAAAAGTCCTGATTATTTATGGAAGTTGTCAGTAAAATGCTCAAATCGAAGTTACTACACTGTCATAGTCTTTAGGTTGTTTTAAGAATCATACACAAACAAATCTCAGTCTGGTTTACAATGTAAACATTGTAAAACGCTTTACAAACACAAAACCGAAACATTTTGGATTAGATTTGGTCTTTGTTGTTATTTTGAGACCCCCATCCCACCAAACCCCATCACCACTTTCCCGAGGCCAGAGATTATCTCGCGTAACGCCAGGTTTATATTTACACTCCATTGTCTCAAAGCAGGTGTTGCTGTCAGATAATAGTATCTGTTTTTCCAGTTATCCAGTAAGACTGGTTTCTCATGGATTAGTCATCAGCCTTTTGAATCCTAAATGGTAGAGACATCGTCAAATAATGCTTGTTAAATTACATTTTTCTTGGTTTCAGCAGCCTCCTTGACATATTCATTGTTGTCATGATTAGGTCTGATATACCTGATGTACACAATATTTTACAGAGTTTTTATGTTTTGAAATTCTATTGTCCAACTGAGTTGTTGCTTAATCCTTTGGATATGTTCTCAATTAATCAATTATCTGCCTGGTCTTTTAAATGTCAGAAAAATGAGGTGAAAAATGCTTAAAATGTCCTGTTTTATTGCGACCAAAAGATATTCAGGTTATTATCGTAGGGGACTAAAGGAACCAGAAAATTTTCACATTTAAGATAAAATAAAAATAGTTTGTGAATTAGTTTTCTGTCAATCAACTGATCAATTAATTGACTAATTGTTGCAGGTCTAATCTGATGTAAAGACTAAGTAGAACACAGAATATCTGACATTAATTCATATTATAACTGTAAAACCCAGTTTTGTAATATTGATTTTAGCCGTACGATCTAGTTGTAGTTATATTAAAAAAAAAAAAAATCCACTTGCAAAAAGCGTTGAGTCAATTGCAAGACTGAAATTCTTATTATTGCCCCCCTCTGTCCAGGAATCTTTGCCTATCTTAACTACCATGTGCCAAGGACTCGCCGTGAGATCCTTGAGATTCTCCTCAAAGGTCTGCAACGTCTGGAGTACAGAGGCTACGACTCAGCCGGTGAGAAAAACAGAAAAGGCTTATCACCACTGACTCTGTTTTCATGAGGTCTCTTTTCCTCAGTGTCTCCTTGTAGGGCAGCGATTCAGATAACGACCTGAAGTTGTGGATAGTTTGGCAGTGTTCAGTACAACAGTATTGCAGCATAAAACGCTCTTGACGGTCACGCTTGATGTTTTATTTAGTTCTAATTAACACAAAGCTAAACTGATCTTCACTGTGAATTATTAAACAGTCATTATTATCGGTTAGACTTACTGCACCACTAATGGAGCTAATTTACGCTGATGTCCATTTGCTTTCACTCAGATCTTGAGGATTTTTGCCCACATTGGTTGAGTAGAGCACAATCTAATGGAGGAGTTATGCCATGATTAGACAAAAAATTTGACAAAACTTGCTAGTGATTTTAGCACCATAATACTTTTAAACCTGTTGATACTTAAAGCCTCTTCATCCCCGTAATTCTCATGTGATTTCTTACTTTTGGATTTTGTCAGGTGTGGGTATTGATGGGGGCAACGGCAAGGACTGGGAGACAAACGCCAAGTCTATCAATCTGATCAAGCAACGTGGAAAAGTGAAGGTCCTTGATGAGGAGATCAACAGTAAGCTGAGATTAATTTGTTCACTTGAGAAGAATTGATGATTAATTGATGCCTTGATTTGTCATCCTTTATACTGTGGCACAGTTGTTACACTAAACATGGTCTGTGTTGGTGCTCTGTTTGTTTGATCTTTAGAACAGCAGGATATTGACCTGGATGTGGAGTTCGATGTTCACCTCGGCATTGCTCACACCCGCTGGGCCACCCACGGTGAACCCAGCCCAGTCAACAGTCATCCACACAGATCTGACAAAACCAATGGTCAGTTCTGATAAAGATAATAAACTAAAACACTCTGCACAGCTAAAAGTTTAACTCTGTATATCACAACAGCTCGGACAGTTCGTCGACTTGTGTGCACATTTTTGATCATCTTTCTGCTTTGCAGAGTTCATAGTCATTCACAATGGAATCATCACCAACTACAAAGACCTGAGGAAGTTCTTGGTGAGCAAATATTTTTGATAAAAAGGCAGCTTTTCATCACTCTGCGTTATAGCCAGGACTTACTCTCTCACTTCATCTCCACAGGAGAGCAAAGGCTATGAGTTTGAGTCAGAGACCGATACGGAGACCATCGCCAAGCTGGTCAAGTACATGTACGACAACCGGGAGAATGACGATATCAGTTTTGCCACACTGGTTGAACGTGTGACTCAGCAGCTGGTAAGGACCTGGCGATGCACACCACAGCTACCGAGGTAATCAAGAGATGAAAGCGCTTGGCTGACGTGTTTGTTCTTTCACTTGCCAGGAGGGAGCCTTTGCGCTCGTCTTCAAGAGTGTCCACTATCCCGGAGAGGCAGTCGGCACAAGGTACACTCACACTGATGCTGTCAAAATGTCAAAAAGTATTGTCAGCTGGATTTGTAAATGCTTTTGTTGCTGCTGTTCCTGAAATGCAAACTATCATTTCACCTTTTTCACATGCTGTTCTTCGCTGCGTGTAAAGGTCCATAAACTGTGAAATCATCAGTTAAGATGTGGTATAACATGAAGGATATTCTCTTCTATGTTTTGCGCAGGAGGGGAAGTCCTCTGCTGATGGGAGTGCGCAGTGATTACAAGCTGTCCACCGACAATATTCCTGTGCTCTACCGATCCAGTAGTTATAATTTCTGTTTTTAGCCAAATTTATCCACGTCATTAGATGAGTGTGTCTGAGGCCCGGTTTTGTTTGTTTCCCAGCTGCTAAAGACAAGAAGAGCTGCACTGCCCTACCCAGAATGGACCAGGACACCTGCCTGTTCCCTGTGGATGAGAAATCCGTGGAGTACTACTTTGCCTCTGATGCAAGGTAAGCAGATACCTGTGTCTTTGCATCGACCTTTAACAGCGTACAGAGATTGTCCCTCACTCATGCTCCGTTTATCTGCGCCTTTCCTCTGAAGGATAAATCAAATGTCTGATGTGGATTCTGGTCTGTCTCTCCCCCAGCGCAGTGATTGAGCACACAAACCGGGTGATCTTCCTGGAAGACGACGATGTGGCTGCCGTGGTGGAGGGACGGCTGTCCATCCACAGGATAAAGCGCAGGGCCGGAGACTACCCAGCCCGCGCCATCCAGACCCTGCAGATGGAACTACAGCAGATCATGAAGGGTGAGTGAAGGGTCAGCCTTTGTGTCAAGATTTCCCCCCACCCTACATTACTAAAAAAATAATTTCTTCTCTGCCTTCTAATGTTGTCTTGAACTCTCGTATTATTGTGCAAGTCAAAATAGGTGAACAGCTGCTTATATAGCTGAGCTGGCTTTTAGCGTACAGCCCTGATGGCATCCTTGTCATCATCCAAATGTTACAACCCTGCTGGATCAGTTGCACCTCCAGGGATGTCACTGTTGTTACACTGACCCCTGAGGTTCAGGACCTTTTCACCCTCCTCTTCCCTCCCTGAGTTGACATTGTGCACTCAGTGTGTCGTCTGAGACTAAAGTACTTTTTATTGATTTAGCGTTGTACTCTAGCACACAAGATTTGAAATTAAATGAAGCCTAATGAGGTTAAAGTGTACAGTTACATTTACATCAGATGAACAGTGTGGGAATAGCAGCTCTTTTTATAGAGTGCCCCAAATAAAAGGAAGGGTTGACTACTTTAAGAATTATAGTTAATTGCTTTCTTGTTGCAAAAGATGAGAAAGTTGATTCATAACATTTGACATTGCTGCATTAATGAATTTCCCAAGATCACTACAGTTAAACTGTTCCATGAAGGGGATCAGGGCTGCCTTTTTATTATCCGTTTTCCATACCACTCTGTGAAATGTCAGAAAGTCATTAGAAAGAAATGCCCATCACAACTTGCCCAAATTTAAAATGTCTTCAAATTGCATTTTTTATCTGACATTCAAAAATCAAAAAATATTACTGTCATGTATGACGGTAAATCTTTATTTTTGAGAAGCTGGAACCAATTGAGGCGTTTAATCAATGAGCTGTTTGGCGTTAGAAATGTCATAAAATGGTAAAAAAAAAAAAAAAAAAAAAAGTTCCTATAATCAACTCATCAATTATTCAAATTGTTTCCGCTGTAAAATGGGGCTTAAATGTATTGGCCAAATTAAAAATTGTTTCCATCATTCGGCTACTAAATCCTAAAATGGAGTAATTGAGTATAAAAAGGGTGCGGTGCCTTGCACTGTTCACCCAATATGGATATTAACGCAGTTGCTTGATGCCAAATCCAATGTGCTTAAGTACAGAGCCAACACAATAAAAAAAAATTTGTCACCACAGCATTACTTTATTCATTATAACTCTGAATATGTTTTATGTCCCTCTTTTCCACTCACTGTTCCTTAGTAGTCCAGCAGAGGGCAGAGGTAAACTGATGTTGGCTGCACTCAACATTCCTTTGTGGTCCTGTCATTACTCAGCCTCTCTCCTCAGTCTCATTTTTTGGAGCCTTTCTGCTGAATAACCTCATTTGCATGACCCAAATTGCTGTCAGAGGGCCGGCTTAAAAACCCTTGCATTTTTCGCTCTGACAGTTTGTTATTGATGGTGAAAACCAATATCTCCCTGACGTCTCATGTTTGTTTTATTTAATTCAGGGATAACTTAACTTGTGGTTTCAAATATGTTACTAAAGCAGCAAAAAGCTCTTGCTCCTGCAGGAGGCTGTGGTTTACATTTTAAGGAGTTTGTGTGTCAACAAGACCTTTTTCAGACGACCTCATGTGTGCTCACACTTTATAAAAAGTCTCACCGCGTGCTTAACAGGCGTGTGCTAAGAGTGCTTCGTTTTTGTTTTTTTTATTAGGGTTGCAAATGTTCCCCTGACATCTGATTCTCTCCATCACAGGCAACTACAGCTCCTTCATGCAGAAGGAGATCTTTGAGCAACCAGAGTCTGTGGTGAACACCATGAGAGGGAGAATCAGCTTTGAGAACAACACAGGTCAGAGAGGTCACTTATTCATTTCCTCAGTGGAGCATTGATGTAATACCTCATTTTACATCGTCATTACTCGATGATTGCCAAGCTTAAAATTGCTTCTGAAAGTTTAAACAGATGCTGTAGCTTTGCCCAAGTACACGTGCAACTACATTTAGTTTAGGTTTTCCTTCCTTAGTTTCCCTGCATACATATCATTCCATTCCATAATAAAGGGAGTTTTAAAACAAGCACGGCTGCAGTTGTAATAATGACTTTTTTCTCATTGTGAGTTACGCAGATTTAATAAAGCTAAACCTGCAGATGTGCTCTCCTGAGATCTTTGTGGCTTTTTTATGAATGAGGTGGAAAATAATGGAGCAGAATGATGCATTAGCTGTTTGGGTTACTTTTCAGTGACACTGGGTGGACTGAAGGACCACATCAAAGAGATTCAGAGGTGTCGCCGACTGATCCTTATTGCATGTGGCACCAGCTACCACGCTGGAGTAGCAGTGAGTAATCGCCTTTAACCAACCAGCTTTTCTTCTTTGGTGTAAATTCACATATTCTGTCATCTGTCTGTTCTGCTATCCACATTGAATCTATGAGACTAATGGGAAATGTGTTGTCTGTGTTGTGGACTCGGGTACGAGGTTTGTGTCCAGGCTCATTCTCTGCTCTGAGCTCGACCGGCTCGTTTTAACAGAATGAGGCTGAGCTGTCCTCTGTTGCTTCCCCAGACCAGGCAGGTGCTGGAGGAGCTAACCGAGCTGCCTGTCATGGTGGAGCTGGCCAGCGACTTCCTGGACAGGAACACGCCTGTCTTCCGAGACGATGTCTGCTTCTTTATCAGCCAGTCAGGTGTGGAGACCGGTGCAATCTGGACTTGATCTACTGCACATTCCCCATTTGTACTTGACCTTCCATTCAGACCAGTCACTTTCTCTGTGCTCTGCAGATTTTTAGCAAATTGTTCTGCTGTACAGCTGAATTTTCTCTATTTGTAGCCTTTATAATGTTTGATTTTATCATCTTTTGGGGTCTGATATTTCGGAGGGGGGGGGGGGGGGGGGATTGTGGTTTCAAAACTGTCAAATCAGATTCCCACATGGTTCAAAAACAATTTCCTCACAAACTAATAAATCGGCATAATTTTTACTGTGTGAATTATTACAGTACATAAACTGTTATGTTTTCTATTTCTGCCAACCCTGCAGGGGAGACCGCTGACAGCCTTATGGCCCTTCGCTACTGCAAGGAGAGGGGGGCTCTGACTGTGGGAATCACCAACACGGTGGGCAGCTCCATCTCCAGGGAGACTGACTGCGGCGTCCACATCAATGCCGGGCCAGAGATCGGCGTGGCCAGCACCAAGGTAAACCATGACAACCGCGGCTCGGATTTACTCTTATAGCCCTCATGAGTGTGGCTCAGTCTGAAGGGCAGACTGATCAGCAATCAGCAGTTAGTGCCAATTGGTTAAAAGCTGCTCCACTTGTTCTGAAACCCGAGTTTTACGCCCATTTGAATGCAACGACTGGAAACAATCTTCAGTGGAGGGGGCTGGATCCATATAATCATGCAGTGAATTTGGGTCTGGTAATACCTCGCTAAAATTGTCTTACCCTTCGCTAAAAAAATGTTTGTCAGTTATTGTTAGACTAGACAGAGCAGTTGTTGACAGCTCGAGTGGATGCTTATTAGCCAATTGAGAAAAACAATGTGCATTTTTCAGCACGTGTCTGAAAACTTCAATATTTTCCTCTGAGGTAAGAGGTGTACCTCACAACAAAGGTACATGGCACCCGTTTTAAGAAACAAAGGATTTCTTTATTTTGGAGGAATTTACCTTTCGATACTCTGTATGAAGCAACTGTACACCAAGTTGTTGCATTGTTTCATAAATAAACTCAACTGACACTGAATAAGACCCAGATGAAAACTCCATCGCGAGTCGTGTCCTGCCTTTTGGAAGCCGACTCTGTCCTCCCCTCTGATCCCACAGGGAGTCGAAGAAGCCTGATATTCTCATCTTGACTCGTGTAAAGTTCAGACACTTGGTTTTTGAGCCTCTTCCCCTTTTCAGGCTCGTAACCAAAGGGGTTTGCCTGCTGGGACTCCAGCTAAGGCTCCAGCCTTTGCTAGTCAGCATAGAAAGAGACAGAGAGGGGAGCAGGTCCTTCCCTGCCCCAGCACTCGGGCTTGGCTCAGTGACTCTTGTGCTGCTCCAAAGTCCCAGAGCACGCCTCAGAGACGCCATCATTTACTGCTTGGCTGACTGGGCCACACACCCACCTCAACCAAATGCTGCACTTTTACAACCAAGCTCATCAACTCGCTGGAGAACATGTATCGCACCCAACTGCTGAATGTCTCCTAATTCATCTATTTGGTCTCTGCTGTCTCTGTTTCATGCTAATTCGAATTTCTTTAGTTAACTGGAAAAGGGAGAAAGGAAAAGCGCTTTTTCCGATCCATGTAGTCATATTCATAAGTTGAGACTCAAAGTCAAAGTACTTTGATGCTATCATGAGGAAAATGCTTCTGGCAGGTCAACAGGCAGTAAATGGAAGAAGATGGCTTGATGAATTACTTAATAGTATCGAACTTTCAGGGTCACAAGTTTGTTTTTTAGTTAACTACTTAGGAGTAAAGATAATATTTTTAAGGAGACATTTGGTAGGGTTTGCATGAAAAGCAAGGAAAGTTGGTCACACTAAACACAGTTTACTGTGGATTAAACATGTTGCCACATCTGAGCTGACAGCAGGGACTGTCAGACTTCTGAGGGCTGTGGTTTGTGTGCTGTCAGGGGGAAAAAACAGTGTAGGGTTTTTAGAGCTATTTTCTTGGCCCTACACATTGTCATTTCTGGGTCCAGAGGGTCCTGTGAAGTGACTTCGCCCGACTCAAATGGGCGTGGAAGGTCTCCAAGCGTGCTCGGAGATGAAGGAAGAGAGAGGGAGTGGGCGGTGATGACGGCGGGTGTGGAGTCTCAGATGTGCGGAGGTTATGAGCAGTGACATTTCCAGAATGATCCGAGAGTGTGCTCTTTAATCTGATGTTCTGTGTTCGCCCGTGCTTTTCAGGATGAGCAGCACCAGCTTGACCGAGCTCCGCTGCATGCATTTTAATGCTGCTCGGCATGTAGTAAAACCCAGCTCTCCCTCCGTCTCTCATCTGGTGCAAATTATCAGCTGGAGACAAAGTCCACTATCAAAACACAGGGATGAGAAGCACAGAGCTTCACGAACTGTGCTGAAAGGCTCAAGCCAGGATCTGGTTGCTGGTCCTTGAGTTCATTATTGTGCTGAAAAATAGGAAAATAACCATACAGTTAGAAATAAAGTCACACATTTCACTGCAAAGTGGACTGTGAAGTTCTACCCTCATGCACACATCATGGAACAGCTCTTCTCTTCATTATTCAGAGGATCGGAGAAGTAATGACAAACATTTCACACCCCCACCTCTGATATAGTGGCATAGGTAATAACACGTACTCTGCTTTTCTGACTTTTTGCTCTGCAGGCCTACACCAGTCAGTTTGTCGCCCTGATCATGTTTGCACTCCTGATGTGCGATGACAGGATCTCCATGCAGCCCAGACGCCGTGAGATAATCCAGGGCCTGGGAGTGCTTCCAGGTAAATCAAGCCATCAGTGTTCAGATTCAGCCCTCACTGTCCTGATCCCACGTGAGGTTAAAATGTATGAAATACCAGCTCTGATACATCCAGAGCCTATTTCTTTTTCCTTTAATTTTTCAAACAAGCCTCCTGGAGGAGGAAGCTAAGTGATGGGAGGGGGATCAGAGGGAGAGGGAGGGGAAAGAAGCAGAGGGAAGACTGGCTGTGGGTCATTGCATGTTTTTCTAGATCTAAAGCACATGATGGCATGTCTTTAATGGTAAACCAATGAGGAATGTCTGGTCTACTCTGACACTCCCTTCCCACTCCAGGTTCTGGCATGTGACAGCAGCAGTATATTGACTCAGTATTTTATTAAAGATCATGCATGGTATTGTTTTTTTTAATCAATCAATCAAAAGAGTCAATATGGGGTTTCTCTCATGTCTGTTAGATCTGATTAAGGAGGTCCTCAGTTTGGATGATGAAATCCAGAAGTTGGCAACAGAGCTGTACCAGCAGAAGAGTGTACTGATCATGGGAAGAGGCTACCATTACGCTACCTGCCTGGAGGGAGCACTGGTGAGCAAATACAACCACAGCTCGTCTATTTGTTTGTTTTTCTCTTAGATATGAGAACCTTTTAAAACTGCTCTTAATTTGCACATCTTTATGTTGCTGAAGTAATATTGGTGACAAAGACAGCATAACTTCTTTTTTTTTCTTTTTTTTTTTACTTTTTCTAATATGAGAATGTGTTGCCATAACAGTTGGCTTTCTGTTATGTTACAGATAATTCTCTCTGACTGCACAAGTCCCTCCTCCTTTGAATTATAAAACACTGTACAAAATCAAGTCTTAGAAAACTATTGTTATAAGCTAGATTTTATGTTTGGAAATTTAAGCCATAATGACTACATTGTGAGATTAGATTTGCTTGATTAATTTGCGGGTGTTTTTTTCATCTTCTGTAGAAAATAAAGGAAATCACATACATGCATTCAGAGGGCATCCTGGCTGGTGAGCTGAAACACGGTCCACTGGCACTGGTGGACAAACTCATGCCGGTTATCATGATCATCATGAGAGATCACACCTACACCAAATGTCAGAACGCCCTGCAGCAAGTTGTTGCCCGCCAGGTAAGACCTATATATCTCTATATAGATGTATCTATATAGAGATATATATCCCAGACATTAATATTTGTAGGAAACACTGAAGCAAAAATGTTTAAGAGGGTATTTGATAAAGAGAAATGATATTGTGCGATTATGTTTGTTTTTTCCCCCTAATATTATGATCCATTCTGACGTGATTAACCTTGCAGATTGTTTATTCGCTCATTTAAATGCTCAAGAAACACACTTTTCGACATCAAAAATGAATCAGATGCTATACAAACGTACATTATATTATTGAAACGGACTGTTTTTTAGAACTGTGATTTTGAACCAGAACATGTGAAGTTCAGACCTATAAGACAGTATTTAAATGTTGACTTTTAAACATGATGAACATTTGGTGACCAAAGCACATTTTGCATGTTAGGTTCATTTTCACAGTCCTGTCTGTGTTGCACCTCTGATCCCCTTCGCCTCTGTAAATACATGGGAGGGGTTGGTGCAGCGTGACATCATCGCTGCCAGTAATCTGCAGCAAATGGCGGTTCAGGAGATGTGAAAATCAACTGAGGGGAAAAAACACGGGTAGCTTATTTGAGATTCAGCTTTTTGCGAGTCCTATCCAGGTAACATTTAAAGAGGCTTGTTTGATTTACAGGGCCGTCCCATTGTGATCTGTGACAAAGACGATTACGAGACCGTCAAAAACTCCTGCCGCACCATCAAAGTGCCTCACTGTGTGGACTGCCTGCAGGGCATCCTGAGCGTCATCCCTCTGCAGCTGCTGTCCTTCCACCTGGCTGTCCTCCGAGGTTTCGACGTAAGCACTGTCCCTTCACCTTACTTATAGCATCTGTCACTGAAGACACAAAAAGTGTAATATCACTTTCCAAATCCTTCATCTCACTCGTCTGCAGTCATCATTCTAACTTTCACTGTCACCAATATGTGAGCGTTTACATACTGTTTTCTGTGTAAATCAAAGGGAAAGTACAAGTATGGAGGTTCATAAAGGAAAGCTGATCAATTTGAGGAGAATTTTGACATGTAGAGGTGAACTGTCCAAAAGATTCTGCAGCACAATATAAAGCACATGTGTTTTTACACTCAGTGTTAATATAATCTTAGTGTAACTGATCGTCTGGCAGTGTATCTCTGGACTGCTCTGTAGGCAGATTCACTGAAGAACCACTGCCAGAACTAAACATGCAGTGTTTATATGTGCAGGTCATAGTGTTCCCAACTCACTTAAACAGGTAACCCACTTTATGAAGGATGCAAACTTCCAAGCTCCAAACACTGTGGTGATAGTGACACTGGCGGTGACCCCTACTACATTGAAAGAATTACAATGACATGTAAACACCTCCCTCTGTGTAGAAAGTAAGGCTGTTCATTAGTTTATTTTTAATGGTAAATTGAGACCCTGTCAGCAAAGGAAAGCACACAGTGTACTGCTCTTATTTGTGTGGTTTTTTCTGTCTACTTGTAGAGGTCATTTCCTATTTAGCCTATTTTTTGCTGTATTGCAGAAAGTCAAAAGTAAACAGCTTAACTCAGGGACACCATGTAAATGTAGTCAGTGTTGTTTCTGCTTTTAAAGCACTTCACAGATATCCTTACATGGCAGCCTTGTTGAGGCAAACATTCATGAGCACACAGCTCCATCACACAACTACCCTGATTTTGTTTTTGTTGTTGTTTTTTGTAAATTTGTTCAAGTGCAGTTAAGGGATGACATGCATTCTGGCCAGGGATTTGGGAATTACAGGAGTTGCAGGGAATTACAGGGGACAAGCTGCCATATCACTACCTCGCACATTAATGTTTGTTTTTGTCAAGATTTTGGTAAATTGAACTTGAACGATTGACAGCAGTTAACAGCCGACATCCTCTCCTACTTGCTGTCCATTTATGTCTTTTGTTTCTCATGTTGTAAATGAGCTCTTCTATTTAAATGCAGGTTGATTGCCCAAGGAACTTGGCCAAGTCTGTGACAGTAGAGTGAAGTGCACCAATCATCACTTAACAACAAACGCCTGGCAGACACACATACAGACACCAAGGCAGCGTGTATGAAGAAACCAAGAGAAGACCGTGTCCTGTTTATGTGGCTTGTGTCGTGGCTCTTTTTAATGCAATCTTTTACTCAACAGTCGTGTATCTCACCGTTGCATGTTATCTGTATCTCACTGTCTATTTTCTCAGAAACATTTGGTGTCATTTTCATATTGTTCTTAGAAGTTGTTTCGTATGTGGTGGCACGGGCTGGGCTGGCACTGGCATTTCTTCATCACGCTGTTTCTTCAGGTTGGTGAATTTGTAGCAACTGACGGCAACCAACTGGGTTTATTCACATTTGTGCTCAAAACTTGTGAGCAAGCCTTCTGTGTTTGTTTGTGCAGATTGGTCTCTCTGGGAGCTGGTATTGAAGCTGCTGACAGACAGTTAGGCTTTTTCTCTTTTAGTGTAATGATTTGTAGGTTAGTTAGGATATTTTTCTTTGGCAGCTCATCATTTGAAGTGTCTTTACTCCACAGTTGAAGTAAACCACAGTCTTGAATCATTCCAAGCCACAGGTCATCGCTTCTTCATAATTGCAGGGTAGTTTTCCAGTTTTGACTCGGTTCCCTTCTTGGACTTTCTTCTGAGGACTTGTAGCGAAATGCAGGAGCAGCATCAGAAGTGAGATCACAAAAAAAGCTTGTGAATACACTACTGTGTAAAATCTTCTTGAGTATATTACAAATGCTTGTTCTTGTATGTAAACTTAATGTTTTGGGGATTTCAAACTCTGGTGTTGGCCAACGAGAATAAGCTTCGTTTACTGAATTACCAGAGACTTTAGCACCTTCTTTTACTGTTTTCTGCTCGTGATGCTCATACTGTTGATGCTCTCCGTGTACAATTTGTACAATTCTAATGCTGACTGCTCTTGACTTTGTGCTTATTTCTGGTGTCCAGTTTACATTGAAATTATAAACTGAAGTGAGATAAATTGACTAACCTGAAGTAGAAGTTGTACACAGTTGCCAGCACAGACCATGCCACCATGACTCCTGCAGTTGCAATATTGGGACCATTTGTAGTGTGTTTATTTCTTTAATTAATCTTGTTTTATTTTCCTTTAAAAAAAAAAAAAAAGGAATTTGAAATGATTGAAGTTACTCTTGTTTGAAAAGTGAATGTTACTGTCATTTGAAATGTGTCAAACCAAAAAAAAACAAATATCTCCAATGGCTTTGACAGTTGTAAACCAAAACATATGTTGTGTTCATCCAATGTTGTTTTGTAGCTAAACATGTACTGATGCTGGTTGATTGTGTGGTATTAAGTCATTTTGAGGCCCAACAGGGACATACACACGGTCACATGGAAATATGTCACACTGTAGATGCTTACTTGCGTAGAAAGTCAGATGCCAGCTGTGAGACTGTGATCCTAGATGTCTTTTATTCAAAAGCCAAGGAAATAGTCTCAAGAGATATTAGAGCTGCTTTTTTTTTTTTTTTTTTTTTTTTTTTTTTAACTCAATCGCATATTTTAGGTTTGAATATATTTATCTTGCTTTTACAATCAAGCCTTAACTTTTTTTTCCGACATTGAGCTTTCCCTGAGCCAGTGAACAGGTGTGAAAACTGGACAATGTTGTTACAGGTACTTTTGTAACCCTCCTACATTTGCAAATTTAGATTTCTTGACTGGATGCATTGACAAAAGGACACTGCACTGAATCTGAGCACCATCTGTTGGAAGCTATAGCATTACTGAGGGAGTGGGGCACTATTTATTAGTGGAACTGATGCAATAAAGTGTCAAATACTTCTCTTTTGAACTGTCTCAGGTGCAGTGATTCAGGATGTGCATGCTTCTTCATCCTAAAATATCTACAATGCCAAATAATGGGCTTGATGAAACATATGTAACAATAATTTTATTTGAATAAACAGGTAGAAATCCAGTTGTACACATACATTTGGATTCATATTAAAAGTTAAAATCATTGGTTTGTTTTGTTTTATGTGCATTATATACAAAGTGTTCAGGTACAGGAGAAATGCTGCTTAAAAGGACAACAGATTGCCAAGATTGTGAAGTGCCTGAAAGATTGGCACAAATGGTCTGGTGCATCCACATAAAGTCATAATGGCGGAGACACTGGGTCTGAAGTTACTCCACAGAGTTGACAGGACTGATAGTGCCACATTGACAAGGGCCAAGATGATCACACAAGCAGACCGGGAGTGTCGGCACACTGCAGGCACGACACGCAGCACTACCTTTAACCACTTTACAAATCCCCTTTTTCCACAGCAACGACGAGAGCAGCTGTTCCTGAGGGTATGTGATGAAGGCCAGGTGGAGCAGCTCGAGCGTCCATGTTGGTCCAAGTCCTCTCGTGAGAAGAGCACACCTGTCAGCGTCAGCCTGAGGAATGCGTTCAGCCTCAGCATGACTGAAAGGTAACAAGCAAAGCTCTTGGTGAAAGCAAGTGCAGTTTTCAGCAGGATTTCATTGCACACAGTAACCACAACAACAGCTTCACATGCAGCTGAAGAGTAATTCCAGGCTCTTAACAAGAACAGTCTCCATCCGCTGTCCATGAGGAACAGTGTTGGCAGTTTTTCATTGAAAAAGAGAATCATGCGAAGCATTTCAGGTAACATCTGTAACATCTGACATCTGTGCAGCAGCCAGGTTCACAAGTCTGTCCAAATCAAAGCATCACAGCAGCTTTAATCCGGGTGTGCTGAGTCAGATTGAATAACTACCAACAGGTGCTGTTTCTATTGACACCTTAATTGATGCAGCTAACCGGTGTGAGCACAGTTTTGCCAAATAAATCATTAACTACGTTAAGGAGAGTGGATTCTGATCCAGGCCTTTGCCTGCAGTAATTAGTTGTTAGTAGGAAAAGCACTGGTCTGAACATTAATGATGACTCCAGAAACCAAAACCAGGAATCTGAATTGGGTGAATCAGTGCTAAGTACAAAGTAAGCAACCTGAAACCTTTCAGTTTAGTAACCAGCATTTTTCAGAAGCGAGGCACTACAGAGCACTGTTAATTCCTCTTTAATGTTTGCTGGTCAGTACGTTGGGCCTCTTTAAGCAGCCTTACAGCAACATTTACCTTGATGTACAAAATAAAATAACTTTTATATACTTTATGTCACTGTAATTAGCTGTTTGGTTTTTTTACTACTCCACTTGCTCCTGATGACGCATCAATAACTTACATTCTTGTAGGTTAGTGAAAGAAAAAGGATCCCAGATTATCAACAGCTGGATAATTGTAAAACTTAAATATATATATACACAATTGAGTTTCTTATCAATAATCAAATCTGTGTGAACTGAACTCGTAAGCATATAGCTGACCTCAACTATAGTGCTGGCAAAGACTCAAAAAAAAAATTCTTTCCAATTAACTGTCAATTATAGATCTTGGGTTTAAGAGGATTTATGATAAAGAACCACCCAAATTCCTCCCAAAGAAATGATTAACTAGTGCCTATTGTTGTTAAATTTCTTTGTCTGTCATACAATGTTTATATATGTAATGTATGTTAGACATCTGTGCTGTAATGTGGAAACAAAAGCTGGCAACAGAGTCAAGACATCTTGCACTGAGTTGGTCTGACATGTGAAAGCCACTGAAAACAGCCCCGTATAAAAATGTGCTTGCACATTGTCAACTCTGTTTATCAACTATAGCTCGTTATCCCGCTCCATACATTCCACTGACCCCCAAATTATGTCACGATCGATCAGCACCAGCACGCCTTTCCTGCAGCCTGTCCACATTTCCTGAGGATTAGATTGTGTCTAATATTTTCCAGGATCGCTCACTCCATTCGTGCATGTGACATAATGCAACATGAACATCTGGAGTGAGTTAGCCATGCTCTGCATATTCTTTTCTTTCTCTCGCGCTCTCTTTTTGCCATAACACACAGAGAGAGAGAGAGAGGTTCTCTGTGCTTTTTGCACACAGACAGGGATGTTAACCCAGTGATCCCAGTGGCCAAACCAGTACTGTTAAAAAATAAGAAATGGAGCATTTGTACATTCAACAAGAGAGTTACATAATGCAATAACTGAACATACCTTAATATGCTAATAAAATGGCCTGTGGGAGACTTTGAAAGAAGGTGCACAGTGGATAAAGTGTGACTTTAGGGAATATGAGGCTAAATCCATTCTTGATGAAAGCTTAGATAACAAACAGCATAGTTGCAATTTTCACTGCCAAAAAGTCAAAATCCTAATGATTTGCATGTTAGTAATTGTATCTGAAGAAATGTACAGAAAGACCGTCAAATTTTATACACTTAAATTGTTTACTTGCATTCTGAATGAAGCTGACATAGCTGTCTAGATACTGATAAGCATCAGAATCGGATTTATTGGCCAGGTATGTTTACACATACAAGGATGGGATGGGAAGTTACACGCTATGTTTTCAGTTTTGACATTTAGACCCAGCCCCCATCCGATTGATGGGCTGTGCCGAGACTCCTCTGATCACCATGAAATAGCAACTTCATATTCATCCCCCATGAAACAGGTTTTTATCATAATGCATGCTTTGAGGAATTGAAAACACTTTCTGTAAAAAAAAAAAAAAAAAAAGATGATAAAACCGTTGACAGACTCTGTGCCAGTGTACTGTGGGACTGGCTGTAGTGATAGGAGACCAGACTTTCCCTTAGTTTCTGACACGCAGACATCTGAACACACATGATTATATAATTTACATACAACTTTGCCAGAAGCTGTGGGTGCATGAGCAATACGATGTGCAAAGCTTTTCCCTGATTCCGACATATTTATCCACATCTTGATAGATAGAGCGTATACCACGTGAACTATAGCTGTGACTGCAGTCATCTTGGTCAGGTCAGTTATAGCAATGGGGCTTATGGCATGTAGTAAATCCCAAGTTATTGTTTATTCTGATGAGCACAAAAAACAGGCTGGCTATGACTCACACTAGGCTGATTGAATATTGTTGAACAAAAGAAGTTCAGCTATATTCCATTGCTGTTTCAATGTGCTAACTGTGTAATGATTGTCATTTAATCCTCAAAATGAAGTGTGTAGAGTGTAGTGTACTCGACAATAAAAGTACAAATAAAATATTTAGGTTGTATGAAACAAGTACAAATGTTTAAAAAAAAAAAAAATAGAACAAAAATGCTCACTCAGAGCTCTGTTGCATACAATTGCTCAACATTCAAGAATTCAAAAGCAGGTATTTTTAGATTCTTCTACATCATCCTACATCTGCTGTATGTGGAACATAATGCAATGAGTCTTTTATCTTTTATCTCTTATCAGGAAAGAAAGGAACAGTACAAAAGCACACATTTTAGTGCCATGAGCATTTTGAACACAGTTGTGCTCGTTGCTGAGGGCTCATGTACAAGCTGTTGTTCCTCTGCTTGGTCAGGATTTATCCAATCGTGTGTGTTCATGGAGGGGACAGCAAGGCCTGTGGCACCTCTGAGGACCACGTAGGCCAATGTTTGTGAACCGGCCTCCATGACCTTCATTTATAGGGACTGTCTCTGTAATTCAAGCTTCCAAGCAATTGCACTTTTGTGCTAGATGTGTACAAAAGTCACTGTAGACAAATAGCTGAAAACAAGTCCTCATTGCTCGTCTTGACAAGGCAGAGAGGCGACAGCTCGCCGAGCGTGGCACAAACACTCATGTCCTCGCTTGCAGGTACAATCAAGGAGGTTTATGTGCTGAACGCTGGTGGGACTCTGTTGCCTTTTTCAGTCTTGTGTGAAGCCCTCCTGCCAGAGCTCTACAGACCTGGGCGAGGCGGTGGGCGGGCAGGTGGAGGAGCTCGCCCAGGAGGAGGTCCCTGTGGGGGGGGGTCCCTGTGGAGGAGGGGGCAGGGGGCCAGTTGGGGAGCCACAGGGTGGAGGGGTGGGCGGGAGCGCTGGCGGGTCAGGTATGTGCAGGGTGGTCGGAGGGAGAGCCCGATTGGGAGGTGGCGTGTAAGGAGGAGGAGTGATGGGAGGTGAAGGAGTGGTGGAAACGGGAGGTGGTGTTGGAGGCAGCGATGGAAGTGTAGAGAAGGAAAACGATAGTGATGATAGAGGGCTGCTGGGGGTCGATGGGAGGGTGCCCTGGGGCGGAGGTGGACTCCCCCTGGGAGGGTTGTAGATGGGAGACGAGTGATGGTTGAAGTGTGGGTAGCGAGAAGGGGGAGACTTTATGCGGGTGAAGTTCATGCATTTGCCCTGAAAATGAATAACAGACCAGATTTCGTTAGCAGAGAGCTGTGGACATGCCATGGACTTTTGTTTTGTTCCACTGTGGGCAAAAATTCACACAGACATTCAAATAAAATTGCAGACCGTAAATAGTTTGATTCAGTCTGGTGGCCAAACGCAATAAGAACCAACATCTACGTCATGTTATCCAAATGCTGTGCGGAATACCGTTGTAGCATCAATGCTTAAACTCTTGTAACAGTTGCTAAAGCATTTCATCCAACAAACTAACAAAGTTAGATAGCTAACGCTGACTACGTTCAGATAGTTCGATACGAACAGTGAAATAATAAATGGAAAAGTTTCAAATAACTTCAGTTGATTTTGTTAATTGGTAGGGAAAAAAAAAAGATAAAAAAATGGACTTTTACTAGCGAGATATTAAACTTAAAGAAGCAATGTGTAGGATTTAGTGGCATCCAGTGGTAAGGTTGGACATTGCAACCAACTTATTACAACTCGCCTCATGCCCCCCTTCCAAAAGAATATACGGCCACAAAAACATGAAAAGCCCTCTCTCGAGTCAGTGTTTTGGTTTGTCCTCTCTGAACTACTGTACAATCATGTTGGTGAAGAGGAGCAGCTCTTTATGAAGGTATGAAGGACTCATTCTAAGGCAATGAATACACAACAATTCAGTTTGAGGTGATTATACACTAATGGAAACATAATTATTAAAATTATATTTGTTTTCTGCCAATAGATTCCCCCCCCCCAAATCCTACACAGACCCTTTTTATTGTAAAGCTTTAAATTGATATTTGCATTAAAATTAACCAGCAGTTTTATCAAATTGTGTTTGAATTTTGTACTGTTTTAGGATGCACTGAAAACCTAAACGAGACCTGATATGAAATATAAAAGGTTTTCAGATTTTTATTTTAAATGATGTGAAATATTTAGTACTGAATATTCTCATTCTAACAACTTTACGCAATGGATATTTATTTGTACCAGTTGTTCTTGTTTTTCATTATTATCGCTCGTCAAACATTTTAGTTTCGTAGTGTTCAGCTTGGAAAATGAGGTCCTTTTGCTTTTATAAACCCTCTTTGACAAAACACACACCATATCCGCTCTGACAGCTGAATTAGTCTACGATATAAAAATGTCCCTTGTTGCTGTCTGTTACAAACTGCATGAACTGATTAATTCAGCAGATGACTCTCACTTTTCCTATTGTTCTAGATGTCAACAGACCTTTAAGTAATTCTCCGTCATCGTTTTAGTTGTGAGCGACCATGCAAGTGCTCAGCAAGATAAGTTAACCTGCCATCACTCTCCTCCATCCAAGCCAAAGTGAGGTCATGCAAAAGAAAATGTTCATATTCCAGAAACGAGCTACACCCCTGGAGCAGCTCCACTGAGCGGGGCAGGGAGCTGCAGCGGACTGATGAGAACGGACAGCTCTGCCTCACATTTACCACCGGGACAAAACAAACTTTGAGACACGACCAGGCAAAATGATGCATATTGTACGTTTTGCCAGGATGGGAAAAGAAACATAATCTCGATTTGATCCATTTCATTCCCAGAGGACGCCGAATATCATGGATCCTAATGACTCCTGCATTGTATTATATTTACAGCTAAAGTCAGTGCTGCAGAGAACATGTGGCAGCACTGTACCCTGCCGCCTTGTTCCCTCTGTTTGATTCCTACAAATCACAAAAAAACACATCAGTCTTTTCATGCTCAGAAATATATGACACGTTACAGGAAGCAGACTTGGATTTCTCTCCGGCAGGCCAGCTGGCCTCCTCCCTCCCACCACTGCATTCATTTAGAACAAGTTATAAAAGCGAGGCTTTGACAAGAGACTCCTAATTGCAATCAGAAAAAGCTTGTTTACTGCTCAAGGAAACTGCTAATGAAGTGCTTTTATCGTACACTTCTAATTACCGAGTGGTGGCTGAGTTCTACTTTCTGTAAAGACAAACAGAAACTGTAGAAGATGGACACAAAAAAGTAATAGGTCTTAAGGAGTAAAGAAATGAATTATCTTTGTGCCTTTTGGAAATTAGGCTGTTTTACTTTCTAAGTAATTCGCAGTGACAGAAATTCTGACCAAACTTTTGCATGCCACTGTGTGTTATAGCCAGTCCTTTATATTTGTGATGTAACGCCAGAACAGATCAAATAATTTTTGCTTGTAGCAAGTACAAATTATACACAGTATATTTGTGTGTATTCACATACACATAGAATATATTTGCTTTTTTTTTTTTGCATGAAGTCACTCATGCTGAGGTCTACTGTATTTATTGGAGCTACGGTTGTTTAAGTCGGTTTTAAATTTTGTCTACAATGTGTAATTTGTTTTAATGCAGTTGCTATAAGTTGTCCACAAACCTTTTAAAGTAAACCCCTTAAAAAGTTTAGCTTCTTTAGCCTCGTTAGGTTTTTACAACATACAGTATCACATATCATCTGCAGCTATCTGATTCATGCACTGAGTGAAATAATCATACTTTCTGTCATGACCCCAGTTTTCTGTGCTCTTGTCATCTTTTTTTTGCCTTTAGTTTGCCCTTTCCTTGACTCCTGTTGGCCACACCCACCTCGCCTTCTCCCAGTTCCCCAATCTGCTTTTTGCTGGCCTTGTCTTTTGATTTTCATTTGTTTGGTACCAACAGTCTGCAAGTGAGACTCGCCTTTTTGTTTCAACCGCCCATCTCATGTGTGCATTTGGCTCCTGCTAGTGAAACTGACATTTTCATGGTAGCACCATCATGTCATACTTTAAAACGCAATACTTCACTCTCAGCCTGAAATACTGTAACTGATATCTTTACAACAACTTTCAAATAAATCAAACGGTTCTTCCAGCAACTTGCAGCTGAATCTGGTCTTTTTCAGTTTGAGGACATCAAACGATCCAAAGAACAAAAGGGAGCAGGAGCACACAGTGGTGTCAAAACTGTATGCACCATTAAAAAAAAAAAAAAAAAGCTGTGAATTAATCACTGTGCTCAAGTTCCTTTTCATTCTGTAGAATAAATCACTTTATATTCCCTCTCTACAGCAGCAGCTGGTAGTCACACGAGCATCGTTTCATCTTCCACATTCGGCTGTATATTCTTTTAAGTGTCAACACAGCTGTGTGCCACCCTGAACTGTTCTGTGAAAAAAAGACAAGGTGCAGCTCTTCCCTGGACTGTATATAAAGGCCTGTCATCGCAGCAGACATCACTGTCGGGGTTGTTTGCACATTCACACCTGAAATCAACAGAACATGCTGTCGATTTCACAAAAACAGTAAAGTAACCTTACCTAGAAATTATGCTTAATAATTGTTCAGACGTACAATTGGCAAAATAATGGAGTGGGTTTACACATTTCTTTTCTGACAGTGAGGACAATGGTCTTAAATTAACACCGTTTTCTGTCTTACTCTGAGAAGTATGAAGCATTACATAAACTCTTGCGGTCTGGGATTATCCTACACCCGTTAGAGTACCCCGGGACTAGTTGTTTTTTTCACCACTTGTAGATCTTGTAGTCTCTGACTCTACGTCCGCTGGCAACTGTGGAGGCCATCAGACAGTTACCCCCCACTACAGCCGGCTCTTTGCGGAATTACATTTGAATTTTTATAATGACTTCACCAGACGCCTTCACATTGCAAAGCACGTTAGTCAGACGCTGCTGTATAAATCCCAACTCACCGCAAGTTTTCCCATGCACACGTCATTGCTCACAGCTGGTCCAGTCTTTCAACATTTTCAGATACAAAAAAAAAAAAAATCGTTCCAATTTGTAATCGTCATTTCCCAAATGCTAAAACGCAGCCAAGGCCAATACATGACACTGTAGGCTGATTTAAAGATGCTTGTTTTTGATGCCTACCAGTGTAGCTTTGGTGGTTCTTACCTTGTCACCTGGATGAGGTCTCATTACAGACACACGGTCGTAGCCTTTTCTTAGAAGCACCCACAACGCGTCCAATTTGCTCTATAAGAACATAGAAGAAACCAGGACATTACTTTTTCAGAAATCTAAAATTCTTAAGGTACATATTTTTGTAATCTTCTTAATGAAATGACAGCAGGTTTCTGGATTCAACCTTTCTCTTTCCTAGACACCTCCAAACACACTGCACACGTAACTCAAACTGAAATAAAATGATCAGTATTATCTCGTTCCTGCAGCCATTTCAAAGAAACAAACTGAAACGTTTCAATTCATTGCGAATTGAGTCTTCATAGTTTTTCAAAATGGCAAATACTTTGAGCACAAGAGCAGGAAATGCAGCTGTTTTTCTTCACAAAACTGCTGGCTGTGCAGCCCCTCTCCCCGGAGGTCAGTCCAACAGGAGTCTGGTTTCTATTAGCGATCTCCCCGCTGACTGGGAAGGTTTCAGAAGCACTCCTTTAACCCCGTACTGCCCCTGGAGGAAGGAACTATGTGCCAGCAGTCAACTAAGCCTTATTACCTTAACACATCTCATGCTACTTTCACCAAGACGTTTTAACAATGATAACATTACTTGCATATCCTCAGCCTGATTAGCATGCAGTAACTTGTAGCAGATGTTATACTTTACACAGCACACATACACATACAGCATCTATCCCAGCAGAGCTATTAAGCAATCATGAAAGCATTCAGAAATTATATGTAAGTTTTACAGACTTCTTGAGCCAATTACTGACAAATCCTCCCATATTTCTTATTTTGTAACATTGAACAGTTGAAACTCATAACTTCTACATGTTTCCCATTTTAGTTGATGTCAACAATGCAACAACAATGCATCTGCAGACCAAACCCAGTCCCCAGACAGGTCCCTCCCGGCTGCTCGCTCTGTTACCTTGATTGGTGAGTACCACTTGCGTGGCCCCGGGGGTTTGTGCATGCCATTGTTGAGAACTCGAGTGGGAGGCGGCACATACTCCTGCTCAGGCATCTTCACTTTAGCATTTTTGGCCTTTTCCAGCTTTGCTCCTTCTTCAGTGGAGCCTTTCTCTCCCCAGCGGACCTGATAACGGAAAGTATGGAGAGTCGGCGACTTATTGTCGACCACACACCTTTCATGTTTTATATCACTGCCAGACATTTTGACTGAGAGCTCTGGTGATATTTGAACTTCATAGAAGTGTTGTGGTCCTTAATTAGAGATATGTTTTCAGCAACCCCAGTAGTAGTAGGCTACATCTTAGCACCATCTCACCTCCATCCTTTTGATGCCCCCAACTCCTCTTCCTCCATAGTAGGAGGCATCTACAGTTGGCCATTTCTTCTTGGGGGCTTCAAAGTCCTCATCATCCTGTGAGAAGGCAGCAGGAAGCTGGTTTTATATATTTGGTGATGATCTACTTGGCAGACTAATCAGTTACAATGAAGGAACAATAACAAGTTGAATTAATTGTTCTTTCTCTGAGCTACCTGATGTATAACGCCCTTTGAGTTGTCACCCAGTAATTTATCTGAGGTAAATGCCTCTCTGTCTGCCCTCCCCAGTCCAACCCCAGCCCTCATTTCTGTCCCCTCTGCTTTGCTCGTCAGATCAGAGGAAATTACAAAGCCCACTGGCAGAACTTGTGATGCTTCAGCTCTTTAATACACCCTGTCTGACTCATAATCTTGAGGAAACCATAATGGAACGTAAGTTGTCTTTGAGGACTTGGTTGTCACTGGAGTTTGTTTTTGGAGAAAATTCAGTTGAACCCAACTTTCAGTTTAATTTGGTGCAAATAAATGCAGCCTGATTTCTCCTGCTGTGCCATTTTAACTTGTTGTTACTGTGTTGTGTTTAGGGGGCTGTCAAAATGTATTTTAATTGCATGAGTTTGCTCATTAGATTGGATCAATTTGTTCAGTAAATTCATGTGAATACTGTTTACTGTTAAGTTTAATTTCACATTATATACAAGGTTCAAAGATGTGATTTGGAAAACATGAATTGAAGAAAAACTGTTCTCTTTAAAACAGAAAGTGTGTGTGTGTGTGTGTGTGTGTGTGTGTGTGTGTGTGTGTGTGTGTGTGTGTGTGTGTGTGTGTGTGTGTGTGTGGAGGGGGGAGGGGGGGCTGTAAAAGTCACGATTTCATTATTATTCTGTGAGGGTGTTAACTCACATCACACTTAATGAATTACAAAACAAGTAAAGATAGTTTTAAACTCGGTATGAGTGGTGAATGATGCCACATGGTCATTGAGGTTTGCATTGTCAAAGTATACTAAGCAATTACACAATCTAAACACCGACTCTCTTTTTTTTTTTTTTTTTTTTTTTTTTTTTTTTTTTTTTGTCATTAGTGGAAGCTGTGTAACTCCTACCGAACTATCCTCCACAACTGGTGGTCGGGGTTCATGGATGATCTGTGGGTGGGGGGAAAAAAAAAAGACAGACTGCATTAGAGGTAGAGGAAGGAAAGCTTTGTTATGCATCCGAAAATGATAGAAGTTGTAAACACGTGTATCAAAATATATTTCTTATATAATCTGCATGTTAGAGCAACGTGTCTTCTATGCAACAAGACAGTTACACAATAACCCTTGGCTGAGGAATTCTTTTTTCCTCTTAGTACCACTTACAAGAGCAAAGCTCTGACCTAGAAATCTGCCATCCAGATTTTTTGGCCTGAAGTTGTTGATTAAGGAAAGAGAAGAGGAACAGGCTCATGAATACTGAATCATGTGCTCTTACATTCTTTATGGAGAAATGTTAGTCATAAAAGTTTACTGCATTTGTACTCTTGGTTTTTCTTATTTAACTGATGCTAACTCTTCGTCAATCTAGTTCCATTTTCACACCATGTTGTACAGCTGCAGCATTAAATAACAGCACTTTTTTTTTAAAACAATGTACACTAGAGTCTATGTCTTTCCCTTTGTACCCTTTTGCCTGCTTTTATGTCACCACATGAGCTGTCAGTGTGTGTGTTTTTCACCAGTGTAACAGGGACAGTTTCTTCTACACTAAATGCACTTGGCAAGTTTAGTGATCCTGAATCTTATTTGTGATTTTTCCTGCATGCTTCTGCAGATCCTGGAACACAAAATGATTCCCCATGGTAACCTAGCATCGTTTTCCTAAACATGCTTGCCGTGCAAGCTTCACTTTGCAAGAAAATGGCCAAGAACAGAAAAAATTAAGGGAGAGCAAGCCATGTTGTAAAAACTGACATCCCTTGTTGGCAATTCTCAATTTTCCTGTTTCCAGTGCTGGAAATGTTGTCAAAACCCACTTTGAAGAGATACCGAGCTCTTCACTTTAAAAGGAGAAATACAGGTTATGATGGTGGGCAGCTAGTAGCAAAAGAGTTTGTTGACATATTGTGATGGTGGCAGTTTGACAGCTGTCGAAATAATGGCGCAGACATGTTTTCTTTTTTTTTTTTTCAAAAAGCATTTCCTCTTTTTTACTGCATCCAGAGCAGATGGTATTCATAAAAACACTTATTATGAACCAATGTACTTATGGTGAGTTATCTCTTAGTAAGAAAGATATCAACCCAAAACATTCCTGCTGTGGGAGTATTTATTTCCTAATCATTAATTGAAAATTCACATTAGTCAGAGCCAAGTACCTTCCAGTGACGATACTGAAGGAGCATTGAGAGGTAAAACTTGGAGGTCACCCTCTGTGACCTCTGGAAAAACAAATTATTTTAACAGAGGCATGATTACTTTAACACATGTTCACCTGTTGGCCTTGACCGCTTCTAGTTATGGACTAAATTCAGCTGCAAAGATCCAAAAGAGCAGTATGGCCTTATTAACTCCCAGACCCTAACTTTCTCACCATGGGAGTGTTGTTTAGGTTAATAAGATGCCTCAGGGGGCATTCGCCGCACAATACAGACCTGAGAAGGACATTTCTCTGTTGTACGGTCCACAAGCAGCATCGCATTGCATTCTAAAAGTGTATCTACAATCTGAAAAGAGTAGACCGGGAGCAATCTGTAAAGCAGCATGTGGGCATGTTGTTTTGCATTTGTGCTATAGAGAACTCACCACAGTGCAACAGAGAGGCCAGAACCACCAGAGCAGAGCCAAGACCAGGAGCAGCATCAGGATGAGCAGAGCTATGGCCAGGATGGTCCCATCAGACTGTAACAGAGCAGGCACGTCAACACAGACGGTCTGACTACGTAGAGTTATATGTGAGCCACTTCTCTGGGCTGAATGCTTTGTACAGGAAAGAGGCGCTTTCGGTTTAATCTTCCATGGAGTCAGTGACTGTGATTCTGCTGATGCTGAAATACTTTCATTAATTTAATCCATCATTTTGACATTGACATTTTGGGTTGTGCTTGTTTGGATCGTTTTTCTCTTGTTTATTATCTATTCTTAGCAGACAGCTTTATGTGCAGACATATTTTTGAATAATATTTCCTGTCTGACAAGGGTCAAACTTTTTCCCCAGAGAGAGGGTGAAACAGCAAAAATCCATGTGAATTGATTTTAAGTAACATAAGTAGGTAAACTTACAAAATGTATGTACCATAACTTATGTACGTAACATTAGTTATGCAGGTAATATGCTTATTTTAACCCAAACTATGATCTTTTCTGAGCCCTAACCAAGTACTTCTGGTGCAAAATGTCTGAGATGCCATTAGGCTTTGTTTGACAGCTACATGACGTGGATGCAACTGATAGAAAAAAAATAGGCAGGAAACATTGTCACCTCACTTCTGAGCTATTTCTGAGAAAGTAACACGTTTTATGCTGTAAACTAAAGAAGCTATTACATATTTTGATGTTTGACTGTTTGCTTCTGAAGATTAATGAGAAAACAGACTCTATATACAGTACATAATTCTGCACAGTTCAATATCAAGCATCCAAACTTTTCTTGGAGAAGGGCTTTAACCGAAATTTGCAATAAGTCAGTAAAAATGATGAATCCATCAAATAATATAAAAAGGTCTTTCATTCAAATCTGAATTCATCTGAATGTACTTGAAAAGAAAGCCGGTTTCTCTGTTAGCGCAAGTTTTTGACCATGACAATGTATGAGTGGACTCAATAATTTAGAAATGTAAGGAAGTTTGGAAGCACCAGGACTCTTCCTAAAGACCAAACTGAGTGACTGAGCAAGTATAGGTCCTTGGTCAGGGAGTTTAGAGAAAGGCACTCCTACAGAAAATCTCAGAGCTGCTCCTTTATATTGTACTCACACAGCTCACAGTGGTAATGGTGACCGAACTGGAGATGAAACTGAGACCTTCGTTCATACTGACATAAAGATTTGCTGCCCTGGAAAAGAAAAAGAAAAACATCTCAGCTGTCATTTAAAAAGCAGAGTAAATGGTGTCAAACCTCAAGTTTATGTCATTATATTCTCAGACTTACATCCCCTCGTCTTGAAGCACTGGTGCAGGGCAGAGAAGATAAGTATCTTCAACAATCAAAGGCTTCACCACTATAAAAGCACAGGGACAGGGGTCATGAAAAACTGCTAAAGCATCAGCCAAATTTTACAGACCAGCTTTGTGGTAACTAATATTTACCGACACCCAACGCTCCTAACCCAGGATTCACCCACAAATCATGACCCCAATTACCATTCGGATGACGTCTTTGTTTAGCCTGCTTACTGGACGACTTGTTTATTGTCTAATAAACGGCACACAACATCATTTTAATGCAATAATTATTGGACAATAAGGGAGGGGAAACCATGAACATGTTCACCGAAGTTAAATAATGTCATATCGTTCACTGTAACTTGTTTCACAAACTGAGAGGAGAGTTTCTGCAAAACAAGTGCTTTGTTGTCCACCGGCTGAAGACATCTGCATCACTCTCAGAAACGCCCATTCAAACCATTTTGACACAGTTTGTGTTTTTCAAGCAAAATCTAGGTCTCTCTCCTTGTCCAGCTGGCTGTTACAAATGTTGGTCCAACAAGCATCGTCGCCCAAGCCTGTCTGCTTATTCTGGCAGAGGGAGAACATACCCCAGAACTGAGGAAATCAAAACAAGCGGCTGCTCTTTTCTAGAAACACAATGAAGGACGGAGAGGAGGAGGAGGAGTCAGTGCTGCCAAAACAGCTCCACGCCAGTACAAACTGGGCCAGATATCATTCATTCCAGAGTTCATCTCACATTCAGATTAGTGTTATACTATCAAAGTGGAGGAAAAACTCGAGAAAAGTCCAGTTAAGAGCTGATGGGACCTGATTCGCTGCAGTCTGCAGATTTCCACTTTTTAAATCCCTTGGGGATAAACATTCTGGCAAACATCCATAGTCAATGTCATCATGTTTTATTGGACTGTTTACTCCCCGAGCACAGAGAGGTCATGTTTTACTTTAAGGTGCAGACAGATGTCCAGAGTTCAGCTTTAACCAGTAAATTATTTAAAATTATTGGTTATGATGGTGGCAGATGTCCGTTCTTTGAGAGACTAGTTAATGGGATGTAACGTCAGCAAGGTCAATATACAGCACTGTAAATTCTGGGAAAACAGTAGTATATGTAAGTCACTGAAGAAACTTTGTTACTATTTGCTGTTTTGCCAAGATGTGAAGACCGATACCACGCTAATGTCTGCACAGTAAAATATTCAGTTACAACCAGGAAATGTTAGCTTGGCTTAGCATAAAGACCGGCAACAAGCGGAGACAACTTGCCTGACTCACATAAGTAACATAAGTGCGCCTACCGGGATTTGTTTTTTTAATCATAGAACAAACCCTAACTTATGCAAATGTTAGTTTATTAAGTTGTTTAGAAGCAGCCATATTCTTTGTTAGAAGTAATGCCCCACTGTGATGTTTCCAGATAATCCATAAAATAGTGCATTTAATGCTTTTTGTGGTTTAAACCAACATGATATAACATGTTAATTTAAATGTCATGGTTTTGTTTGTTCTGCTCTTCAGTTATTCAGTTTGTTCCCTTGGTCACTCCCTCCACCCACCAGTATCTCTCATTTTCTCTATGCCCAGTCTCCTATCTGTCACACCCACTTCACCTGTTCCAGCCACTCTGTAATCAACCCACTCAGTATATCTACTCCCATTTCAGATGGTTAAGTTTCCATCACCCTGAGCTCACGTTTTCCTCGAGCTATAGATATCCGTTAATATCCTCACAGGATTGGACAGTGCCTGGACTTTGGACTCCTGCTTTTCCATTTGTATTGTGTTCACCTGCCCGGCCTTTGTAGTTTCAACAAATCTTTGGAAGTAAAAGTTGTCCGTTGGCTTCACAGCTGCCTCTGTCACAGTTCAACTGTAACAGTTCAACAAGGGGAAAGACCCAAATGGGAAACGCAGGGTCCAAAGCTGACAAGATATTGATGAAGAGCTACAACTCAAGGAAAACTATGGCTTAAAGTTGAGCCATGAAAACGTATGATCCGGCAAACTAGTGGTGGCAGAATGGGAGTACATGTACTGCTTGACAGAGTGCCTGCAGGCGAGGTGGGCATGGCCAGCAGGACATGGAGAGAGACAAAACACAAGGGACCTCTGTGATACGGAGAATAAAGGGAATGATTGAAGGGCAGAGAGACCAAAACCATGATGGATTTGACAGGAGCCAGGCAAGCTGGAGGTTAATATTTATGATACAGACAACAGAATTGCATGGGTCTTTACATCTGACGAGAAAGCAAATAAGTTTAAACTAAATTTCTTCAAGTCTTGTCTCCCAATATTCCCACAGTTGCAACATCTAAACATTGGATTGCTCAGGACAGGACCTGCCAAATCCCAGTGCGCCTGACTCTATTTGCTGCTACTTTTTCCAGGAGACACAAACTCAAACATTGATTCATCTGCATAACACATGTAGTTGGATATTGCTGCTTTTCTTTTCACTATTTGACCATATTTGCAAAGCATCCAGAGGACTTGAGCAGAGGAACCAGCCAGAGCAACTTAGGATATATTTATCTGCAGGCAAGCTTGGCCTAATTATTTTCATTTAAAGATCAGCCCTGATGTGAAGTAAACAAATTCCAGAGGATTGTGTGTAAACAATCTAGAGAACTGAATGAATCTGGAAGAGGCGTATATGAGTCTAATGGGATTGACATACAGTGCATCCAGAAAGTATTCACAGCGCTTCACTTTTTACACATTTTGTTATGTTACAGCCTTATTCCAAAATGGATTAAATTAATTTTTTTTTCCTCAAAATTCTACACGCAATAATGACAAAGTGAAAATATATTTTTTTTTATTTTTGCAAATCTATTAAAAATAAAGAATGAAAATATAACACGTACATAAGTATTCACAGCCTTTGCTCAATACTTTGTTGAAGCACCTTTGGCAGAAATTACAGCCTCAAGTCTTTTTGAGTACGATGCTGTAAGCTTGGCACACCTATTCTTGGGCAGTTTCTCCCATTCTTCTTTGCAGGACCTCTCAAGCTCCATCAGGTTGGATGGGGAGTGTCGGTGCACAGCCATTTTCAGATCTCTCCAGAGATGTTCAATCGGGTTCAAGTCTGGGCCTCTCAAAGACATTCACAGAGTTGTCCCGAAGCCATTCCTTTGTTATCTTGGCTGTGTGCTTCGGGTCGTTGTCCTGTTGGAAGATGAACCTTCGCCCCAGTCTGAGGTCCAGAGCGCTCTGGAGAAGGTTTTCATCAAGGATGTCTCTGTACATTGCTGCATTCATCTTTCCCTCCATCCTGACTAGTCTCCCAGTTCCTGCCGCTGAAAAACACCCCACAGCATGATGCTGCCACCACCATGCTTCTCCGTAGAGATGGTATTGGCCAGGTGATGAGTGGTGCCTGGTTTCCTCCATACATGACGCTTGGCATTCAGGCCAAAGAGTTCAATCTTTGTTTCATCAGACCAGAGAATTTAGTTTCTCATGGTCTGACAGTCCTTCAGGTGCCTTTTGGTAAACTCCAGGTGGGCTGTTATGTGCCTTTTACTGAGGAGTGGCTTCCGTCTGGTCACTCTACCATACAGGCCTGCTTGGTGGAGTGCTGCAGAGATGGTTGTCCTTCTGGAAGGTTCTCCTGTCTTCACAGAGCAACGTTGGAGCTCTGTCAGAGTGACCATTGGGTTCTTGGTCACCTCCCTGACTAAGGCCCTTCTCCCCCGATCGCTCAGTTTGGCCGGGCGGCCAACTCTAGGAAGAGTCCTGGTGGTTCCAAACTTCTTCCATTTACAGATGATGGAGGCCACTGTGCTCATTGGGACCTTCAATGCTGCAGAACATTTTTCTGTACCCTTCCCCAGATCTGTGCCTCGATACAATCCTGTCTCGGAGGTCTACAGACAATTCCTTGGACTTCATGGCTTGGTTTGTGCTCTGACATGCACCGTCAACTGTGGGACCTTATATAGACGGTGTGTGCTTTTCCAAATCATGTCCAATCAACTGAATTTACCACAGGTGGACTCCGATCCAGTTGTAGAAACATCTCAAGGATGATCAGTGGAAACAGGATGCACCTGAGCTCAATTTTGAGTGTAATGGCAAAGGCTGTGAATACTTATGTACATGTGATTTTTTCATTTTTGATTTTTAATAGATTTGCAAAAATTTCTAAAAAATTAATTTCACGTTGTCATTATGGGGTATTGTGTGTAGAATTTTGAGGGGGAAAAAATGAATTTAATCCATTTTTGAATAAGGCTGTAATATAACAAAATGTGGAAAAAGTGAAGCACTGTGAATACTTTCCGGATGCACTGTAAGGAGATGATTTTACTCAAATTGCTTCCATGTTTGCAGAAAGTTGGATGTTTTATCACAGAAACAATTAGGATTCAGAGAAATTGTAAACATTTGATGAACACTCTGAATTTTTTTTTTTTTTTTTTTTTTTTTTTTTTTGGGCTTAGTTACAAGAATTTGATTCAAAGAACAAAACGGCACCATGGAGCTAACCATCAAAACAGACCACTTGGATGGAAACAAGCTCAATTTAAGGACTAGAAACTGAATGATGGTCAAGTGATACATTGAGACATGAAGATACACCGACATCAGGTTAGAAAAGAAGCATGTCTGTTTATCATTATTACGTCAGATGTTTTATTTGTGCCTCAATGCTGGTGAATATCATGCTTTGCAATTAAACCAGCACCTCCTGCAGCTACTGTGGCATGTGTAGTCGGAAGTGGTTTTCACAACAATTACAGTAATCCGTCAGTAAAGACCACGGGGAAACTGGTTGTATCCTTAAGGACTTTTTCCTCCCTCTGCCTTGTGTGTGGCACTGCTTTGCCTTTATGTCTTGTTTATGGCTTTTTTTCCAGGCTGTAAAACTACACTGTGTGTTGTTTAAAAGAAGCCCTGGTACCAGTAGCACCAGTGGCTGCTTGTTTGATCACAGGGTATTCCAGCTGTGCGGCTGACTTGGTGTTTGATTTTTGGGAAACTCGGCTTGATGTAATTTAGTTCAAGTTTACAATGGCCTTTTCACACAACTGTTCATTTCAGCTGTTTCTATGGTAATTGAACCGAGTAGTCAGCTTTGATGCTCTGAGTCAATGTGTACTTAAAGCACTGATGTGTGCAGAAACGATGCATGTTGTAAATCATAGACAACATTGTTTCACAATTTAGTGATTATTCACTCACTCCTCGTGAGGGTGTCGTTGATTCGGAAGCTACACAGGACTTTGTCAACATTTCGGGCGTGAAGGAATCCATTTCCTCTCACCACCACCTGGAAGGACTCTGGTGAGAAGAGAGACACATTCTGTAAGTCACCTCAACTACAAAAAACAACTTAAAACAAATTAGGTTATTTTGTGTTGTTTTGGTTTGCACCACCATAATGTGCGACACTTTCAATAACCAGTGATTCAATCTGCAAAAATATAATAATCTATTGTAATTTTTGTATTTTGTCACCTTCTACAAAGATGCATGCTGAGTGAAATAAAGGCTGATTTTCCCATTTCTTTGTAATTTTTACACATACAGCAGCAGACTCTTTGACAAGTATGATTATGAGAAGGCCAGTGTGAAAAGAAATCTACGATAGTAACATGAGGTAGCATCAGTTTAGATGTGTTACTGTCTGTTTTCATTCATTGAGTGGCATGAGGAAGATGAAAAGAAATTAAATTGTCCTTGTCGTACCTCCTGCGCAGATACTGGAGGGCTCGGCTGCCAGGATCTCGATACAGGACTTCTTCAGGATCTGAGGAGATGATAAGAAAAGCATCATGGTTTGTGTCTTCATTCTTTCCACCTCATTATTGCAGTGGAAGTATTTATTTTTTTCCCGTTTGAATGGCCATTTTTATGCCACAGTTGACCTTTATGTACTTAATAATTCATCTTTTGCAATTTAAAGCTATTACTTACCCACATTTGACTTCTGAAAATTTATTGTACAACGCATTTGTTGCTCTTCATGAACATACCCACTGTAACCCTGAAGATGAAAAAGACTGATTCATGACCCACTGCCCCACTCACATAAGAAAGAGGCAACAGCTTTCAGTGTGGTGTTAATCTGCTCCAGATGACAGTCAGCTCCCTGACTTTTATCTCGGCTCAACAAACCTCGTATCCCAGAGACAACAGCACCTTCACAATAAACTGTTTTTCATTTCTCAAGCTAGCAAATACACAAATTTGAGCAAACACCACTGAGGTTCATCTTAAGAGACTCAGCACATACTTTGATCATGTCTGGCCGGCTGTTGGTCACACTGATCAAAAGCAGGAAAGTCTCAGCAGGTTTTCCTGGAATTCTGGCCCAGGCTCCATGAATGGAAGAACTTTTCGTGATTTAAACCTATTCTGCTTTGCTTCCTTATTGCTATTTGATCAGTTTGTTGAAGGATTGAATGAGATGTGATGGGAGAGATTACATGAAGCCCATTAAAGCAAAGGGATTTCCTTCGACTATTCATTTTTCTGTAAGGCCTGATTCTAGCTGCTACTATTGATGACATAATCAGGATCAGTGTTGTGTAAAAGTGTGGGCAGAACTGAAATGCTTACTGAATCGATGACCCCTTGCAAGGCCTCAAATCCATCATTCACAGGGAAGACGTGATCTTTACTATCAGCAATTTTTGCCAGCTAGAGCGGAAACAAATCATTACAATCACAGGTGACAAGCAGCACACTTATTCATCCAAGACTTCTATTAAATTTTTGTCTGGGGCAAATTAAAACAGTTTTAACACCAAACAAAAGGGGGAAATGTACTTTTTGACTTGACACATCTCAGTGATTACGCTACCAAACACTTGGATACTGCTGTATTAATTAAACTCAGCTTTATCTGTAAAGCACCTTTCATACAAGCATGCAGCACAGAGTACTTTACATTAACACAACACACGAAAAGAAAAAATAACAATAAAATACAATTTTAAAATGATGAAAGAAGCACCGTGGATAAAAATGATACCTAAAACTTTATACCAAGGTGATACATATTCTCAAATTCAAAGCCAGCTAAAAGAGAAAGGTCTTTGGTTTTATTTATTTTTTTAAATACAGAGAGACTTTTCCATTCTGATATCCAGAGGCAGTGACTTCTAAAGTTTAAGGGCATAAAAAGAGAAGGCACTCTCACCGGACACACGAGGAACACAAATACATTTTAAGCCCCTGTTGTAACACTTACTAACTCACAAGAATACATTTAATTTAGTTCTCCAGGAAGAAAGGAAGAAGCCTGAAGGCAACCTTGTGTGTATGATGGTCGTATTAATAGTTTCACCTGATATGATGATGATAAGAATAGATGGTGACAGAGTATTTACATTGTGGTGATTTGTGACGTTATGTAATCTGAAGTTATTTTTAAGTCCTTTACAAAGATTGATTATGCTTAAAATCAACAATATTGCTATCCGTTTGACCCTCAAGCTTTAGATGTCAGGAGATGTTATGATAAAGAGTTCAATTTAAAACACACATACCTGTGTCTCATTGAAGTCCTTTACCCCCACGCAGTAAACTGAGGCACCCAGACTTCGGGAGCGGTTGGCCTGTCAGGTACGCACACACATTCACAGCAAAAACAGGAAGGAGCTCAACACCTGGGTTCAATTACACCTCTGCATTTCACAACATCCTCCGAAACATAGTCAAAATAGGCTTGTTTTGGTCTGGCCTCTGACAAGGTTTTATAAGAAGTTGGGCAATACCATATTTCTATTGAATAACATTTTTCGGACGTCTTAAAAGAGTAGAAATGTTACACAGATGCTTGAATGCCAAACAGAATACACAAGCCTGATGACTCAATTCCAAGTAATAATGTTTGTAGAATTTGTTGTGGACACTGAATGACAATCTATGAGCTGCCACAGCTTCCAAGAAGAATGATTTCAAAGCTACCAGAGCTTCATCCCTGCTGTCAACATGTGTCTGAGGGCCCTCAAAGCTGATTAAAGCCTGAAGCTTTCACACGCCTTCACCTGGACTGCCAGAAGGGTCTGAGGAGTGGATAAATCATTAGATCCCAGTGCAGATGTGAGGAAAATGACCGGGGTTTGAGTGTATAAATCTGACAGATGATCTGACCCTATTTTTGCAGGCTAAAGGAAGAGGATCAAAGTGGTGATGTATAGAGTGGCGGCCTTTCATCTGGCCCATCACATTTTTAGTCACACATTTCACCTGGTTCTAATTTGTGTGACCCATATAACCTCTCTTTTTTTCTCTCTCACCTCTCTCTCAGCATAGTAGAACAGATCTTCGTGCAGCTCTCCATCTGTCAGAGCTATAATAACACTGGCAGTGAGATAGCCTGCAGACAAAAAGACTTTGGTCACCCCTGGTTCAATTTCATGTATGTATCATATCCTCTATTACAAATAATGACATCTACTGACATTTTGTGATTAAATGTGAAAGAATTTTGGATTTGAATAGCTCACAGTTTGTATGACAGTGTTAATTGTAAGGTAAATAATGGATTATATCCCTGAGGGGTCTCTTATTCAGATATAAACATGTTCATTCTGAGCCATCACAAAGGTAAATCCAAGTCAAAGAGCAAATGTAAACCATCCCTTTCATCGTGACACTTATATTCAGTCAAATTAAAGCCCTTCATTGATGATTACATATATCCATTAATCTGTAAGCAAATATTGCACTCTACTTTGTTAGGTTATTTTTAATTTGAGTAATTTGTAGGCCTGAAGTGGAATCCTGATTAGATAGATAGATAGATAGATAGATAAATAGATAGATAGATAGATAGATAGATAGATAGATAGATAGATAGATAGATAGATAGATAGATAGATAGATAGATAGATAGATAGATAGATAGATAGATAGATAGATAGATAGATAGATAGATAGATAGTTAGTTAGTTAGTTAGTTAGTTAGTTAGTTAGTTAGTTAGTTTATCAATCCCCAAGGGGAATTTATTTTCATTATTGCAAATAATAATTTTCCCTAAATTTTTAATCATTTTCTGAACCCCTGATATGTACCTTTTGACACTCATGGGTGTCCTCCAAGTTGGGAACCACTGATTTAAGGCAAATAACCACAGAAACAGAAAAAAAATCCATCATACACTCATGAAAGTTGAACTCTACACTAGACAACTAGACGCCCTGTTACCTGAGCAAAGAGAAGTAATACACACCTTCAGTGTTTCCATAGTATATTTGCTCACTAGCCTGTGAAAAGAAAAGATAGATTAAAACAGTGGAGTATCTATCCAGTAGCTTGTAGTGAATGAATAAACTCCTCCTTGCTCTAACACAATAGCCGTTTAGTGCTCTGGACTGTGTTCTGTTTGTTCTGGAGCCAGAGAAGAGATAACGCCTGTGCCAGCTCGGCGTTGGATGTGCTCACCCTCAGGATGCCTTCGTGCATGAAAGTGTCTCCTCCTGGAAGAACGTCATGGAGTTCCTCCAAACCTTTGCGTATGCGTTCCCTGCACAGACACACAGAAGACACAGTAATCCGCTTTTACAGATAATCTAACTGAAATTGAAATATTTATTTTGTCAGACTCATTTGTCAACATACTTTGAGGTGTGACAACAGAATAATAGTTTCCATAAGGACAGCATTTTCAGAAAACACCACCAATGTGTGACAGATGAATAAACTGAAGCAGTTTTGCATTGGCTCGAGACAATGTCACGCAGATAGACAGGAAATTATGTCTTTGTAGAATATGATGTGGAGGAAGCACTGAAACAGTGAAAAGATTTTGTGGCTGCAGAGACACTGAGGAAAGATTAGACACATAAATTGTCTGCAATGTGTCAAAAACCACATGATGAAGTGGTTGTCCAGACTGACGACACCATAGACAGATCACAGCAAGGGAAAGTATCTGTCTGGAATCTCTTCTTGGTCATAAAAAATCATGGATCATAACTTTGTGTGACCTCTGTCCAAATCTGGTATTACACTCATTCCTTTCAGCTGGAGGATAGAAAAGCAAAGGATTAAATGCCATTTCGGGGGGATTTGCACCCACCTGTCTTCTGTCAGGCTCATTAGGATCTGTCCCTCAGTGGAGAACACAATGAACGACATCCGCAACTGTGGGCTGTGGCAAGGAGAAGAGAAAAATCCCTCTGTCAGATCAGTTCTTGTCACATGTTTTGCCGCAGACACAATTATGATTTTTTTTTTTTTACCTTATGAATTTGTGAGCTAGATGTTCAACAAAGTGGTAGATTTCGGTCCAATGATTCTGCACACTCCCAGATCTGAGAAGAGAGAGCACAAATTAATGTGGGTATGTAATTTTCAACCACTGCTGTGCATCTGAATTACATGACCTCTGCTCTGACAAGTGGCCCTCTGGGGCGTGGACATGTAAAAGACATCTCAGACTGAAGCGAGTCTCCCAGTCTGAAAGAGACACAAACCACAAGTGATGCAGCCATGTTGTTTGTAGTCATTCTAAGGTCTCTTTGTAGTCATTGTTTGTCTCTTTGAATTTGTTGTGTCTCTAAGTTGCACCTTTGTCTCTCTTTGGAGTAGTTGTGTATCTCTTTATCTAATTTTTTGTAGCTGTGTTGCATTTCTGTACAGTTTTATGTCTAAAGTAGGCATTTTGTGCCTCTATATGCCGTTCAGAGATCCATCCATGGAGTAGACTGCTTATAGATAGAACAGATGAAAGAGCCTGCAGAATAGTTCCGCATGAGCAAATGCTTTGGGCAGCACAGTTGGTTTCCTCCAAGAAGGAGCAATGATGTCGTACTCGTCAGATTATGGCTAAAATCCTCTTACAGTAAATGCACCTGTTATTATCTCGGTGTTTTTGTACCCTCATTTAACCTGAATGCAGCCAGCTGTGTAATCACAGCTAGTTCAGTGTTGCTGTTAATTGTCTTGCACTCTTTTCTCTGCTTTCTAATGAACTCAGAATTGAAATCGTCACATTTTTACTTGCATAGAAATGGCCACAAAGTCCTCTGTATCTTGCTCTGCTGTTGTCAGGAAAAAAGATAAAGGGATTAAATATTTAGGAGAGAGGTTTCTCAGTATTATCTATCTAAATATTCAATTATCTGTATCAATATCAGTGTTCAGTTACAGTATCTGGTTTGTGACATCAATGCTTTGTAGGCTTGTTTGCCTTTTGTCTGAGTCACTGCTGATTGTTATCAAAATGTCTCCCATTTAAACTGTGTTTTTATAAGCCTTCCAATTCTCAAACACATATTTTTCCATTGTTACCATGATACAAGTCCCAGCACAAACAGCCTAGCCAACAGGCCGAAACATTGGAACATCTGGACCAAATGGAGAGAGGCATTGCAGAAATGGAGAAGAAAGTGAAGAGGGGGTGAGAGGACAGTGAGGGCAGGTGGAGGACACAAGTTGAAAGGCAAGGTAAGGTCCCGCCTGCAGAAAAGACAGTAAAAGAAAAGAAAATGAACAGCTAATGCAGTGGACTGATGTTCCCGACAATAAATGCCGTCGGGTAACACATAAATCTGTCATTAAAACATGACTAATGCCTTCAATTACTGTTTATTACACAGAATTGCCTAATTTTTCCTCCAAGAAACCGCAGTGTGCCTGGAGTTGACACTGACATGTACTGTAGAACAACTGGAAAATCTATCTCCATCTTTGGAGGTCGAGACTCCCTAAACAGTGGAGCTACAGAGAATCCTCCAATCATATCCTTCAAATAAGACAAATGATGGGTTTAATGGGCTGGATACATTTGTTCTTGACCTACTTGGCAAACATTTTGGCTTGTGGCAAAAATACAATAAAAACAAATAGTCAAATAGTAAGTCGCCGGTTAAACTCCAAAGGCTTCAGTGAAGCTGTGGTTATTGACCTACAATTTAAAGTTCTTTCCCTAAAAGATTTTCTCCTTGTTGGCAAAGTTTGCTGCCTTCGCTGATGTGATTGTTAAACAACATTTTTAGAGCATGAAAGTTTTACTCATAAATGCAGATAACTGCAAAAGTGATAAGTAATTAAATCCGACTCATCAAAAGAAAACAAAAAAATTATCATTAACTTGATCAAGTAAACGTTGTAAACAGAGTGGTAGATTTGGTCAGGTGCCCATGCTGCACTGCTGGAAGAAAACACAAAGATACCTCAAATCCAGGTCACAGAAACATGGAAATGGTTTCTAAATTAAAACCAGTTTATACAAATTCCTTCTAACTATTAGAGGGCAAACATATTGGCTCCCACTTAAGAAACATAGACTATGTTAAAAGTCCAAGATGATGAAGAAACGCAGTGATGCAGAAAATGTTTTCACTTAACAGGCTGGATTTCTGGATCTAAAAAAATTGCCCACAATCTAAACATTATTTGGATGTATCACCAAACCCAGCAGACAAAAACAGTGCTTATAGTCTGTGCAACTGCAGCTGAGTGATGAATGAAGGAACACCTAATACACCATTAATCATTACCATCTGCAGATATATGCCATGCTGAAATATAGACTATCAGAGCATTGCATCATCAATCCATCCACGTCCTGCATGACGTGACACCACAGTCAAACTGATAACTCAAGTGTTGATGATGATGTCATGAAAAAATTTGGTCCCACCATGATTTTTGCTGCAAGAAGCACAATAACACCATACAATAATGCATATTTACTTTATGCACAAGTATGCTCTCATAATAATGTATAAAGCTTTTGGTCATGAAACCCTTTTAAGGCCATCAGCAGGTTAGAGGAATATTGATGTCATGCCCAGTCACTGGAGATAAATGCAGTGCAGGATAAGAAATTTGAAATAAACAACAATAATAATACAGCTCTCTAAGTTACATCAACGAATGTTTGTCATAGATTTTAACATAATTGGCTTTCACATGTCAACAGAAACCATCATAATAATCTATTCTCCATGACAGTATCAGGTAACTCACTTGTCCAAAACAAAGTAGAGATCAAAGCCTCCAAAGCATGAGGACGACTGCGCCTGCGTCCTGTCCTGGTTTGGTCCAGCATTACCAGCAGTGAGAACAACCAGCGTGGCAGCAAACACCACTGGAAACCAGCAGCTTCTACTCCAGCACATAGGCATTATTCCAGGTGAAGACAATCTCAAAGATCAAATGATGAAGAAAAACACCTTCAAGTTAAAAAGCTTCTTTAAAATGTTAATCCTCTTTGCAGATTCTTCTCTCAATCCTCTGTAGGTGTCTCCAGCATAAAAAAAAAAGCAATAATCCAAGAGCATTGTGTGTTAACTCTGAGGTTGAAGAGGAGAGGAGAGAGGAAGCATGAGTGCTGTGGGTCTCACTGTTTTTGGGACCCCATCATCACTGGGTCCAACACAGCATGCACAAAGATGAAAGGAGCTCCACAACCTCCCTCTCTCACTGCTTTTTGTTAATGACAAGGCCATGCAACACAAAGATCCTCCAACCCTGGATGTCTAAGTCTTTGCAAAACCCTCCTGGTGTTTTCAACCCTCTCTCTCTCTCTCACTCTCTCTCTCTCTCTGGAGAGGAAGAGTGATGAAGACAATACAGAGGAATCGGCAGAATCTGCTGGCTCGTTGTGCCACCTAGTGGTAATAAGAGGCTGCTTTTAAACAACAGGCTGCTACATGGACATGAACTCATTGACCCCATCCTTTGGAAGTCTTTGCAGTCTACTGCAATCAGTATTTGCAAAGCCATTTTAAGAAAACCTTTTTATCAGAACTTCCATTCATTTTTATCAACGTGTACATCAATTTGTAAAAAAAACAACAACACATCTTTGTACCAAATCCATATTACTTATTTATTAAAAAGTGCACTAATGTAAAATACGTAAACATGTGTTATTTTGGAAATAATAATTTGTGATAACCTTGACTTGCCCTGTAATTCAGGTAAAACTGAATATCAACAACTGTAGCCCCAAATAAATTAAGTAATAACAAGAAAATTCACCATTGTGACATCAGATTTATCAGATTTGATGGCGGTCAACTGTGACCATGAAACACAGTCAGTGTTAGGAAAACACAGTCTGACCTTTGGAATTAAACAAGGGAGAGGGAGAGGTGGTCACTCCTCTCTGCCCGTAGCTTCCAGGAATTTTGTATAAAATTAGGTCATCCAAGGACTGATTCTCTATTTGTTGGATTTTAGCTATTCAGATTTCTTACATACTGTAAGAAACTTTTTCGCACACTGCTTATCATTCATGAGGATGTACAGAGATTCATACAGGTTGGCTTCCCTTTGTTTGTCATGAGATCATGAAACTTAAAATCGTTAATGTCAGTCTAAATTGTGAAATTGAACATTGTGAGCCCCTTTGGAAAAAAAACATCTAATTAATTTGATATAACCATTTGGGCCTGGACTGTGTGCCTCAGACCCTGGTTTTTGATAATTTACTTTCTTTTATTATTTTTCCAGCTAAATCATTGTTACAATTGCGAGCCAGACTACAGAATTACCATCAGTGGGGACTGCATTGAACTCTGACATATTCTGCGCAGTTGTTCAAACTTCGGGTCCCATGAGCTCCATCGAATCAGTAGAATTTGTACTGTAGCACCAAGTCACGCCTGTCACAGGAGGCTCTTATTGGCTCATGCAGACCCCTGCCCCTAAGCATGAGGGCTGCTGTTACAATCAATGGAATAAGTAAATGTTTGACAATCACCAATGTAAACACAGGTCTTTTGAAAAACTGGATTAATTTTATCTTGCATGCCGTGCATTAACAGAAACAGTGTAATGGTCCTGCATAATATACTTTAGTCCTAAATACTGACAGCCAGAGGTTTTATCATGTGGTCATCTTTGATGCTGTAGCTTTTTGTGTTCGTCTCGAGCAGTATCCATCATTTGTCAGTCATTTTCGATCTAAAAGTTTCCTCCGGAACAAAGGACATCATTGTTCATATGATCAGTGTGGGACTCCCAAAGATGAGGAGACTGAACTGCCCCTTTAACTAGGTTTGTGTTTTTCTGTTTTAGAAATTCTCCCATCTTATACAAGTTCAAGCAATATGAAGTAAATTATGAATCAATTATTGATTAGTTTATTATTTTGAAATTTCCTTCCTAAGAGTGTTTTATTTACATCTGTTCTGCTTCCTGCTTGGTCAAAGGAAGTAACTGACATTGTTTCCTGGGGAGAATTGTCATGGAAATATCCAAGACAAGGACTGGATGAATTGATAAACAAGGTGACACAATCAAAACTGACAACTTCGATTTAGATTTTATTATACTATTTCATAACTTCACATCCCTGTTACATTAGTCCTTGTAAATTCTGGTTATAAAATTGTAAGATTACTCCATCACTTCCCTACTGAAGCATAAATTGGACAGAGCACAGTTGGGTCATCTTTCTTATGCACTATGTATGCACATGACGCCTGGTCAAACACTGACACACAGTCGCTGGGGAACTGCCCTGGGATGAAATACCTGCAATCACACAGTAACACACAGCAGAATTATTCAAATTAAAGAAGCATGATTTTTATTTCCATTTGAACACTGCACTGTTGCAACCTTTGTACTTACGCAGAACAGCATCCAGTGCAAGTGCAATCCATACAATTACTGTTCCTCCATGAAGAGCCTACAGGATGCCATGTCTGATCCACATCATCCTGACAGTGGGTCATGTCTACGGTGAAAGAAAAAAGGTAAATATTTTCAGCACAGTCACAATGTGGCATCATGTGTGATTTTAATCATATTCTAATGTAGAAAATCTGTGTGTTTAATCCTTTTTCACCAAATTTGATGGGCCGACTGAAGCATTGAGCATTTGACAATGACAGCAGAGCACACAGGAGCAAAGCCAGGGTCAAATATTTCTTCCCAGGAAAAAAGGGAACAAACATTGTAGTTTTAATATTTGGTCACCGCATATCAACTCAAATTTTGTATCCCAGCATGCATTTGGCAAAAAGCAGGGAAACACCCCTGAATAGTGTCAAAACTAGTTATTTGTATCACCTTTATTCACCAATAAACACACACATTAAAAAAAATGCTACTCATTTCTGTGAAATACACAATTTTGCCCCATGAAGACCTTCACAACATCCCTACAAACAACTACAAACAGAATTTCTTAACTTAAAGACATAAAAACTTACCATTGTGGCACTCAGACCTGTCAGTTTTAGGGTAAGAGGGTAATATTGTGTTGTCAGCGTATCTATAATGAACAATTTCTTTTAAACAGTGTGTGTCCAGGGACCTTTGGAATCAAACATGGGCGGAGACTAGAGGAGTGGTCATCTTGCTGGAAGAGGACAACACACAGAACATACAATATTTATTTTAGTTTGGATTGTTTGCTTTTAAGATTTGATGAAATATAATGAAATCATCAATCATATTTAATAGTACTTCTTGGAGTAATAATGTCTTTTGTTGGCAGACTAAAATGAGAAAACAGATTCCATCCTAAGTGTCAAGTGAACTGTTTCCATACTTTGGATTAAAGGTAGTTCAGTGTTGGCTCTACTAAACTGCAATTTGTGCCTTACATTGCTCTAACATGTACGCCTTTAAACAAAACTAAAAAAAACCAAAAACACTTTCAAACCAACCCTACCAACAAAGGAACTCTTCAAAGTAAACATAGATAAATAAATGTGGTATTCAAACGCATTAGATCAATTTTAATGTAACTGACGTTGAGTATTTTTGTGGGATGAGCTGCTGCTGTTGTTGTTGTTGTTGTTGTTGTTGTCATTAATGATCCAGACTCTGCTGTAATCCAGTCCATAGTTTTCGTCACTCACTGACGCGCCACAAACGGGGTTGCCAGGTTGGTTGAAACGCAGCCCCGACTGTCCTGTTTATTTTTTTTGAGCCAGAAAAGGGGGGTTGTATAGTCCAACATGGCAACAAATCACACAACAGAAGGAAAAGAGGCTTGTCCGCGCTCGTTATTTATGTTTTATGTAACCTCTAGAACCGACGAAAAATAGGCCTTTCTTTGGTTTTTCTCGCCTCGGAAGAAGAGCTGAGGTCAAAAATGGAGTAATCAGACGAAAAGGTGAGCGGCAGCTTTGACGCCATTCCGTTCGCTTTTAGCTCGCTACGCTAATGTTAGCATGCTAGGCCAGCCCACTACCTTTCGTCGCTTTTTTTTTTTTTTTTTTTTTTTTTTTTTAATATTTATTTTGCATGCATTAAGCCGTGTTAATATGAATAATAAAGACCGAACTACTGAATCACTCAGTATTTAATCGACGTGTTAATGTGTGGTCTAAAGTCACCATACTGCCGAAAGTAGCTTGAGTGGGTGTTTGTAGCAGCAAGCTAAGAAAATCCATTACATGGCAGTAGCTCATGGGTGGTGCTCACTTTGAGTACAAAGCACCTGCGTGTTTGAACGACAGTCCACATGAAGGCTGCTCACTTTTCCTCATCGATTAATGCAGGCAAGCAAGCCAGTAAAAAAAAACAAAAAAACACAAGCAACTAATCTGACAACACGTGCATGTTGGAAAACGCAACCAAATACAGAAACGCTGCAGTTAGCAGCTGATATCTGCATCACTCAGTAATAATGTTCAAGACACATAAACTCGACATTTTAGCTCATTTACCAACATCACTCCTTCTCAAGAGCCACAGAGGACATTATACATGGTTGTTTTTTTTATTGGCTGTGTATTAAAGGTTATGATGAGTAAAGTGATCAACTGTAAAATATGAAGTTCCTTGGTAAACAGACGCATTTATATATATATATACATACATACATATATACATATATATAATATTGGATAAATAAAATCCACATGTGTAGTCTGCATTCTCTAGTCATGTTTTTTTTGTTTTTGTTTTTAATGAACAGAACTTCAAAAAATATTCCTAATGATAGTGAAAGTGGAAGAGGTTAATGATAAACCTGCTCATTTATCATCGAGTTTCATATTTTTTGTGACAAAACCAAAGTCTTCAGTGAGGTCATAAGTAATTAAAGCAGTTTGTAAATTGCCATTGTTTGGAATGACTATTCTCATTTTAGGGTCTTGCTGGTTAAATCACTAAATGTTTAAATAAACATGAAATCTAAACTTTTTAGCTCGTTCACTTGCGTCGCTGTCGGATAGTCCACTTCAGTAACTTCATGAGTCACCATGGGAAGAAATATGTTGTATATTTTCTCTGTTATCCCTAGGTTTCTGGAGGGCGTAGGTGCTGTGGCAGTGTGGGGTTTGGAGGGCAGTTATTTGACAAAAAAACTTTGCATTTTCACATCATTCTGGACTTTTGCATTGTAAAATACACTGTCACCAAATACTGGGAAAACAAAGCTTTTACTGAAGTAGCTTGGGTGCTGCACCTAAGTGTTATAATGGTAGGAAAAACCCTGTTTTAGTGTCTCCTGGAAATATTTCTGATCAACATAATTCTCAGTCTTGACAAAGCTCCTCAACAGCCACAGAAGACATTATACATTTGTTTTCAGTTTTGCTGGCTGTGTAGTAACTGCTGTGATGAGTGAACTGATCTTCAAGGATTTAAGTTCTTGGTGAAAATCAAACATGCATTTGTTTTTTGCTTGGTATATGCTACTCTTTTATTTCCTTCCAGTTTCCGCTGAATCCACACACGTTGTTGAGGCCTTCGCGGGGCCCTTTGGGGCCCAGGAAGAGGATGCATCGTGGTGGGGATAAGGACTTCCAGATATCAGCAAGAAAGATGGGCACATCCCTGCTTTTCCAGCTGTCAGCTCATGAAAGAGAGCTGGATTTGGTGTTTCTGGACCACAGCTATGCCAAACCATGGAATGCCCACCCAGATGCCAGCAGCGCTCGGCCCACAAGGACGTTGTTTGTTACCCCACGTCGCCAGCTTGAAGCTTCGTCGTGAGTCGAAAAATTCCTCATCACAATCTGTAACTGAAGTCGATATCATACTACTGTTTGGGATTGACCTCAGCCTACCAATCTTTCTTAACTTCTTCCTTGCAGTAATTTGATAGTCTCTTCTTTGTCTGCAGTGACTCTGATTCTTTAATAGACGTGGAAACGGTCACACCGACACCTGTTCCTCTATATGATAACTACAAAGCTCTCAGTGTGATGAAGGAGTGCGAGCGACATGTCCTGTTTGCTCGCACAGTTGCTGAGAGCCCCCCACCACCTGATGACTGGGAGGAACATATAAACAAGTAATCAGACACCTGAACGATCCACCATTTATCATCTACTGTTATATTTTACATTTTCACTCATCTAGGATGTAAATAATGAGATGCAGTGTGTTGTTTTGACTTTACTGTTATTCTGTTGTAGGACTGGGTGGTCAGTGGCTCAGAACAAATTGTTCAACAAAGTCCTGAAAGCTCTACAAGCTGAAAGGCTGGCCCGTCTGTCGAATGAAAGTGTAAGTTTTGCTCATTTGATCAAATTTAGTTCTCAAGAGACTTTGTGTTAGTTCTAACTGGAGACAGTTCAACATTTCCTGCTCTCCCAAATCACCAGTTGGTGTAGTCTTCATTTCTGATACCTGTATTTATGTTATGATGAGCAGAACTCGGATAAAATGCCAAATATAAGTGAAATCTGATGTTGATTTATTAATAAACCCGCATCATTTGAAATGCACATGCCCAATTATTTGAGTTTCATGTATTTCAAGCTAATCCAACGTGTCACCCAGTGAAGTCATTTTTAATTAGAGAAGTTTGTAAATCCTCATTGTTGTTCCATCTTATTTCCTCTAGGCCTCCAATGAGCCAATTTTGCGCAGGATAGCTGTGGACAAGTGTGCCAGGAAGGTGCGGCATGCACTGGCCAGTGTGAACTGGGATACCAAACTGACACAGTGGCTGCACACCACCATGATTGAATCCTTAAGCCTCCCCATGCTCGCTGCTTACCTGGATGTGCTGCAGACTCTTAAAAGCAAGGTATGACGTCTGTAACTAAATGAAGAGGAAGAACTGTTGTATATATTCTGTCAGATATGTGCAAGCTCTGGGATTCTTCATTCATTATTACCCCCCTCCCCCTCTGTGTGTCTGGCAAGTTGCCCTCGCTGATCGACAGGATGTTGCTGTCATCGGCAAAGACTGGAGCGCCGAGTGCAGAGGCTCTGTCGCTGCTTCTGAAACGGCCTTGGGACCCAGCTGTCGGAGTTCTGTCTCAAAACAAACCGGTAAAACTGAACCATCCACCCGTAGTTTTTAATAGGAAACATATTCATACACTTTTTTTGTATTCAGCTCTTCATGGTCCGTAAACACTAGGTCCCTGTCTGTTTTCATAAATGTTTCAGAGCAAGCTTCCCGGATCCCCACTCATCCTTATCGCACCATCAAGCCCGACCAACCCTGCCCTGTCTACATCGCGACGAATACGATTCTGGCAGTCGCAGCTCTCCTGTTTGGGAAAGGTCTGGAAAGTCTCTCTTAAGTATATCCCCATGTGTTCATAAGAATATGTTTTTGTCCCTCAGATAAGCCCCTATAATGTCTGTGTTTTTATATCAGGTCATCCCAGTTCACACTCATGTGAACAGCGGAGCCAATATTGGTATCACCCAGTGTCTGGAGCACATGTTGGGGACTGTCAGGGCCAAAGTCATGGAGGTAGGATATTCTGTTTTTATATGTTACATTTGTTACTGTAGTTGCAGTGTGATTGTGTTGTGGTCTATTGAACTCATGCAGTTGAATGTAGCTGACTTGTGTTTAATTGGAAATGGCGTTTACTGCATGCAAGCTGGCCAAATAAATAATATTTTTTTATATGTGATAACTTGCTTTTATCAGGTTGATTGTCTTGTTTCTTCATTTCAATCGATCATGTCTGTGAAGATTAATGCTGGACTGTCGGATTTCGTGTGCAGTTATTTATTGTGTGTTGAAAATGTAACCACCAGGTTCACAGTCACTTCCCTCACAAACCCATTATCCTGGTCGGTTGGAACGCTGGTGCTCTCATCGCTTGTCACGTAAGACTTCTTCTAACGTATCATAAATATCTACGGTGCAGTTTTCACCCATGAAAAACTGCAATAAATTGTCACAGGTGTCATTAGTTAATTTAATACTGTTTAATTTCAGGTATCCCTCATGGAATATCTGACTGCTGTGGTGTGTCTTGGCTTCCCCCTGCTGACTGTCAACGGGCCGAGAGGGGTAAAATCGATATGCGTTTTCCTCGTTGTTGACATTTTGATTTTTTTTTTTGTTTAATTTAAGTGTATTTTACAATTTTGCTTTCACTCAGTAGTTGTGGCAACTGTTGCTGATTTGCAGGATGTGGATGACCCGCTGCTGGACATGAAGACCCCGGTGTTGTTCGTGGTCGGCCAGAATGCTCTGCAGTGTAGCACCGAAGGCATGGAGGAGTTCAGAGAGAAGCTGAGGGCAGACAACAGCATGGTGGTGGTGGGAGGAGCTGACGACAACCTCAGGTCAGTCACAACCTCAATGAACAGGAAATTATATTATATGTTGTGTAATTTGTAGCTGTGTCGAAGAGTTTTGCTTTTATTCAGTCGTAACACTAAATCCCTTCACAGAATCAATTCAACAAAGATGAAATCAGAAGGACTGACGCAGACCATGGTGGACCGCTGCATTCAGGTTGGTCCTTGTGGCTGCAAATATTCTTTTTACAGTTTCTCTGTAGGGTTTCTCATCTGCTGTAGGACATTTTGAAAACCTAATCGCCTCCGTTGTTGTTGTTTTTTCTTTTACCATCACTGGTCTTCAGGATGAGATCGCTGACTTCTTGTCAGGTGTCCTTACCCGAGCTGAGGGTCACGGTCATGGCTCAGGGGAGATGAGAGACTTGGACACAGAGAAGAAGAAAAGGCCTCGACGAGAGCTTCCCTTTGACATGGAGAGGGGACGACCTTCCTCCCCTGCACTCAGAGTTCCCATCTCACCGTCAGGTTCAGAGGTTAGAAATCTCTTTTATTTTTAGGCTTTAGATGAACCACCATGGCTGCATCTGATTATTCATTTACTGAAAGAGTATTTTTACTCACAAAAATAAAATGAAATACAGTTTCAACACATCTAAAGGATGTATATCCACCTGAACAGGCTGTGTCACGTTCTGGCTGCATCCCAGAAGACGATCTATATAAAACAAATCTGTACCTAGTTTATTTTTGATGGATGCCGCATCAAGCTACACAGAGCAGATCAGCCGGGCAGGATGTCGAGACACAAGAACGGCATTGCGCATCCGGTCAGTTTTCAACGTAATACACCCAGTGCAGACTCCCAATCGTATATTATATCACTACATCCATTTCTACCCCCACTCTGTAGTGCTTCAAGTTGGAGAAAAAGTGTGTTCTCCTCCTGCTAACAGGCGCTGTGTGTGAAATATAGATAAAAAAGAATTACTGGGATGAATGTTTATTTTAACAACTAAAGCACAGCCAACTGCATTTTGTCTGTAAGCTACAGCACAACGATGTAGGAAATAATAATAAACACAAAACAGACCAAAAAATAAATCTTATAACACTGTTATCCGCCAGGAGCATAAAAATGCTGCTGGTGTTCATTAAAATTATTACAAAAATATGCTGTACTCAGGAAAAACGCTTTGGTGGAACGGGCCTTAGGTAGTTGCAACGGTGGCAGTGTCGGCCAGTTTTGGCGCATCCTGGCTGGTTAAAATGAACTGGAGATCTACGCCAAGAAGGATAGAACAACTGCAAATGATTCTCCATGGAGGGTGCCCAGACCCATGAATTCACAGTGAAATTGGGCTCTGGTTCGCACCAGGCTACAAAAATGAAGGGAAAATGATGAAATCAGCAGGTCAACAAAATCGGCCAGTTAAAACACTTTTCCTCTGAAACGCCCCCAGTAGGAAATGAAGCTGTGCAGGAGACGTAACAAAAAGCATTGGCGAGGCGACATCATAGACCCGTGCCCACCTGAACCCACGGCTAATGATTACCTAATTTGTTCTGTTTCCCCAGAAATTGAAAAGGCTACTTCTCCAGGCCCCAAAAAAATGATGGAAATGAGAGACGTTTTGATGTTATGGGAGTGATGTTTTCAATAAAAAAGTAACTGGCAAATTCTTACATTTTCACATTTTGGCTGCATGCAAAAAAATGCCCAATATCCCAGAAAATGAAAAAAATGTATTCTACTACAGCCTTCTTTGGTGACAAGTTTTTTCATTGAAGATTTTCACTTAAAAGATTAACTTCTGGAGTTTCTGGAGAAGAAATTCTGATAAACTTGGCTTGGCTTTGATACCAATCACTGAAACAGTTTGAGGTGCTGCGAAGTTATTTGCGCAAGAAAGCGAGAACCCAATTTTTTTTTTCTCTTTTCATATGTCTTTGTTTATGTGTGTTTTGTTCACTACGCAACGCTGCAAATCCAGTTTTAAGAAACTGTTGGGGATTTTTGCAATCATGCTCAAATCAAAGCATCATGTCTCAAGACTATACAGAGTTCCACTGTCTACATATGCTGGAGCTGAATCATTACTCATCGGGTGTTCCTCTTCACTGTGTCCTCAGGATCTGTCTAGTGTCTACAGCAGTCCCACGTCAAGTCCCAAACCCAAGACATCAGGTCTGTCTCCAGCGCAGAAGTCCAGTCTGATCACCGCCACACAGCTCCTCAAGACACACATGCAGCGCTCTGGCGCAGTGCTCACTCACAAACAGGCTCAAGGTTAGTTCACCACCCCGCTCACCTCCTGATTCTTTGATAACGCTCTGTGAGCCTTCACATAAGCGACACGTGGACAGTGATCCTCAGTACTTGTGCATAACCAGCTCTCGCACTCGCCCCACTTGTTTATTTAAACTTCTTACAATGACTCATTCACCTCAACTTGAACTGAATTTAACTAAAAGCTGTTGAAGCTGATAAAACTGTGTGGTATGTGAGATGTGAAAGTGACTACAAATCATTTTTTTAAGTGATAGTGTCGTCACAACATATAATGGGACGAGATGGAACGTGACTGAAAACTCTCCTCTAATCTTCTTGTCTTTTCTCTTCCTACAACTTTCCTTTCTGGCTTTTTTTTTTTTCCAATTCATTACAGCTCAGTTTGCTGCATTTATGAAACAAAACATGCTTGTGAGGAAAAATCTTCCTCCTGGCACCCCTCCTTGTATTTTTGGTAAGTGTCTATCCCTCTTCCTTCTTTTCTGTCCTCTTTCCTTTTCACTCTCCTTTCTTTGTTTCCACTGCTTCATTTTATATGAACATTAAACTACTGAACTGCAGTAAAACACCCACTATCACGCTTTGAATCCCCCCCCCCAACATATTTTATTAGTGGAAATACACAGTATGACATACAAGTCGCTTTGAATTTAACACTTGTTGAACCCAAAATAATACGTTTTATATTGTAAAGTACTTTCCTGGGCAGGGTTACATTTCAGACAATAGAAAGTTTGGTGAAAATTCAAGATTTAATAGTAGTGCTAGGGTTGCATAAGGATAAAACACCACAGGTTCGAGTCACATCAACTTTCTCCTGGATACACGTGTTCACTTTTGCTTGTCTGTGTGGTGCAGTGCCAGTGACCAGTGATCAGATAGATGGCCTGGACAGAGATGAACTGCGGCCCCATGGCAAGAGGAGACAAACACTGAGTCCCACACCAAGCAAAGCCTCCAAGAGAGCAAAGATCAAGGTCACCATTGTTTCCCAAAGCGAGTCAGCAGGGGGCGCCATCAGCCCTGCTGTGCATGAAGGTACAAAACTGGTATCCTTATTTAATTACTTGCATAGGAGACGACCTGAGTATCAGTTTGATATCAGGACGGCAACATACCAGAAATTTGGTAGTTTTTGGTAGTACTAAAACCCCAAAAATCCCAAAATACTAGATAAGATATTTGAATAAAAAAAAAAGAAGACAAAGGATGGATTTCAGCATAATCTGCTGCACACACATCGTGTTGACACACACAGTGTTATAGTTTGGCAGACTGAATGGTTATGACGGTAGCCTGCTAACATTATGAAGAGCATCCAGCATCTCACCTTGAACTGTGTACAGATCCAGATGTGTGTATGAGGTGCTTACATAAGTTTTGGTGTCACCTCTATTTGTTTTTAGAACGCTCTCTGACTTTTGGTTATCTGCAACGTGTTCCTGATCATCAAACTCCGTAATGCTAAATGTTTCTGCACCTGTAATGGCAGCGGCCATTCTCCAGGTTGTTGTTATTGTTCAGTATTTTCAGTACTTACAGGATATACAATACTTTCTGTACAATTGGAAAATTAAGTAAAGTCACATTTTCAGAATTTTGGCTTTGGCTTGTTATCGTAGTACCGGGTTCTCGTGGCACCTACTACGTACACATTGGGGCGACTATGTTTGTTGTTTAGATATATTTGAGCTGGTTCCTCCTTTCGTTTGAAATGCTCTGTGACCCCTGTTGAATTCTGGCTTTTGATTGACGCAAAATATCTCCACACACAAGTCCCCCCCCCCACAAGTCACTGCTGTCGCCATTCCACATGTTGTTGTTGTTATTATCGAGTATCTCCTGTAACTACGATATCTATGAAACCCTTGACATTCTCTGTACCTATAAAAAAAAAAAACACTGGTCTTTGTTTTTTTGTCATTTCTGCTGGGGTTCAGCCTTTCTCCAGAGCTGATCGTTCAAAGTATTTTTCTCCCCAAAGCCAAATAACTGACTCTCCTAACTTTCTTCTCTTTCCATGCAGTGGGTGTCTCTGGGAAGCCCTTAACAGTGACGATGGGACAGACTGTGGCCGGCGCCAAGGAGCTCTCTGGACTTCTTGCAGGCCAGCGGTAAGCCAGCCGGCCCTGCTACACACAAGCACATTAAGAATAGAGTGCTTTACAACCCTAACCATGCCTACACCCACATCCACTCCCACCCTATTAGACAAAAGTGAGTCTGGTGCAGAGGGATTGATGAGTGGTGTACTCGGAGGTTGGGAGCTGAGTGATGGCCAAACAGCAATTGCTGGGGTAGCTCCTGAGTAGAATGGTGGTTATGTGTGTCACTGCAGGTCTGGTAGTCTCTCAGAGGTGTCTGGTGCCCTGTCCCCAGGCTCCAGCTCATTCAGCAGCGTGCAGCCTTGCATGGTGTCAGGGTCCTCCACACCAGTCCAGGTGCAAGCTCCAGCTACTGCCCAAGGTATCTCTGTCTTGTCCTGCCTTGCACGCCTGTTTGCACTCTCAGCTGTGCAGCTAATCTCTGTGCAGTAGCCTCAACACACGGCTTCATAGAGTGACATTCAAGTTTTGGACACTGGATGAGAACAGTGTGAGTGAGGACAACATATTTTAGCAAACAACATCATGAATCACCTCTTGCACCATTGCTGTCTGTCACAGACCCAAACCTTACCCTTTGGACATGATTGTCGTGTGTGTGTGTGTGTGTTTGTCCGTCCGCCCGTCTAGTTCAGGCTTGTGGGGGAGAAGATTGTAAAAGTAGGAGTTCTGTGCTGATATTTCTGTTCCATTGATTCCACCCAAACTTCAGCTTCACTGATTCATTGTCTTTGTGTTTGTGTGCAGCACCTTCCGCCAGCAGTCTGCTACAAGGCCTCAGTTTCAGTCTTCAGGAGATCGTCACCAAAGCTCCTAACTTGCCCTCTACAGCAGCCAACACAGGCAGCACCCAGGTACCCGTGATGACATCCTTACTTTACATAAAAGTCCAAAGTACCAGAATTAAACTTTTGCTTGTTTGATGTCCAATCACAATGACATATTTATACTATATGTATTTTCTCAGTATGAAAACAAAAATTTCACATTGATTTGTTGCTCTAACCTTTTAAAAGGCACGATTTGTAGTTAGTTGGCCAAACCATGAAACACTACCAGTCTAAGCCTGTAAACGGTGCGCACGAAGTCTGAACAAGCTGCAACAGCAGAGATAGATTTAGTTGCACTTCTGGAAGCCTGATGGTTACGGCACATACCACGTAACTGCAGCATCTACGTTCTATCACATGCACATTAATGCACTAAAACAATAATCTTCACTGTAAATAGAATAATTATAAATAACTTTCTTTTCTTTTTTTAAACAGCATCGGTCAGGCTCTAATAGAAACATACAACGTAGTGACAGAAAAAAACAATTTAAACAGACGAGGGCATTTGTTGCCTTTTATTTTGACAAGTGTTTAATTTAGGTCTGCTAATAGAATTTATTGCTGCTTACATCTCTAAATTCAAACTGTGTTACACAAGTTGACTGATGGGAGTAAAAGATGAAAAACTCCTCCTCAGTCTTCTTTGGTGCACGTGAATGAGGAAACCTTCAACTATTTGCCCTCTTCTCCTCCACCTTCAGGCGGTTTGTGGCAAGCCCCAGGGCCCGGTCCTGAGCTCCGTCGCCACCAGCAGCAGCACTCTGCTCCGGGCTGTACCTATGGTCACCGCAGGAGGAGTGGCAAAAAACACCGCCATCCACCAGCTGCTCACCAACGGCGGGCTGGCCAAACTTGCCAGCAGCTTGCCCGGCTTGGCGCACATCACCAATCAGGCCGCCGGTATGTCTCGAACTGCCAAAACACGACGGCCTCGTTGAATGCCCAGGGTTCATTCATCCTTTGTTTTGGAAACGGTAGTTCAGGACGCCTGTAGGCCAGGGAGGATTGTCGCACTAGAGGAACCTAGAGGACAGCTCTGTGGACACGTGTGGAGATAGTTTGCCTGGAAGAACCTGACTGTTGTGAGGTTTGCAGAGTCAGATGTGCAGCTATATACAGCATCGGAGGGCAGATCAGTGCCATCCAACATGTTCTGTTTTCATGTTCACAAAGAGCCATATAGGACATGTGAAGTCAAAATTTTGAGTTTCCATCTTATGTTGGACACAAAGTTTATGTACAAGTGAATGCAAATGTAAGTTTTAGCTGTGTGAAACCATTTAATACCGAAGAAGTGTAAAATTAAGTTAAAATCAATGTTGGGAAGATTGACCAAATTTAACAGGATACCTGAAAGTTCAATCCAGACTGCTTTCATGTCAGATTTGTTCATTATAGCTGTCATTACATGTCTGTTTATTTTGTTTGCCTCTTCATGTAGTAACATTTTGTAAACCCTTCCATTAAATCACCTGCTTATGTCCATAAATATGACTGCTGACCTTGGAGTTGTGTTGAAAAGCAATAACATTGCCACATGGCATTACCCAAGCTCTGTTCTTGTTGTTACAATAAAGACTGGAATCAAAATCATGTTTTCATTGTTTCTGTTGTTTGTTTGTTTTTATAGTGTGAATCTGTTGGATTTCCCTCCTCTTTTGCCTTCCTGAACCTCCAGATTTTCTTTTACCTCTCATACTCATCATACAGCACCCTGCTTTAATTTGTATTTGCTAGAAGAAACAACAACCCATAAAGATCATGCAAAGTAAAATGCTGAAGTCCACTGTGGTGTATTTTGAGGACCCGACTGTCTAGCTTGTTATTGCTGAGCATTTGTATTTGTGTTTTGTCAGGAGGGCAGAAAGCCCCCACCTCTATAACGGTGACCCTGCGAGGAGCACAGCCGAATAGAGTGGGATCTCTCAGCCATGCTGGCGAGGTTGTGGCGCCTGCTCGTACCCATGAGCCTGAGGTACGTCTCATTTCAGCATCTAGTAGGCACATTTTACTTGGAGAATTTAATTTTCTTGCTGGTGTTCATCTCCGTTATGATGGCTCGTTTTCTTCTACTCGTCTGCCTTTTCTGTTGTAACGCTGCAGACATTGTTGTCCTTACAACCCGTGGAAATGTATCTTATTGGGTACCTTATGAATCTCCTCATTGCCATGGCAACCACAATGCCTTGTAATGTTGACTGTTAAAGTGAAAATGTCCTCTGCAGCTCAGTATTACCTGAATCGAGCTGAATAGGAGGCTGTGTGCAAAAGTGTGCTGCACATATGAAACTATTCGTCCGATCTGGCAGAAAATTCTGACATTACTACCGACAATTCTGTTTGCACTCTTAAAATTGTTGTCAAGTCAGTTGTAGAGTTAAATAAGTTCATGTCAAACATTTGTGTGCCCTTTAGAATGGAATATAAATAGGTTTATTGTTAGATTTTCTGGACCGTGAGTTAATTAATTTCACTGTGCCCTTTTACAGCAGTGAAGAGATCGGCTCACGGTTTCCATGCGGTGATACACCTGATGGGAGATGGTGCTGTGCCAGAAGCATTCGGGAGCCACAGCCCGCTGTTGAGACTGTACTCTCCCCGCAGGGATGAACACGCCATGCCACAACGTGCAGAAGACCTTCCTCACATCCTCCAGAGGGCTCTCCTGTCAAGATGGTGGGGAAGAGGCCAGGCAGTCGCTGATGACTGTCGCTGAGCCGCTACGATGCTCAGTCTGTGTTGGGTAGCACCGACTCTACTAACACAGTTACGGTGGCCTTCATGCTGCAGCCTGTGCTCCCTTCTTTCACCTTTAACTTTAACGAGCACACCCTGACAGCAAGATATACAACAGGATCACATGCTGCCCTCTCGGGAGGAAATTATATCATGAGGGCAAACTACCTGGACTGGAAAAGCACTGCAGGCAAAACCTCTAAAAGGACACTGGTGCAAGATTTGCTGCCGACCATAAACCTACATCTCAACAACAACACAAAGCATGGGGATATTGAGCTCTTTCAAGTGTATATTAAGTTTAAATCCGTTTATCATTATGTCTGATATAATATCTCTTGGTTGTCATAGGTCTAAAAAAGTATGATTAAACTAAATGTCAGCGTGTGTGATGTCAACTGGGTATTTCTCCACATGGGTCAAATAACTCAATGTGAATGTGGGTCGTGGCTTTGTTATTATTCCCTATAGTATTTCACATAATTACAATAAATCGTCATTGTTATTTCTTTTTCTGAGGCAGTTATTTTTTCACCATGACAAACAAATTCATAAAATTACAGGCCTAAAATTTGACAGAGGAAAAACTAATTTAGATGCTCATTAAATGTCAGTGTTGGCCATAATCGTGTGATTGCCACAGTTTATTGTCAAAGAGGCACCTGTGCAGTGATCAGTGAGTAATCTGCACTATTCACTCAAAGAGCTCGAGTACATGAACATTGCCGAAACCACGATATTTCCAATCTGCACTGTCACCACCTCACTGTATATAGACTTTTCGTTTGAAATAAACAGATCTGCCTGATGACACTTGCTTTGCTTTACTAATCTAAATATTTGGCTTTATGCGTCCAACACTTGTAGCATTGAGCAACCCCTGAAACTCCTCTTCTTCAAAATATTATGAAGCAGCTTAATCTCACGCAATAGTTGTTTACAGCAGCAGCATAAATACAGCCCACTCATCGCAGCAGACATTCTGTCTTTTTCTCACAGTAGCAGTCAGATAAGATAAAGATACGAGTATGTCTCTTCCCTCTTATATAATTTTGTATGTATTGGGCTGGATAAAAGCTGGCATTTCCCTCCAATCATCAGCACCAGTGGATATTCAGGCAATTCATCTGAGGTCCCTCCATCCAATCTCCTCAGCAGTTCAGTCTTTATTGTCCTCAGAAATAAAGAGCGGTGTGTGTGGAGTCCAGTGGGACTGGGAATAGAGGAGTATTTCATCTTAGTGATGGGATATTCAGAGACTGAGATAGTGTAAAAAGTGAGTTTTGGATTTTGCTTGTGTAGCTTGAATTAATAGTCGATGTGAGCAATACTTTATTTATAGTAGATGGAAATTCGAACCAGAATTAGCTGTTCATAGAGTTAAATTTATATCCACAGGTATGTGTTGATAACAATAACAATGGTGATAAAAGGGCCTAAAAAAGTGAAAGAAAAAAAATCAACAGTAATGGCAAAATAAAACAACAAATGAAGCAGTAATAGATATGACGATTAAATAATGTTAGCTGTAAGTCAGTGTGATAAATCTGTAATTATTCTAAAAAAATATCAGGCTTCACTTCGAGAGAGGCCTTCTGTTCTGATTAATAAATCAATAAAATTAGACTTTTTTTTTTTTTTTTTTTAGAGAATCGCTTTGTGTAAAGTTCCGTACATTACCAACAGGTGGCGCTCTAATCACTTCAGTTTGCTCGTGACTGAGGAACGCACAAAGGGCAAGCAGTGTGTTTGCGTTTGCGCGCGTGCGTGTGACGGCGGAGGGGGCGGCTTGAGTCCAGTGTGCAAGTGTGAATGATAATTGTGCGTGCGTAAATAGCGCGCGCCTCCGCGAGGCTGTGCGGTGCGCTCGTGTGTGTTTAAGTAGAAAGGAAAGCATAAGGGGAGAGTTTGACTGTAAACAACTTTAATTAAAGTGCAAAAAGATGCGGAAAATAACAAACGTCCGATTTGTCATGTAAGCGCAGCTGAACTTTTTTTTTTTATTTTTTATTTTACACACTTTTATAAACGATGTCGGCTAAGATACAAACTGTAGCCACAGGGCGTTTTTTTTTTTCTTTCCATGCGTTTTCTCCTTAATATGTTGATAGCTTTACTTCACTCAATTTATTTTTGAATTTAGGTCCGTGACAATAAATAAGAGGATTGTGCAGACAGCAGAGGGAAAACGATCATCACAATGTTAAAGAGATAACATCCAGTCAACCATATTATAGTCTCTCGTGCTCTCTTCAAGGACCACTGATGGACCCGCAAGGGAGCAATAAAAATGTATACCGGCATCACCGACTCGATGGGGGCATTTGCACCGCCCCTGCGGAGCTGCCATATCATCAAAGTTTGTCAGCTACTCTGCGCTGTAGCCCGGAGCTCCGGCTGGAGGAGAGAAATCACTGCCCCCAGAGCTAAGAAAGACACCGGAGAGAGGCTGGATTTAAAACCCGCCCTCCGGAGGGCTCTCGTTTCCCCCAAAAAAACCTCCCATTTTCTCACTCACTCACTCTTCTCTGTCTCTCTCTCTCTCCCTCTCTCTCTCTTTCTTCCCCTGTCCCTCTCTCTTCCTTTACCTTTATCCCTCGCCTTTCACCGTTTCCCCCACCACAAACATGGATCTCTCGGCGAAGTGTTTGTTTCTTCTATCATGTCTCGGCGTGATATTGGCGATTGATTTGGAAGCGATCGATCCAGGCTACTATGTGGAGCCCTCTGCCACATCAGAGGCGATCGACTATAAGGATCCCTGTAAAGCTGGTGAGATTTATTTTTTTTTTCCCCGTTTTTTTTTTTTTTTTGGTTTTTTTTTTTTGTAGTACGCTGTGTGATTATTTATGTGGAGGTAGAAACATGCCACGAATCTGTTGGCGGAGCTCGCAGAGATCGGCCGGAGAAACGCTTTTTAGAAAGATGACAGTAGTGCATGTAGTTTTTAAAAGGCTTAAGGGAACATTATGTGCAAATGTTTTGTACTAAGTGACATAGTTTACTGCAGTTTGAATCATTTGAAGCACACAGTCGCCTCGGGTAACCCAGCTCGGCGAGCGACTGCACGGATTGTGAGAGCATGAAAAGGTTTCTGGATACATTTCTCGAGACATGAAAAGTTTTGGCTTGAGTGCTGGTTGAAAAGTTACAGCTTGCAGTTTGCACCTATTCTCTCGAATGTGGTCACGCAGGGTGTCCACGGTGTAACGTTAAAACGATGTTGGGTAAACAAAGGATTTATGCAGTTTGATTTAAGACTTCTGCTCCCTTTCTGGTTGTTTTTTTGTCACTGCACAAATAAGTCTTTTTTTTTTTTTTTTCTCCCCATCGGCTGTTCACACGGCCGCTAAAACAAAGTGGAGGAGGGGAGAGAGGAGAGTACAGTGGACCTTAGAAAATATGGACACATAATTCTGTTGGCTGTTGTCTTATGAGTCAAAGTATAAATATGTCGGCTTCTTTTCTGCTTTTGCTGAGACTTACATATTTTTCCATTCTTTGGCCAAAGACTATCCGAGTTGTCATTGCAATCTTTTTTTTTTTTTTTTTTTTTTTTTTTGTACCGTGAACTCACTGTCTTGCCAAATCCCTTTGGGGGAGTTTGAACAGATTGCGTTTTCCATCTGGTAAAAGTATTCAGGTTACAGATACAGAGAGTTGGCTCCATTCGAAATGACCTCTAAAGTCCAGGAAGTGCTTACTGATTTGATGTTTGACAATTTCGGATTATAAAACACAATTCAATCCCCCAACTCTCAGCTACCCAACTGTCTGGTTTCGTCATCTTCACACGAGAAGAAGCGTCATTGTGGACGTAAAGCTGTAGAGGTGTTGTGACTGCATGTAAACATGACAAAGGTCAGGCTGCAGATGATCTGTGGCTCATCTACAAGTCATTAAGATGTTCCTTCCTGTTTTTGTTTACGTTGAGTCACAGCGGTATGGACTCTTTGGACACACTGGAAGTTCAACTGATAAGTACGATGATGCTTTATTTAGTTATTGCTTCAGTTAGTTCCCACTTGATAAACACCAGTCATGTTTACAGTCATGACTGGTGTTTATCTGGGTGAGGATGTTGTCATTATTAGTAGCCCACTTTGTCCTAAGTGTCATTGCAACAGAGTGCATGGTTGTGTGTTGTTTCCTCTGGACACGTCTGCAGACAGGTGGTTGGGAGATGGTCACAAGTACAAACTCCCACTCTTTCAACCCTCCCCGTCTCCATCTCTTCCAACACCCACCTGCTTTTCTCCGTCCTACTCGGCAGCAAAATGTCCAAGATCTCTCGGCTCTTCTCTTACTCCTCACTCAGTTGATACACCAGAGATAAGATTCTCCAATACAGTCACCTCCACACTGGTGTCGGCAGGCTCTAGTATAGAGTTGATGATTCTTGGATTATTGATTTTCTCTCTTTTTTTTTTTTCCTCTCTTTTTTTCAAGCGCATCAGAATCCATCTGATCGCTGTCTGTGTCTAGAGGTCAGCGTTTTTATGTTGTGCTGCTTCCGCCCGGGAAAATACTTGCATCCGTGTGAAGTCTAATACCCTGTGAGGAGTGTATTTCATGCCTGCCCTTTTGTAGGGCTGTCTTTGCTTAACACAAATCTTCCATGTCAGGATTTTATTTTCTAATTCATAGCTTGATTATGTTTGAAATTATTTCCCTGATGTCCCAGTGAAAAGCAAGTAATTCAGCTAATCTGCAACGGCTAGTTAGAAAAGTGAACAAGCACCATTTCATTTTATTTCCCCATGTGACTTGGCCAATCCTCCCAAGTTTAAAAAAAAAATAAAAAAAAAAAATAAAACAATTAATCAAACATGGTTACATTTTGGGAGTATTGAATAACTTATCACTGGCATGATAGAAATGTGCATTGATTGGAGCAAGCAGTGTAATAACAGTGAAATAATGCCATGTATTGAGGAGTCAACCAGTGGAAAATTCCTTAGTTTGCAGAACTCCAAACTTGGCAGCATCCCAGTAAGTCATCTAAGACTCTAACAACCCCGCTGAGATTAGATCTACTTATTTTCAAAATGAGAAATGGAGAACTGGTCACGCTCATTGTCTTCTCCACTCAAATGATAATCAGTAAAGTAGTCATCGGTTTGACTCGTGTGCATTTGTTCATTCATGAAGCAGACTTCTTAATCTACTCGAGACTCCTGTGACAACGTTGTCCGGCTGTGTCGTCCAGCGTGGATGTTTAAACTGTGTGTTTAAACTACGGTGCTGCTGTGACCTCAACAGCAGACAGGTCAACCTGTACGTCCCCCGACTACTCCTATCCTCTCTTATGCAAGTGTTTTCTCTCTCCAAGCCCGTGGCTCTTTCGTCTGATTGGCTCGAGTACCTCACACAGACTAGGTCATTCACCTTGTGCCAAGTGAAAGCACGGTCGGTCAGGAGACCGAGGGCAGGCCACACCAGCCCAGGTGAGGTGAGTGCAGGCCATTCATGACGGGGTCTGATAGTTCAACCATAGTCTGCTTTGCTGTGTCAGAAAAAATTGTGGCTGTCAACAGGGACTTAAGTCATTCCTGTCACCAGTCGATGTTGTTGTTTTTTTTAAAAAATATAACCGCTGGATATACTTCATAAAAATGTTTGCGTGCCCTTATCTTTCCATACCGGTCAACTACTTCATTATAATTACTCCTCAGACAGCCATTCATAGGAAAGATTTTGGTTCACTGCAACATCTGATATGAAGATGTAAAGCCACCTTCTGACAGCACTAATCCGCTCTACGGTTTTTATCACAACATGACGCCTATATATTTGTCAGACCAGTGGCTTAAGTCGACGTCTTGTTCCTAAACAGTTTAGTATTTCTTTCCTCTTTAAAAAAAAAAAAAATCTGAGTCACTGAAAATGGCATCTCCAAACCAAAGACACTCATTGTTTAACAATCCTCCCTCAGTCCTGCTCTGGCAGTGTGATGGGGCTGCCTTTTGAACTTTGTGATTGGGCCTTCAAGCAACACTTAAGCAGATGCTGTTCTTTTATCATGGATTGTAGGCTGTATAGCCGAGCCCACACCGGGTGTTTTTTTTTACATTACAGGACCCCTGCCACTTCTCTCTCTGCAGGGTTCAGGTGATTAGAGAGCCGATCTATTGGTCTGATCTGGCTGCAGAATTTGGGACAATATGTTTTTTGTCAGAGCTAAGTAAGAACTAATTTTGCATTACATTAATAGCAAGCCTGGGTACGGAGCCTAAGTAACAACAAAAGCTTTGGGAGCGCTAGCTTCAAATGGCTCAAAGGATTCTCAATTAGCCTGCAATAATAAGCAGCTTAACAGTAATTTCTTCATTATTCTCGGTTTGTTTCAAAATAACTCATCTGTGCTGTGCTGTGTTGCTGTTCAAGTGGAACAATTTTTTTTTTTTTTGTTTTTTTTTTTTATCTTCCCTCCAGCTGTAGTGAAAACTTCAGGTGTTTTCTTCAGCTGCAGATAGCTATTATTTATGGAAAGTGTTGATTACTTCCAGATTTAGCTCATCCACAAACCCATTTAAACTTTAATTTTGACCTCTGTTGGAAGAAAACTTGTGTTTTTCAAAAATAAAAAGCCTGGATGAGCAAAATAAATCTTGTCAAAGGTGACAATGAATTATTCATCCATTTAGGGAACTCAGATTTTGTGTATGGTTGACATTAAAAAAAGACAAATGGTTGGCGAGCTGATGAGTCATTAGAGGGTTCGACTGGCAGTAGGGTATATCAGTAATGAGTGGCAGGGATGAGCTGGGAAATCCAATCTGCTAATAGGCTTGATGGAGTGTGAAATGTTAAAGGCGAGGCAGTCTCCTGCTGTGTGCCCTTTGCAGCTGAAGCCGCTCTCATTTTGTAGATAAGATGGGAGCCGCAGTGTGGTGACAGTTAGCTCGGTCTTGATTTCAGCTGTGTGGGTGATGACACGTCAGGCTTTTATTGGAAAATAATTACCTGAATCTCGAGCTGTAGTTTGTGACTTTGACAGAACCTCTCTTCTAATTATACCTCAGTTACCTTTGTGAAATAAGCACAGTGCAGATATGCAGACTTTTTTCTTTTCTCTCCTGCCTTGGGCTCAAATTGCAGTGTTAGGAAATGTCAAGGTAAGCATTTGCTGAAAACATAACAGCTGGTGTTGTTTTTACAAAGGAGAGAAGCACCATGACAACAGGCCATCATAATACAATTCGTTAGGATTATGCATCCTTTCTTCTGTTGAAAGTTTGTCCCATTGTTCACGTTGCTCAGGCTTTGCTAATTTACTAGGTGTTTTTTGTCCAGTTTTAAACACAAGAACAAACACTGCAAGAACAAAGACTAGAAGGGCCAGGATTTGCCGGAAGGGGCTGAAAACCTGTAAAGTGATACTTCCACTGTCATCAGATGGTAATCACCTGAATGCAATACACTATTGGTCTCCATTATAATTCAAATTGCAACATGTGTTACCAAACACGGGCTGAGAAAGGCGGTGCCAGGGCATTGTGATGCATCCCAGGCTCTAAAGATGGGCCATCTTTCCCATCCCTCATCATTAGGCTCATGTATGGGTAAAGACTGTCTAAATGTCTCTTGTAAGCACAGTGTGGCTTCACAGTGGAGCTGGCCTGCTAAATATAAACTGATGTTTGTGTCTGTGTAGACTTATTATTGATGTTTGTGCAGGTTTCAGTGGCAGATGTCACGGCCTGGTATTCACAGAAGGAAATTTATGGGAATAGTCCTGGAGTATTTGACACCGCAGAGGTCGAGGCTAGGGTATTACACAAATCAATGGGATTAATTTGATTGAGGTCTCATGTGTAATCTGACTGGATAGACTGATTGTTGGGGAGTGCAGTCTGAGATGAGAAGGATTATGATGGTTTAGATTAATTAAAAAAAAAAATTCAGTGATGGGGGGGGGGGTTGGACTTCATTGCATGTCACGTTTTTTTTTAATCCAACATTTCAACAAAGGTCTCTGTTTTATATTTAATTAAATCACTTTGAAAAATATACACGTAGATTTGCACTCGAACTTCAGGCCCAACATAAAAAGAGACGTGAACTAGAGCAGAAACCCTGCTGCTATTACCTAACTATTCTGCATTATTATTATAGCTGCAGCTGTTGTCATTTAGGTAATGAATAATGTTTGGAAAGAGATACAGCTCTGTACTCTGCAGTGATCACTTGCCATCTGCCACATTCACTCGGCTGTAATCTACTGTACCACACACCAGTCTCAGTGTTTGCACTTCAAGTCATTACAGTGCTTTGTATCTCGACAAGTTTATCACCTTTCTCCATAGCCTGCCCTCAATCCCAGCCCAGAGTTGTGTACAAAAGATTCCCTAAAACCGTGTGTCTGTGGATAATTAAAGCCAGGAGACAAGGGGATTAATTCACAATCCCTGCGAGTCTTTCCATAAACCTGCGACAGCGTATCCAGGACGACTGCTGCGCCTGGGGGAAATGAGTCCTAATGCCACCGGGCTGTGCATTTGCTCACTTCAATCTTCACTTGTCTGAGAACAATGACGCTGTGGATTAACCGGGCTGTCCCCAGAACAGGGGCGGATGATTGGGACACAGAGAGCGCAGCCCTCTGTGAACCTCATGGGGGTGGGAGAAAGCCTGCACCTCGTTATTTGGTCACGGCTTGCACATAACACTGCTAATAAGCAGAAACACCCTCCAATTGTTAAATTTTTCTTCAGTCAATATGGAGGGAAAAGAGTCTCAGAATTGTTTCGTACTTTCTCTCGTCACTTATGGTTTCAGCAACTTGGAATTAATTGTTCAAGTACTGCCTGTTCTTTTCAGCGCTCTGCTACTTCTGAGAATCAAATAAAAATGTCATTATCCATCCTTTACAGCACAACATCTGGTTGCTTCCCCTTATCAGTAATGTTTTTGGCAGTAGCTGTCGGAAGAAGTGCTGAGTGTGTGTCATCTGTTTTGCATCTCAGATTTGGTCTGTGTTTTTTTTAAAAGCACAAATTAGAGGATCCCTTTGACCTCTGGAATTTAAACCTGCCCTCTGTACATGCCCGGGCTTGCGTGCCGTGATCTACACCTTTTCTTATTGCTGTCATTAGCCTCTAATCCAGTCCTTCTGCTGTGCATTGTCTACGACCTGCAGGGTGGAAAACTGGCCCGCATCTACTCTAGGCCAAATCCAGATTGTTTCAATAATACTCCTCTGGTGAACAGGGACCTGAGCCAAGTGTTTTATGTCTTTACTTCTATTGTGCTTTTGATCCCTTTCTCTCTTGTCTCAGACCTCTGTTAAACTGTTATATAGAAGCAAAAATGATGAGCTGCCTCAAAATAAACCACGCAAATTGAATTTCTTGTGTATTTTACAGAAAGAACCGTTTGTATCAGAGGTGACACGTTGAGGATTTTCACTGTAAATCACACCCATTAACCTACATTTGAATGGTTCTCCTGGGTTCTTGCACGTGAGGGTAGGTCTCCCCCTCCACCTCGCTCACCTGCCAAACACACATGCTGAAGGCTGTCATTTTCTTTCTGCTCCACATCTGCCTTCCCTCCTCGGGCCAGCAGTGTCTCCTTCCTGTCCTCTCTTCCCTTCCCCTCTCGTTGTCATCTCCTGTTCAGAGATGGATTACAGTGGCCCCCCTTTGCCTTCTCTCCCCATCCGCCTCTCAAGAAGCACTACCTCCACCCCACCCCCCTCAAGCTCCTGCATACAAGCTGGGCCATAAATTCTGGAAACGTGCTGGTGTTAAAAGCCTGTAAAACTGGGCACCCTGTCTCTGCAGAGAGGACTTCTAGCAATGGGGCATTTAGTAAGAAATCTAATAAAGCACATTCCTCATGAAGTGGGACTGTTTGGTTATTTTTCCCTCTCCTTGGCCTCATTAAAGAGCTATTACTTGTTCAAGGTGCCCCATATTCCTCCATTGAGGCAGTGTCAGTGTCTCATTGTATCGTAGCTGATAGTTCCAATTAACTATCCAAGGGTGCCGAAGCCAACAGTGTGAGTTTTGTTGTTCACATGGCTAACATCTGGACTAAACTTGTTTCAGTTAATCATGTCAACAGTCAGGTTGCTGAGTTCATACTCTTTCTTTACTGCACAGAATTTCACAAGCCATGTGTTGCTTTCTTTTCTGTCCCATAACTGAGTTGAGACCAGGCAGCCTTCCTGTTATCAAAACCGACATGACACTGCTTCACAACTGTATTTCTATTTCTCTGCAAGGAAACGGTAAACAGAACTGAGCCAAAAAAGGAATGAAGTATGTATTTTAGTATGTGTGTGTGTTACACGCTCTGGGCGCTCCTCTAGTGTTTCGACTGGGCCTCCGTGTAGTCCACTCGGTCTGAGCAGCAGGAAAAGCTCGAAGCTACAGGGCAGCGCAAGCTTCATATTGTGGAACTGCCTTACACGTCGTCTGACATGCACCGTCTCTGTTTGTCTGTTTCAGTTGCCTTTCTGGGAGACATTGCTCTGGACGAGGAGGACCTGCGATTGTTTAAAGTGGACAGAATAATAGATTTGGCTCGGAGAACTGTCCAGATTGTCAATCACACAGATACAGGTAACAACAATAGAAACTGCTACTCCAAAGGGAAAAATTCCTCATTAGAACAGTGAAGAAAAGTGTTCTGGATTTTACACTCTTGATAAAATTACAACAAAACATATAAACTGAACAGAACATGGTTCCCAATGGTTGGTTTCTAATTGGGGGATAATTATATACAAGGACATTTTGCTCTCTAACTGTACGACTGTCAAACCACTAATATCCTCTCCAACTGAGACTCAGCAACAGCACCTGTCTGATAGCAGCTTTTTGCTTTTTTATGAGCTCTTTTTAAATGTTTATGCCTACAACTATCATGTTATCACTGCACACAGCGAGAGATGTAACACCATGTTTGAGGGTAATTGCGGGGCTTTGTCAGGCTAAATGTTGTTCTCAGAATGAAAAGCCCAGATTAAGCAATAGCTGAGTCAGCAGAGGCCGGTAGTCTTCACAATCCCATAAAGTATAGGTGAGCATGAACCAACATGTACGTTGCTGTCTGTGCTTGAACTGTGTCAGTTTTCTGGGGGGTTTTGTGGCTTAAGTTAATAAGCATGTTGAGGACAAGGAACAAATACAGAGGATTAAAAAGACATTTCAACTGCTTAAAATATCCATTGGGTAAAATCGATTTTCAGACTAAATAGTGAGCTCTGAGCCTCGGGACTGCCAACAGAGACAGACAGTGAGTACACACTCACCTTTGAACGTCCATTTGTCCACTTCAACGGGTTCAACACAGTCCATCTAATTATTATGTAGTGGAAAGGCTACTCGAGACAGTGTCTTTATGAGTGCAAAGTTATTTCACGGTGATGTTTTGTGCCTCAGGCTGCACAGACAGTCTGTCACTTCATTATCTGCACCAGATCACCCTCCACAGGTTTATATCCTAATTAGTAGTTAAGATAACCTCAATACGTTCGTTTTTCTCTTTATTCGTTCACCGTAAATGTCAAATTTAATGTCTAAAGCACATAAAAATACATTAAATAAACAAAAATAGAATAATATGTCAGTCGAGTACAATGGTTTTCAAATAGTCTAGCCTCAGGACCTGCATTTCTTCTTAGTCATTAAATCATGACCCAAATTACATTTTTAGACATTTTTGAGCCGCTTACATTTATTTTTTTAAATAATGCAGTTATACACGATGTCATCATGCAACGTTAAAGCAGGAAATAAACAACAACAAAAATGCAACTGACGTAGAGCTAAGGCTGAGAAAAACAATGAAAAAAGAAAGACAACTTGAACTACAGGCATTGATGATTTTCAAATAAGTTTAAATTAGCGATGCTCATTGAGTTTCAAGATTCTAAATGGCGCTGTATGAAATATGAAATAAAACAGCAGACTTACCATTATTTTTTGTCGTTACTGTCCTGACAACCCTGGCAGCAAACAGCTATTGCACGCCGACTGCGTCATGGGAAATATATGGCCCTTAAAATAAAAGTGCAGCATCAAAAGTTCTCGCGAAGACAGAAGTTTGATTTTTTTTTCAGCCAAAGGTCTAATATGTATACACAGAATAAGGGTCAGTGTCTAAGGGTCTCAAAGAGTAGTCAAGTGTTACACGAGGTAAAATAATAATCTCTTTCTGAAGTCTCTCTGGACTTTTAACTTCCTCAGTTTTGCACACACACACACACACACACACACACACACACACACACACACACACACACACACACACACACACACACACACACACACACACACACACACACACACACACACACACACCTCTTCATCCACTTCACTCTCTTCAGCCACTTCACTGTCTCATGTACAAACACCAAAGAGGATGGTAATTTTGTTTAATAAGTCACATAATCAGAATAACAAGCGATAAAGCCACTCACCTAAAAAAAAAAAAAGCCTTCCTTGTCCAACTATGAATGAAGATGGTAGATTTAATCATGTTACTGTAATTAACACATCCTCCACAATTTTTGTCCCCCCAGCACTTCTTATCAGTTAACTGGGCAGATTTGGCTGTTATCAGCCTTTTCCACAACACATGCACAAGTGTACGTGCTAATTGATCCCGCCAGGCTGCTAAGATTTACTCCTGCAGACTGAAATTCAACAGAACACATTGTTCCGGCAAATAAATAAAAATAAAAAAACTTGCTGCAAACTGTGGCTTGCATGTTAATCAAATTTAGTAAGAAAAGATGAGGGATCATAGTCGCAAAGCAACTCACAGTAAAGTTGTGTTGCTGTTGTAAAGACATCTTCAGACTAGTTCTCTATACACTCTGAAAGTAGGTGAAGTGGTGCAAGAAATCCCCACTCTCCCGTTCCTACGGCAACCAAAATGTACAGAGGTCACCATGTTAATTGACTGTTTTAATAAATGTTACATTAATTTTTTTAATAAATCCGGAACAAGGACATGCATTATTATATCTTTGGGATTCTGTAGGTTTTCATCAAAACACTGACCGATTTAAATACACACCTTTGCCCCACGATAAAAAAAAAATTGGGTGAAATCAGCTGTTGCAGTCTTTATCTGGAAATTGTGGGGTCATTTCCCAGCCCTCTACAGCACATTAATGTTGTTTGTCACTATCATAAATTATTTAGTCAGATGAAAAACTATGTAAAGGTGCAACAGAACATTGTCTTCTTTTACAAAATGGTAACTATGACTTAAAATCATGTCTTCCCAACACATCCATTAAATTCACAAACTGCATGAATGTAAAGATATTTCTCAACAGTCTTCCATCTTCTCTCCTTACTACATTTAGTGATCCTTCTTATAAGGGAAGGAGTTGCTTCTGCTTTTTTTTTTGTTTTTAAAGGATGTGTTTTAGTATGATGTTATGTATGTATGATGTCCAAAGTCAGCAGTTATATTATTTCAAAGTCTCAAATTCCCAGAATTAGACAAATATTTTCCCTGGATGTGGTTAAAATGACAAGAAAAAAACATGCTGATGATGCCTCACTTTGTATTTCACCATATTTCCTGTTGAAAAAGGGATGTGCAAGTAACACATTAACGCATTGGAATTTCTGGTGGATCATTGTCCTAATACAGAATATAAAATGCCAAATAAAACCAGGTTACTAATTATTTCATCAGATAAAACCTTTCCATTCATTTGCCACAAAGCTGCATCATTTAATAAATCAACTCAGAAGTATAAATCCTCCTGTACTTGCTGTTTCTTTTAATATTTAGGATGTATACTTGAGGCTGAGTTTTTGTATTAGTTACGCCTGTTCTGCAGCGTAATCAAGTACAGTGGGGTGATTGTGCTGTATGTAGTTTACATATGATTGTTTCTTATTTTAATTACCAGGTTTAGGTGGGAGCTTAGTCTCCATGGTAACATTTATGCATGAGTGAGTGACATTAAAATGGTGAAATTAAATTGAAAGAAGAAAAGAATTGAGCTTCAATAACATCCATTCAGTGCAAAATGGGAAGAACAAATGTCTCTTTGAGGGAGTTAATGTAATTTCCTAAATGAGACGTACTAATTATAATGTCTGAATGGCATTAAAACCTTAAAAAATGTCACTTGGTTTTAAGGATAAATTGTCATTTATCGTCCAAGCAACTATCAAAGGCTACAACAAATTGTCTCTTCATAGAAATGTTGGAGAAATGGTTACTCTCTCAGACCAAGAAATGGAATGAATCATCAATGTTGGGGCTGTTTTGTTGAACTTTTCAGGCTCAACCAATCGGAGTGCTCAAAACAGGCAAGGATCACACCGCAGGAAAAGGGCTGCCACCTCCCGACCTGAGCGTGTTTGGCCTGAAGGCGTTATTCCCTATGTCATCAGTGGTAACTTCAGTGGTAAGTATGACTTAATGTATATGACAGGAAGTAGCATTCGTAATCCAAAGTTACATTTTATACCCTTTAAAGGTCACAAATTATCCCCAGCTATGAAATCTAAAATAAAATTGTGGTTCAAAATGGTTAAAATGATAAGAATACATGGTGGTTTGATGGTGTCTTGCTTCTGTAATTCAACATATTTCCAGCTGAAAGGAGATGTCGCTAAAATAAAAATAAAAAAGACTGTTTTAATTTTGATCTAGAGTCTTAAAGTTTATATGATTGGAGATGTGATGTATAGTTGTTAAAAAGCAAAACAAATAGTACAATTTTAACATTCTAAATATGAGATTAAGAAACTTATAGGAATATTATTGTTCAAAATTTGTTTTAGCAAGTTGAAAATTTTTCCTGTTTTGTGACTTCATTTCCAGCAACTCTAACTTCAAAAGTCCTTCACTGTTGTCAGCTGTACACTCCTCTTCATCTCCTTTGTGTGTGAAACACTGTGTTTGTGAGTGTGTTTTCTCACCCTCTCTGACATCCTATTCAGGCAGCCAGCGGGCTATATTCCGCCAAGCCATGCGGCACTGGGAGAAGCACACCTGTGTAACCTTTATTGAGAGGACACAGGAGGAGAGCTATATTGTCTTCACCTACCGACCATGTGGGTGAGTCAGTGAGGTTTTTAGTTCCCATGTGTAGGAATTGAACAATGGTCAGTCTCTGTTGCACTGTAATTATCTACAGCTAATCATTTAGTGGTTAAGTACATTTCCTGGCCTCCTGTTCAGCAGCCTTTCACCATTGTTCATCGTCTCTGTTTGCAGTCTCTCTGCAGTCAGTGTGAGTTGTTATTTTAGACCCCCACCAGTCCTGAAAGAGACAGACATTCAGTGGCCAGGGATTTCCTGTGCCTCATCATCACTCTGTATCAGTCCCTGAGCACTTGTGTCAAACATGGTGTATAGGACAGCACACGGGGGAGAGACTCCTTCAGCTTCTCCATAACCCTGTTTACTGCACTTCACTGAAGTTAGGCTCACTGTCCACTCAGCATTTCCCTTCAAGCAGACAGTCAGGGCAATTGCTGGTTGTGGCTCTTGTTGCTAAGCGACTGTTGACAACCTGTTTGGACGTGCAGGGCTCTTATATTTCACGATGAAATATTTTCAAATGAAAACATTTGGTGCTTTTGGGAACGCAAACCTGTGCAACCTATTAATTTGTGATTTTGAGAAAAAGAGGTCAGCGCTGTTAGAGTTATTAAAGAGGTTTCCAGAGGACACACCACCAACCTCACACAGATTTAGTCCACAAGCCGGATATCATTATGTCATCACACAAAACTTACCTCTCACACTCATTTCTATCATTCAGTAACAGAAAGCGGATGCAACTCATGAAAGTGAAGTTTTTCCAGCCAACTGTTAAAAGCCATTTTTAGCCTGGTTGCTGGCCTCTGGAGCAACAAGGATGACATTATCCACGCAGGCAGCAGTGGTCAGCAGTGGGAACGCTTGGCTCTGCTGCATATTCAGCAGGCCCCCATCCGTCATGTGCAAAGTTCAAGGCGTGTCTCAGGAGAGCCTGACTTGGCTCGCAGTAATTAGAGAGCGGCTGTCTTGCCCACAGGGCCATTATGTGTGTGCCCATCCTGCAAGCTCCCACACTGAACCTTTCATGTCACGCTGAGATGGAGCGCTGCAGCCAGCCAGCTTCCACCGTCACTCTCAACATTCACATTGGCAGATAAATGAATGTCACTCCTGGGCGTATGGATGACAGGTCCCCTCGACCCTTATAAAAACTGACCACAGATTTTTAAGATTATGATGTTTTCTTTACAAGCTTCATTAAATGTATAAACAGCATGTTAAAAGGTCACATCAGACACACATTCTTCCTTTATCTCCCCTCTTTGTCCTCCTTATTTCCACTCGTCAGTAGTTTTTCCATGTACTGAAGCATACAGTCTAGTCAGTGTATTTGGACTTTGTTAACATGGCCTCTCGGTGTTTGCATGTGTGTCTGGCTGCTGAATCATAGGTGCTGTTCCTATGTGGGTCGCCGTGGCGGGGGCCCCCAGGCCATATCCATAGGAAAAAACTGTGACAAGTTTGGCATCGTGGTCCACGAGCTGGGTCATGTGATTGGCTTCTGGCACGAACACACGCGGCCTGATCGAGATGAACACGTTAGCATTATCAGGGACAACATTCAACCAGGTAGGAGCACAGGCCTCGCAGCAGTAATGTGTGAGAGATAATTAGAGATAACATAATAATGACACCTGTTGGGGTACACACATCTTCACCCTGCAGATTTATATTAAAAAGTGTTTTAGAGGTGTCGAAGCACATATAAATCTAATCATACCAGTCAATATTCACCTTTGACATCCATATGTAAGGGACCAAAGTATGACTCCGCTTCATAATTCACTTGTTCTTTTCTCTTTTTTCCTTTCACAGGACAGGAGTATAACTTTTTGAAGATGGAGCCAGGAGAGGTGGACTCCTTGGGAGAAGTCTATGACTTTGACAGCATCATGCACTATGCCAGGAACACATTCTCCAGGTATGAGTCGAGCCAAGTTCCACTACGTACGCCCCAGACACAAAAACTCGTCTTGGATCAGGTCAGACTGAGCTGTTTCCCCACTCTGCTGCAACCTTTCAACCCTTCTTCTTGTTTTTCCATTTCTGCTCATAATGAGAAGTGGCTGTAAAGATGTGTAATGCTCCAGGTCTGTGGCTGTGTGTGGGCTATTGCTGAGTAATCTTGGAAAGAAGAAAGAATGAAACTCTCAATTCTTCCCTAATAAAAAATCACTAGAAAACCAACAAGTTGCCTGAGGGCTTCACGTTTTGTAAAAGCCCACTGTGACTTGAATGTCTGTCTTGTATCTGAATTGTTTTCTTCACTATTTAAGTTTTGTTGCAAAGAGACAGAAATTGCTTTTGTGGAAACAGATATGTTTTATTTGAACACATTACGCTGGGCTTTAGGGGAACTGAAGAGAAATTAATGTGATATAAATAATATTTGGGTCAGATTGAGTTGCCTGTTGCTGCGTTGGGATTACTGGGGGTCAAAACAAACAGTAGAAACGGTAGCCCCGCTTCATCACAACAACATTTCTGCACACCACTTTCAAGCTTGTAAGAAGCTTCTTGTAAAAGTTGTGCTTTCGTACCATAAACCACCTCATTATGGTCATCGAAGCTCTTTGAAGAAGCTTTGATGAAGAGTAGCATCATGTCACCTTAGGCTACTACAGAGACTCATATTTCTGAGGCACTTTAGCACCTTCATGGCATTCATGTTGTAATGAATGCATTTCTTTTGTACACTGTGCACAACTCAATAACCCCTAATAATCACCTTCACATGGTCAGGGATAAAGTAGTGGAAATTTTATTGTCTTAATTACGGTTTTCCTTACAAATTAGGAGAAAAGTTCTGCCAAATTTCCAATGCTCCTCAGACTTGGTAAATAGATGCACATGATTCAAAATCTGTGAATCTCAGTTTGGACGGTGGATAAATAACCAATAGGAAAGCAGAAATAATAAAAAAAACAACATTTTAATAGAATTTTCTGGATAATGGAAACATGTTGCTCAGAAGAACTTCTGAAAAAGCAGAGCTGCTTACTGTACTTAAAATGACACTCCAATTTGCCACTAGCTGACCTTATTCTTTACTCCTCGTCGAATGCCACAGGAAGCCCTGCCAGATGTTGTGCTGTCATTCATTGGTCGATGAAGAACCTTACTAGAAAAAGCCACATGACAAACACCAGTCAGTCTGTGCTCTTCCATTAGTCATTGCAGGTTGTGGTTGATTTGAAATGTTATTTCGCAGCTGGCTGACCGTACAGCCAAAATAGACCTTTGGATGAAGTTGATTCATCTTCTGATTCATTACTGTAACTATAGAAGCATCATTACACTCACTTCTTGAAAACCTGGCCATGTACACTAAATTATTTTGTAAGCTGTGACAACAGTCGTATGAATATTGTGGTTACCTCTTGATGATGTGCATATTAAAAATGCAATTTTTTACTCTTGCCTGTATTGCATAGATAAACAAAAACCTTTCAGACAGCTACAGGACCAGTCACTCCAACTATGCAGTGTCCTACCTATAGCAGGCATAGTTCTGACAGCCCTCAGTAAGTCAGAGTGGTTGTAATGTGATCTCTGGGCACACGAACGTCAAAGCAAAAAAACGAGTCAGCCCGGACTATAATCATTACTGCCTCAGTCTGATATAAGAACCAGCTGTTGGCGGTTTTTACTTGGCCCACACTGTCAGCTGTATATATATATATATTATTTTTTTTATGCTCCCAAGCACCGGCTCTCCCATGCCCTAGGTTATACTCAGTGAAGAGGCCTCTTCCCAGATCAACTGCCATGCTCCTGCAGCACACAGATTCTGCGAAGCTGAGAGGGAATCTTTGTCTAAACGGAGGCTAAGACTGGATGTAGGCCAATGTACAGAAAAATCTGTCTGGCCTCGTGCATCCGAACTGCAGGTCGACAGAGCCGTTCACACACAAATCCTGATCTGGTTTTTGCAGCTTTTGTTTGGTTTTAGTGTTGATTACTGAACAGGAAAATAACAGAAAAGACAGGTATAGCGTAACATTTGGTGTGATATAGAACATTGAACATTATACTCCCACATGACACAACTGTTTTTCCTACAAACAAAATGTTTTTCTGTTCAGGGGGCTTTTAGGATTACCGGGTTCTTTTGGTAACCTGAACAAAATCCACTGCTGTTGATAAATTGCTGTTCGTCGTTTTTGTTGAAAAAAAGATCTTTCAGGGAAAGGTTTTTATCCTATAGTGGATTTCAGTCAGAGCAGCACATGTCTATTAAGCTATTATCACTCTCAGGCCAAGATTTGGACTTAACCTCTTAATCCTGTAAATGTTCAGTATGCCCTACAGCTAGCTGTGCAATGGAGCAGTCCAGTCATAAAGTATGTTTATGCGGGGTAATCTGCCCTTTTCTGTTTTCAGTCCAGCTCTGTTCCTATTCGTGGAACTGTGCAGATCAATAAGGCTCCTTATGAGAGAGGAATGGGTGCCGCTGCTGGGGAATGTTTCACAGAGCTGTATTAGCAGACGAGGGGCTCCTGTTAGCTTTTCACAAGTCATTCCAAGCACTTTCTCTTTAGCGCTGATTGGTTGATTTACCTGTGCCAGTGTCTTGTCTTTGTTACCCCATTGTGAGCCGGTGTGTTTGCCCTCTGTTTTACAGTAAATCACCGTGGGAAGCCAGGGCCTTTGCCTCGGGTGTTGTGCGCAAGATTTCAAGATTTCATGGCTTGTCTTGATGTTTTGCTGTGTCTCCTGGGGACAAGCAGGGCTGATCCTATGCTTTTTGTCTGGGGTGTGTTACCCACCCACAGCTCTGCCTGCCCCCCCCCTCCCTTGCTCCACAGATATTCTTCAGGACTGGTGCATGGAGCCGTGCCAACTCAAATAGAGACCTGCCAGTGTACCCTTTGTCTGGTCTGACACTGGCTGGAGTGGCATTTTTTTTTTTTTTTTTTTTTTTTTTTTTTTTTACCAACAGGCTCCTGGAAGCTCACAGACAGGCAGGCAGTCTAAACTGTTAGCTCAGGCTGCTCTGTTTGCACATGCCTGCCGTTGATCGGCATGTCACCATGGGAACAGCCAGGGAGCCAGGCCGTTCCTCAGCCAATACTTAGAGAAAAATGAAGATGATAAACTAGCAAAGTGTCAAGTGAGGCAGCATTGTGAAATAGAGTCTTTTTGGAATAGCTGTTCTGCTCTGCCATTTTTTTAAAGCTGCGTAGATGCTTCACCTTATAAATTTTGAAGTTTTCACTTTGTACTTCTTTCAAGAATGTGGCTGATGTTCTCGTCCCTGACTTCACAGATTATGCAATTTATTTTGATTGCTCAGTAGCTCAGTGCTTAAGCACTCAGTTTTGGTCCATCTGTAGAGCAGACGTGTGTATGTAAAAAAATAATGTCAGCGTGACCCCCACCTCAAAAGAAGACTGATAAGTGACGGCAACCGTCTACTTGCTGAACTTCCGCCAGAGACGAGTAGATCTGAAAGAATCACAAAGTAGACATTGAATACAAATTTAAATCTATGCCACACAGGGATATTCTCAGCCACGCAAACACAACACACAACACACAACGATATTATCTTGAGTAGAGGAACTTGCTGTAGTTTAAAAGAAAAACGCACAATTAAAGTTATCAACTAAAGATTTTCAAATTAAAGTTCTGATGAACCTCGTTGATGGTGGGTCAAGTAGAAAAGTGTGTCAAGCATATCCTGACAGGTTACATTACATTATTAAAAAGTTAATTTGTAGGTAAGAGGTTTGTTAGTAGTACAAGCAGCTGGGTCTATCTTCAATGGTCTTTATGGGTGGGCATGCTCAAGCTGAGGTCGACAGCAGAAAGAAGGCCTCAATTGGTGAAATTTTTTTTTTAATCAGATGTGGGATTGACATCAGAAATCTCACATTTATTTTGTAGCATTAACATGTATAGTAGTGTTTTGAGTCTTCATTTGAATCCAAAGTGAAAATGAGTATGACCTCTCTGTGCTCTCTCCTGTCTGGTTGTTGAATTTGTCTACAAACCAACCACATTTTGTCTGGCTTTGTCAGGACTTGCAGTTCTTGTTTTCATCGTGGTATTTAGAGGTCTCAATACTGTAGAAAAAGTTAATAATAATGTTGACAGTGATTGAATTACACTGATCATCGGTAAGTCACTTAATCCTTGAGAAAACATTTTTTGTATCGTGCGTGCATGTCTGGGTTCCATGCAACATTAACATCGGTCTGTCTTTCTGAATTACAGAGGTATCTTCCTGGACACCATCCTGCCACGCTACGATGTGAACGGAGTGCGACCACCCATTGGCCAGAGAACCAGACTTAGCAAAGGGGATATTGCACAGGCACGCAAACTCTACAAATGCTCCAGTAAGACCAAAATGACAGATCCTGTATGCTCTGGGTTTTTCCTGTCTATTTTTGCATGCGTGTACAACGTAGCTCTGAGAGAGAGAGAGGCCTGTAGCTCCTCCTGCCTTCCCCACATGCAGCTTACACTGTGTATATCTACTATTGATGTGGTGTGGTTCCTTCTCTACAGCATCCGAGGCTCCCAAGCTGGGAGGAGTGTAAACACTACCAAGGGACAGGAAGTTTGTCATCGCTTTTTCCCAGATAGATGCAAAAAGAACAGCTGGTCTTGTGAAGACAATGACTAACATGATTGTTGGGTTGACGCTCATGTCCGCACATCACTGCTGGTACAATGTAAACTGTGCAGCTGTACAGTAAGCAGAGTTACATAAGCCTGGCACTTGTCCGAACTACTCGGTTTGTTTATGCTTTGCAGACAGGAGAGAGAGGATTTAATGCTGTGGAAGTAAACAGAATTTATAGCATTAACAGATGTACACTGACACACAGCCCTCTGCTGAATACAGTGGATGTCAGACAGTTAACTGTAGTTCAAGCCAGGATAGCTGAGCTGTCAGGCTTGCATTTAAGTTAAATGAATAAACATAGTGATGGGTCACCAAAGATGGACCAGCCAGTGTGGTTTTAAAGTAAAGTTTCAGCTGTAAATGGATCAGTAGGTGTTGGTGCAAGTGCTCTGTCAAAGAGACAATCTCTGTCTCGTGAGGAAGACTGGATGATGTGGCGCACATTGTGGGGGATGAGGTAGTTAGTCTCTCCACGTGTTCTTGGAAAAAGATCCTTAAAGCGCCACGGATCTCCCATTCATGCAGCATTCCTTGGAGTGTTTGTCATCCCCGGTGTCTGTGCCTGGGTGCTTGTTAATGGTTTAGGATTGGCAGACCTCTGCCAAGCGTTATTACTCTCCGCTCGTAGCTCAGGGCTCATCGTTCTGTTGCTTGCACACAATCCTCGAGGGAAGGAATGAACACAAACAGGCGGGGGAATGTTTTCTTAACTCCTACTAAATGCAGCCCAAGGTAAAAATAACAGAGGTAATTGTGAATGCATAAACAGTTCTCAAGATGGACAACTGAAGATCCCAATCTACTCTCTATCATTTCCTCCCTTAATTAAACACATCTTTCCCCCACTTGGCAGGAGCCTCCCTCAGTCGCTCCATGAGGCTGTGTATTGTGTTTGGAATCAGTCCTCGCACACTTGCACACTTAGTTGTGCCAGTCAAACTAAGAGGTTGTTTTTTCACTGGCAACACGTACATAATGCATCACGTCCTCCAGAGGGCTGGGTTATTTATAGAGGGCCAGGTTTATTTTCAGAGGATGCTCACAGAAAGTGTCTCACACTCTCCACTCCTTTGTGTGATCATCATCTGGAGTAGGTGGGGGAGGGGGCCGGGTGAGATACAGGGCTCTGGCTGAATATTATCAGCAGATGTGCCTTTGAACATAAAAGAGCTGCCCTTTACTGCCATTCAGTGTCATTATTCCAGCGTCAAGCATCTGTCTTTGCAGCGAGGTTTTACGGGATTTACTTCTGCGCTGTTTGTCCGTGTAGCACGCACTAGGTGCTTTCAGGCTGAGATTGATTGGCAGCGCGTCACGCTCACGGCTCAGGCCTTACGTGTAGGTCTGTGTGTGTTTGTTTCTGTGCACAGGATGCGGGGACAGTCTGCAGGAGAGTAGCGGGAACTTCTCTTCTCCTGGCTTCCCTAATGGTTACTCAGCCTACATGCACTGCATCTGGAGAATATCGGTCACACCAGGCGAAAAGGTATGAGCACATGGAAAGTGCCAGATCAACTTTGAGATGCCTTCAAACAAGAGCCAGTGACCGCTTATACTTTATCCAGTGTCTTTGTTTCTTTATATCTGACTGAACATTAGCAGTCAGTGACCTTTGGCCCCTAATGTGTCAGTAATCACACTTTCTTGGTTTTTAAGATCATTTTGAACTTCACCTCCATGGATCTGTACAGGAGCCACTTGTGTTGGTATGACCATGTGGAGATCCGAGATGGATACTGGAGGAAGGCACCACTCAAAGGTCAGTTTTAACTGCAGAGTAATGAACATGGACAGCAACTGATGATCACAACAAATCAGAATTATTTTCATGATTGATTCACCACAAAATGAAGACCTCTCTGGGTGTTTTGTTTTGTCCAACCTAAAACCGAGAAATATTCAGATTCAATGATGATTTAAAGCTGAAGAACTGATGGTAGTGACAGCTGAAAATATGTAAAATACAAGCAGAGATTTTATGTACAATTTGCCACTGGACATGCAGTTTATATAGGATTTTACCAAACATTAAGAGCTAAAATAAAGTCAGTATTACGTTTTATTCTTGTCTTTTTTTGTTTATATTTTTGAACACTGTCTCATTTCCTCTCTCATCCTTTCATAATGTACTTAGTTTCTGTGAATCTTTATTTTTATGTTTGCGTATCTTCACCTGTGACCCAGGCCGTTTCTGTGGCGATAAGCTGCCTGAGCCAATCATCTCCACCGACAGCCGGCTGTGGATTGAGTTCCGCAGCAGCAGTAACTGGGTGGGAAAAGGTTTCTCCGCTGTTTACGAGGGTGAGCACCCATCCCCTGCCCTCACTGCACCCTATTCCCTGCATGTTGCTCTAACAATGTGCCTAAAAGCTGCAGCAATAGCCACAGTTGTTGGCTCTCCCACTGCTGATGTGTCAGGCACTTTACGCTGCATTAATCCAACTTTTGGCTGGCCTTCACACTCAGCCCCATTATTTCCAGACCTCGCAAAGGGATGATGTGTATTTGTGTTTGTGGAGGTATTTCAGCTAATCCACATTGTTCACTGTTGATTCACTGATTTACACACACGTTCCCCCCCCCACCCACCCCCCCCCCTCCATCTCTGAGGCATATGCTGATGATATTGCTATCGAGGGACTTCAGTGTTGTTTTTAATCGTTTTTATTGTCATATGCAGCCATCTGTGGTGGGGAGGTGAAGAAGGACAATGGGCAGATCCAGTCCCCCAACTACCCTGATGACTACAGGCCCAACAAAGTGTGCATATGGAAGATTTCTGTCGCTCAGGGCTACCACGTAGGCCTTACCTTTCAGTCTTTTGAGGTGAGACACATCTATTAAATCAAATCATGTTTGTCTGTCTTTTTTTTAATGGATTTTACAGCTTATTTTAACCCAAACCGTCTGCCTTTTTTTTTTTTTTTTAAGATTGAGAGACATGACAGCTGTGCATATGACTACCTAGAGGTGCGTGACGGGATCTCTGAAAACAGCCCTCTGCTGGGCCGCTTCTGTGGATATGACAAGCCAGATGACATTAAAACCAGCTCCAACCATCTGTGGATGAAATTTGTTTCAGATGGGTCGGTCAACAAGGCCGGCTTTGCTGCCAACTTCTTCAAAGGTAAGAGGTTAAGGGCTGCAAACCTTCAGGAGAGCATGTCAACATCTGTATATTGAACACCTTCCAGCAGTCACTCTGTCGGTCATTACCTTTCCAATATTTAAAATACATTTGTTCTACTTGCCCCTCTGGGTTCTGTGTGACCCTCTTTGCCCGGCCCGGCTGTTGTTTTAGAGCGTCTCTCTTGTAAGCCATTAAGCCAGGGGGCCAGCTAAAAGGGTCCTAACATATCTTTGTGTTTTCAGAGATGGATGAGTGCTCCAAGCCGGACAACGGTCGCTGTGAGCAACGCTGTGTCAACACACTAGGAAGCTACAAGTGCGCTTGTGACCCAGGTTATGAGCTGGCTGCCGACAAGCGCAGCTGCGAGGGTAAGTACAGGGAGAAAAGTCACCGGACCCGCTCACCATGTCATTTACATGCCAAAGCACTTTACACAGTTAGCCACCCAAATACAATAAGTACAGTCATTCCTGAAAGCCAGAAAGGGTGCCAGCTGTGATGGTTGTGCTGGCTGGGCAGTCTTTTAGAGATTTGAGTCACAACAATGCAAGCGTTATTTTTAACTCAAAATTATACGTTGTCTTTTAAGAACTGACTGCTCATACAGAAGCCGGATAATATGATCATTTCATCCCTGTCAGCCCCTAGAGGATGTCAGCTGTCACTCCATCTTTGTTGTGTTTACCAATAATTAGCTTATACAGTAGATTATTTAGCTTTTGTAGAAATGTTCATAATTTCTACAAAATCCTATAGATACATACACAAATATAGTGTATGACTGAGGGCATTTGCATCTTTGTAACATTCTCAAAACAATATTTAAAACCTGTTATACTCTTATGGATGAATATACTGTCAATAAGAATAAATATTGCTCATTAAAATAACAAAGAAGCTTGTATGGTGCACCTACATTTACATATGGTAAAGAACTAGTGCATTACATCTGTATTGTACCATTTATGATCCCAGAATTTCACCACTGTACACATCTAATAACTTTACGGTCCATTTATCAACACAGCATTTGTTAATGATCAACAATTCGCGTTGATTTTAACTAGTAAAGGTAAGCGTGGGAATGTGTAACATCAGTACTTGTAACATGTTGTGTATTGCGTAATAATAATAATAATAATAATAATAATAAACTTTATTTGTATTGCACCTTTCATACAAGAAATGCACCTGAAGGTGCTTCACAGCAAGAGAATTACATGCAGTGTTTCAAATGAAATAGTTTAAATATGACATTTAAAATATAGCAAAAGAAATTAGATGAAACCGATACAATGCACAAGAACAGATCAAATCAATAAGAAAACAGATAGAATGCATAAGAAACAGACTTGATTTGGTTGTTCTCCAGGATTCAGTTTATGATAACTGATACAGAGCTTTTCTAAATCCTTGGGTAGAAGCTCAGGCATTAATCCGTTTTTTTCAGGATAGAGGAAACATTTCAGAGGACATCATAACATTTAAAACATGTGCTGTTGAAATATCACATTTTCTTTTTTTTGTCCGTACATTTGCATTTATGTCTCTATATATAAGTATTTGTCCTCATGTCTTCCCATGTTGTACTCTCCATCTAGCTGCCTGTGGAGGCTTCATCACCAAGCTGAATGGGTCGATCACCAGTCCGGGTTGGCCCAGAGAGTACCCTCCAAACAAGAACTGTATCTGGCAGCTGGTTGCCCCCACGCAGTACCGCATCACCCTGCTCTTTGATGTCTTCGAGACAGAGGGCAATGACGTGAGCACTGGGTTTATTTTCAATCGACTCCGGGTGGGTTTGTTCTATGTTCTCTCTTTCTGTCATTGCACCACATCTCTCCATTTTCATCGCAAATAAAGCCTTTATCTCCATCTCGTGTTTTGTGATTAAAAGCAAATAAAATGTCCCAGCCTCTTCACACGCTCTGTTTTTCTCTGCTTAGGTTTGTAAGTACGACTACGTAGAGGTACGCAGTGGGCTTTCAGCAGACTCGAGGCTTCACGGGAAGTTCTGTGGGGCAGAGAAACCCGAAGCTATTACATCTCAGTACAACAACATGCGCATTGAGTTCAAATCCGACAACACAGTGTCCAAGAAGGGCTTTAAAGCGCAGTTCTTCTCAGGTGAGTGCTCGGCACAGCATCACAAGTCTTTTCATTCACTCACTTCCTGCTGCTGTCTGTCAGTCTTCAAAATGAACACTCACCAGTGTTGGGTTGTCTGTCCTTCCTCAGACAAAGATGAGTGCTCCAAGGAGAACGGTGGCTGTCAGCATGAGTGTGTCAACACCTTTGGGAGCTACAGCTGTCAGTGCAGGAGTGGTTTTGTGCTGCATGAAAACAAACATGACTGTAAAGAAGGTATTTTATTCTCGCATCTTCGTCACATTTTTTCCCTGTTCTTGAGTTTTTCTTCAGGGTTATTAAGAGCCTGCTCACTTGTGTCATTTGAGTCCACGTCGCCCTATTTCATATTAGCGTGTTGACTCCGTTCTATTGTTTTTCCACAGCTGGATGTGATCACACTGTGAATAGTGTGAGCGGCATTATTACCAGTCCTAACTGGCCGGATAAATACCCCAGCAAGAAGGCATGCACCTGGGCACTCACCACCACTCCAGGCCACCGCATCAAAATCGTATGTGTGCCGCTTCCTCCAACTCTCAGTATATTTTCACTCGTCAGTCATGTATTTGTTTGTGTGTAGTTTATCTCTGTAATTGAATTGCTAAATCCACTAAGGACATCTGTGTTTGCCATTTTCATGTCCCAAACTATTACGGTATTCCTAAGGATGATGTGGGGCTCCCCCTTCTGTTATTAATGGCATTTTTGTCTCCTGTGCCAGAGATATCCAGTTGATTATATTAAAACCTTCCCTGAAACAAAATCAGCAACTATCCTATAAAAGGACATGTAATGCTTGCTTCTGTTTTAAATAACTTTGCAAAAAAAAAGAAGAAAAAAAAAAGAAAATCGAAATTTCCCATCAGATGTTTCCTGTTAAATTCTTGTGTGTTGTTTATAGTTTTTTTTCTTTTCTTTTTCTGTGCAGGCAACTGTCATCAAATCTTTTTAATGTTTTAAAGAAGCCTAAAACACTTTAATGTCACACATTTCTGTTAATGTCACTTACCATCTTGTTTTGCGACAGGCCTTCAATGAGGTCGACATGGAGGCCCACCTGGAGTGTGCTTACGACCACCTTGAGATTTACGACGGACGAGATGGAAAAGCACCAACTCTGGGTCGCTTCTGTGGCACCAAGAAGCCCCCGCCCATCACATCCAGCAGCAACAAGTTGTTCATTCGATTTTTCTCTGATAACTCTGTGCAGAAGAAAGGCTTTGAGGCTTCCCATACCGCAGGTGAGATTACATCTCTGCTAAAGAAAAAACATAATCGGAGCAAAGAGGGATTCTTCTGAAGCTTCTAGTTTTTGGGGCATCCTGTTGATTTCAGATCAATTACTCGCATGTCAAACTAAAAATATTTTTTGTATCCCATTCTTTTAGGATATCGTTTAGATTACATCTCACCACCCTTTATGATTACTCATATTTAAACACAGCATGTTTGAGAATCCTTTGTATGTGGATGACTGTACAGCAGCTTGTTCCTCACCAACCCCGGCCTCTGTCTACAAAATACACAACTCCTCTCAACTTTTCCGTCCAGAGTGTGGAGGTCGTCTGAAGGCTGAAGTCAAAACCAAGGATCTGTTCTCCCATGCCCAGTTTGGGGACAATAACTATCCCGGAGCCTCCGACTGTCAGTGGGTGATTTCGGCGGAGAAAGGCTACGGCGTGGAGCTCATCTTCCAGACCTTTGAGATCGAGGAGGAGGCTGACTGCGGCTATGACTACATGGAGCTCTTCGATGGAGCTGACATCAAGTCTCCACGGCTGGGACGTTACTGCGGCTCAGGGGTGAGAGCAATTTTCTAACAATTGCATTTGTCTGGTTTCGTTTGACAAATACAGCCGGCAGGTCACAGCCCTTTATTCTGTTTTTACAGTAAAACAGCAGGCGTGTTCATACAATGCTGCTGTTGAGTAATAGGGTAATGAACCACCCTGGGGCTTTTGATTGCAGTCCATACACCAGCTTAATAACTTCGCTAAAGCTGACGTGTTCCTCTGAGTTTGGGAGTGTTGCCGTGGAAGTGGTTGTAGGTCGACACAAGGCGGTCACTCCCTGTGTGTCGATTGACTATCAGAGTCTGCAGCTGGAGTCTGGAACGATGAGGTCAGCAGGGAATAGAAACACAAGTTTCCTCAGGTCAGAGAACAGCTTGATTTCATTTACGCACTTTAATGATAAGCCCTGGCCTCGTACTCATTCCTGTTCTTATGAATCATTCGCTGGAGGGGAGTTAGCACCCTCAGGACCGTGGGGAGCGGCTGCTCAATCAAATTTCCTTTTATAAAACAGGTTGAAATAAACTGACACAATTCAGTCCAAAGTAGGGTGAAAACTCATTATAGTGTGGGGAGGCTTACTTTTAGCCCAAGGTCTTTTCTCAGTTAGATAGTCGACTGTTTCTGAGTCTACAATAGAATTGATAGGCTACTTTCTTCCTCTGTTTTAAATCCCTTTCCCAATAAACCGGGACTCAGGGGCCATTGTAGTTATATTATTGGTGTTATGAATGGCAGCTTTAATCAGCAGTCGAGTGTTTTTACACTCGACTGCACAAGCTTAGGCTGCTTTGACGATGCAGCGCTTGTCTTTGTCACAGCCACAGGGCAGCAGACTGAGCGCCTTGACCAACTAATTATTTTTTCCTCCCAAAAAAAACCCAACATGTTTTTGATTAATATTCATGTGATACTATTATTCTGACAAACAGGCAGATCAAGTGTTGAATATTTTTCGTGCTCACATAATTCAGTTAACTCCTCTTTTGTTTGACTGGAAACAACTTTGCTGACTCCAGACTGAAGACAGCGGAGACATTTCTGAAGTGTGCTGCGTAATGTGGGTTCTTCAATGTTCTGCAGTGGCGCGCCTGGCCTGAAACATCAAAATGTTCTTTTTATTCTCACTTTAACATCAGCCAAAGCCTGAATCAGAATAAAGGGCCAAAAGGCCAGTCCTGGCTCCTGACCCTGGCATGGCTCCTGGCTGGTACAGCGCTAGCAGTCATCAGTAGGCAGTCGTCACGGTCACCGGTTTGACTTCAGTTTCAGGGTGTGAGAAGTCTTTACTTTTCATTTAAGTGCAGCCAAAGAAGCAGAAAGCCACGACCACAAATTAATCTGCTGTTCTGTCTCTCCGGACAGCCTCCAGAGGAGATCTACTCGGCCGGTGACTCCATTGTGATCAAGTTCCGCTCTGATGATACAATCAACAAAAAAGGATTTCACGTCCGCTACACCAGCACCAAATTCCAGGACACACTGCACTCGCGCAAGTGACCAGCGGGGGCCGGAAGGGGCCGTGCAGGGCAAAGGGGCAAACGGAGGGGCCCCCAGTGGAGGCGCCAGCCTGACGCTCGGAAACCTTCGGCCACCAAGATGAATCAGACACGACAGAACAGCCGCAAGACCACCAACCGCACCTCAGCTCCCAGGGGCTCTAGCTCCCCCCACAGACTGTGAGGAGTAAAGCCATTCTGCAGTACACCTTGTTTTTACCTTTTTATGGTTAGCATTGGGGCGGGAGGGTGAATGTCTGCTTAGGGCGGGCAGTAGGGGAAAATTTATTGACCCAGTCCCCTCCAGATATTTTTTTTTTGATTGTTTCTTCTTTTTTTTTTTTTTTTTTTTCTTTTTTTTTTTTTAAACATGCCTACTAATGAGAGGCGCAAAGGAAAACAGTGGATTCTCAGGACCTGTAGGAAGGCAGGCATCAGCTGGACAGATCCCGGCTTTTGTCGGGCCAGCCCACCACATTCAGAGGGACGAGGAAGAGGAGGAGGAGTATGGGAAACATCTCCCGCACTCCTCAATAGTTTCTCTCCTCTCCTCACACTCTCATCCCTTTGGTTCAAGGATTCCTATCCGTAAGAGGATTAAAAGGACTAAACTTGAGATTTTGATATGGTATGTCAGACAATTGCATGCAATTACAAGGAAAGAAGGAAAACTGTACAGTGACACCACCAGCATCTGTAATTGGCATTGTCCTGGCAACCAGTGACAAGATTCTCATTGTTACCATTAACAAAGAAATTAAGGAAGCAGTAATCTTATTAAAGGACTAATAAATGAAAAGTGGTCCATGTCTACTGGTTGGTAATTGCTTGCCTGATGACCGGCTATTACTGTACCTCCATGTATAAAGTAATGTGTTTGATCTTTCAAAGGGAACATGTGCTTTTCTCAGCTCGAACCAGTTAGCACTTTACGGTGAATTGTTCCAAAATCATGACCTTATGAATTTTTGTGAAATGCAATGCCAGTTCACTTGTTTTTAAATGCATTTTATCTCTTCTTATTATTCTGGGTTTTTTTAATTGCTCCATTTAGTTCCTCAGGCATACTTGAACATTGTGTGTGCCCTGTAACATGGGGTAATAAAGACATGACTTATGTTTCAGTGTTGATTTACAGTTCTGATGTAAAATAATTTCTCCTCAGAGAAAATGCCTTTTCTTGGTACAATGAAGTATTTCTCAAGAACCAAATGAGCCTGGGTATTTATTGTTATAGTGATTACATATATAATGTAAAGGTTGAAAGGTACTGTGGAAATTAGCCCTATAATTGCCTTCTAATGTATAGCCACTGGTCTTTGTTGAATATACTTTGTTGCTCACTCATTCCTTCTCTCCATTTATTTGTCATTCAACACCATGTTGTGTGAACTTGCTGCAGTCTGACACAATTGTTTGACCTTTTATTCACAATACTAATTCATATCTGCAAACCCATTTTGTGTCATAATAGTTAAACTCTGTCCTGGCAGTGTATTGACTGAGTGCAATCAATGACGACGTGAGAAGGAGTAGCAGAACTGTGGAATTAACATGGTAACCCTGGTTAGCATTTGAAACATGTTTCTGACCCCCAGCAAACACAGAAAAACAACAAAGTCAAATATAAATATCTCTTGTTCCTATTACCTGATTTGCTATTTATAGACGGAGCTTGTCATTTCAGACAACAGGAGAGAAGCATTTCCTGTTCCACTTTGCTAAATATTCCTTCCTTTGCATGTAACCTTGCTCTCCCTAAATAATTGTGTTATTAATATTCTGTTGTGCTTTTCCATACAAACAGGAGCAAAGCACTGCACAAAAAACTGCCAGAGTTTACTCTACTTCACAAAAAGCATTGCAAAATACTGCTACAGGACTACAGCCTGGGTGAGTCACTGTGGGTAAAGCATAGTTTTAAAGGACAAATTTGTCATTCAGACATTCAGATTAAAGAGATTCCTCAAAAATGCAGGTACATTGCCTTGTTACATAACGAGCTGATAGTCATGTCCATACAAGAAGTGTTCCTGTGGATCAAAGAAATGAAACTCGTAATTGGACCACCGACATTCAAACCCTCTCTACTGACGGTGGAAATTTAGCAGAAAACAGTTTTATTTTTCTGTTGCAGTGTAATACAGAAATAATACACGTCTCCAGAACAAAAGTCCACCAAGCTTTTTTTCTGATTTTATTCATATTTGTTCACATCTGTATTTGTCTGTTTCCAGGAGCAGAAACACCGCTATATGTAGACCAACTTCCTTTTCTTTAATAACAGACATAAAACATTGATGCGCTGCAATTCAGCGTGAAATCGCAGCCGTTTCCTATGAATAATTAACAGCAGCCACCCAGAGATGTGACGCTGTCGACTGCCCCAGTAATTATGTGACTGCAAGCAAACAGTGACAGGTCTCCGTCCCGCTCCGCTGCGCTGCGCCGTTACATAACAATACTTAAGAAAACAGTGCTGAGCATCTACAAAAGAAAACAGCCCGACACCTTCGGCACCTGCTTTATTTCACATTCACAAGTAACACACAAACATGTACTGCTCGCGCCGCAATTGAGTCAGTTCCTCTCTCTGACCATTACTGTGTTGTGGGGTTTGACAAATGGCCCTCACCTTCACTGCGGGGCAGACCGGAGCTGCCATTGATGGGTGTTTGAGTGGCGCTCCAAATTGTGTAAGAGCAGAGTGGGATACGGTGATTCCCTGTGAGTGTGGTAGAGGGCGTGTGGAGGGTACACCTGAGGAGCTGATAAAGAGGTCTCTTTCAGTTGGTGTGGATAACAAAAATAGAGACTTTCAAGCAGTTTAAGGTTTCAGATATGTGAAGTCAGAAAAGAAGATGGGAACTTGTGCTAAGTACTGGCATACACAACTCCCCTTCAGTTCAGGATGTGCGAGAACGGCATATTGAGACGTTTACATCACAACTTACATTAAACGAAACTGTATAAATGTGGTTTATACAACTTTTAATTCAGCCGCAGCTGAACGTGAAAACATGTGATGCAAGTGTGGCTTAAAAAACACATTCAGTGCACAGTTAAAAAAAACAGAAAATAAAATTAAGTAAACATGATGTTTCACAAGATGGCTATGAATCATGTGACACAAATCTTCACAGACGTCAGAGCGCACTGTGAGTGTTCATAACAGCAGGTCACAGAACAGCAGCTCTTCACAACTCGATAAGCTACACTGAAGATAACTGACTCAGCCGGTGTTTCCCAAAGATGAGTCAATCATCTGGGCTAAAGGCGAAACCAAATCAAACAAATACCTCCACTGAATCATCACATCAACCCTGAAAGGTCAACCCACTGCTGTGAATCACATAGTTACACTAGTGGGTGAGGTTTCTTCCCCCGATACTTTCACTGATCAATACATGTGAAAAAAAAGTTATTCTGTAACGACAATTATTGACATCTTTGTGCTGTAAACTACAAGATCATTTACTGATCTGGTGTTCCTCCCAGTCACGGAGGAAAATGCAGTTTCCCCCAGTTTGCTTGCAGAGGAGCTCCTCTGTCTGACATCAGTGAAAGTTGATGGACAGCAGTGTTTATGTGCTGATCGATTGCCAGGCCAAAGCCCCCAGCTGTCCTCCCACCCAGCACAGAGCTCCTCCCAAGGCTGCAGCTGCCATCACAGCCAGGCTGGCCTTCAGCACAGCCCCGGGGTGTCTGCTGAAGCGGGCAGGGGCCATGCAGGCCAGCGTGGCCACGGTCACAGTCAGGGTGAACAAAATGGAGACGGCTGTGTTAATGGCCACGATCTGGCCGAACTTGGCGAAAGGCACAATGACACAGAAGAAGAGAGGGACTGTGGAGATCACTGTGGTGACGGCGCTGGACACTATGGCAACGCCCACATGGTTCACTGCTTCCAGAGTCCGCCTCTGCCTCTCGGCCAGAGGCTCCTGCGGACAAAACAGAGATTAATGGGACCATTTTAAAACATGTAAATGGACCACCAACATTCAGACTTTATTCATCAGACTTAAAGGCACTTTTTTTTTTTTTTACAGCCAAAACCTTAATAATGAGCTTGTTTTGGCATGTGTGTGAACAGACAGCATGCTGTGGAAGTTTTCTAATTGATTAGAGTCGTTGCTGTGAGACAAATTTATTCTACATACCAAGGTATGACCAGGCGTAGAGGGCGTGGTCTTCCCAGCCAGCAGGTACCCCTCCACCATGTGCAGACAGTAATCCACTGAAGATCCGACGAGTATAGACAGAGAAATGGCCTCCACTGCTCCCATCTCCCATCCCAGCCAATACATGATTGCCACGACCAGACAGATCACCCCTGATGAAGGCCAAAGACTCACAATCACACACACGATCCCGTCCCAGGGCTGAATACTCAACTTGAAAAGGATTTTTTTTTTTTTTTGTCACTTCCAAGCCTAAATATGCAACTTCATCTCTTACCTAGAATGGTTATGAGCACCGGCAGCAGCAGCAGAAGATGTGCAGTAAACACAGACACAGCTGCCACACAGATGGCCAGAGACAGCAGTAGACTCCAGAGGGCACTCTCCACACCTACAAACAGAACAGAGAGAGGAGTTTTATCAGATTTGTACAAGCTGCTGCTCTTACTTCCGCTCACTCATTAATCCCTCCTCAATTTGCAGAATAAAACTTGCATTTCTTTGACATCTGCGCCACCTCTCACTTGCCTATGATTTCCATAAAGATCTGCTTCCAGTGCTCGCAGGTCTGAAAGCCCCGTTGCAGAGCAGAAGACTGTGGGAGGCTGGAGAGTTGCTCCTGTATGAAGTTCTCCCACTGAAGGAAGTCAGAGTAGGTCTGAAAGGAGGATTTCCCTTTGTATGTGGTCTTGAGAGAGGAGAGGCAGAGAATTAATGACGGCACCTGAACTCTTGAGTCGAACAGCTGTTTGACGTGAGAAGATGAAAAGCTTGAAATATGAAGGGACTTACGGACTCGAAGGCCATGGACAGCCAGCGGACCTTGCCCCCATGCAGTCCCACCGCTCCGTGGGAGAGCTGCCCCGGGAGCAGGTTGGGTTCGGGGAGAGAGTGGCACTCAGGATGGAGCAGAGGCAGAATAGACGACAGCTTATTGCCTGAATGCAACAAAAGAAAGAATTTTATCTGAACGCACTTCTTCCCTCAATATGTTTTACTTATATATTTTGCATTAATTTACCTTCTTTTTGTTCAAAAATGTACCCAGTTGTTAATATTTTAATACTTTTTTGTGCCATATAAATAGGAGGATTTTAGGGCTGCAATGACTGAAAATAACAGGAAATGTACTCAATTACAATTTTCAAAAAACATTAGGACATCGAGCCCCGCCCGGGGCTTGGTTTGGTGCAGTATAATCAATGGTTTGGGGAAATAGAAAACATTTTTCACAATGCAGATGATGTCCTGAAAGAAAATCAGCTCTGTAGGCCATAGCAGTGATTTTTTTTTTGAAGTGTGGAATGTGAAATGGCTGAGGGTTTGGAATTGTAAGTATAGCTCTGAGGGGGAACAGTCAGGATCCAAGCAAATCGGTGGTGCAATGGTTAGCACTGCCGCCTCACAGCAAGAACATTTACGGTTCGAGCCCCGCCCGGGTCTCTGTAAGAACCCCAACTGGGCAGAGGTCAGTGATTCTAAATTGCCCCTAGATAATGGGTGGATGGGGAAATAGAAAATGTTGTGCTTACAGTACAAATTACAGGAAGATATTGAATATCACTGCAGACTCGCCATTTTATCAAACAGAGCCCCTTTGAAAACATGTGATATCTAGTATCCAAAGAATATCTGCGTCAATTTTGGTAGCATTTGAATGAATATTTGTGGAGTTATAGGCTGCAATGAGCCAACGTTTTGTCACAGTGCAGAAGATTTACTGAAAGAAATGATAAGGGTCCGAGCAGATCGGTGGTGCAGTGGTTAGCACTGTTGCCTCACTGCAGGAAGGTTCAGGGTTCGTGCCCCGCCTGGGACTTGCTTAGAACCTCAACTGCGGTGGGTGCCTTTGATTCTACATTTCCCATAGATAACGGGTGGATGGAGTTTGGGGAAACTTTTAAACTGGAGTACTTTTTGTTGCGCACACTTAAAATGCTTCTAAAAAGGAAATTCTCATATTATTTGGAGGATACAAACTTGACCCCTTTGAAAACATGTGATATATAGCATCCAAAGAATGTCTGTCAATTTTTGTAGCATTTGAATTCATATTTCTGGAGATAAATATTTGAAAAATATGAAGTGATGGACTCTAGACTCTTTGTTATATTAAGCGACGCCGACTTTATTCAATCATTGTAAAATTTTAGGGATCAACTGAGACATGACTCCAGATCATATGTGCCAAATTTCCTACTAATCCATATAGTGGATAACGAGATATAAACTTTTTGTATTTGTAGCGCCCCCTAGGGTCAAAACATCTTGAGACTGGTAAACGACGTTTGGATCGAGGAGCCGAATATCTGCACCAAGTTTGGTTAAATTTGGTTCAGGCAATATTGATTTATGAGCAATTTAGTCAAATTAAACGCAGGCACAAATTAAAAAAATTATCATTAATCGATGGATTGACATAAAAATTCGTATAATAACTTTAGATCAGCAAGATAAAAAGATTACTGTGGCCAAGCTTTGGCACAATTGGCCCAAGGGACGAGTTCATATTTATATATATTATAATTATCTCAAAAAAGCTTTAAAAATGTCAACTTTTGTGACTTTCTGTCAATTTTTTCTAAAACCTACTTTTGTGAACTCTATATATATATATATATATATATATATATATATATATAGTATAAAATAAGCGGATTGTGACAGCACCAATTAGTGTCATCTTTTGGTTCCTGAGTAGTGTGAGCAATTTGCAAACCTACATGCCTAATTTGCTGCGTTTTTTTACCATATGGGTTTTGCTGCACAATCACTTATAGCGGAGAAAAATAAGCGGAGGAATAATCAGAACAAAGGTAAGAGGGTTCCGCGCAGCTGTGCTGCTTAGACCCGTAATATTAATAAAATAATATTCATAAAATATCATTTTCATATTGCTGAATTAGTTTTGTTTCCCATCAACTCAGTGCTTCTGTGTGTCTGTTACCTGAAGGCAAACACTGAGCTCCTCCTGGCTTCACAAGTTGTCTGTTTGCACTAACAGCTTTACAGATTTTGCAAAGATACCCCATCTCCTGGAAGATATCAAAGTCTGGATCCAATATAATGCTGCCCTTTGGAGGAAATAAAAGAAACATGTCAACGCCATGAAAAGATAGTTTCAAAAGTCGGCTCTGCATTATTCCTGTTGATGGTTTATGACCCAGGTGTGACCCTCACCATATCACCGATAACATGGTTGTCCTTGTGCTCAGTCCGGTTGACTCCGAGGATCCCAAACACGACAAAAACCATGGCCCCGGTGTCGACCAGAGGACGCACCGCGGGGCGGCCACATACGCCGCTGCTGCATGGGTTAAAGCCAAACGTTTTGGACTGTTTGGCAGCAGCTGAGGGATCTTTGAAAATAGAACCAGAGAAAAATCTTTCAACAGCGTTTATTTATACAGTGGAAAAATATCTATGGAAAAATCCTCCTATGGGCTCAAGGCGGGCCATTTCACGAAGCAAAATTTGAAAAGACTGTCATACCACTACATCCTCTATTTTTAAGACTCAACATGAGATTAGACAACATAAAAAAAATAAAAAAGAGAGATTTCAGCAGCGTGACTCATGCAGAGGGAAAACAGCTTTCCTAACAAACCGCTTTTATGGTAATGATGCTTTCTGACAGTGAGACACTTGCTCGCTCACCGCTGGGAAGAGGGGTATAAAAGGTTCCCTGTGAAGGTCCATCAGGCCCAGAGCTGATGCCACAGCTGGGCGGGCTGACACACACTCGGCTGGGATGAGGGCTCAGGCGGCGTTGTGCAAAGTAGAGCCTCCTGGGGGGGGGGGGGGGGGGGGGGGAAGCAGAGCTGAAATGACAGATTCCCCTCTAGAACAATGTGACAGTCCATCTGACGTGCTCTGAATTTTTCCTTTCTGCTTTCACCTGCTGTGTGGCTGCGGAGATGCTGCTACATAAAAGGAAAACTCTGGCGTCCAACCATGATGAGGATCACATAATGCAGATGTGATCATCCAGCTGGGTTGCGGGTGGTACACACGGGAAACGCACACTGTCATTCTGGTGGTGTAATTGCCGTGGGGCTGATTAAAAGCCTATTCAGATAAAACAAGATGAGTTATAAGCCGGTAAACGGGGTAAACTGGGTGACACAACACTATAACTAATTATTACAAAAAAAAAATCATCAAGTTGACTTTTTCTGTTCCCAAACCTGAAATGATGAAACTTCTTCATGCTCTGAGCTGCACATTTTCCATGGTGATGGGATGCTGGTGTTCAAGGAGAAACGGTAAAGGGTTGTAGACGCTCCCAGGTTCAACTTTGATATGTACACCGTCAGCAAAGAGCCTAAAAAAAACATTTTAAAATGCCTCATTTCAAAGTCAGGAAATAAGCTTCAGATAAAGAGGGTGGCGGGGGGATTTATGTGGTTTACCTGTTTGGTTGTTGCCTGAGTTTGACTTTACTGAGCTCAGAGGAGCAGAGGAAGTTGTTGTGTTCGGGCTCTGCTGATGTGAAGAAAACCGAAATGCTGATGAGGACATGCGGGTGTATAATGGGTGGGGTTTTTCCATGAACACACCTGCAGGATACAACATGCATTTTAGGTACTTGCTTTGTATCTATGAGGTTTAACAGAGTGTGCTTCATTCACTGCTGCAGTCTCACCTGAGCACATGGGGCAGGAGATGCCTTGGCCACTGAGGTTGCTCCTCAGAGCCAGCAGGGTCTGGAGGTTAGTGTCTTGGCGGAAGAGAAGGGGGGCGTGAGTGGCCGGCCTCAGGAGACAGCAGCAGCCAGCAGATAAGAGCAGAACCAGGAGGAAGACACCTGGGCCGGGAGGAAGACAATGAAACACAATGGCAGAGAGGAGGGTCTGACGGAGCAGATAGAGCAGCTGAGGGACACATCAGGATAAATGACAGTCACTCCTGAGGAGTGCGTATGAATACTTCATGAGAGGCGCTTGCTCTTCCTCTGACAGCCTGAATCCCCTCAGGAACAAAAGAGATTACAGCATTTCTTCAAAAGTTCTTATTTAAGCTTGAGCTTACTCCCGTGTCTAAATAATAGTTTCGGAGCTCTCCACACAATATCTGAGAGAACAAATAACCAAATTTTACCCTTATCATTTCCACGGGTATAAATTGATCTTAAACTTTCTATCTTTATTCTGCCTTTTTTTTTTTTCAATCTTAAATAAAGACAAAATTATGGCTCCATATTAGCCATGTCAAAATCTCACCTAGAACAGCTTTTCGGTGCTCCACAGCTGGCTCTGCCACTAAGTGCTTCAGTGCCCACTGGAGGTTTGTGCTCACCACACCCACATGCTGTTGCCCCGGAGGGGACAAAGGTGTCTCCACTGACAGGGACAGAATGGCTGCATCGCCGTCTGTGTCACAGGAGCCTGGCCAAGACAAAGGGAAGGGCCTTAGTGGTGCCTGGACAGCGACGTTTTACAGCCTGGACCCATTCCCTTATCCAATTCCAACCCCCATCATCCATTCGCTGCAAGGGAGATAATAATCTCACCTGGCTCCATCTCCACCGACAGAAGTGCCACGTCATCATCCTCATCCGACAAAGGGCTGTGACTTGCTGACAGGCCCGAAAACAACTTCCAGCTTGAGAGGGAGAAGAGTTTAGGGAGAGGGAGACAGCTGAAGGGATTACATCTCGCCTGCGGCGTTGCACAGCATGCACAAATAACATTTCGCACAAAAGTAAGGAAATAATGGCTCACCGGTTCATCCAGGCATGTTCATGAGGCTCTACACACTGAGTCCAGATACACAGCGCGGCTGGCATCAGGACAGATACCCAAAGCCAGCAGCAACTGACAATGAGGGCCATGAATAGACCGAAGTCATGCACGGCTGGGATCTGAGTGTCAGTTAAACAAAGCACAGTGTAAAAGACCTTGAAACATTCAATTTGTGCTCATCGCATGAAAATGTCTGACTGCTGAGAGAGGCACTTCTTTTCATCCATAGCAGAGGATTCATTTATGCCTCCTGTACAGATCCTATTAACTGCTGGGTTTCTCTGCCATGATTACCTGAGAGAAGGTGTTAGCAGCGTACGCGGCCGCAGTTGTGAAGGAGGTGAGGAATGTTGCTCGGCCAGCAGTTTTAATTGTGTAGATCATGCGCTGTTGCGGCTGACACAAATGAGAAGCCTGTCTGAAGGTGCTGATGAACACAAATACATCATCGACCCCTGAGTGATGAAGAGCAGACAAACGAGATGTCTTAATAGAAATTAAGGAAAAGGAAATGTGTAGTTTTCCAAATACGGTACAATAATTTCACTTTCTTGCTCAGAGTTAAAAAAGGAGAATCGACAACACCCTCCGGTCTGTGCTTCAAACTAACTAAAGCCAGCACTGGATGTAGGGGAAAACAAATGCAGGGCTCTGATGGAAGCAGAGAAAAAAAACAAAAAGACACCTTCTCATGCCTCTGAAGCTCATGAATTCACAAATTATATCTTGTTTATTTAATCTGCACAAAGAAAATGTAAAACTGCTTGTCATGTGGTGGTTTATTGGGAGGATTATGTGTCTGACTATTTCTTGGCCTGGTGCAGTATCGTTCTGGAGTGCTGGAGCCTTCACAAGGCTTCAGGAAGTCTTGGAATGGTATAAAATCCCCCATAAAAATGAAAGGTGATGATATTGCATTTCCTTTTGTATGTGTTAATTAAACAAGATATAATGTAAATTAATGAGCTTAGAGGTGCTGGTAGGCAAGTTTTTTAAACCTTTAGACAGTGCTGATTTTTTTTTTTTTTTTTTTTTTTTTTTGGGGGGGGGGGATTCTTGTCTTTATGCTCAGCTAAGATAACCAGTAGTTGTCTTCAGCCTCCTATCTACTGAGCAGACCTGAGTGGCGTCAGTCCTCTTAACACAGCCTCCAAAGGAAAAACAAAACAAACAAAAAAGACGTATTCCTCTGATAACTCACCGATACCGATAATAACAAAGGCTGCAACTCCATTGAGAATGCCCAGGTACCTCACACCGAAGACAACATGGTACAAGAAGAGAGCCATCAAACAGCTCAGTCCAATGCTAGCGAGACCGAAGAAAGTCAGAAAGACTGCAGGGAGACAAGAAAACATGGAGTTCGGAAACATCCATGTGTGACAGTTCAGATGACGTGCGGAGATCTGTACACGCCAGTGCGAGTGAAATAAGGAGGAGGTCATACTGTACCAGAAAAGGAGGTGAGGACATAGACGAGCGCAGTAATGCAGGCTCCACTGATGACGGCCAGCATCATGTCGTTGTGGAAAGTGTGTCTCACCTCATCGTCAAACAGCTCTGTTCCCCCATACAGCACCTTCACCTGACTGCAACAAGGATGCAGATACAACACATCAACTGTTTCTAACAATGTGTAAGACCTGGAGATACTGTGACAGAAATTATACCGTAACGAATGGTTATTATTGTCTCATTTTGTTGCCTGAACCTGGTGGACTGCTTGGCCAGGATGTCTGCATACTGAACCACAAAGTTTTTGAAGCGAGATCTTTGCTCATCTGCTCGGTCCTGCAGGGAGTAGTAGGAGGGCAGAGGCGCTCCGAAGTGGATCTCGCTGCGTAAGAGAGAGGAGGAGAGATGCTCGGGGGACAAACTCTCGTCCACGTACCAGTAGAATTGTGGGTGGGTGATGGCCAGACTCAAAGAACCTGCAAGGCAACACACACAAAGCAAATCAGCAGTTAGGTTTGACGGTAACAGGAAGTTACTTGTGTCTGGACCGGGGTTTCCCCCCACCTTCCTCTCCGTGGGCCTACCTTGAATATCAGCCAGGTCTGGGCCCATGCCGTCATAGTATATCTTCCCTCCACGCTCACTGGGGTAGAGGTAAGACAAGAGGGAGCTGGGTGGGGAGCAGTAGGACGGCCCCAGTGGCAGATCCCTCAATACCTCCAGAGGCTTCCAGCAGAACTGATGAAACTGTGGGTGCTGCATGAGAAGACGCTCTACGTGGTGAATCGTCTGCAGACGCTCTGGGGTGAACATGTTGCGATCGCCTTGGCCTTGAGCCACAAACACCAACTCAATCCTCCACAGCGCCTGGCTCTGCAAGTAGTAATTAGGAGCAAACCTGCGCCTCCTAATGAGCGAAAACGTGGAATTCCCATCCCTGAATCTCTCCTCTTCCCCCTCTGCTCTGGGATCGGCGCTCTTGTGCTTCCCCGATTCCTCCTGACCCAGATCAGGCACTGTCCTTTTATCTGAGCTCGCTGTAGCTCCTCTCTTCTGATCATCTTGAGGAGCGGGAGACCTCACATCCTCATTATCTGTCCTGTTGAACACTCCCTGTCTGCCCAGCTTCTCTAGCAGAAGCTCCCTCAGTGCCTCAGACTCAATGTTATCTAAGTCTCTCCTACGTCTGTCCCAGGACCCGAGCTGAGTCTTCACAGCGATGGTGAGCGCGTCAAAGCGCTCAGCGGAGAAGTGACTGTGAACCTCAAAGGCACTGTAGGAGAGGTCTATGTCCAGAGGAGGGCAGTAGAACAGCATGTAGGCAAACAGGGCACATGGCAGCAGGACAGCTCCCCCTAAAACCACTCCACTGGCCCAGGGTTGTGTGTAAACCCACCCCACTGCCCTCCACAGTCCACACACCCCAGCGTCCCCGGAGGAACAGCCCTGTCCTGCTGTGTGTTCCACTCCATCCTCTTCGTCTTGCTCCCCCTCGTCTTCCTCGCCCCCCCAGCTGGTCTGGAACAGCAGCGGCTCATCGTCCACATCCATGCTGGTACCTGTCAGGGACACATAACACCACTCGATCATAAGTCACTAAAAGCCCTTTCTCCCCACAGGCAGGTGAACATGAGCTCAAAATAGATGTTTAAACAAGCAGCAGTTGACAGAAGGCATCAGACGAAATGAAGGATAAGGTAACTTCCAAAGTTGTAGTCAGCAAGGACACAAAGGAATTAACTCTGTCCTCAAGCAGCTGTCGATACAGGCCTTCCATTGGCAGCACGTATGGAGAAAATTGAGGGTGGGCATTTTTTACTCAAGGGCTTATAAAACAAAATGGTTGGCTGAGTTATGCTTTAAGATGCTGATCACAAGAGCTCGAGGTGAGACTAGTGGTGGCTTTCTACATATCAGCAGTCGACGTAGCTGTGTCTGCTCTGCACCAAATTAAATCATCTCACTTCTCTAATTACTGACAAGAAGAGCAAGAAGGGTATCAGGCAGTTGCAGAATAAGAGAAGGTTTATCTCCTGTGATGGGCAGCCTTTGACTAATAGTGTCAATAGGTGCCACTTTTTCCCACTCCCCTGCAGACACGATACTGCACACAGTTTGCATTCAAGTGGCATTGAGCCCGCTAACTGCAGCAATTTATCTATTCTCTTTAGAACAGAGCTTTAAGGTCAGCCAGGTAAGACACTGAATCTTGATTATGTGCAAAATATAGCTGCACTGCTCTGTGGGAGGAGTGAAAATCCATCACGAAAAGAAGAATTTACAAATTATACTGTTTGATCAATATTTGTAAGAATGATTAAGACTATTCCAGTTAGAAAGCAGCAAAGAGAGACAAACCCTGAAGCTAAAAAAGGGTTGTTGATTTATACAATTTTAGTTTGTGCTTTTGAACCTCAATAAATTCTATTTCATGGTCATGTTAAAGCAGAAAATCACCTCGTGTGGTCCTCGTGCAACAAAGTCAGACTCCAGTTCACTGATAATGGGGCAGCTCATGGATGAGCTTAATGTGCACATCATTAAAAGCCTTTGCTTTTCTGAGAGACCTTGTTTTATGTTCTCAGATGTCCACAGGACTCAGATGTGTTAATGCTGTTTTATACCAGATTTTGCCTTTTATGAAAGAGATGAAAAAGTCTGTGGAGTTGAAAATCAAGCGCACCATACCGTGTCAGAAAGAACCAGGCAAATGTTTGAGGTTTTTTTTTTTTTACCTGGACAACACTTGCAAAAAGACACCGGTGCCCCTTTTAAAGAGGAGAGCGGGCCGGCATCAACCCACACACCGTGAATGTGAACTTTAGAGGACAAATTTATTAATCATGTTAGGTAGCTTACTTTTAAAGTTTGAAAACAAAGAACAAAATATGTAATTTTAACAAAACCATCTAGCTGTCCTGGCTCCTAAATGGTGGAATGAGCTCCCCAATGCCATCAGGACAGCAGAAAGTCTATACATCTTCCGCCGCAAACTAAAAACACACCTCTTCAGACTTTACCTTGAATAGTAGCACTTAAAATGGCACTTACTTGTAGCACTTTGAAGTTTGGCTATCTTGAAGAAAATTGTACTTTCTTGATTGTTGTTGTTCTGAATTTGTACCCTCATGGTTGAAATGTACTTATTGTAAGTCGCTTTGGATAAAAGCACCAGCTAAATGAAATGTAATGTAATGTAGTTACTTTAGGATTAAACTGCCATATTTTTCTAAAATAACAAGGAAAACGATGTTTCAATTCATTTTGAAGGCAGTATCGCTACTTATCTGCAACCACGGTGGGCTATTCTTCCAAAATCAAGTTTTCTGCTGCAATGCCGTAAGGCGACACATTTTTCCTCTTCAGCTGTGACAGAAATGGCAGATTATGTGATGAAATGTGAGATGTAATTCTGTATTCACAGCAAATGAGACTCAACCCAGCTGCTAATTTTGGTAATTAGATTTTCTAAATCCTGTTTCATTTAATCTCTGCCTCTCTAGCTTGTTTTGATGAGGGTGTTCTCATCAACAGAAGATGTGGGGAAATATGATGAGAGAGGTGGAAAGCAAAGAGGGGAGGAGAGAAAAGTCTAGGGAAGGATTGAGGATACACACATCACAGCCATCACCCATCATACAAACGACCAGCACCTCAAAAAAAAATCTGCGAAAAGAAACGGTGCTTTTCTGCTTTTTAATATTCATGGAAAAACCTCAATGAGAAGACCATGGGTCCATGTCCACAGCTCTATTTCTGCTCCTGTTTCAACATCAAAACAGCCCGATTTGTCGTGCAGATGTCAAAGACTGACAATTCAAGGAATTCATTAGAGACTGATGGCCAGATTTAGTGCTTATAAAACATTAAGGCAGGCATTATGCGCCTGTGTTCCCTGCAACAGTGTGCAGGTACATTGGAGGAGAGATAACTAAAGTGATGCACGGCCTTAGGGACACTTCCTTTCCTCTCTTCTGACGCTTCTTCACATCCAAGAACATTGCACCTCATGTACAATAATGATGAGCGGAGTACAGCTGCAAAGCCCCCGAGCGTTGCAGAGTCTGGTATAACTAATGTGTTTACAAGCTGCCAGAATTGTTCAACACTGCTATTTTTCTGCAAAGATTAAGAGAACACAGTGCAGGTGTGGATTAAAAATAGAGCAATTTGGCATCCTGCTTTCTGAGTTTATTGTAATAAAAACGGTCTCCCATATGGCTCAGTATATTAAAGCTTTATCCTTCTTAATAGCGAGGCCGTGTTTTTTGGTCCATAATGCAGATTTAGACTTAAAAATTTGACAGATAAATCGCACCAAGAAAACTGAAATGAACCTCTGTTGCTGGTTTTGAGGTGTGAAATTTTTTATTAATGGCTGGAAAAATGAACGTGCTCTTGTTTTATGTGTGGTGTGTCTGGCCTGCCCATCACGTCAGAACGATTTGGGAACGTTCCCTTCAGTTTTTCTGTGGTCGAGCTGCACCTGCCTGATTGTTGGGAGGTCGGCAGCTTTTTGTGATGTTGTGCAGCGCACAGCTCACTGTGTCGTGTTCAGCGAGTTGCAAGCAAGGATGCTGTAAACTGTAAACCTTACTTCACATTTTTCCTGCATGTTTTCCTCGCATAAAAACAGAGAATCTGAGTGCCGGTGTTATCGCTCTCTTTTTTTTTTTAACCTTAAAATTGAGGTGAGCAGGTGAGGTGGGAGCTCCAAACAATCCCAGCATGCTGTGAGTCTGAGCACTTCATGTTTCTCTCAACCTCTCTTTCCCCTCTGTTTGCTCTCCATCCCTCACTTGCTTGCCCCTTTCCTCCCTTCAGTCTTTCTGCCTTTTCTCCATACGTCTCCATCCTGTCCACAAAGGTGAGAGATTTGTAACCTTCATCACTGACAGCAGCTAAAAATAACCCCCCCTCCACCCTCTTCAGTTTATCTCCTCTCCATCTCATCCAATATGGATATCACATGCTGCCTCCTGCCCCAAACACATTCAGCCTGATGTAAACTCAGCCACCATACCACCTCATTTATAGGGGCATTGATTTCACCACTGGTGCTCTATGAATATATTCCTTATGCATGAGTGCTCAGCAGTATGTTTATAGCGGACGTGCTTTCAATTCTTCATGCACTGTGAATCTACGGTTCAAGTAAAACTCCAGTGATCCGTTTGCACCGAACAAAGGTGTTCATTTTTTTTTTTTACTGTCGATGAATTCTTGCTCGCACTGATGGAAGCGCAGAGCTCTGTGCACAGTGTGTGAAGCATCCTGGGAATGTAACATGCAATTACTCTCACTCCCCTGAATAAAATGGAACAAATAAGCCTCGTACAACACCGTTCTTATTTCTTCTTCTGGCAGTGTCAAAAACACATAATATTACTAATTACCCAGAACTTTTATTGATTTACCAAACCATTTTTGGACTTTGTCATGTTCCACAAAACTGCATAATTAACTGCCTTCAACAATCAAAATTTCCTGTTCACGTTTCATCAATGAATCAGCCAAAAACAAAAGCAGCATATCTGCAACATGTCTGCAACACAGAGGAAAGACTTACCTGAGGCTGAAGACTTGAGAATTACAGGTGGAGCGTTCAGGCCTACTTGGTCCACTTGTAATGAGCTGAACTTGTGCTCTGCAATTTCATCTGCTCTACGCACTGATGTGGAAAAAACAAAACAATCAATTACTGCTTTATTGTCATAGTTAGTAACTCATCAAGAGAGAGAGAGAGAGAGAGAGAGAGAGAGAGAGAGAGAGAGAGAGAGAGACACTACGGGAACCCTCACAAGAGATGACATACAAAAATCCTCTTTACTCTACAGGAATCCTCTAATCTCAGCAGTTCATAATGTGTCGTTTTCCTCTCCTTTCATGCTCCCCAGTCCTTTCTCTCCCTCCACGGTGCTCCCTCCCCTCTGTTCTTACCCGGTTGTCGAGGCGACAGTCAGTGAGAGACATTTCTTCCCAGAAGCTCCTCTCTCTCTCTCCCATGGCTTTGTTCAGCCTGCTCTGCTGACTGGCTCAATAGTATGTGAGACACAAGGAGGGAAACGCAGCTTGAAAAAACCCTGCGAGCTGCTGATGTGCTGGCGAGGCTGGAGAGATTTTACACCCAAGTAAAAATGTCCCTTGGAATTATTCAGTCTTCATTCAGCTGATTATGGGTGACCAAATGGATGCAGTTGTCACGAAGCTGCAGCTGAGCCCCCTCCCACCGTGTCCGAGTTGGTATGGTCTAGTCTAGTCTCAGTTGGTGGGGAGGTGGGGTGTGTTATAAGACGGTGATCAGAATAACTGGCTACAGTGGGAGACAAAGTGCAGGCAATTTAAAATAATCACCTAAAATAAGAGTTTATTAGCCTGTGGTTCATTTTCATATTTGAGCACTGGGCTCTGCACAGGATGAAATGAGGCAGTTCAGGCTGGTTCTCTGCTGTAAATGTAAATTGACTACTGTGTATACAGCACCGCTAATACTTACTGGGGGGTTGTATATTCAGCTGATTTGACTTGTCATGTTTGCTTTGCTGTGCCAATAATGCATTCTCCTAGACTGTAGCGCACTCACTCCCCCTCATCTAACATTAATGACCAGCACTCTGCTCTTACTGCTACGTTCAACTCATCCATCACCTCGCTTCCCAGCCACTGCTCAGGTTTAACTCGGATTGCCTGGACATCAAAAGGTAATAATCCATCCACTAAATAGGAATGGATCACTCTGAGGTGAAATTTTATTTATTTCTACAGCACTTGGTGCATTGTGCAGTCAAACACAACGATAACGGAACGAAACTGGTGGTCATCTCCCTGCAAGTGTGTGTGTGTGTGTGTGTGTGTGTGTGTCTAGTGTGTGTGCTGGCACCCTTCAGGACACTTTGTCTTCATCCTGTTGGCGTGACTGTGACAGAGCCATCTGACTAAACAGACTTTTTCAGTCACTTGAAATCAATAAAGTGAGGAAGAGTCTCATCACATCTATTGCTGCATCACTGTGGGTGACAAACAAACAGATCTTGTGAAAATCGACTGATTGTTACAGCTGCATATCGTCAATGACACCCAAACAGACTTTGGACTGTAGAGTGTCCTTTCTTAGGGTTTAATGAGTTCAAACCCAACAGACATTTTCCAGTAAACATGTATCACAATTATTGGCAGGCAAGAACTCAAGAGGCAGCTGACACTTTATAATAATATACATTTAAATAATACAAAATATACATTCATTTATACCTCCACACACATGCGTACTGAACACACACATGCGACCTTATACGGGGTTTTCAGAAAGACTGAAGGCAGAAGAAGCTGCTGTTTGATGGACCAGCTAAAGCCGGTCTTTCTGAAAAAAGCTTAATTATAAGAATAACATTTGGACTTGGCCATGAGAAGAGATTCAGAGTGGGGGAGAGGGAGGGTATCTGTCTGTTAGAAAGTTGGAAACAATAGATGGAAAAAGATGTATAATCTTACACCTCGAGCAATATTACATAATGAAACGATGATTGGCACAAAGCTAAATTAAGTCGGAAATGCAAAAAACAAATGCTTGCGGGAGATTTACTGAGTCTCTCATTCCTGTGAGCAGTTTGTCTATATGGTTGTAATGTTTCTGTACTATTAACAGTGGAAACAAGTGGATAGTTGGTTTTGGGAAGTAAAAGGAAGCTACAGAAAATTTCATTTACCACCTGGATCAAAAATCTAACAACCTGATATTTTTAAAACCATTTCAATCATAAAACTTCACTAAAACTATTGATTTCACATACTGTCCACCTCGATGTGGGAGCCTTCTAACAATCTCACAGAGCGAAAGGTGAGTTGGAAATGTTTGGTCCTTTGGTTGATGACTACACACAAAACTGCAAACTTAGTGCAACAGTTAAAAGTACAAATGGGCTGATATGTAAATGTGACTCTGCAATATAAATCTCATTGATTAACACTACAGAGCTAGAAAAACAATCTGCAGTCATCCTGTAATTTCTGAAAATAACTGCGGTGTGTCTTCAGTGTTGCATTGCAGTGAGCATCGATTGAGTTTGATTTTCCTTCCAACAAAGGAGAGGAACATCTAAACTAAGATATATTTATCACCTGCTGAAGGGGCTCAGAGGAAGCCCAATTTTTGGAACATGTGGAATTGTACAGCATGAGCATATTTTTGATAAAAAAAAAAACAACAACAAAAAAACACCCAAGAGAATAACTTAAATACTCCACGTGATATTTGTTTCACATTTACAGCAAAAATCATACGACCCGACAGAGATTTTGTCGCAAAATGATGCAGAAAGATTTTGTTCGCGACTGTGTCTTTCACATTTCAACTTTGCAATAACACCTTCGGCCTGAGTGTTTAATTAATTTCTCTGTCAAAGTTCACAGTGAAAGGCGACAGTCCCAGTGTGCTGTTCAGGGTAACAGCTGACGGAAAAAAGTAGCTCTACATGTGCTGTGGTCATTGGCCCATGAGACATTAACGTTAACACACTCTAACACACACACACACACACACACACGTTATCTGCTGTAAACTCACATACACTCTCAAATGCTCAAAGCTGTCCAGTGACAAGGGGACTTGTTCGTTTCCTCTGGCTACCACAGATGGGTCTCCCGGATCTCACAGATGATGTTATTGGCTTTTTTGAGTGCCTAAGAAGGAACAGAAAAAGGGGGAGAGTGCTTGTTAAACTGCTGGCCTTAAAATAGAATATAAAAGACAAAGAGAATGGACTTGCTCTTCGTGATGCTCGGAGCAGATTCAGAGAACAAAAATATCTTCCAATTTTACCTCCAGCATTTGAGCAACCTCGATTCTCTGTTGTGCCGTGTCCTGTGACTCAATGAGCAGCTCCTGCAGCAGTGCCTGTTTGTAAAGCTGACCCACCAGCTCGCTCTGCAGATGCTCTTTCACAAAGTTCACCAGGAAATGCATCACTGTCTTGGGCACACTGCAGACACACAGCAAGATTCTAAAGTTAGAAAACATATCAATAACAACTGAGGTTGACAAGAAGGTGGAAGAGGGCGCCCTCAGGTGCTCTGGATTTGTGCCAGTCAAACCTGTCTTGAATGCTTTTGCGGACAATGAGGAAGTAGCACTTGATGAGACGCTGGATGACCTCACAGTCCCTCTGCTCTCTCGCACTCAGCTTGCGGGATACGGGCACCGCCTGGCAAAGAGGGGCAAAGAGAAAAGGTTGACAGTCGGCAATGAATTCAGTGTTTTGTCCTCCTGCTAATCCGACCACTCACTGTGTCAAGGAGGTTAATGGCCTGGCCTTTGCTAGGGCTGCCAAAACCAGCGGCGTAGGCTTTTTCTTCCGCTACCTTCTCGTTCTTCCAGCGCTTCCCTCCATCAAGGGCCTCTGCCTGAAAACAAGAAATCCCAGCAAGTCAAAGGGTGAAAGCAATTTCTGCCAAGCCAGGAATTCCACAAAGACCTTTGAAAGGGGCTGTAATGTTTGTGAAACATAATGGTTCAATCTTTCCAGAACATAACGTCTTCTGTATAGAAGTATAAATGATAAATGTGAGTATTCGCTGTAAAGCACAAACAACTACCTGCTGACTGTTGACAGATGCTGAGACCTGAGCTGCATCCGTGAAGTCTGGATGCTTCGTGTTGATGTAGGCGAGCTCGATTGCTACTAAATTGTGTACCTAAAGAAGAAGAAGAAAAAACAGACAGTTAACAAGACTTGGCTGTTGCCCTTTATAGTTAATAGGAAATATCCTCTTAGCTAAGCTGTGACTTACCATTTCATTAGTAATTGGCAGGCGCTTCCTCAATAATCCAGTCACTACTTCCACAATGGAATCGTGCAGTTTGGGAAATCGCAGAAGCTCCTTAAAAACATAAAGACATACTTTCTTTACATGGTGATGTCATAATTAATGCAGTGCCATTTTGCCAAATCACTGAAGTGTAAGGTGCATCATCATCTCTTGGCTAACCTGTGTGCTGAAGGAGGAGCAGTGCTGGATGATCCTCTGCAGCTCCTCATGAACGAGCTCGACACAACGCAGACTCGGCTCCTCCAGACGCTTAATTTGCCGCTTCACCAGCAGCTCAAAGGACACCTCGGGCACAAAAAGCGCTGGCCGTGGACCCTGCAGGGTAAATCACACACACACACACATACTCACACATACACCAGCTCTCCAAATGAAAGAACTTATGCCAGAATTAGTATTTAACAAATTCCAGAAACAGAAGTGAGGAGAAGTTTACCGTAGCATTGCGGATGGCAGTGAGGATATCGAGATCAGTCAGTCCTCCCAGGGGGTCGATAGACTGCAGAGTGCGACCAAAGGTCTCATGGAAAATGTAACACATCCGAGCACCACCACAGCTGCAGGAGAAATGGGTTGAACTGTGACACCAGTGGGGTTTCTCAATGCTGTGTGTCAGCAATGTTAACTGCGCCAGAATTAAACGCAGTCAACCAAAAAAGGTCAATATTTGCGCTGCGTATATTTACATGAATTAATTGCCCAGTGGAGAAAGAGCTTTGGAGAGGGAGGTGCCAACAGAAGATGCTGATACGACTTCAATTTGCACTTACATTAACCCCATAACACTGTGCGCCAATGAGAATAAAATGCTGAGTTGGACAACAACTACTGAATTAGATTAGAACAATCTGAGAATATTACAGGCAGTTTATTAAAACATGAAACAACGGCTGCTGTCATCATCATCATGACATTATTTTTCCTGTTCATGTTTTATAATATAGAAGGTACTACAGTGAGGTCGGACTCACAGTTCTGAGGTCTGGATGTGCCTGGCTGTTCCCTCTATGGTGTTGCAATAATCGCTGGCAAACTTGGTGACAATCTGCAGTAGGGTGGCACTGTGGTCCTCCACCGGCTGACCATAGCTGTTAAGCCGTGCCTGGTACTGGGCGCTCAGCACGGTCACTCGGGTTTTGAGGTCTGGCAAGCAGTCCCGGATGTGGTGCATGAGCAGTCTGCTGAGAGTTTTGGCCAGATAGCGCGAGCCAGCACGGGAAGCGAGCGAGGGGTAGTGGCGCTGCAGAAAGGCCTGCTCGTCCTTCATTGAGTCCTCCAGGCTCTTTTGGGTATTGATGTCATGCTGGCTCCTAGAAGGAACAACGAGAGTGGGAGTTTGGTAAGATGATCGGGATAATAAGAAAACTCTTTATCATGAAGCTAAAATAATTACATCCCTAAAATAAAATAAAACCTGGCTTAGATCCCCAAATAGATGAAGTTTATCATTTCAAACCTGTTAACCACCCCGATAATCCCGAGCCTGACAGGAATGACTCGACCCAGAAGGACCTCCAGTGCATCAGTTCCTGCATCCATCAGGTCCAGCTTACTGACCACCAGCAGTGTTCGACGACCTGACAGACACACAAACAGAGCATTTACAGATCATTAGCAGCAAACCCAGTCATCCTTTTATTGACAAAGTCAGTAGAAATCTCCCAGTAGGACATAGAAGACAAACATGTGACACGTCTCAGGTGGGACAGGATTTACAGCAAGCCGGGGAACATTTGGAATAAGACACAGATATCCTGGTACACAATCACTGAGCACAACAGACATTTCTAGGCCACACTGCCAACCTCCCGGATAATTACTCCAGGCACATTCTCTTTATTGATCCATCTATTCTTCACAATGTACCATGACAGCAACATTCATTTTCTATACAACCATTAACTGTCAGGATGCTATTAACTGTAAAGACTAAAAGTCTCAATAGCCTGAAATGACTTGAGTATAATTCATTCTGCCTGCACGTTTAATAATTTTAAATCCATTCCAACGTGAACCATGTTATGTAATAAGCACAGAGAGAAAACAAAAGTAAGATAGATTCTGGGGAGATGAAGCGCCTGTATACAAAATGTCCTACCATCTGGATCAACCTCACGAGCCAATTTCAGCGCATCAGAGGTGGCCAAGTCAGAGTTGGCAGGGGACACTGCGAGGACGAGGGAGTTTGGATTGGAGATGAAGGACAAGATCATCTCTTGCACTTGAGCCTCGATGTCCTCTGGCTGGTCCCCAACAGGAACCTGAGGCAACAACAGTAAGCAGTCAGCGTTACCGAAACCACAGCACTGCTGCTGTGAATGAGTGATGATTACAGATATGCAGTTCAATCAGGATTAATGATTGTCTACTGTCGCCAAGTTTGCACAACTCAACATCCCTGTCGAGGGGCGGAGTTTACCTTAGTGATTCCAGGTAAATCAACCAGAGTGAGATTAAGGACGTTGGGGGAGAAAATCTTCAAATATATGGGCTCAGGAGTGATTCCCTGGGGGAGATGAAAACAAACAAAAAAAAACATGAATCTAGTGTAAAAAGTTTCATTTGCAAAAGTTCGCATCGAAGCTTTCTTCTCACCTTGTTGTCGCCTGAACTGCGCTCGGTCTCTGCTTCGATTTCCCGACGAATTTCCAGAAAATCTGCGAAGATCTGTAAAAAAAAAAAAAGGCGAGAGAATGATGCATCAACTACACTCCGCACATAAGACAGGACAAAGGCAGCATCCACATCATCTTAATCTTTCAGATAAATATACCTGGTTCTTGCAGTGCAGGAATGTACCCCATTCTTCAGCTTTGACACCTGAACAAACAAAAGTGAGTGCAAATTATTTCTTGGAGAATGTTGATAAAATAATGTAAACTCAAAAGATTGCAGATTAACTTGTCATGCACGATACATGGAAATCAGAACGAAAATGGAAAAGGAAAGATGAGGCTAAATAAAGACAAGTCCATGCAGACCAAATATACAGAGACCTGAATGGCTGTTTTGGGCATTTTGTTTTACCCCATTTCCTGAAAAAGTAGTGAAGAAGAAGAAGAAAAAAAAGAAGAAGAAGAAAAAGAAGAAAAAGAAAAAGAAGAGGAAGACTGTACGTTAGAAAAGAGACAACAAAGATCTACAAGGAATGGCTACCAGTTAAAAACAGTGAGTGAAAGTGCCAAGCACACATAAACTACTGACTGCTACTGATTAAAACAACTTCCCTCTGACAGTAAATACCAACAACAGATTGATGTTTGGTTACCGTTTTCGATCTTCAGTCGCTCCTTCAGAGGGGCAACATTAACAAGTTGCAACACCAGGGGTCGTCTTGTGACTATTCCTGATCCCCGAGGCAGAAAATCCCGTCCAACCAGGCTCTCCAGCACAGAGCTCTTTCCACTGCTCTGTTATGGCACATAATGAGCGCAATTACATATACAATCATCTGCTGAGGAATTATTAGTTTGTTGTCAGAGATCTTACAGTTAAAGCTTGCAGTGGCATAGAGGCCAAGGTATAGATTGTGCTGAGGCAATTATTGCATTTCATTTTAAAGCTTTGTTGTTGTTTATCTTGGCTGACCTGAGATCCAACCACAACTATCTGAGGTAGCTGTATGACCTCTGCGCCCACTGTGAGGAAGACCTCCTGCAGCCGGTTGATGGTGGGAATCAGAGTCTCCATCCTTCCAGTAAAGTGGGCACTGTTATTACTGAAGAGGTACAAAAAATTAAAAAAAATAAATATCGACAGTGAGAAAGAAAGAAAATCCAAACATCTAATGCTGTATAATAAAAATACTATTGACAAGGAAGTTGGCTGATTTACACTCTAAAAAAGAAAAAAAAAACATAACACTGTGGAGAACAATTACGTACGGAGTTAAGAAATTTAAACCATAAATAAACTACTGTTATTCCTCTGGTAAATCAGTATTGCTTCGGTAAAGGGGAACGTGGTCCTGATGAGAGGGGTGTAACGCCCCAGCGCCGGGTAGCCCAACACCGTGCCGATGCCCCCTCCCCCTCGTTATACTCTAGTTTCTAGTAGGATGTCTAGATGAAAATTGGCTGTTAGTTATTAGTAACGTCACTGACACTAGGTCCAAGTCGCACGACAACAAATGGTAGGAGCACAGGCCGAGCGACTCGATGTGATCTGCCAATGCTCGTTTGCTAAAGGTATTTGGTAAAGACAGGAAGTGAGATGTGCTAGCTTCGAGCTAAGGTTAGCTCAGCCGCTAGAACAAGCGAGGCTCCGGTCTGACCTTGCCGACGTTCAACAGAAATCCCCTCTTATCCAACGCGTGCGTCTGTCATATTTTGTAGAAAAGAGGCCGGCGTGGAAAAACATTACATTTCCACCCGAACTGTTATCCAAAATTCACAGCTTAAGATATAAACCGTCCGTCCACCACAAGGCGGAACCGTCTTACTCCATGAACCTGATTCGTCACTAAATACGAATCACGTGGTTTGCTCTTAACTGATTGGACGAGGTAAACGATCCTCATTTGGTCCCGCCTTCTCCAAGTCCCTTCCTATTTCTGCCATATAACCACTTATATTTATGCTACAAAAAACGACAACCCTTTCACAGGCAACCTTCATACATTAAAACATTAGCACACAACACAAGAAGAAAGATAAACATTTGTTTCCCGTGTTTTAATGTCTGTATATATAAACATGATATTTACAAATCATACAACAGCCATCAGTAAGTTATGTGATAAAACATGAATTACCTTCTCACAGATGGTCAAAAAGAAAACACACCGAGCATCATTCAGCACGATCATTACTAATAAATAACCTCCAGTAAAAGTTAAGTGTCCCCTGGGATTTGTAGCAGCCGGAGATCATGTGAAAACAACAGCATTAATGGATCCCTTTGTATTCAGATATTATGTGATCAGGTCTTGAGTCATCACCGCCACATCATTGACGAGGGGCCAATTCAAAGTGGCTGTGTTTTCTTATCCAAGTCCTTTATACGTGGATAAGAAAGCCCTATTGCTGAGATGATCAACAGTCAGTGTTATCCATGTTCACTCTGCCGCTGATCAGGCACACACCAGGGGCTCTCCGCAAGAAAACTGATTTTGTATTTTTTTTTTTCACAGTCTCACACGCTAAACACTGAATGCATCTCAAAGCACTGTGCACCACTTGAAAATAAAAAAATAAAAAAAAATAAAAATAAAAAACAATCAGAAAAATCAGCTTTAAGCTCAGCATCCTTAGTCCATGTATGAGGTGTCCATACCCTCACCGTCTGGGTGAAGCAGCCTTCCCGCCAAGCGCTCAATGTCATCGAGGCTAAGTTGTCGAAGTGAGCGTTCATAGTCCTTGAAGAAAAAAAAAAGCAGGTTAAAATTATTTGACAGCATTTATTTTAACCATTTTATGTGGAAGAGGGATTTTTTTTTTTTTTTTAAATTTTTTTTTTATATATATACTTTTAATAAAGTGGGGAGGAAAAGAGAAAATACCTTTTCAAAAGTTTAAGTCAAGATCAATGATGACAAATCAGGAAAAATTAACATGTTTGTCGTTTCAAATGCCAACAAGTATTGCAGGAATTGAAGGGATATAAAAAGCAGAGTCACATTAACTCAGCTGTGGAGTGTGTGATACTAATGTTGCATTAACAGGAGACCCTGACAAATTATGCCAAGTGAAAGATGGAGAAAGTTAAACCATAATGAACGTTTTTCACCATTATGAACACCATTGGTAAATTGGGGGCAAATCTCAAGATAACTGATAAGTATTGTAAGTGTTGTGAGATATCACTTCAATACATAATGAACTGTCAACAGACAAAGTGGAAGATAGGTTTCATAAAGTGATTTGTGACCCAGTAATAACATTTTGGAGTTGAAAAGCCAACTAGGTTAAAGCAGAGTGTACGTTTTTAATGTCTATTTTGCAAGTTGTAAAGATAAAAAAAAAAACAGCAACTGAAATTTTGTTAAACTAACTTGAGACTATATTCAATATATATATATATATATATATATATATATATAAAAAATTGCATTTAAACTATGTTTAATCCACCTTTTAAATCGTTCTACTTTTAAATTTCAGCATCACTACAATCCTTAACCAGATAAATTCACATAATCTCCAAAATAATAACTATCATAGGAATGTCCCATCTGTCCATCCATACACAGCATCAGAGATTTTTATAGTTTAGTGGGTTTCTCTGCCAAAAAAAATAAATAATGATTTTAAAATTTACTAGTCATGTAAAATGTTTTCAGTACTGCCTGACAACCTGACAGTTGCCTTAATATCCACAGAAACACAGCGTCATGAAGAAACAAAGTAAGGACTTTATTCTGCATTGAGGATTAATCCAAAGGGTGAAATAGTTGATGAATGACTGATCATGACAGTGCTAACATCAGCAAAGACAGGTCTTGGATAACAAACCGATAGTATAAAGCAGCGATTTTGATCTTCCTCTCCCGCGTAAACTCAATAAGCTGTTTGATATGGACCGTATGAGGAAATGAAACGGCATGTCAGATAGCTCCTTCAGACTCAGCGGGAGGGGAGGATTTGTTGGAAGAAACCTTGCAGAGGAGGTTAGATTGACAGAGTAAGTTCACGCAGTAACTCATTCATATTAAAGGTGAACTCTCTTTCTAAAAATGTCCTTTCAAACCAAGTATAACTCACAGAAGAGTTTTGCTTGAATAGAAGATGGCATTTGAAAAATATTGTCAAATATTCAGATTTAGGAATTTCCAGACATTCCATTATTATCTAGTCCTCACCGCCACATGTTCATTAGTCATCAATAACAGGGCCAAAACTTTTTCAACATGCATTTGATTCTGCACTTAATATTTTCAGCCTCCATGAAAGGCATGAAAACATTATGGTTTTCAGAAAATATCCACATCTACCTGGATGGACAATTAGACCTCGAGCTTTAATCCTATTACACTGCCTTGAAGCAAAGATTTAAAAATCATTGATCATTTCAGTACCTTTATAAGCTGTTCGTGGACTTTTGCCGCATCTGCTGGACTGAAGTGTCTTGCAAGTATAGTGGACACAGTCTGCCACACTCCTTCCTGTGTGCTGCTGCTGCTGGCAGACGTCCCTGAAGCTCCGGTCCTCTCCCCCACAGGACGGATTACCAGATTCAATTTAGCCTCTGGCCCAATGGAGTAATCACTCAGTCTGTGTTCATCTGACAAAAGAAAATATCGTATGCTATCATCAAAAATGTAAAAGTTTGATGCATGTAAGAAAAGAATCGGGGGCTCTCGCAGTTACAGTTATCAAACACTCGACTGTTGGAAAATCTACCTGCCAGCGTTTTCCCTTTGTAGAGCAACCGCTGCTGGTTCGCTGGTATGTTGAGGCGTTCGGACACAAGTTCCTTCACTGTGGAGACCTTTTCATCTTCGGTCACCTGAAGGATCAACAACACGACGATGTAATTACACTCACGATTGAAGTACAAGCAAGTATGAAGAGTGTAATCAATCTGAAAATCTTACATTGCATCAAAATTTACATAAAACCAGCAATGAATGAGGAATTCACAAACACAAGTAACACACACCAACCCTTGGTAATTAAATCTTTAGGACCCCCTTTCACTGAAAACCAAACAGTGACTGTACTGTAACTTACGGTGGTAAACATTTACATTCACCAAAACCACAGTAAACATAATGTATTCTGGGCGGACGCAGGTTTATTTGCAGGGGAGAATTAGGAAAAATTAGCGTGACACCGATTGGTGAGAGTTTAGAGTCACTTCTCTGTTTAAAACAAATTTAGTCCAGTTTCATAAATACTTTCCCATCCGATCCACACATTATTAAATGCTGTCTGCGCGAGGGACCAGTATTGTTCTTTATTTGTTTAATGACACATAACTCCTCAGAACGCAGTAAGTACACTGATCATATTAAAAACAAGAGTGGTCCCTACACTCATGTACTATGCAGATGAAGTTCAGTACTATGACTAAAGGTACCAACACAGGAAAGTAAAAATACTTCATTACAATTAAAAGTCCTGCATGTAAAAACCTACTTAAACACAAGTAGCAGAAAAAAAAAGAAGTACTTATTGAAGTATTAAAGTAACCGTACAGGGTTTGGTCCCTCTGAAAAATATATTATTATACATGACATCGTTATATTATTAGCACTGAAGCATCGGTGTGTAAGCAGCATGTAAGTGCTGGAGGTGGAGTGAGTTTGAAGTACTTTATTAGGGTTTTCTTTAGGTTTCTGGAAGGCTTAGATGCTCTGTGGCCAAAATGGAGGTCGGGTTGGGGAGAAGAAGATGAAACAAAGTTCTGACATACAAACCTACTTTTGGGCAAATCTTGTTTTGTACTTTCTTTCTAATCTCTAAACCTTCATTTTTTTTTTTGGTTAGATATCAGATTTTTATTGAAATTAAACCGCGTGAGAAGTTTAGATGGAAAACCACTAGTTGGTGGAGCTGTTAACAACTCAAGACATCTGAAATGTGACCGATTACATACTGATTTTTGTAAAACATCAGAAGCCAAATAGGCTTGAAACCGCAGACCACTGTGTCAACGTTTCATCTTAAAAGTAACTAAAGTTGTCCAATAAATTAGTAAGAGTGTAAACTACAGTATATATTTTTTTTTTCCTGTGAAGTGGAAGTATGAAGTAGTATCAAAAAGGAAATACTCAGTTAAAATACATTTAAAATGAGTTCAACTCCTGCACAAGTAACGTGTTGGGGAGTTTGTAGTGCGCTGGCCTTCCCCGACACATTTTTTTTTTTTTTCCTCAAATACTGCTCTGTTGACGCATCGGCCTCGTGACTTCCTCTTTCTTCGAGACCCACTAAATAAGGACTTTGAAGAGCTCGCAGTTCGCTGCCGAGTTTGAAAGCGGTAACGCAAAAAGTAGTGAAGAGAAAGGACGGACGGACGGGAGGGGTCGAGCGTGCCTTCCTCACGGACTTGGGCTAGCGGGCTCGTTGAAGTAACTGATAACTTGGAAGAGGACGCGTCTGCATATTTACGCTACACCGCGTGGTGTTTCAACTGCCCGTTTTTTGTTTGTTTGTTTTTTTTTTAGACGAAAGAAACCACATGTACTTAAGATGCATTTAAATGTATTTCATCACGTGACGCGGCTAAACCGCTAGCTGCGATGCAGGCGAGCTAAATGCTTGGATTTAGCATGAGGCAAGCTAACTAGATCGGCGGTGCTCCACTCACCTGGACGCTGCACTCTTTTCCTTGAAGCGGTTTCACTGTGAGGATCATTTTCGAGTACCCCCAAATGAAACGCGACTACGCGAATTTATGTTCAAAGGTTAAATAACAAACAAAACAAAAAATCTACCAGAGTAACGTTACTTTGTTAGTTCGCGGTAGCAACACAGTTTCCTCTCTTCTTAACGGCCCATCTTCTTCTCCTGCCGCTGCCGTCTGCTTGACAAGTGTCAACAGCTGCCACCTACCGGCTGGAGTGTGGAATGGCAGCCTAGGGCAAACACACACACACACACACACACGTTCACCACAAAAACAAAAAAAAAAAAAACACCAACTATGAAATGTCAAATGGTTTTACTGTTCTACTGAGCACACCATAATTTAATGTCAGAGGGAAGATTAACAAAGTTTGAATCTAAAAGGGATAAGGGGCATCATTTTAAAAAAAATAGGTCTATATATTTCAGGGATGTCCCTATTATAACAGCACCAAGGCGTTTTTCTCATCCCCTAAGCCACTATAGCTTCACTCTAAGCATTGTTTTATTAACTTTTAGTGGTTATAATGTTCAGGGCAGGCCGTTTTTTTTTTTTTTTTTTTTTTTTTTTTTTTTTAATAAATAATAAATAATGATAATGGTCCGTAAAAGTGCATAGTTTTTAGTCAAATAACTGCCGACCCACCACCCCCATCGTTAACAGCATCCAAGACTTTTCAGAAACTAGGGAAAGCCTCATATTTATTTATTAGTAGGATTACAAATCTTACAAAAACCCACATTTCAGCTTTGTACAACACAGACAATTTAAATAAAGATGGCTAATATTTTCTGTATCACCTGTCTTTGCATGTTATCACCATAAGTTTCAAAACGTTTTTATTTGGTAGTCACTGTAATTGTACTAATACAATTTAAAACATTTTGCTGCAGAATGCACTTCTTAAATGGCTTGATGGTGTTAAAGTCGCTGCAAAATGCCCAACTATGAACTGTTTGTGCACATGCGGAGAGTTAATAAGCCTGTGATCAATGCACACTGCCAGCCTTTAATCTCTTTCACGTGTCCATTCGGGAGTGAATGATGACTGTTCACTGTTCAGTTTGCCGGATACCCACCTATCCTCAGAAATACCCTAAGGACCCTCTGACCCAGTTGGGATCCAGTCCACGCATTTCTCATGAACACCCTCCCGGTCCGGATGGTCGCCACTGTCTGGGTCATGTGATTGCCTGCCGTCTGTGCCCAGCCCTGTCCAGCCCCGAGCGAGTGAGGCGCATCCTTCACTCGTGCAGTTAAAGAGATGTGCACCTGTCGAACAGACCGTCTGCTGCCAAACCAGGACAGACCAATTCAGGACAAGTGAGACTGACTCCCACAACGCCTCGCAGACTGTAATGGTAAGTGATTGTGTGATGTGAAATACCGGATAGCGATATTATAATTTGTAGGACAGATCGGTGTTGACAAACTGTCTATCGGAAATATAACAGCCTATTAGCGTTGGAGGCTTTTATCACTAAGCCTGAGACGCACATGAAATGTATAGAATGTATTTCTTTATTTTTCTTAATTTTTTTTTTCGTGGGGACTATGATGTGGGACTCAACAGTGAGTTTAAAGAAACATTTTTGGTACAACCATGGCACTTTATTTTCTCAGAATTTTGGTAAGTCTCTTTCATTTTTTTTTTGCATTAAGATGCAGGAGATCTATCTATCTATCTATCTATCTATCTATCTATCTATCTATCTATCTATCTATCTATCTATCTAATCATTAGATAAGTAATTATGCAATTCAAAATATATCAAGGAGTATCAGAAGCATGTGTGTTCTAATCCACTAGAAGCCATCATACCTTATTGACTCCTTCTTAATATTGTTGATATTAATAATATAAATATAGGTAATCACAGGTAGAGATGCAGGTGAATTATAGAAGGACTGTCGACTTTAAAGCGAGATAAAGCTGAAACTCATTGCAACTCCAAATCAGATAGAAATCATACATGTATTGTAGTCGGGCCCACTCTGTATAATGCATTAATACTATGTGCATATTTGTGTGTAGAAAGAGTTGTATTTTTCTCTTCTGTCACCTGGTATTTGCAGATAATGGGCACACTTCGAGACCTCCAGTTTGCCCTGCAACTTAAGATCGAGGAGCTTCGCCAAAGGGACACCCTAATAGATGAGTTAGAGCTGGAGCTGGACACGAAGGATGAACTTATTCGGAGGTTGCAGGAGGAACTGGATCGCTACAGAACCACCGTCTCCCTCCCAGGACCCTCAGCAGCCAGTGCAGGTACAGAATATGGTCCTTTCACGTGTCATGTTTTAAAGCACCAGCACAAAGCCTTGGCAATCTTACTTGTTTTTCCTGTAGCAAACTCAGCTCATATTGAGGACAACCAGAGAACCAAGAGGAAGACAGTCATTTCCGAGCCCTTCAGTCTGGACCCTGTGACTCTTGCCTTGGTTTCACAGATAAACTGCGACAAAAGCCAGGAGTAAGAGCACACAGTGTTCCCTCACTCCCACCTGTTCTCAATATCAATAAATACTCTCATTTATTCTCAAACAGTGTAGCCTATGACACTGCATTCAACGTGTTCAATAACTTGACCTTACATTATATATAAGTATCCTAACCTTCATGTCCTCAGGACTCAGAGGCTGATTCAGGCAGCGTTTTTGAAAAGTGATTTGTTGAAGAACCTTGATGAAGGAGACCTGAGAGCCATTGTGGCCTGTATGTATCGCACCACCATCAATCAAGGCTGCTATGTCATTCAGGAGGGGACCATCGGGGCTCAGGCTTATGTTTTAGAAGGTAAATCATTTTTGCTCTTACCATTGCTAACATGAATCATTCTTGAGGATTTCCTTGAGATGACAGGTGCTTAAGAGCAGCCTGATGAAATGATTTGTTTTTATCATATCTCTATATTTAAATGTTCTTACTGCTGGATCATGCGTCGAGATGAGATAACCTGACACCGCTCGTAAGCACAGTAATGTGACCGTGACCGTCGCATATTTGAGCAGGGTAAAAAAAGGAGACACTTTGGGGAGCAACAAGTGACCTACATTGAGGTTTTGTTTTGAAATGTCACCTTGAGCCTGAGGAGACAGGAGAAGAGAGGTTCTGCTTTGCCCTGGTGGTGAAGTCTATCAGTCCTGAGAAATCTTGCACGCATTTGTAAAATGGCAGCTGAAAGAAAGCGACTGCTTCCTGATTTCCTCTTGTCATTTAAACCAGTGACATGATTGCCTTGCTATCGTTTGTACAGTCCAGACAGAGGAAGGTTCGTGATAGTCTCTCTACATTATCTGGCACAAAAATACATGCACACAACACTTCTATATGTACATGCTGTATTTCTTCACTGACTTTATGTTTATTAACAGAGGGGAGGCTGGATATGACAAAAGACAGATTGAAGCTGCTCACAGTTGAGCCAGAAGACATGTTTGGAGAGCTGGGGCTCCTCTACAACTGTCCGCACACCTTCTCCGTCTCAGGTATCAAAGCATTGTGTTAGCTTCTTGGTTCTCTGATTGCATGCAGATATTAGTGGAGCGCTGTCAACCTGAAACACTGGTGGAGTTTCGTTGTGATTAATTTTGATTTGATGGGCATATAAATAATTCTTGTTCAGAGAATTTCTTAAGGGATTTCAGGCAGTGGTCTTAGACAGAAGATGTCTGTTGAATTTAATATCAAAGACCTTTTGAGATCTTAGACAACAGCGCAGCTTCACATGGTTTTTCTCAGAGACGTGGGGAATTTAAAACATTTTCTGCAGCTTTCTGAGTGCCACATCTCCGATTCAGCATGCATTAACCAAACTTTCACAAACATTTACAAATAATATTTTAGGAAGCTGTCTGAAATTAATGACCCCTGCATTACAACCTTTTATATATACATTTCTGGTTACATTTTTTTTTTTTTTAATATTCCTAATAAAATAGAAAGTGTGCTTACATTTCCTTCTAGCATCTGATCCAGGAGTCCAGTGGGAAAACTTTCTCGGCTGTCGCAACAAGCATCTGCCCTGGTTTCACAAATAAATAGGCTGTGAAAATGGCCAGGATCAGTCTAAATTGAAAAATCTGTTTATTTACCTTGTTTGGTCCCTAAGCATCTCATTCCCTTTCCATACTGCTTTCTTTATCTTGCGACCAATCAGAATTTCCAATTTACGGCGCTCCACTCTGCTCATGCTGGCAGTCTGCTGTCCTTTGTTCCATGTCCATTTCTGTCAGCCCCTCCCTTTGGATCTGTTTAGAGCCCACTGTGTTTATTTCCTTCCTGACCTGAAATTACTTTTTTTTTTTTGTTGTTCATGTGGCCATCTGAGCCCATCAATAAGGCTTTTGCTTGTGTGTTCTCTTTCATTCTGCCACTGATAAGGGAGCAGGTGAAAACAGGCTGTCATCATCAGGGCATGGAGGTTCAGCGTGAGAAAGGATATGCTGGAGGAAATGTCAGAAAATCCTCCACAGAAACCAACATTTTAATTTTCAGAAATATCTGGCAGAGCAGATGGAAATAAAAAGAGATGGCTGTAATATAACGTGGAAACCTTTGGGGTATATCCAAACAGGGGAATTGACATATCATGGCTGCACCATGTTATCAGATGCTGGATCTAATTAGACTGTGTAGAGTAGATCTTTACAGTTTGTCGGAAGCTTCAGTGAACCAATCAATATGGGTCATTATTAATACAACACCCTCTTTCAAGCTCTATCATAAAGAAAATGAGTAATTATGGCTCAGGAAATAAAATTAGATTTATATTAAATGCCCTCTATGAGAAAAATAAGCATCTGATTTTGTCCCACAAGATAAGAATTTCTAATGTGGCGTGTTTTACTGTCTGCTCTTTATGCTGTGCTCTGAACTGTACGCCCACATCCATCACAGACAACAAGTGCCTTTGAGACGCTTGACAGTGTTTTCGCCTGAGTTCCAGTGTCACTGACCTTTATCATGTCCTCCTCCTCCCTCTTTTGATTGGCAGCACAAATGGACAGTAAGCTGTGGGTTATTGACCGCAAGAGCTACCAGACCGTACTCATGCAAAGTGGTCTCAACCGCCTCTCTCATTCAGTGGAGCTCCTTAACAGGTGAGCATCACACTGATGCTCCGGGAGAGCATTTTTTTAATTCTAGCAATATAATTTGTTTTTCAGTCATCACAATGCTGTATTTTGGCCTTTAACTCGGAGCACAATGTCAACATTCTTATGATATATTTCTGAATGTGCTCACACATCCGCGAACTGCGGAAAAAATGACATGTAACTCATTTTAAACCTGCCATTGTGCGGGATATCTTCCTGTGTGCAGCCTTCCCTTCCTGCAGTCATTGCCAGAGGATGTCATCATGAAAATGTGTGATCTCATGGAGGAGGTACAGATTAAGTTCTTAAAATGTGAAGCACAATGTTGTGTAACCAGCACTGATTCTTCAAACAGAATCCAGCCAATAGATTATGTGTGCAGACAGAGGGACCAACATGACTGTTTACACTTTTGTTTTTCAAAGAGTGCAACGATAGCTTCAGAATTAATCCTACCTTGTTTATAGAGCTGTTTTTTTAATTCTCTTTTCAAATTATTTCCTGCTGTTCGCTCCACAGACACATTACACTGACGGTGACTTCATCATTCGACAGGGGGCCACAGGAGACACCTTTTATATCATTAGCAAAGGCCAGGTAAAGTTTTATGATCGCCACCTGCTGAACAAATGAAACGAGGCTTTCAGAGAAAAAAAACCAACTTAGATTTGTGGAGAACAAAATGTCAGAGCAGCATAAGAAATTACATTATAATGGTGATAATTGACTTAGGCACTTTTCTGCATTGCTTGGCACCATTACCTCTTTTTCATTACCTCTGTCTTTTGGATTTTCCAGGCGAAAGTGATAGAAAAGAAGCCAGGCCATGAAGAGCAGGCAGTCGTCTCCAAGCTCTCTGAGGGACAGTGGTTTGGAGAAAAAACTCTGTGGGGGTGAGAAGGAAATAAGATACGATCAGAGAAAATGAAACACAGGGTTCAGCAGCTTGATAAGTTAAAAAAAAAAAAAGTGTTATTTACATCAGCATGATTTTCTCTTTTTATTTATATATTTCATGTTTTGCACTGATCACTTTATGATGTTTTATGATTCATTCTTGACTGTCTGAAGAGAGGACATTCGAACTGTGAATGTGATGGCTGCTGGAGAAGTTACATGCCTGGTAATAGACAGAGAGTAAGTTCTATAATTAACTGCACTGAAACTGTAACTGATTCAGTTTCTACACAGAACTCTAATTTGATCATAAATGTTTGTGCTTGTGCAGAAATCTGGTACATTTTCACATGTTTCTGTCTTTCAGGACCTTCAAAGACATTCTTGATGGGTCTGTATTTGACTGTCATCAAGAGTTGCAGCGAAGCAATGAAGCTGCATTTGAGTGAGAAGAATTACAACTCTGTTTTATTTGTACCTGTACAAAACACAAAATGGCTCATTCCTGTTCTCCCTGTGAGCAGGTCAGACATGGATCCTGGCCTCCTCGTTTCTTCCACCTTAAGTGATTTTCAGATCATTTGCTCCCTTGGAGTTGGGGAGTTTGGTCACGTCGACCTGGTAAGGCTGGATCTTATAGCAGCTCACACACAATGCCACACATCCTCTGTGCTGCTGCCTCATTGATATTCCATGCTTCTATAATATAATGTTTTGATTTGCCCGTATGTCAGGTGCAACTAAAGAGCAACATCAAGTGTCTTTTTGCCATGAGGGTCCTTACGAAGAAGCTGATCCTCAACGACGGTCAACGAGAGCACGTCCTGAGAGAAGGCCGCATCCTGACAGAGGCCCGATGTCCATTCATAGTCAGGTGTCTCTCATGCAGCTGTTATCTGATTAGGACTGTCTTGGTGACATGATTATAAGATATCTAACATGCCTAACATATTTGTATTGATCCCAGGCTGCATAAAACCTTTAGAGATGCAGAGCGGCTCTATATTTTGGCAGAAGCTTGTCTTGGTGGGGATTTATACAGTCTACTCAAAGAAAAGTACGTATTTTTGGACGAAAGGAAATTAATGTTCAAGGGCACCTTTTGTCATTGTTCTTGAAAAATATTTATAGGCCCACTGTGTTTAGCCAAGTTTCATCACATTTTAAGACTGGCCAGGCTCGGATGTCTTACATCTGTCTGCACCATTTTCTGTGATGATTTAATCAACACTTCTCACTGCTGTTTCAGAGGATATTTGGACGAATGCAGCACCAGGTTCTACACAGCTTGTGTTGTTGAGGCCTTGACCTTTCTTCACCGTCAAGATGTCATCTATAGAGACGTCAAGCCTGAAAATGTTGTTCTGGATGAGCGTGGTTACGCCAAACTGGTACTACTGTTGATTACAAGCTCAAGTCCTCATTCTGTCAATCGAGTTTCTCCAGAGGTCACAGTAAATGTATTGATGTCTGCCTCTCGTAGATTGGCTCCAGATGTCTCAAGAAGGTTGAGGTGGGTAAGAAAACCTGGACTTTCTGTGGTACACTGGACTACATGGCACCTGAGATCATCTTGAACAAAGGCCACAGTCTATCTGCAGACTTCTGGTCACTGGGTGTTTTTGTGTTTGAACTTCTGAGTGGTGGGTAAGCTTTTACAAATGCGTGCAGATTTTAAAGCTCATTTCTTAATTAGATATTCATAATCATTTGTCTATATATTAATTTATTCTTTATTAATTAAGATGCTTATGTAAAGTCAAATGTGGTAGAATACCCTTTAAACCTCCTTGTGCAACTTCTTTAATAAGGGACTTGCACAAGGATGTTGTATAGCGATCGTTTGCGTTCATGTTTGGCCTCTTGTCAGACGTTTTGTTTTGTCTCGCTATAAAAGCCGGGTGAGATCTGTGCCTCCTTTGAGAGACTAAAATTAATATAATATTTGGCATCAGCAGGCTTCAAGTGTTTAATGTGTGTTTTTTAGCTAAGAGTTACAGGCAGCTTTTCCATAACACTAGATTGAAGCTGTCTTGATAGCCTCGTGTTTTCCTCTTCAGGCTCCCATTCAGCGGCTCTGACCCGATGACGACTCTCACAGCAGCCGTTCGTGGCATCGATCACATTGACTTTCCAAATACCATCAGCAAAAGTGCCTCCAGTCTCATAAAGAGACTGTGCAGGTGTGAATATGACCCACTAAACACACTGAAACACAATGGAAAGCTAATGACAGATTTTTTTTCACAAAGAAATTCACCCACCATTTATGTGTTGTTACATATTTTCCCTCTTCCAGCCTCAAAACACATAAATGTATAGGGAAAAAAAAAACTGTGGGTGTATCTGCTACAACCTGTGCTGTGATGTCACCTCTTGAAGGAAAGATTCTGATCATGAATTCATTGTTTATTTATCGGTGTGTTCTTGTTTGCTTTCCATCACCAAGGAGCAATCCCTCGGAGAGACTGGGCTGTCAGAGAAACAGGGCCAAGGACATCCAGAAGCACAAGTAAGACGATGGATATATTACACTGATGAAACACATGCAGGCCTGAGCTTGGAAACATGGTGTTGTAAGTAATGATACTTTGTCTTTATTCAGATGGTTTGAAGGATTCAGCTGGGACGGTCTTTGTACAAGAACTTTAACCCCACCGGTTATTCCCAAAGTAAGCCATGTTCAGTTTTCTGAAAGCTCTTGTTGAAATGAGTTGATCTGCTTTACATGTTTGAGTGATTTTTTTTTTTTCCCTTTCAGGTAGAGCGCCCTTTGGAAAGCAGCACATGTCATTTTTATAATGAGGACTCAGTGGAGCTGTGCACGAACTGGGAGGATTTCTGATGGATGTCTGTGAACTGGACACAAAATATTCATCATTATCAGGTTTAGTTTTCATGAACAATTCACTGCCATCAGTCTTGCTGCCATCAAGAATTAATTATATTTTCAGATAAAAAAAATAATTGTTTACCGCATTATCAGTAACTGCACATTTTGTTTGATAAATCACAAACCATGCTGCCTACTGACCGTTTTTTGTTTTTAATGTAAAATCTTTGTAGAGTTACAACAACAAGAGTTCAGTGATGTTACTGCAGTCAAATGTAAGTCAATAAAAAAATATCTTGCATCGCACTGTCTTTACTTTCCTCTTAAATCTAAAATCACTCTCACTTTGAGATTCACTTTTTGGGGGGGATTGTGTAATCTGGTACTATTTGATCTCCCTTGAATGCGTGAATGTAATTAAGAAGTGACGTCAGTGTTGGCGCTGTCTTGCAGAGGAACGTCAAGGTTCAGAAAGAAAGATACACAAAGGAAGTTGTATGATTTTAACTTCAAAATAAAGTAATTCAACAAATACAAAAAATGTCAATGAAACAAAACATTGCAATCTGCTAAAAACAGTGTGGATTGACCTTGATCAGAAGAGAAGGTGACACACTTTCTAATAGTAAACGGGAAAGAAGACCTGCCAAAGGAGGACTATGTTTTCTTATTTCCTGTTTTAGTATAATATTGGAATACATTTAACTGAATAAAGATATGCTTTTTTTTTTTTTTTTTTTTTAATTGTCTGCCAAAGTGAAGTTCTCTTTTTTTTGTTTACCAAACTTAATGTGGTTGAGCACGATGCGTCCAACAGTATTTTATTTTGAAGATTTAGACGGAAATAAATTGACATGGTGTCGAGCTGCACATGTGGAGACATTTCTCTGGATCCACTGCAGAGTTGTAACTTTAACTTGGGAGCGCAACCGAGGAAAGTTTGGAGACTTTGCGGTTTACTCGGGTAAGTTATTATTTAGTATCTTTGTCTTTGCTGGTTTGTTTTCAGCCGTGTGACTTCGATAGAAACATAAAACTGAACTGAAGAGGCTGAGATTCCGATCTAGAAATATGAGAAGTTTAGCTGCAGCCCGCCGAGCCTCTCCAAGCTGCCAAGATGAGATTTAGTTGCACTTTTTGGAGCTCTGAAAATATTAAACAACCTGCTAACAAACTGCTGCATGACGTTGTAAGGAATTCATTGGCCTTAAATGCTCCTGTGATGACATCGCCTACACACAGCGGCGCAGTTCAACATGTTGATTGAAGGGAGAATTTAAGGGAGTGTTCCCATGCGTCAAACCGATATCCACGAAAGTTACATTTTCTATAAACTTAATTCTTCTAGGTTACTTTGGTATACTTTGTTTTAAATTGCTACACTTCAAGTTGTGTTAAATCGAAATCAATTAGACTGCACTTCAGGCATGTTTTAATAGGTTTTTTTTTTGTTACACCAGTATTAGAATACACAGTAGACCTATATAGCCTAATTTAGCAGATTAGGTATCGTGATATTAATCTCATAGTGCAGGTATATTATGAATATATTGGGAAAACAAAATAAATTTGCTTTGAATATACTGTCTCTGCATTTTAACATAGTTTCACTGTATTGATGCAGTTAAATAATGCTGGAAGTACGAACAAATGAATGTAATAGTTCTAAAAGCTGCAGTAAGTATGTTTTCATGCACTAAAAATATGAAGTAATTTCTTAAATTGAAATTGATGAATTAAAATGTGCACTTCAGACATAATTGAATATTTTGAAATTATATGGTGAATATTTTTAAGGACTTTTTTCAATAAGAAAGGATACTATTTGGTACACTAAAAGTATTAGATGTAGCCAATGTTTATTGATTCTAATACAGATAGATAAGAGCACTTCTTTACATTTAAAATGTTCTAAAATGATCTGGTATATAAATGATTGAAACACCTAAACAAAGGTTAAAACGCTGGAGTGAATCAACGATTTTAGGTATTTCATTAAGTCATTCAAGTGTTTTTTCCACAATCACCAAAAATTTTGAGTTACTATCTCAATGGTCTCTGTCATCTTTGGCAGCACATCTGGTGATAAGCGGTAGTTGCAGCTTTTGAGATCTAAATAGTGTTGGCTGTGTGACCTGTTGCATTTGCTTCGCCAACTCTCTGGCTGAACAGTCACTGCTGAGTGATGGAAAAACACGTCACTAACTGAGATTTATCTCGGAAACTTCGCAACAGATGCCCAGCTGATTCATTTTATAATAATGTAAATGTAAGAGCTTTCATAATACTGTAAATGTTAGAGCTTTGATCAGAGGGCCACGGGCTCAGTCACTACTTTGTTGCCTCATTTGACAGAAACAGAAAGTTAACAGATATTTATTTGAGTGAAAGCCTTTGAGATTGTTGCATTAAACTGGTCATAATGAGTCTTACCTTTCTGACATACAATCAGAAAACAAAATACACATCCATATTATATTAAAATAAACTCAATGTAGTGCTGGTATGAGTTCTATTGCATCATTAGGTAATAACTCTAAATGTTTTGTACGTTGTTTCCCCAAAATCCCCCCTAACAAAATGGTACATTTATAATTTTCCACAACCAAGAACGTGGAGATCATCTGAAGAATATAAAATTAATTCATATTTTTCGGTACAATATTGTTTGTGTTGATGGACTTAATGGTCGGCACAGCTTACCTGAGCGCACTTTGCTCTGTCGACTTTGCGTTCTTGCCGGAAAAGGCTTCATTATTGACTTTTTTTCTATATTGATGCCCTAATATCAAACTCACTGGGTTTAGTGAACACGGCCTTCACAGTTTCTGTAAGAAATGGTGGAGTGAGTGAGTACAAGTCCCATGATTTTATGTGCAACTGAAAGTGTGACATACTTTCACACCATCCATTTCCATAGATGCTATTTCTGTGCAGAGTGTTGAGGGCTTGAAACATCTCTCAGCACTCAGTAGATAATAATGATAATAATAATAATAACAACTTTATTTCTATAGCACCTTTAAAAACAGAGTTTACAAAGTGCTCTACGCAGAAGCAAAGCATAGTTGTACATAACGTCAATACCGGTAAACATTTAAGAAAACAGGAGGCAAAAAAAAGACCATACCATTAAGGTAATGAATACAAGAAAACCAAACAAATAACCAAAATGAGCAAATGGAAAAGAAAACAAACAAATAAATAAATGAATAAAATAAACAAACAAAAATAGGGGAACAAAAGAACTGCATAAAAGGACGACATCACTTAAAAGCAATTCTATAAAAATGGGTTTTAAAAAGTGATTTAAAAGAAGTTAATGATTCTGCAAGCCTTATCTCCTCAGGTAGGTCGTTCCGAAGTCGAGGGGCCCTAATGGCAAAAGCACGGTCACCCTTTGATTCAAGCCTTGACTTTTGAACGGTCAGAAGGGCCCCACCGGAGGATCTAAGGCTGCGATTTGGCTCATATGGGGCTAACATTTCAATAATATAATGGGGCCAGAGCCAGGCGGGCCTTAAAAGTGATCAACAAAATCTTAAGAGGGAGGACAGACACTGGACAGATCGCCATAAATCACAGATATTATTACACTTCAAACACTTCCATTACTTTTCAAAACATGTCAAATGGTATACATTTTTTACAGTTTTTATGATCAAAATATTAAGAAATCAGCTCGCTCAGGTTGATGTGGATCCGTCAGAAGCCAAAGTCACACGATGCACTACACTCTCCAGGATCTTCTATTATGTGACCGAGGAATTAATAACACAACACAAACATAGTAGCTCCGTTGTAGAGAAACCATGAGTGTTTGTAACATACAACACATAGATCTCCATGCAGAAGACACAATTTCCATGTTCACTGTGGCCTTGCCTCTGACTCACTATTGTCACCTGTACTACCTATTGAGGAACTATGTTGACTACAGCTCCTATCCTTTATGAAAGAATAAGCAGCTGAATGTTGCACATGACAACTAAATTGTGTTATTAATATTAATAACAATAATACAATTCCATTAAAACCAGTTGGACATTTCATAGTTTCTCACATAGCTGCAAACACACCTGCTGTGTGCTTCTTGGAAGCAGGCAGGTGCGAGCCGTCATGTCCTCCATTTCCTCTTCTTTTCTTTTCAGTAATCTCTATGAAATTATCTGGAATGAAAACCGAAGACACACAAGGCTGAGTTTATAGAAATATTTTGTCATTCACGTCTACTGAATTAGATTCATTGATTCATTGCACATAAAGCACAAAACAGACCACCGACAAGGCAAAAGTGTTGAGAAAATTATCTAATGTCTAAGTATAAATTATTAAAAACAAATGTATAAATAGTTTTCTGTTCATTAAATATTTTTGAAGATTTTAATGTTTTTGTTTTGCTACTAAATGCTACCTATAAGGTATAAATGCCAAATGAAATAGAAATCGTACTCCTCACATTTAAATATATAATGTTGGTTTAAACAAAATAATATGACCATCACAAAATATACATTTAAACATGGTACACAAGTTAAAGTTTTAAGGTAAAAAGATATTACTACACTTGTGAAAGGCACATAGAGATGAAAATATAGAATACACAGACCTCCGCCAAGGTCAACAGTCCCCTCTCTTCTGTGATTTGCAAATCTATAACTTCAGCCACTATAAATGTCTGGGAATTCAAAAGGATCTTCCTTAGTCCAGGCTACACCCTTCCACCAACTTTTATTAAAATCAGGCCAATACAAGTCTTTCTGTAATCGTGCTGACAAACAAACAAATAAACCAGACTGAAAACATAAATATAAATGAAGAGTATTTTTAACAAGTGTACTAAATTACAATTTAAGTTATGTGATCTGATCAATATGCTTTGAAAACATTTACTTTGAATACATTTTGTTTCATGTGCTTATTACGCATATACTTTGAAAATAGACCAAAAGATGTCCTCTCATTATGTGTCAACATTGGTAAAAAAATATACTTGTTTGATCTTTTAATACATTTTATAAACTAAAACTATAAATCAGGTATAGAAAAAAGGACATGCAGTATTTTTTGCTTGTGTTTTTTTGTCAATACCAAACCTGAACCCAATTTGGGCGGCACGGTGGTGCAGTGGTTAGCACTGTCACCTCACAGCAAAAAAGGTTCCGGGTTCGAATCCGGTCTTGGGCCTTTCTGTGCGGAGTTTGCATGTTCTCCCTGTGCTTGCGTGGGTTCTCTCCGGGTTCTCCGGCTTCCTCCCATCATCCAAAAACATGCACCTCAGGTCAGGTTACCTGGCGCCGCGCTAGTGGCAGCCTGCTGCAGCATCTCCCCCCTGAGAGCCCCCCTGCTGTAGTGAAGAAATTTCCCCTTGGGGATTAATAAAGTGTATAAAATCAAATCCAAAAAAAATTAATCCCTTTCTCCAACAGTTGTCTCTAATAATATCTGTCCAGACCACAATCCTACCTTTGTCGGACTATTCCCGAATATTGGGATCTGATATCTATTGATATTTTTGTGCATTGTGCCTTTGCTCAAACGTAGCTTTAAGTTATATTAAACTTTTCCCTACTATAGTGTTTGGAAAAATATTTTATGAGAAATGATCAGAACTTTTTTTTACAAATCTTTTGCAGTGTGCTACTAAATTCTTTAAATACAAACAGTGTTGCACTTGTGTGTGGCTGTGAACTTAAGCATAGCGCTGTGGTATTTTGTCCCTGATCCAAGCTGAGGATAATAATAATGTTTGGAGCGAGTTTCAGCCCTCAACTGTTGGTTTTCTGACATTCTTTTTGTCAAATCAAAACTCCTGTCCACATCCTCATCTTAAGCCTGCATCGGCTTATATTTGCCTGAAAATTGGATCTTTTTTACTTCCGTGTCTGGATATTCTGAGGCATGCAACATTTTTAGAGCTGCCCACTTGGCAGAATGCCAACCCTTCAGCATCGTCTGTCTGCGTTTGACAGTCACAGAGTACAGTGTGTCAGTTTAGGTTGATGTGCCCGGCCATGCGGGATTCACAAAAACACTCACTGATTCAGAAATGAGCTATGACGTAGGAGCCAGGAAAGCTAAATGTGAATTGTTCTTGCGTAGTGATGTTTAAACCTGCTGCTTGGTTACATGAGACCAAAAACTTCAGGCTTGAAAAAAAGAGAACAAACGTTGCATTGTTTCCTGACTGGTTTCAAGAGTTTCTGAGACCTTGGGAGGCTCACGACTGTCCTGTGGAAAGTAAAGGTATGTTCTACGTGCAGGATGTGAGGTCTTTCTGCTCTATTCTTCACCTCCTTTCCCATCCACAAGAAAAACGTCATTGTGACCAGTGTGTGTGTGTGTGTGTGTGTGTGTGTGTGTGTGTGTGTGTCTGTGTTCTTCACGCTTCATTTGGGAATCACAGCCAGAAAACACCCATGTGTTTCATTCTTTCTCTTCTGCTCGTTTCCCCTCGCTGCCCGGCCAGGCTCACGTGTCCGTCTTGCAACTCTCCCTTCATCTCCCCTCGATCGGACCATTCACTTCACTGGGCACATAAAGCGTGTGCAGAGTTCACTGCTACTGTTGCTGCTGGTGTGGATACAAAATGCTGTGCCCCCCCCCCCTGCACCCCCATAACCCCCTCCCTCACACCCCTCTTTGTGTCACCTCCTGTAGTTTCTGGGTCAGCATTGCTCCCATCACCACAGAAGCTCAGTAAGCTCATGTACAGACCTTAATCACACAAAGTGTAAATCAGGGACTTATTCTTTGTGGGAATTTTGCTTTGAGAGAAGAATATTTTTTAATTCTGTCTTCACTGTGAAAAGAGGACTTTTTGTCCCTGATAGGTTTTGTTTTAAAGGAAGACTTGACTGCTTTTTAATGCTCTAATTCATTACCACTCTTTAAAATACTTTTGTAACTGTCAGAGTTTGAAACGGAGCAGGACATTGAAAATCACAAGTCTATGCGCTGTCTCCTTTTTATTTGTTTATACAAGCAAACTTTACCAGACAGTGTCGGTGATGTTGCCAAAATACATTCCTGAATCCTGACAACTGTCATTTTACTTCTGACCACACCAGAAACATGCCAAAAGCTGATGATGAAGCTGAACTTTTTCAATGTCGGAAAAAATTGTTCCTTAAAGCTACATCAACTCTTAAATTCTACATTTCAGTTCTAAATTAAATATAGACAAAGCAGCTCTTTTACTATTATCACATTAAGATTTAAACTGTAAACATTTCAAGTTTAGTTTTAGTACACACATAGTCATGTGAAAAAATAAGTGCATGCTACGGAAATTGTTGACCTTTTCCAATAACAGTTGATCCTCTTTGAAAGCAGAGCATACAGAAACAAGGGGATATACTAAAACAAAAGACACATAAAATTGATATTTGGTTGTCATAATAAAAAAAATTTGAAATAGGTGTTCAAGATTGGTGCTATTCATTAGAATCTCCTGAGGGAAGGACAGGTGAAACTTGTATTGTTTTGAATGACTTGACATTGAGGGTAGGGTTGTCTTTTTGCTTTTGAAGTTTGTGATGTCATCATCTCTTTGGCCTTCAGAAAAAAGGTTGTCGAGGCCTCCAAATCTAGCAAGGGATTTCAAAAGATCTTCAAATTATATTTAAAAAAAAAATCATTCCACTCTGAGGAAAACTCTATACAAGTGGCGGAGATTTCAAGGGATTGGTAATTTGTCCACGACTGGTCGCTGAGCAGATTTGACCCAAGAGCAGGCAGTTTGATTCAAAAAGTAGTCTTCAAAATATCATCACAGGACCTGCAGGTAAGTCTTGCAGTTTTTGGTGTCAGAGTGCATGTGTATTTAATAAGATAGAGATTGCACAAGTTTGACCTGCATGTGAGACGTGTCAGGAATAAAGCCTTTGCTGTCCAAAAGAAACATTAGAGTGAAAGTGCAGTTTGCAAATGAACACACAGGAAAAGATCAGGCATTTTGGAAAAAAAAAAGACCTTTCAACAGGATAATGATCCTATAAGCCCACAAGCATATCCACCCAGGAATGATTCAAGAAATGGAGGATGAATGAATGGCTAAATCAGAGACAGATTTGAATCCCATTGAAATGTTGGTGGATTTGAAACAGGGAGTTCATGCAAGAAAACCCTCAAACATGCTGCAAATGAATACATTTTGCACAAAAGAGGGGCCATAAATGCCATCTATTAATAAACACATTTTCCTAGTGGTGTTGTTGAAGTATACCACATTTATCTGCAGCGTATCAAAGAGAATCACATGTTTGCTTGTCTAAATGTGAAAAACAAACAAAAGAAAAGCCAACAATTTCGTCAGGGGGTACCTCTGTAGAACGTGAGGAGGAGGGTGGAGAGAGGCTCATGTTAAAGATCCACGAGAGGTCATCTTTGATCTGCACTTACAAAACCTTTTGTGCTGCTGACCCTCTCCACAGCAGTGCTGCCATAGATGGTGCCATCGATGGTCAGCTGTGTGTCCATGCACGTCTCTCTAAAATCAATGACAACCTCCTTTGTTTTCCATGTGTTTAGTGAAAACTTGTTAGTCATACACCAGTGCTGCCCAACAGGTCCACCGCTTCTTTGTACACTGTCGGATCATTGTTGTTGCTTGAGACACGGCACTGGTGTGTCATACGGAAACTTGATGTGGTTGGAGCTGGATGATGTACACACAGCCCCTGGAGAGCGTGGTGCTCCTTGCAGTCATATGTGCCGATCCGGACTGACTACGCCCCGCTAGCTCCAGGATGATGCAGATGGAGGTGTTGAGGCCTCGCTGGTTCAGCTTCACAATTAGCCATTGTGAGAAGATTGTTGAAGGTCGAGTCATCATCACTTGCACAGCGTTAACCTGTCAATCATGTCAGCCTTCCACAAACACTACGTATTCCCGTCGTCAGCAAAGTAGCAGCTGATTGTCGGTGCATCACTCAGTTTTGCTTCTCTGATGTTACGAGACGGGTCAGTTTTTGCAGCTTCTCCCCAGAACTGACTGCAGCTTCTTAGATCTTCAACAATGTCAGATATCAGCCCTGGCCTCTGGGTTCTCGGAGGTGACTGCTTATAATATTTTGTGATTGTTGATAACTTTAATCTCCTATTTTTAATGTTGCTCATTTTGTACCTTGCCTTCTTCACTTTGTGAGACTCCTTTAATTTTGAGGAAACCAAAATGTGGCTTCCAAAAAATGTTTGACAGTTACATTTAATGAAGTCGTAGGTATCATTGATTACATGCTAGATTTTTTTCAAAACCAGTTTTTGGCTTCGGTATTTTGTACATTCTGTATTGTTCTTCTGTGTCTTACACTGGCTCTGAATAGTTGTCAGCTCTGCCTCTGCATGTCCACATGAGTATATGTGAGCAGACATGCAGGCGGCCTTAGGCTGTCTGTAACATGCCTGCTGCCTCCCTGTGAGCCTGCATTCTGCTGTTTTTATAGTATTTTGTATGAACTCCACAGCAGGATGTCAGTTAATTTCCTTTTTTTTTTTTTTTTAAATATCATTTGCACCAAACATAGTTTTAATCCACTTTTACTTTCCTCTCCTCTTCTGTCAGGAGTGCCAGGCTGTACTAGCAGCACTGAATGAGGATTTAGGTTTGAGGTGCCAAAACCTTTGGGTTATTCTCTCCCTGCAGGAACTGAGGCAGGCTGAAGGTGCATTTGTTTTCCTCCAGTATATTTTCACGTGTTTGCCATTTCTTTTGTCTGGTGTCTTCCAGGGACTAAAAGCTGGGAGCACAATGGTCCTTGTCTGGGCCTTGACAATAGCTGTAATGAATGGGAGTGAGAGAGGAGGGAGGGGTTAGGAGAGGGAGACAGAAAGGGGCTACAGGAAGCTCTCCTCACAGCAGGCTGTCATTTTTTTTGATGTCACTTTTCATAAAGCCCTTTGTTTTCCACTTATCACTTCCCAGTGAAAGGACTCAAGGGGATCACCAGCTGCTTTGTTGGTCTTGCAGGTGTAAAGTGGGAATTTACCAGCTTTAGTTCTCATAAATTGATGGTTAAAGCGGATTATAAATCCTCTAAGGAAAAGTGTGGCATCGCTTTTGCCCAAGCCGGGAAGGGAAAGCAGCACAGCATCGGGCCCAGTTAAAGAGGGAGGGAAGGGGTAAGATATCACTTCTTCACTTCTCCTATTGGGTACTGGGGGTGGGGGGGGGAAGTGGGTGAGAGGTTGAGGGGTGCTTGGGGAGGGGGGAGTAAATGTGAGAAAGGAGAGATTTATTCAGTGAGGTGAATTCCTTTCCTGGTAGAAGATGAAGTGGTTTGCTGGGGGGGGGGGGGGGGGGGTGTGTGTGTGAAATTAGCAGTTAGGTAGAGGTCTAGTCTTGCAGTGAACACTGTTGGAGTTTATTTTGAGGCTATAGATCATTTTCAAGTTGATCCCCCCCCCCCCCCGATCCATTCAGTTTTGATATGAACAATAAAGTCTTTGGCAGGGAATCATTAGGGGTGGACTCAGCTGGTCCTCACCCCATCTCACCACCAGCCCCTTCCTACTGTACTCACCCCAAGTCGCTCTCTCTCTCTGGCGCTCTCCCTGCCAGATGAAAGAGTGGCACATCATGACTGAGAGTAACCTCACTGCCTGTTTCTGTTAAGCCAATCGTTATTACTTCCTGGTGACCCCCCCCCCCCCCCCCCCCCCCCCCCCCCCCCACACACAAACACACACACACACTTCCCTGTTTGGAGCCCAGGCCTTTTCTCCTCTTCTCTCTCTAAGCAGTGCCAAGTCTGTGGCCCCGTGTGGTTCAGCCTGTGAACCAGCTGGATTACACGGTCTCAGAAGTAGAACGATGGTTTTAAAGCATATTTTCTTCAGGGTCTTGTTGCATTTAATGTTTAAGCTAGATGAAAAGAGTGCAGGAGAGATGTTTAAAAGAGTCTTCCACAAGTTTTACACATAACGGAGTTTGTCGGTTTTGGGGAGTGCGGTTGCATTAAAAAAAAGTTGTATCGGGTCTTTGGCGTCTCCAGAGAAAGCCCAGTCTGGTAAAGGTGATGCCACTTGAGTCGGTATTGTTAGACTACAAGTTTGGAAATGGAAAACAAAATCAGGGGAGTCGGAAAGAAGTGAGCTGCTAGGCAAGTTGCATTGTGGGTAATGGAGGCAGCAGATTTGAGATCAAGGATTATTGTGTGGAGGGAAAAAAAAGAAGAAATCTCTGCTTCTGTTCATCGTGACTGAGAGCAACACTGAAACATACAAGCCTTGATTATTTTCCAGCACTGATCCAGTAGGAAGATGATCAAAGTTTAATTTATAATCAAAACCCTTGTCGTGAAATTAAATCACTAATTTAAAATGCACTGAGGTAGGGCTGCCTCTTGGCAGATATCTTCTTTTTTTTTTTTTTTTTTTACAGATAAAAGTAGTGCAGAAATAATTAGTCAATTAATTAATCAGTTGATCGGCAGAAAATGAATGTGCTGTAGTTTTGATCATGTCATTTATCAAGCAAATATAAGAATTTGCTGCATTTCTCTCTTTTTTTTAAACCAGTTAAATTTAAAAAAAATTGTAATTTGGACTGTTGGGGAAAGAAAAGAACCAATTTGAAAACTTTGGGATTTTTTTATTTCATTTTTGCAACTCCATACAGACAACAACAAAAGAATTAACAGATGAATCTTGCTGTTGTGTTGCACTTTGTTTTAATTGCTGCACAGTTAAACTTCTGTTCGTGCTCCATATCATTGTCTTCTTGTCACTTTGTGTCTTCGTCTCTCAGCTATGCATTTCCAGGAGTGGTTACGGTCACTTCGCTCCAGCGCAGGACTGAAAGGTTCTGAATCAGAGGACTTGTGGAGTCTGCTGCCATCTCTGCCCCTGTCCTCCTTCTCCCTGTCCTCCCTTTCTCTGTCGCCCTCCTCTCTGCTGGGTTTGGGAGCCCTGGCCTCTCTCACCGCGTACTGGCTGGTGACTCGTCCTCGACCCATGCGTCCTCCCTGCGATCTACAGGCCCAGTCTGTAGCTGTCGGCGTGAGTGGATTTCAGTTGCCGTCGTCATTATAATACGTGTGGCTCGTGTAAATGCGTACGTTGTCATCGTGTGTGTGAAGTGTGTCAGTGACGGAGGTGTTTGTTGTAGGGGGATACCAGCTGCAGGCGATCGGCTCTTCTTAAAGATGACACTCTGCTGGAGTTTTACTACGACGACACCAGGACGGCCTACGACATGTTCCAGAGAGGCCTGATGATCTCGGGTGAGGCCAACGGACATGTTCACGTCATTTAACAATATCAACAAATCGAATGTCTAATCGTATTTAAGAAGAGAAGAATGACCAATTAGTTAGTTTGCTGTTCTGTTTTAACTTCTGTTTAAGGATTATTTTGAAGACAAACAACTTCAGTGTCATCCGAGGCCATCGAGCCTCGCTGCATAAATACAAAAACATCCGAGTTACTGATGGAAAAGCAATTTGTGTTCTGGACAAAGCTGATATTATTTGAGCTCTCAAGTAAAAGCACTGATTTACACAACGTGCATAGAAAAAAAAAAAAAAGACTTAACTTTCCCATGTTTTCCACATGTGATCACATGTATGACACATGTTTACCACATGTTGCAACATAACATGGGGTAAAATATGTGGACACGTTTTCACATGGGAATCTACACCATGAAAATGTTCCAAAACCATGTTTGCCATGGGCAAAATACATGTTTCACGTGTGCTCAATCACGTGTGTATGTGGTCACGTGTGATCACAGGATTTTTTTTTTTTTCACACGTGTAAAATTCATGTAGTTTTTCTGTTAGGGAATTAGTTTCCTAACAAGGATTACAAAATAATTGATATATCATGTAAGTACAGGTTACATGCTAAAACAAATTATATCAAGCCTGATAAAATGTTTATATTTCCAGTGATTTGCCACAAGTAAGTAAAATGTTTATAATTCTTTTAGTGAACTATAGTGTTATGGCATCTATTATTTATTGATTTCACAGGAACAGGATACATGACATTATTTTGGTTTTGTCCATTCTTGTTTTTAACTGTAGCAGTCAGACATTAAGTCATTTGTAAAACCAGACAGATTACACAAAACTGAAGGGTCTCAAGCAGAACTCGGATCGTCAGAATTTCATGTTTGAAGTGATGTGATGTAATGTCATGCGACTGTCCCGTCAGGAAACGGCCCATGTCTCGGCTTCAGGAAGCCGGGTGAGCCTTACCAGTGGATGACCTACAATGAGGTCTGACATATTTCCATTATGTTTGGTCCTCCAGTCCATCGTAGCTTCTGTGTAACGTGTTAATCTTCACTGTTTGTTGACTGAGCGTCTCCGATCCTTCAGGTGGCTCAGCAGGCACAGGCGCTGGGCTCCGGCCTGTTGGCTAAAGGCTGCCAGCCCAATCCGCAGCAGTTCGTTGGGATATTTGCACAAAACAGGCCTGAGGTACGGACTAATCACTGCTCTGTGGTGTCGGGATTTATTAGTTGAATTTTCACACATGGGAGGTTCTTTCTTCTAATTATGATTGTTGATCCCTTCAACCTCTAAACTGCCTTGTAGTTTAAAACTGTATTTCACTTGGGTAAGACTCAATATACACGCACGCACCTTTGTGTGCGCCCCTGGAGCCCAGGAACACGTTTTATATGAATGTTGAATCGATTTGTTTTGTCCTGAAAGTGCGTTTGCCTTTGTTGGTACGGCACGAGTCTAACGGTGCTGCTGTGTCTCCCTCTGCTGGTGACAGTGGATGATCTCAGAGCTGGCCTGCTACACGTACTCCATGGCGGTGGTGCCTCTGTATGAGACGCTGGGGCTGGAGGCGATGGTCCATATCCTCAACCTCGGTGAGAAAACCTGCACGTAGAAAAACAAAGGTCTCTCCTGAATGAAAGTAAACCTCCCACATGGAGTCAAATGTCGCTGAACTGTGCAAGACAGCAGCGAGGCCTTCGTCCAGAATATTGATGAGGAGGCTGAGTCATGAAAACGGTGCATGTTTGCAATTCCAATTAAGATCTTGTATAATACAGGACGGCAGAGGGAGGTGGTTGAGCACAGAGTATGTTGGTAATAGCGGAAGAAGAAGAATAAACGGTTTGCACTTGTATAGCACATTGTCACCTTAGTGGTCTCCAAGCGCTTTACGCTGTTTCCCATTCAACACACACTCGCACACATCAATAGCCGAGTTGCCATGCAAGGGGGGCTTGCCTGCCGACAGGAGCAACTTGGGGTTCAGTGTCAGGACAATGTGCTCTACCATCTGAGCCACCGCCGCCCAGAAGTACTCAGATCCTTAGTGAAGTAAAAAAAAACAACAAAAAAAACACCAAACATGAAAATATTCCATTACTGGTACCCTGCTTTCATTTTTGTTAGTGAAAGGTTGAATACCTTTACCTCTCTGGGCCTTAAACAGTTATTTTAAATGAAAAGTTTAAAAGGAAATCAACCCTAAGTGGGACGACTGACATCGCAGACATCTGAAACGTGTCAAGAGGCCCTCGGTAGACGCTGTCTTCGTAAGGAGGCATGCTTAAGTAAAGGCAAGGCAACTTCATTTGTGTATAAGCTTTTAACAACAAGGCCATTTAAAGTGCTTCACATATGAGACAAGGCATAATAGATAAGACGGATAAAAGTAAATCTGTTTGCTTACCTTTGGATGTTTTGGACACATGGTGCAGTCAGGAGTTCAAAACTGTTGGATTTATTGCACTAGATGAGTGTGAGAAATGTTTTAATTTAGGTTTTATTTCACATTTTTGAATATTGGCTGTTAAAAAAAAAAAGAGACCATTTTAGCTCCATTAGTCTGAAGGAAGGCTGTTTCTGGTGGTCCTTTAGAGACAGGCAGAAGGCTGAGTACAAAAACACTTGATTTCACACTCTGATGAGAACATTCACAAACTTTCAGTGTGTGTGTCATGGTGCGTTTTCTTTTCTCTTTTTTTTTTTTAGCGGAGATCTCTCTGGTGATCAGTGACCGGGAGGAGAAGGCAGCGTCTTTGTTAGAGAACAAGGAGAAAGGCATGACTCCGAAGCTCTCCTGCCTGGTTCTCTTTAACGATTTCAGCGAAGCCTTTGCGGAGAGGGCGAAGAACTGCGAGGTGGAGGTTTTGAAACTGGAGCAGCTCATGGTGAGCAAGGGTGGAAGCACTCAATCCCCGTAATGCTGACTCATTCAAATGCATTCCCTTTAATCGAGTCATCAGTGCTGAAGTGTAAACTGATATGAGCAACTCCTCTTGGTCCACATCTTAGGACCTGGGAAGGAAGGACCTCAAAGATCCTGTGGTGAGTTTCTCTCAGCTGCGACATCGCCACATCAAACTGATTCAAGTAAACAGCTAATCTCCCTCTAAATGCTAGAATGACAGTTGCATCCTTGCTCCTGTCCCATACGATGTCATTAACACTCACATGTAAACAGGGCTTAAATGAAGAGTGCAGGAAGCCCTTTGTCATGTTCTCCTCTCTTATTGCTGCCTTCTGTAGCCGCCCCAGCCTCAGGATCTGGCCGTGGTTTGCTTCACCAGTGGAACCACAGGTACCGTCTGATCTCATAAGTCTCTCCGTAATTATCCTTCGCTCACATCATTAGAGAAATGTCCTCCAGTGCCCACTAACAACCCCTCTTTATGGCACTGCTGTAGTTTGCCTTTGCTGCGCAGGGCACTGCAATAATGTCTTGTTTATTTATCCAGGAAAGCCCAAGGGAGCCATGATCACCCACGGCAACATCGCCTCCAACACTTCCTCTGTCATTAAGATCCTGGAGGTCTGTCTACACTTCCACCTCCTTGTCTAATTGAGAACAGCCTCCCAGCTAGCATCACTTCCCATCTGCTTGTGTATCTCCAAAACTGTCCCTCTCCCTGCTGTGTCTAATGGTATGATTAATTAGGTGTTTGATTGCCCCTGTCACTGTGAGGTACTTTAACTAATTACCCCTGTATAAAAGATTCTGCTATCTAACTGCTGTTGGAAAAAAAAGAAAACCATACAGCATGTTTGATTGCTACCGTATGCATACCTGAACGTTATCTCTCCCTTGTGCTTTGCTCATTTTAGTTCTCGTTTTTCCCTCGCAGGGTTCGATTGTGATCCAACCGGAGGATGTGTTCGATCTCTTACCTGCCGCTCGCCCCACATGTTTGAGAGGATGAATCAGGTGCGTTGATCCTCTCAGATGTTTATTTTTCCTTTTCTCTTGTGTGTGTAAACCCTAAACGAAATCTATTTCTATCACAGGTCACCATGTTCTGCCACGGGGCCCGAGTAGGATTTTATCAAGGGGACATTTCTCTTCTTATGGATGACATTAAAACTCTCAAACCGACCTTCCTCCCCGTCGTGCCCCGTTTACTCAATCGCATCTACGACAAGGTCAGCAAATGCACTCCGATCCTTTGCCGTCAAGATTTTAGCCCGTATTTGAAGCTTGCCTCAAATTTGTGTCCATTTTCCCCGATTTCTATGAAGATCCTGAGTTCCGTGACCGTCTCCGTTGCGACGGGCTTTGCTTCACTACGCTGTGAGGAGAAAGCAGGCGGAGCTCAGCAGCGGGATTGTCCGCAAACAACAGTTTGTTGGGACAAACTGGTGTTCAACAGGATCCAGGTCAGCTGACAGATCGCACTTTGCCATGTTGAATCGTTTCGACAGCTCCTTTGCTGTACTCATTGCTTTGCAGTGCTGCACATCCATGTGCAGGTAGGCATTTCGTATTAGCGCACATTAGTTTACACTCTCGGATGATATATTTTCTGTTAATCCCCGATTTATATTTGTTGCTGTCTTTTCTTGTAGTACTTAACGTAACACAGCGGTACATGTAGCAGCCCTGCAAATAGTCAACAAATCGGTATCCAAACTTTACAAGAGAAGCACGACTATTCCAGCAATCAATGCCAAAATCACCCCGAGCATATTGGCCCTGTGGGAGTGTATTGGAGAAGCATGCACACAGGCAAACAAGAACCGAGAGATTTTGTCTTGGTGTGATCAATACAGATGGGAAAATATGACCAAGGTTGAATTTGGTTGAAATGGAAATTAGCTCGTGTCCACAGTAGGATTGTGATGTAACTATTTTCCAACACTGCATGTATTGTCTCCGTTTCAGGCCAGTTTAGGTGGTAGTATACGGTTTGCTCTGACCGCCTCGGCACCCATCTCCCCCACTGTGCTGTCCTTCCTCAGAGCCACTCTGGGCTGTCTGATATTTGAAGGTTACGGCCAGACAGAGTGCACGGCCGGCTGCACTTTCTCTATGCCCGGGGACTGGCGCGCAGGTGGGAAACAATCCCATTATCTTTTCTTTTCCCCTCTGAAGTATTCGTGCTCTGGTTTCTCCCGTCCTCAGCGGGTCTGTGAATGTGTCTTTCTCAGGTCACGTTGGTGCTCCTTTACCCTGCGCCATGGTGAAGCTGATAGACATCCCCGAGATGAACTACTATGCTAAGAACGGCGAGGGAGAGGTGCGAGCTCGTGTAAAGATGCAACCATACTTTACGTATGACCGGACAGTCCGGAGCCTGCTGACACTTCTCGCTTGTTTTGTTCCGTTAGATTTGTATTCGTGGCCCCAGCGTGTTCAGGGGCTACCTGAGGGACCCAGAAAAGACCGCGGAGGCCTTGAACAGCGACGGCTGGCTGCACAGTGGGGACGTGGGCCAGTGGCTTCCAGTAAGATCAGACAAAATATTAAGCCTGTGGGCCATTTAATTCATTTCCTGCAAGAGAGCAAATGTTTGCACTTCTCTCCTGTCAGAATGGGACACTTCGCATCATTGACAGAAAGAAGCACATCTTCAAGTTGTCCCAGGGAGAGTACATCGCTCCGGAGAAGATAGAAAATGTCTACATGCGCTGTGTTCCTGTACTTCAGGTGTTCGTTCATGGAGATAGTTTACAGGTACAATGAATGATACGAAGAAACTCCTATTCGGTAAATATAAATGCAAAATATTTGCATACGAGTAAAGTATTTGATTTTCTTTTGTATTTTGTGTTCTCAAGTCTTATCTCATAGGCATAGTAGTACCTGACCCCGAGGTGTTTGTTGACTGGGCTAAAGAACAGGGAATTGTGGGGGTCCTACGAAGAGCTGTGCCAAAATCCTGTAAGTCAACTTCCTAATTTTGAAGCATTACTTTCATTGAACTTCTTCAAACTACTTTGACATGAGCTTGAGGGGAAATGGCTATTTGTCTTCAAACAGGATGTGAAGAAAGCAGTATTAGAGGACATGAAAGCTGTGGGGAAGGAAGCAGGCCTGAAGTCCTTTGAACAAGTGAGCAAACTCTGCCGCTGCTGGTCTTAGTTCAGATCAACAAGCTGCAGAATGACCGACAGTAACTTCTGCTGTTCGTTTGTGTCTCACATTTCTGTCATTTCAGGTGAAGGATCTTTGCTTGCATCCAGAGATGTTCAGCATTGCCAACGGCCTCCTCACGCCAACCTTGAAAAGCAGACGTGCCGACATCCGAAAGGTCTTTCAGGAACAGATATCGAGCATTTACAGCAAGACGACGATTTAACTCCACTCAGTAACTCGCACACAACACCAGAGGGTGACTAATGTCCTGTAAAGGGGGGGGGGGGGAAAAGGGACCTGGAAGAAGAGAATTAAAAGTCCTGAACATCCTGCAGTGCAACAACCAGATATATTTTGGAATATTGTCATTTTGCTTTAAAGAAACTTTAACTTCCATCCACCTGTGACCACATCTTATCTGTGTACGTGTCGTGGTTAACGCTTCACATGAGAATTAAGTGAAAGAGTCCAAACCTTTTTTTTTTTTTTTAATTATTATTTCTGTTCCAATTTCACCGTCGTCTTTGTCACTAATTCAGCACGGGGAGACTTTACAGGAACATAAATTGTTTAGTTGTAGAGAGGAGAATCACGCGTTATCTGAAAAACACCTAAGGAAAAGATATTTAGATATTTTATTTGCACTGACTGCAGTTATGTTCCCCTCCGAGAAATGATTTTTAGAGTGACTCTGTTATGTGTACGCGAGACCTCGTTTCTCATAGATGTTGCATTAACTGTAGGTTTGTGATTTACGTTTGTTGGTTCCTTTTATCACCACGACATAAGCTTTTTATGAACATTACACATTTCTCAAAAACTTCATAGACTACTTCACCTTAAGTTGAACTATTTACACTAATGACCTTTTCAATTTGCAATGATTTGTAAAAAAAAAAAGAGGCTGAACTGTAAATACTGCTTATATTAAGATTGTCAACTAAATCAACTAAATCCAATAAACTAAAAGTGAATAGAAATAAAGATTAGTAACTGAGAACTTGTTTGCATGATTCAATTCACAAAACACTGAAGAAAAAACTGTAACGCTGCATTCACCCTGAACAATAAACAGGATATTCAAACTTTAACGATATTCTCAGTTAATTTATTTCATGATTGATTAAACCTTGAGATGACAGTTGAAAACATTGTGGTATTAATACATTTGAAAACCTAAATAAAACCCACTCTAATGTTAAATTAGTTTGTGTTTAATGTTTACTTCTGTTAAAAAAAAAAAAAAAAAAAAAAAAAATTACTACAACTTTTATGAGAAAAGCACCTTCATTAATACAGTTTTTAATGTGTAACTCAAACAGTCTGCATTGCAGACCTAAACACACAGGAAATGGACAAAACATTAGTTTCAATATTTTCAAAATCAAAAGAATAAATAGTTGACACCTTAAAAAAAAAATTAAAAAAAATCCACTAACTTAACATGGGAACAATCAGTGTGTGTGCACTATCATCATACTGAGGCTCTACCTGATAGAAGGTGGAAACAAAGGAGTGCAATGACAGTATGATTTGGTCCAAAATTAAAGGAAGCCAAAAAAAAAACAAAAAAAAAACACCTTGGCTTCCAACCCTGGTGTAGAGGGTACAGAGAAAAGACTTTCTAGCCAGCCAACAATGTGTGAGGTTCTTTGCAAACACACACTCTAACCAACAATAGAACAAAGGATGGATGGTGTGAACAAAAGCAACGTATGTGTCATAATCAGTATTTTCCACTAGAGGGAGCACCAGCCTTTGTTTTTGTTTCCGAGAGACAGTAAATGGTTATCCATGCAGGTTGAGTGGTCCACCTTTCAGAACCGCTGCACCGGCAGAGTCTCCCTCTACATAAGTTCCATTTCATGTTACATCCACAGTCAGGACAATGTAGGCACATTATGCACAGTTGATGTTACAAATATCATATCTTAAACCCCAATAAAAAGCCCTCACACAGCATGGCACAGAGCTAAACTTACAGATAACCCCAAAAGGCCCAAATATAGAAATACATTTTTTTTGCTGATAACTTACAGTACATTACATAACATTCAGTCTGCAGTTTGTAATTTCAAAGTTGGGTAATAAAAACCATGTTACATAGTATATGTGACTAATAAAAACATTTCTGTTAACTTCCGACTTTGGAAACAAATGCTTTTAGGTGTCTCCGAAACCACGAAGTGTAACCCCCTTAATTAGTTCTGACGATATGATTCCTTTGCTCAGAAAAAACAAAAACATATTGGCTTTTAATGTTGCACTTGGCTGATGGCTTGGTTAATGTGGCATTCAGCTGCTTTGAGTTGCAGTGTCTTTGCAGAGCGAATGAAACAGGGTGTAGTGCAAGAGGAACGAGGGAGGGGGGGGGGGGGGGGGTGATGAGGCCACAAGGAAACAAACTGATAATCAGGTTAAGGCCACTGCTGTCCGTTTGAACTCCGGAGGAGCTTGAAAAGAGTGCAATCCATTCAGAGAGGCATGAAAAGAGCACTTGCCGGATTCCGGCTTTCCTCCCTCAGTCGTCGGCGACAATGGACAGAGCACGCAACTCGCTGAGTTTGGCCTCGGTCTCCCTCTCCCTCTGCTCATCAGTCAACCCTGCTTGGTCGATCTGGTCTGTTAACTCACTGAAGATCTTGTACATTTCAGTGAAATAGACCACCTGATGGGACAGGAAAGAAAAAGACTTAGGCTGTGATGACAGAAAAAAAAAAATACTCCCGTCCGTCCTCTGACAAGAACTGGACAGGGTCAATCCGCAGACCTTTCCGAGATGCCGCTTAGTGGGGGAAAACTCCAAATTCATATCCGAACTGCACTCGCACAATCTAATCATACTCTTACTTTCACAAGTCTGAAGCTGCTGGTCTCATACCTCTTCAACCCTGCTAATGAGAAGTGATTTGAGAGGAGAAGAGGGAGCCCACAGATATCAAACAACTCTGACAAAGCCCCAAAACCCAGCACTACAGTGGGTAGTGACCCTGCTTTTCTCTCCCAATCTGAACAAGAGATAGAGAGTGTTCACTGAAAGCTTTCTTGACACTTCCCACCCCTGCTTCTTCCCCTTAGTTCATGAGTCAGGCTCCCTAGTGAGTTGCTTTGATGATTAATAGACTTTAATCACATTACAAGACTCCAAAAGAGTGGGCAGAGAATGAAAGTACTGGGAAACACAACCCCTTGAAACCCACACACACGTCTCAATATTTATTCATGCAGCGATGCATGTGATGCCATGCTCTTAAGGTGGCATCAACGGCGTCTCTGAAATTGCATGTGTGCTGTTATTGCATGCCGAACCAGCAAGACAAACGAAGAAACCAGTGCGTAAAAAAAAAAGTTTAGTTAAAGGGTCGGGACAAAAAAAACAATTATTGAAAGACTGATAACTCTGTTACAAGCGAACTAGACACTGTCAGCCAAAAGAAAAGTCTTAGTTTCAAAAGCGGCTTGTACAAAGCTTTTTAAGGGCTCTGTATGAAAGACCTTTGCATGTTTATACCAATATTTGCCACCTAAACCACATGAGTGGGCCATAAGTATTGGGTTACTGCTGTTTGTGGGGGTAAAACGGATATATTTTTTCTCCCAAAAGTGGCTTGTTGAAAGGGCCATCGGAAATGTCCATATGACCAGTGATGATAATGTACACCAGATCAGTGTCTAGGCGCCCTCTGCAGCAAAGACTACTATTACAATTAGTCCAGTCACCACGAGGAGTAAACTTTGCCGCACACAACTATGACCACCTACCATACAAAAAGGAGACTTTGGAAAAAACAGCTTTAATTTACGTGACTTTTGCTAGAGTATTTTATCATACCATAGTCCCAGATACTTAATATTTATACAGAGAGGTTACACTTTGACCTCTGACAAAAAATAATAAATAATTGAAGTTGCATTTTACACAAGTCCTTAAACAATGTGTGTCCACTGTAAGAGAACCAACTGTGTTGTTTAAAAAAAAAAAAAAAAAAAAATTAAGACAATGTCTCAATTATTCAACATCTGTACAGGTGGACAGGTCAAGCCGTTGCAGGAAGGGATTTATTATAGTGAAGTCAAAAAAGGCTCACAACAAAGGGATCCTTTGTGCTGTTTCCTGCTGCTGCTGGGAGCTGAGCAGCAACAAGCGGCTGGGAGAGAAGGGAGCGGAGGATGAAACCAAGCACATACAGGCTGGGGATGAGGTCCACTGGTCCACTGGCCACCCACTTGTAGCTCTGTGTGTGTGTGTGTGTGTGTGTGTGTGTGTGTGTGTGTGTGTGTGTGTGTGTGTGTAAATAGTCATTCATGTGTGTACAACTGCATGACTTAAGACAATGTAGACGGAGTAAAATAGCTAGTGCGACGAACAGGAGTTCTTGTACCAAAAGTGAAAATGTGATTTGATTTGTAAAGACAAAAGACCAGAGCTCAGATTAGTGGAAATATTTCATGCTGGGTATAGCTGATCGTTCTGTTTGTTAATTTCAAGTTCAAAGTGCATCACAGAACTCCATAATTGTCATTAGGTCTGGGATAATCTAGTTTACTGATTAGGAGTGTGCCAGTGACTGTCCCAAAGAGGAAATGACATGGGCCATGCAGGTCTGGGGTGGGGGAGGGGGACATGGTGGCGCTAACTTGAGACACCCAGCTGCTTTAAGAAAAGCTTCAGGTTAGAGGAGGGCTTGCAGGAGTGCAGTGGAGCCAGACAGATGAGGCCTTCCTGGGCTTAACACAGTAGTGTGGGACGTCACTGAGGGTTAATCACATTAGGACTGTGTGGAGGGAGACAGACTGCCTGGGTTATACACACCCTTCATCAGACACTTTATCCACTGCTTAGCCGACGCTCAGAGGGTGTAACTGCACACTGTAGGGGGTGGGGGCGGAGGCGGGGGGGTGGGGGGGTGGGTGTGTGCGCGTGCAGCTGTGAGAGCATCATTGGGGTACATCTTGATGTGGGGTCACTAACCTGCGCCCGGATGAGAGCCTCAAAGCTGGGCTGGAAGTAGTCGATGCGGCTGTGGTAGAACTTGGGCATCTCGTCCAGCAGCTGGTTGTTCTTGGCCTCGAAGTCTTCCCTGATTGGTCGGAGTTCTTCTCTCACCTGTCGTGTTGGGTGAAAGAGAGGAAACAAAAGAACGGGTCACCAATGGACCCTATCAGTACGGACTTTAGAGAACATCCCTTCATTTCACTAATGCCAAGATTTTTCCATAAAAATACGTATACGGAGTTACAGCTTAGGAGAAAAACAAATACCTCCAAAAAAAACAAACACGCTATCTGAAGTAAACTCATTACTTGAGCCATCGTTAGTGTTCTATCTCTTATTGTTCAGAAAGATATTTGCCTAATTCCCACGGAGAAGCAGTGCAAAAAAAAAAGGCTGTAATCACGACCACAGTGAGGAGGAGTGGGTAATGTGGGCAGACTTGGCTGTGAGTGGACTCCAGCACCACTGATCTGTGTGTGAATGTATTAGTGGGTAGTCTACTGTAGGCATGGAGTTATGGAATGCACAATGAATAAGTGTGAGGGTGAGAATATTTATTAAGGGGACGGGGCGAGTTGTTATATTCAAATTGCAACATATTGTTTATCTGCGGCATTACGGCATGGTCTTTGCACCTCAGTTCGTTTTCTTTACACATGTCAGACGATTGTTTTGTCAGGATCATTTCTTTAAGTGCACAGGAATTCAAAGGGCAGGGATGTAGGGGCCTCGTCAAGGCTTTGTTCCCCTGACAGTGCTTTTCTCAATGTGTGTGGGTGGCTCACCATGTGAGGATGTGTTAGAGGCAATAGCATAGGCAACGCTGCAGCACTATCTGTGAATGTGTGTGCTTCTGTAGTGGCCTCACGGTGTGTGTGTGTGTGTGTGTGTGTGTGTGTGTGTGTGTGTGTGTGTGTGTGTGTGTGTGTGTGTGTGTGTGTGTGTGTGTCTACAATTCTCAATTACGTGCCTGTAGATGTGCAGCAGTGCCTTTTTGAAAAGGCACTACTTGAGAGCATGGTAGCTTGCGTGGGTGAAGGAGTGCACATGTACAGTATGCATGTGCTCAACTATTTTTGTTCATATCCAGTCAGCATTTGTGTCTTTTTTTTCCACTTATTTCGCTCTATTCACAATACATGCAACATGTAAGAGCAAGTGAACTCTGCTCCTCTGCTGCAGTTAGAGGGAGCGTTCGAGTGGACCAACACGTGCACGGATGCATGCTTTAAAAACTCACAGTACCTGATGTAGTTTGACCATAACGGGCCCGGTTTTTTCTTTCTCTTCATATTTCTCCACTTTGGATTGCAACCGCTTGTAGTCCTGCAGTGCCTGTTCCCGACGTTTCACTGCCATGTTAAGGCTGGGGAAGACACCGCTGTACCTGAAACAAAAGCAGCACACAGAAAACATTTACCTTTCCTGCTGTATCCAAGGCGTTAAACAAAAATACACACAAATGTACATACAGGCAAATACAAAAAAAAAAATCCCCAGAGACTCTCAGCAGAGTATTCAGATGGAAAAAAAAAAACATGATTACTAATACTTTTTCTGAGATAAACAGATAAACTGAAGTCCCTGAAAACACTTGACAGCTTTCATTGCCCTTCAAAATTTGTAGACATGCAGTCTGCACTGCATCGTATCTTAATAAAAGTCATTATGATTTAATAAAATCCCTCTCCTCAACATCTTATTGTAGAGGTGCTCTCAAACCCCAGAGGACAGCTCAGCATTAAGCTTCCTCTAATCTTTTATCTAATTACTATAGTTCAGAATGGCATGAAACAATTCATTTTGTGACAATTATCATATTCCAAATGAAAATATATTCTTGCAACAAGAATCCAAGTCTTCAGCACTAAAAATAGGAAAACATTCATCTGTAACTTAGCAACAGGAGTCTGAGCTTCATCCTGGGACTTGTTGCACTGGTTTTGTGTCTGCTTTAATGGAAGCAAGAAAACTGTATACAGTAAATATCCAACCTAATGATATTTGACAAAAAAATATAAGAATTAAAGTTAACATATCTGGAGGATTGTTTCTAACCTACAAGCAGCATTAATATTTAGTATGCAATATATACCCAATTTAATATCTGCAAACTGAGGTGTTTATGCTCCTTTTTTTCGTTTTAAAGGATACACAACAAATAGTAAACGGGAGTGTGGAGGGGAAGTAAGACATCAGCAAGCTTTTAGTAAAATCTCAGCTTTTATTAACAAATTAATAGCCGAGAGAGCCATTAAAAAAAAGTAATGTTTGGCCTTTCTAACATGCAAACAGAAACCAGAGACAGTGTTTTTCATAAGCAGGCAACAAGATTATTTACTCAGGTGCGTGCGACATGTGAGTCAGTCGTAAAAACAATCGTAATGAAGAATTAGATATAACTTTGTTTGAATGACTCATTTAAAGCCTTTCATCAACTGTGTAGGCACACTACTACAATAGTTTATTATGTGCGCCTCTACCCATAGCGTTATTAGCCACAGAGCATGTGGGTTTCGTGATTTACGATCCTCTCCATGCCAACCCTTGCCCTGCTCTGTGCAGCAGCCGAGGGGACCACTGAGAACCTGTGAATTGATTGTGAAATCCTACATTACTAATGTGTCATCCCGTGCACCTTACCAGAGGCCAGAAGAGGGGTGTGTGTGTGTGTGTGTGTGTGTGTGTGTGTGTGGAGGGGGGGGGGGGCGTTTGTGTGTGTGTGTGTGTGTGTGTGTGTGTGTGTGTGTGTGTGTGTGTGTGTGTGTGTGTAGAAAGTGACGCGAACAGAGCCTCCGTCTCAGACGAGCAGGGATTGTTTCCGACAGGAAGTTAAGCAAGGAGTGGTCTTGTAGCGTTTGAGTGACATCACGGAGCTGAGCACAGCACAGCCCAGCCCCACAACCCACGCTCTACCGCTATTTATAAAATACCACTTTGGCCCAGTTTATGGCAGGGGTGGATGCCGATCCTCAAGTCTACTATCTGCTCCAGTGTACACATACTTGAAGTGCCAAGGGATTATGTAACTGCCCTCTAGGCATGACTGCTCTCCAGCACAATCCAATTGGCCAATGACAACGCAGCAGCAAACCAGCTTTCAGATGACACAAAGGCTGATAGAATTCTCACCAGCAAAGTTCACCTGACAGTATGGTACAATTTCCTCGCTGACACACCATGATGGCCTGCTGCTCTCACTCTAAAAGGGGACAACACAGGCAGCAACTACTATGCTTCAGCACATAGAGATTTAAGGGCCTCTGCTGTCCTGGTGCTGAAGGAGAAGAAAAAACTAGACACAAAGCCAACTGCTTGTTAACCCATTCCTGCCCTTTCTATGCTGGATGTTGATGTCTCACTGTTACATTAAGGGCTCTCTGTGTCTAGAAGTTACAGTGACTCAGCAGTGTCAGAAGATACAGTGGTGTCCCTGTTTGAAAGTGCCGATACATTCTTTGTAATAATAGTTTTGTCTAAAACTGTCCAGGCTCTGGACATTTCCCTCGATATCCTGGCCTTGGCTGGATAACTACCGGTCAGCCAGTGAGGTCTGCATTTGCAGTCAAGTCTTGTCTGGATGAGGTCGTGCACTGGTTGAGGGTTGCACGGGGGCCAAGGGCACACCACCATCCATGTGACAGGTCAGGGTGTGGTGAAAAGGCTGGATGGAAATAGCATCTGGACCAGAGCGTGTGTTTATGAGCAGCTGCCAATCCACAGACAGGCCAGTCTGATCCGTCAGCCAAGCCCAAGTCTGGTCTCGACACCCTCGGTCTCGGAGGCTGGCTGTGCCTCTTGACTATCACCATCACATAACTCACGACTGCAAAAAACACACAGCAAGCCACTAAAAATATGGGAAAGGGAATTGTTTATGTGCAAATCACCACCTATACGTGTCAAGGTTACATTACGTGGCAAGTTTTGTTAAAATATGCTTGCTGTGAATGTAATATAACTAACTACCATAAATGGTTTAAGAGCAGTGGGCCAAGTGAATTTGAGCGTGGTGTACATGCCAGAAGAACCTCCATTGTCTCATCAAAAAGAGAGTTTGATATGCTGCAACTTGCCTTGTGCTTTGTTGATCAATCTCAAAACAACTCACGCAGCCTGGATACATGATACACCATACACTCATAAAATGAAAAAAAAAAAAAAAAAAAAAAAAACACCCTGGGTAGAAGAAAAATTGAACTTCATGTGCAAACATTCAACAACAAAATCATGGAAAATTTAGTCACTGCCCCCAAAAAACAGACATCAGCCCCACAATTTAGGCCAAATAGTTGTGTCAGTTCAAGACCTCACAACCTGCTCCAAGCTCAGTGTCTTCCTCTGACTGAGAGGGGTGAAGGTGGTTTGTCCAGTGCTAAGTAAACCCAGGGCAGAGGTCTCAAAACAGGCTTGACTTCTGTTGCACCCAAAAGAGGAACAGGGCAGAAAGGGCTAGGTTAGAAGGTCTAGATAACACAAATGCCTCAATGCCCACGCACTCTCCTCCCCTCACATAAACATGGTGATGTCATTCAGTGACCAGCAGAGTGGATGGAACTCATGTCTGGGTCCTAGAGAGAGAGAGAGAGAGAGAGAGAGAGAGAGAGAGAGAGAGAGAGAGAGAGAGAGAGAGAGAGAGAGAGAGAGAGAGAGAAAAAGAGAGAGAGAGAGAGAGACAGAGAGAGACAGAGGGTGTGTGTGTGTGGGGGGGGGGGGGAGACGACTGCTTTTTTTCTGTTTGTCTGCTGTGCGTTTTACCACACTAAGCATTAAGGATGGATGCCAAAATTTTTAATCAATCACACATGGACACATTCGCGTACCTAACACACACACAACCCATTGAAAGTCTTCCATTAACATAACGTTCTCCTTTTCAACTCTTCTCTAATTGTCTTTACAATGACACAAGATCACCAGTAGAGTATTTTCAGTAAAAACTGAAAAATATTCATTAGTGAAGGACTAATGGAATCTTAATGGAAGCTTTAAAGTAGCGCAGCTTTTGTCTCAGTTTTCTATAGAAGACATTTTGATAAACTAATAACTAATAGTGCTGTGTTTTAAAGAAGAGAAAAAGTTAAGAGAGGTCAGTTTAGCTTGGCATTAAAATTAGTTTATGAACTTCCTTCCTCTGCTCCGTTTTAGAATCATGTAAATGCCTAACTTTATGGTCTAAAATACCATCTTTGTAAGACAGCGCCCCCTCTAAAATCTGGGTTAGTGTTGGTGAATGTGTGTATGTTTGTGTGCGAGTGTGCACTGTCCTGAGACAGTTCTCCTCTTTAACCAATCCACGGCTCTGGGCCCAGGAAGCTGGGCCCTTTGCCATATTCTGAGCCTGAGCCTGCCTACACGTCCGCCTGCCGCCCACCAGGAAGAGGAAATTAGAACCATTCCATCCTGTCATTGCTCCGCCACCAGAGCACATGAGGAAGAGAGGGCTTTACACACACACACACACACACACACACACACACACACACACACACACTGACCTAACTTATTCATGTTTTGACGGAAGATTCTCCTGACATTGGTTATTTAAAAAAAAAAATGACAGCTTTATGGGGGAGAAGGTTCAACATTAATTTGCGATAGAAACAGCATCCATGTGCTCTTTCACAAAGCACACGTTTAATCTCCTGGGAGGAGCCAAGAGGAGGAAGCACGACCTTAACAAGCGCTCCGGAAGACGGGTGGGATAGTCCAACCACTCCCTTTAGTGCCTCTGCTTTGCGTGTGTGTGTGTGTGTGTGTGTGTGTGTGTGTGTGTGTGTGTGTGTGTGTGTGTGTGTGTGTGTGTGTGTGTGTGTGTGTGTGTGTGTGTGCGCGCGCAAAGGGAGGCTTAAGCAATGGAATAGCATTCACTGCCTTCTCAAATGGGGGCGAGTTATTAGGAATGAGAACCAAATAAACTTTCTTCCAGACACAGTACTACCACAGCCGCACCGCTCACTCCCCAGTTCATTTTTACAATCTGTGTTACTACACTGCAGGCCTGCTTATGGTCCTGCACTGCAGCTATACTTTCCACCCGGCCAGTGTCAATAAGAGAGCTAGGCCAAACAATAAAAATGTTAGGGGGTGCACTGGAGTTTACCTGCCCAGAGTGTCAATTGGATTTACCACATCAGGAACACTAAGCCACGAAACAGAACTGCATTGCATTTACAATACTTTCTTGTGATTTGGCAATCGATCTAAACTCACTGAATAGTTTTATGAAAAAAATGCCAACATTCTGCACCGCCAAACAAATGTTGAATTTATCGGCAAATACTATTTGACCCGGGTCTGCCACAGAAAGATATTTAAACCTGTAAATATGTCAGTAACACAAGAAACTACAGCGTATGAACAATCAAGACTGATACTTACTTTTTCAGAGGGTCGATAACAGTCTTCTGGATCTGGTTGACCTGTAACAATAACAAGAGTTGTTAGCAGAAGCAATAATAACCTCTATATCAAGGGAAGAGATGGTACAAATTGTTATTCATTGTCAAATTGAGTTACATCAGAACTGAAGCAAATAGCTTCTACATGTCTCGCTCATTAGCTGCAAAGCAATGCCGCAGCACAAACATCAACAATTGTGTTAATTTCAAACAGAGCACTCAAGAAAAAAAAAATAAAAAAGTGGGGGGTGGGGTGCAAAGAAACTTTCATGACGTTGACTGTTTTATTGTACACAAGCCCCGAGGAGAAACCCCTGAATATTCATTGAGCTTGCGATACAAAAGGATGTAACTGTCAGGGGACAGACATGAAAGCAAAGCCCAACTGATTTCAAATCCTGGGGTGGGCTGCCGTACAAGATGAAAGTTCTTTACAAACAAACATTTTAACAATAACAGTTGATATTTTTCTGCATTCTCCTTCTGGTTGCCAGAACCGACAGGGGATGGAGGGAGGGGAAGGCGGGTGTTAAATGGAAGTAAATGAACATCTCATCTCGAGGCCTCCAGCCCTAGCACCAAGTCTCATCGACAGAAGTTGGTGCACAATTAATAAAGTTTCCAGCGTCATTTACATTGCAGATTCAACACGACTGTTACTACTACATCTGCAAACATAACAGAGCTAAGTTAACCAGGCAATAGAGTCAAGTGAAGAGAAAGTGCAAGGAACGGTGAACGAGAATTTCACACAGCGAGATGTGAAGTGACAGCTGCATGAGAACAGTGAGCAGCTCCACTAATCATATGTTCACTTGCTATCGGAAGGACAGTCAATCACACAACAAGGAGGAGGCAAGATCGCAGCTGTGCTTTGTAAAAATGCCCTGACCATCTGAGAACATACAGCAACACTCGCTGCTTCACACAGGCAGATTTCCAAGTACAAAATGGTTGATTGTGGTTTGAGGGAAAACAGAACCAATAACAAATAAGTACATGGGAATTCACATTTTCTTTGTTTTACATATTCACACCATCTCCCCCTCCCCGGCTTGAGCCGCGCTGCTGCTTCTAAGGTGAGAGCATGCAGCGAGGAGGGAGAAGAACAGCGGCAGATTTGCTTAAGCATGCTGGTGCCCTCTACCCTCTGCCCCTTCCCACAGAGAAGGGGGGGGGGGGCAGCGCTATTCCTTGGAGGCCCTGCAGAGCCTGAGGCCGGCGCTCAAGCAGCAGTCTCCATCAGTGAGTCACGGGGCAGAGGCCATCCCGGCGCACAGGCCTCCCAAAAATACACACAGATCGCAGAGGAAATCAATATCCCTCCAAACGGAGCATCCTCTACTGCGCTGCCGCCATCTACACTGGGGCTCAGCTTCGGCAGCAGTGTGCCGCCGGGGCTGTGCGCCCTCCTCAGCCCCAGAAATAAACACACAGACCTGGGCCACTGCTGCCTTCATTATCGCTGCACGTTTTATCTGCTGGCTCTCTCACTTGTGGGCCCTGCGGCGGAACATCTCGTCTCAACACGGAGAAGAGCAAAGGGTGGATGCTTTTGTGTCTGTTTTGCTGGAGCAATAAGGTTTGCTGTTGCTGCTGTCAGAATCAACAGCCAGCTTGAAGGGAGAAGTTGGAGTAGTGTTCGGGAAAGCTGTGCTGGATTTTAAACACCTTGCAAACCTAGAGGTGATGCACACAGCAGACGGTCCAGAAAGAACTCACAATCCCTATTTTGCCTTTAGCTCACTTTTAGCCTCTCTCCAAAAAGGAGCCACAGAGCCCAGCCCAAACCTGGAACTGAACATTGTGTTAAGGCAAGGATTTTTATTTAGTAAGACTGGAAGAAGTGCAGAGAAAATCAGGTGTGACCTAGCTGTCAAAATCCACTCTGGATAAAAGTATGTTTAAAAAAAACCAAAAAAAACACGTCAATACAGTTAGTGACTGTTGTCCTCTCGTGAGAAACTGCACTGGGATCAAAGTGCCTGACTGAATCGCTGTCAAACACATCACAGTCACAGAGGCAAACAGGGAAACTACACAACATATAGCCAGAAAATTGATCCACTACTATACACTATAAACACGTTTTAAGACTACCCGAAACATGAAAATACAAAATTATATCAAAATGAAAAATGACTGCCTAAAGCTCTTAATAAATGTTACAATTTTAGCCAGGAGAAAAAAAGGGATCATACAGGAAGACTTTGATGCTGAAGATACATTTGATAAGACATGGAAAGAAATGGGTGGATTTAGAGACCCTAACACTTCTTACCCATTCACAGTCAAGTGTGTGTGGCAGCACTGTTCAAGTATTTTTCTGCAGTTCAGAATTCAAAAGACAGTGAAAATGGAAAAAGCAAATTTGATATTCTATCAAATTTGAGGAATGTAAAAGTACTCTATCCTGAAAACAGTCAAACTGGCAGGAGAGTTCTCCTGGGCACTCAACCAAGCCAAGTCCTGGAACATACGCACCCCGGGTCACAAACCCACACGCTCAGTCCAACCTACATTTTACTTTGTCTAGTCACTCAAAATGGCTCCTGTAAAATTTGATGAGCTGTGAGCAAAGCCAGTCTGAAAGACTGGTATGTTAAAGCCGAAGAAGCAAGGGGAAAAAAATTCTGACTGCTACAGAATAGTTGCTTAAACTCCGACCCTGCACTTTTAGTGTTTTTTTTATTTTTTTTATTCAATACAACAAATTTCCTTTTCTGTTTGACATTTGAGTAACTTTCTGCCAAAGTACAAATTAAGTTCTTGAAATGATATCACACTTAAGATGCAAAGATATTATTCAACTGAAGTTTTAATTCACAACCTCAAGCTACTTAGGTGGACAATGTGCTTATTTTAAAACGAGCACATCAAAAGCATGAGCACTGCTTCCCTCGTGTACCCTGGGGAACGGGTTATAGGTTTTATTTTTGATGGAAACTGAGTCCAGTTCAAGAGGTTTCACAGAAAATATAAATCAAGTCTTCTCAACCGAATACGTACATTTCCAGGTGACAGATGGTCTGTTATTCCTGAGATACTACACTACAGTTTCACCATGGAATAATAAAATTATCCACTGTTTTCAAAGGCATTCATTTTCTCCCCCCCTTGTTGGATCGTTGTTGTTGGAAAGGTTATGAAATCATCCTGGTTCGCAACAACATATGAAAAGAAAGGGGAATATTTTTAAGGCAACAAATGTGCAAAGCCTAGAACACCTACTAGCAGGGCAATGAGTCAAGAAAACACAGATGGAAAAAAGTCAATCGGTATATGCCTTAGTGTGATCTCCTGTGTTCTCTCCTGTATTTTTTTTTCCTCTTTAAATGTCTACCCTTCGCAGTGCAGTGCCTTGAGGATGCACACATGCGGTGCCACTATGATTCACATTATAACTACCTGTGGCGATGATTCTAATCAAAAACTGAAGTGCACCCGGCAAATAATCTGACAGCCAAAGAAGAGATCTTCACAAAGTAGAGCTGTGGAAGAGCGGGCAAGAGTAATGCTTACAGTTCTGGAGAGAAATGTTTGCCTATCTACGACTGGCCCTTAGGACAAAAGTCCTGTGAGTGAGAAGTAGAAACATTAAAAGAAATGCCTTCGAAATCAACAAATGCTTCAAATATCTAAACACAAACAACAAATATATACAACATGAGGGAAAATGTGCATAAACGGGGGTGGAAAATATGATGGCTACACAAGCGGTTGGGACATGTCAGGTTGGGTCTGGCTGACAGACTTCATCTACTGCTACCAACCAAATGTAATGCACCAGGAGGGATTTGAAAAGTTTCAAGTGTTTTGAAACTTGTATAAATTTAAGATGATTACAGTTTTCTTCTCCACAAATCAGAAATAACTAACATTTTTGCTATAACCTCTAAGACTATATGAGGTGACCCATCAAAGTAGAAAAGTGTTGACCTGAAGCCAACTGTTTGTTTCAGTAAGCAATGCAAGCAATATAATGGAATTGTTCAGTGCACAAGCTGTGAGTTAGTCCTATGAATTTTGTGGTGGGGCATATTTTGCTGTTGAGAATAGGCCCTTCCATTGTACGAGTTATTTTAGACACCAGTGAGTCACAAATGCATCAATTTTCACAGCTGATAACCAGTAGCTTGAGCTTATAGAGGATGATACCACAGATGCTTTTCAAAAACAGCAGAAGGAAAGACATACGGAGAGCTTTTAGTCCACAGGCAGCACAATATTGACAAATATGAAAACATGCATTTTCAACAAAACCTTGTCCAGTTTCCTACTTTGCATTTCTGAGGAAAACATTTCAAAGCAGAGGATGACAGTGAAAGAGTGGGAATTAGTCTGACCTTCTCCTGGTTGAAGGAGTCCATCCTTCTCATGGCCGTATCCAAAGCAGTCATGGAGTCCAGGAAGGCCTGGTCCTGCTCACACAGCGGGTTACTCAGGAGGTCTGCAGAGATCTTCACTGCTGCTTTTGACATGGCTGTCAGCCCCCCCCCCCCCCCACACACACACACACAAGGACATAGAACAGTTAAAACATAGTTAAAAACTTTGTAAACATTAGGTAGATTGCAGACCATATAAATGGTTATTGAAGATGTCTGCATCAACACATTTTAATCTCATTAAATGCCAGATTTTGTACAATATTCTTAAACTGTGGGGGCAATTTCTCTGGATTAAACTAAGGCCTTAAGCGTTTTAGAAGTGCATGTGCTTTTATATAGTAGAGGGTTTAAAAGTAAGCTTTTGGGAAAGCAGAATGGCACAGTGCTGCCCCCATTGTAAAACTCTGAGGGGGCGGTGGGGCTGCCTGCCGTATTGAATATGTTAATGTTAATCTACACTCATGCCACTTTGTTTAGACACAGCACATATCAGATTACGGCTTCACTGTTAAAATAAATGAGCTGCACTGAGGAGAGAAACAAGTTGACAACAGGACCTGTATTGAAAATGGGCTTTATGAAGATCTGGAACAGTCACTGGTCTTTTCAGACTTCCTTGGGATTGTCTCTCGACCAATTTTCAGCCAATCAATTATCAAGGTGTGGCGTTCCTGCATAATTCTCCATCTGAACTCCATGTAGCAAATTGCTTGATTTGACCTCGCCTGACTCAGAGACATGTTGATTGTACAGTCGTGGAAAATCAAAAGGTGACCTGTGGGTATCAGTAGTGAGCAAATAAGTTAAGGCTAAGTGATATAGACACAATCAAATATCACAATATTTTTGATTTAAAAAAAAAAAAGTGATATTGATACTGTGACAATATTGTAGAGTGCTAACTAATGGTGCTTTCCCAAATGATTACACAGGGGGATTTTTGGATTATTACTCATCAGTAAAGCGAATATAATGACTAAATGAATAAAAGTTAAATAACAAAACAGCTAGGTCAGTCTGGTTAGTTCAGAAAATGACATCACTTTACTCTAATACAGCCAGTAAAACCAAAGACAACACCTATGCCATATCACAATACTGAAACTCTAAGGCAATATCAACTCTCATATCACAATACCAATGTAGTACTGACATATTGCCCGTCCCTATAAGTGAATATCATAACCCTTGTAATCAGCTGGGGGTGAGACAAGAAGAACAGTTAAAGCACCATTATTCCTGCTACTTTATTTGCCTTGTTATTTCGCTTAATTGAAATTGTGAACTGGATCAGCCCTTAAAATATATATTATTGTCCCACACCAGATGATTGTCAGGGAGTCCAATAGAACTCTGTATATCACCAGGTTTGACTTGATAAATGATGGCCGATATAGAAAGCAGTGTATTAAATGCAGTGTTGACATGCAGAGTACGTCCAGTTCTTTGTTCAGTAGCAGTTAGTGGAGCTGGGACCTGTGCAACAGATGGAATCCATTAACGGTAATGAGGCCCTGACAGCTATGACACTTTGATGATGCAGACATCCATATTCCAGAGCACAAAGGAGAGGAAATGAAGAAGCCTCACACTGCTCCATCCGTCCCCGCTCCTCCACCCCCACAACTGACTACCACAGGCCATGTCTACTGCTACTTCCCAAATACACAAATCCAAAACCAGAAATAAGCAAATAAATGTTGAGTAAACATGGTTTCTGTGGCATGCAAATGCACGAATAAATGACGGCAGAGTTGGTACACCAATCTGGCCCAAACTGCATATTGCACAAAGCTAAAGACAAAACACACCCGCCACGATAGCTTAGAAAAGCCTATGAAAGAAGATTAAGGCGGAGGCTCATACTCTCATTTGTCGAGTCGTTTGGGGAGCTAACGCACCGCAAACAAACCAGGACAACCAAACATCTTTCCAGCCCCGAAAAACCTCCCAAACAAGATCAAGTATGTTAGTGAACAAGTGGAGATCAATGGCACACCAGGCGGCAACTCAAGTTTATGGCAAAACATACCCAAATCAGCCTCAGTGCTTTTCTTCATGTCTTTGTGAAGCTTTTTCGTCTGATCCTCCAGCCTGTGGGACAAACACACGAATGATTATCAGACAGTTTCTTGTCTAGCAGGACAGTAAGCATCAGTTCTGCTGATCATTATAATCTATACTTGATTCAAAATCAGTTTCATTCACTCTGAACATGTTCATGTGGACAAAAAGAGAACACGAACATGGATAAATAAAACATAAACCTAAAAGAAAGAAATTAGTGTATCAAAAAAAATATGGTTCAAGAGGGAATTACACATTTCAGTGATTCCACATAAAATCTGTTAGCTAATTAACAATACAGGGAATTCTTCTTGTTACTGTCAACTACATTTCCGCTCAAAAGCATTAATGTCTTCAATCATTCCACTGCACATATTCCATTGATGGGTGTTAAAAATGGCAATTACCAGACTATGGAGGCTGGAAACACATGCCATTCATTATATCAATTAAGGCAGACAAGGGGTTTAGAATCTCCCCTGAGACTGCTTTCATATCACTTCTCCTGGTTTGATGAAAAATGCAATGTGGTGAGGTTTCACCTCCATCATTCCTCTTCAAAGATTATAGTCAATAGGAAGACACCAGCTGTAATCCTATTGGATTTCTGATGTGGCCACTGGCCACAAGATGTGAAGATGCTGGTAAAACAGATATGGCTATTTCAGAACTGCAAACCAAAAATAGAAATCAGGTGTCCACGTTTGGCACTTTTTTTTTTTTTTTTTTTCCCATCGTTTTGAAGCTTGGAAAGAAACACGGAGGATAAATCTCGCATCCTCACAGGTGCATTAACACACATTGATAAATATAAGGACTTGAAAATTGCTCATTATTATTTCTTTATCGGTGAAGTTTTAATAAGTCCACATTGAGTTGGCTACATTTCATAAAACAAGACTCCATTGACAGAATTACGCCTGCAGCATCACCATAAGATAGCATGTTGGATACTGGGATATTGTCGACAACAGTCGCAAAAACCTAACATTTTGTGGAATTAACTCATGTCAGATTACACTTGTATTGCAACAGCTTTGATTTTAGATATCATCTTTAATTTCAATTGCATTTATTCATTTGTTTATGTCTCCAATAAAGGGCTATTGAATTATGAGGATATAGGGCCTTAAGGTAGCTAAAACTTATTCATATTTTTATCATAACTTGTCCTCTACATGCTTTTGTTTGTGTTGACATTTTTCAGGATTTTATACTAAATCGCCACAGACCAGATGGAGGTTGTTCCAAAAATGTCATTTGCAGTAAATGATGTAACTTCATCCCATACTGTTCACACCACAGGGGAAAAAAACATTCTGTCAGAACAATCTCCACAGTAACTTCTTGCATCCCTCTCACCAATTAGATGGAACTGGGTCTCACAAGACATATCAGCCTTCCGCTTAAGTAATCAAAATATACTGTTACATTTCAGATATTTAGAAATAGGCATTTCTAATTGCAACAAACGGTACTCATGTTATAGTCAATTTTATCTGCAATACTTCAGACAGGATTTAGCCAGTATTTAATAATTAGAGGGTTTCTTCCTGTATTCATCATATGTTTCCATGAGGTACATTTTAAATGTGCATGTAGATCAGAACAATGAACAAAAATACTTTAAGCCATCACAGTTTTTTTCTGTTTCGTTAGGAACATCTGAGGAGTATTTAAAAGTGAATAAGAGACAATATTTCCATGCGGGTATCATATTACAAATCCATTTTGAGTCATACCTGTAAGTAGAAAATTGCTTCTGACATTGTTACAAACATCTGGAAATACAGTATGTGGTCAATTTTATCACTCCTGTCTCCGTTTCTGCAGCAAGAAGAAGGAGTTGAGAACTCGTACTACAAAACTAGATTTGGTCTTAAAAGCAATTCTCAATTCCAGTGCATGATGCAAAACAAACTGAAACCAAAATAGTGCCCTGCAATTTAGCTGACACAGTTAGCACTTAAGTAATGAAAGGAGACAAGAGCGAGCGAGAGCGAGAGCGAGAGAGACAGAGAGAGAGAGAGAGAGAGAGAGAGAAAGAGAGAGAGAGAGAAAAGGAAAATAAGAGTATAATAAAAAAAAAATAAAAAAACAACCCTGCCAGTCTTGGAGACTGCGCTGCAGGATGGTGGGTGAAAGCATCGTACTATGTAAACAAACTAGCAAGCTCTCAGACCAATGCCTGTACACTCATACTGTGTGCTTGTCGTCCACGTTTGTGCATGTGAAACTCATGTTCCAGACACTACCTCCTACTTAAAAATGTGTTGCACAATACTGTTGCAGCTTTCCTCCTCTGTCAGCACTGACAGTGAGAGAGTTATTCTGGATGAGTGCCAGGTGAGCCTGGAGTCTCTTTCCAAAAGGTGCTAATAGAGCGACCTATTAGAACAGCTGCTGCTCTGAACACCAGTGCCACCAATGTTGGGCCTGCGCAGCCACTGTCATAACGCCACGTCACCTGGTGAAAACTGAAGTTTATAATACTTTCAAACACAAACCCAGAGTACGACACTGTAATGAACAGGCATTCCACCATGTTTGACCATTCGCATTCCCAGGCTGCCTTTTAAGTACACTCAACAAAAATATCCACAGAACACTTTTGGTTTCGTTCTAATTTTTAAATGAATTGAATTAAAAAAAAAAAAAAAAAAAAAATTGTAATCAGATTTGTTTTATGCGGGATATAAACGTTTATTTCTTTCAAATTCGGATGACAAATTTGTTAAAATACGTGTTAGTGAGCACTTAACTTCTCTGCCAAAATAATCCATTCAGGTGGATTTTTGTTGCTTTCAAATATTGTATCAGTATTGTACTCCAAAATCCTGTATTGGTCAAGCTACTGCATTGCTGTGAAAATGGAAATTACGCTTCCCTTGGTTTATCATTACCATAAAATCAAAAGTCAAATTAAAAAAAACTTCTTTAGTCAAGTGGACAGAAGGAAAAAAATAGGAATCGTGGTTTACGCCTGCCAAGTAAACTACTTAGGCAACAGATGCGCCGTGATGTGTGTAGATCTGCATCTCCAGGGTGGAGAACCTAAATGTCTGTACATGCCTGCTGCACTGACTCATCTATAAGGTCTATTGGTACCACACCTTCATGATAAAGGGCCCTCCTACTCAACAAAACCTGAGAGGAAAATGGTGCTCCCACTCATTTTTACTAGGCCCTGAGGGAATTTATTACAACCTCAGTCTCACTGAGACAAGGCCCGGATGTACGGAGCTTTCAGGTCTTTCTCAGGTTTTTAAGTGCTCTGAACCCTGCTCTTTTTTGTTGAAATAACAGCCATCAAGAGTTGATACATTTATTTTAGTTTATATAATTTTTTTTAAACTTGAGAATGTGTACTACCACAAATTTATGAAATGTTTGGTCATCAAATCTACCATAGCAGAACTGTTTTTTTTTCAGTTTAATATGAAGAAAAGTAAGTGACGAAACCATGCAGGAAATGGCAAATGGAACAAGAAACGTTTTGTACAATGAGGCATACTTTGTAAACATGTAAATACAAAATAGCTACTTTTTTTTAAGTAAAACTGTACAACGCGCAACAACAATCTAATTTTGGATCAAAGATCTCCCATATATTATGTATTTCCATTTTAATTATTGTATGTCTGGTACACATTTCTTGCTTGATACCTCAGCATATTCGCACCCACCAGCAGTGGACTAATATATAACTACTTGACATCTAGCTTTTGACTAAAAATGATGCAGTTCCACTTGACTTTTGATTATTATCAAGGACTGGGCACTATGGACAAAATTAAATATCACAATATTTTGGGCCAAATACCTTGCTATTGCGACTATATTGTGGGGAAGACTATTGGTGCTTTACAAAATAGTTACAGTATGATATTTGTTTTGATTTGATTATTTAATCATCATTAGTGATGTGGATACAATAGCTAAGTGGGTAAAGGTAAGTAATAGAACAGCTAGGACAGTCAGCGGACTCTTCAGAAAATTCTGAAAATACATCACTTTACTCTAATGTAGCCTCCAAAACCAGGAAACGAAAACATTTGCCGTAACTTGATATTACAATATCAATAAATCGAAAGATGATATCTCGTCTCATATCACCACATTGATATTAAAAGTACGAACGTAGTCGCAGAACTGCAGTTACGTCCAGTAACTACTATTTATTTACTTAGTTCCTGTCTCCCGTTTCATTTCAGCTCAGTGAAAGTTGCGCATGCCTTTTTTTGTACCTGAAAGTCGCGCTCATTTCTAGTTCTAGTTCAGAACAATTTGCTATTAGCGCTGTTGTTGAGTAAAACAAACTCGTGGACACTTCAAGCAAAGCTGATGAAAATATTGCTTCTACATGTTTATGCTTTTTGAAAAGGTGGTTTGAAGAACTTTGTGGCTTTTTACTCCCGAGCGTTTTATTGCACTTTCAGTAACGAGTGTAATGGTCGTCAACTTCAGTAAATCTTCCATATCACTTGGTTCACCGTCTCCATCTTGGCCTCTCTTGCTGTCTGCGGTCACACACCAAGACAGAGAGGCAGAGGAGAGGATGGGGAGAAGAGGCTGCAGAAAGGTGTCCCATGCAGAAATTAATTTCAATGAATTTAGTTTTTAACGGTCATTATTACAATATTTAACAAAGGAATACGGGGGAGAATTCCTACACATGATACATGATGCACTTCACACAGCAACTGGCTGGCAAATACCCGTCGTGGTAGAAAGCTTGAACTCTGCAATGTTTATTAAAAGCACTTCATTCTACTCCTAAATAAGTTGAAAATTTAATGTGGATGACATTTTAAAATTCAGATTATGAATTTTTCATATAGGCTCAAGAAATACACTGTGTAATGACACAGTTTAAGAATTTGAACAATACTTACAAAAATATGACATTATATGGGCACAGATATGGTGGATGAGAAATCCTCTTTCACCAAACCAAAGGCACCAAGACACGGTTTTACCAACCCGCATACATGAATGTTCAACGCAATTGATAAAATACTCAGTATGTTTTTAGTATATTGTAAAACCTGTAACAGAATCGAACTATCCAAATAGCCATGAAACACAAAATCCTCAGTAATTGTCTACTTTATAAATCTTAATTAAAAATGCTAACTTACTTTTGGAGTTTGTCATATTCTCGCTCGAAGTCTCTTTCGACCTAAAAAAAAAAAAAAAAAAAAAAAAGGAGAGTATTTCATGTTAGTTCTGTGATTTCTGCCAAAATTGCTTTAAACATTGTGACATTATCAGAGGAGTGACAAGACAAATGAAAATGGATAAATAATAATTGTAGGAGGGATGTAATACATACCAGCAACAATGACTACTTGTTTGTAGCCACAATTAAAGCTGCAGATACGTTGTTGCCATCTCAAGGTTTAGGTTACAGCACTCAACCACCTTCAATACTACCTTTACTTGAAAAATAACAGGGCCTTGTACTTTTTTATGGTCGTTTTCAGAAGCATAAACAACTCAAGACAGCTGGGCAGGTGAAATACAGGAGTACATCAAGTTCCCAGGGCTAACACGAACATGACGGGGGTCTGCTCTTTACTCAACCTGCGTCACAACTGCATAGGATCCATTCACGGGACATCTGTCAGCCTGCCTCTCACCGTTAACAGAGTCCGGTCTGCAGTGTCGTTCCATACACTCCACTGATAAACATGAGATTTATACTGAATGACATGGAATAATCACCAGATAAAGCTGACGTTTCAGTGCTCTAGTTTTTTTCATCCAGCTGATAAAATGACATCAGTATCATTGAATTTATTTCCATTCCTAATATCCTGACCTCTCCAGGTCACCTAAGACAGGCAGGATTGAGAGGGCTGACCAATATATAAAGACCCACTGTGGCAGTCTAAGCGTGGTATAAAATTGCTTGTCCTACCATGTCTCTAAAACATGTCAAGCAAGTTACAGAGGCCTCGTGGGCTCCTGTCTTGTGGTTCTGTGGGCTCCTGGATTTAAACACTGAGGCCAAAACAACGAAGGAGGCAGTTGACACTTTGTCACTGGTGGATCATCTGACTGGGCTGCCTTTAACCCACTCCATGTTTTTTGCTTGGGATGGCACAGGAAGCTGGAAACACAGTCTGACAGTGACTGCCGGGCCACAGAGTCATTACAGTGGAAGTGGTTTTCTCCAGCAAGGAGAACACCCACTCAATGTCACTTCAAGGTAACCACCTCTGCCCCCTTCAATGGCTAAGACAAATTGGCATTCCGATGACAGTATTTAGACTACTATTCCTTGTTATACATGTCATTTGTGAGGCTCAACAACTGCAACTGAGCCTTGACAATCCCCCTTCTACATCCCCTTTTTTTTTAAATTTATTTTTTATTAAAAAATACTACCTTTAAGTACACATTTTAATATACATCTTTTTGAATGATGTGTGCATAGAGAGAAAGTTTGTTCTAGTGACTTACTGTTTTAGAGACAATCTGTTTTTTCGGTTGTCCAATCTTGAAGGGAATCCTGCAATGACACGAAAAGCAATGAGAGGTGACAGACATAAGCAACTGGAAAATGACTTGCCTAAAAGGTGAGATTATTGAATGCTTAGATCGGCATCAGCTGCATGATGCCCGACTAGAGGTCAGTGCAGGTCTTAGGGTGAACAAATGCCTCGCTTTGATCACTGACACAAGACAAGCTGAGGCTGTTAATCCTTGTCCCTCTCAAGTATGCAGTCAGTGCCATGGACATTAACTTCATTTCACCCCTGGTCACATCTGGCTCCCACTGCAGGCAGATATCACTCAACAGAAGTGTCCCCCCTTTCTCTGTGTTCTTTTTCTGCATGCCCCCAGCTGGCAATCCACCGCGGATGCCATGTTGTGTATCAGAAAAATAGTAAGCCAATTTCAGAGTATCAGACATAATCGGGGACTCAAAGAGGCAGAGGCAAGACAACAATCAAAGCCAAAACATGTCAGGTTTAGTGGATCTGCAATAGTTGCATGTCATTTTCAGAATGAAGTATAACTTTTCTTCACTCGTGAAAGAAAACACAGATCTCGACTCTTGCTTTGGTAAAAGAAACCTGTTCCTTCTTAGTTAAAATAGTCTTTTATCCCCATTTCAAAACATTGTCTATGCCTTAATAAGTTGCTGCCGAGCATCAGAGTGCCTTGGGAATCCATGAGACAGAAAACACTGCCTCACCAATGTGATTGGCTGCAGGTTGTCATTGATGTAACACTAATGGGCTGAAATCTAAGCGATATGATGGACAGTTGCTGCTGACAGGCAGGGTGAGGCAGCAGCTGCGTCAAAAGAAAGGTGTGTAGACTAATGAGATGGAAAAGAGAGGGTGTGATGTAGGGCGTCGTTGTGCAACCAGGGAATGCTACCGATGTGTGGGGAAGATCCTTTTGATGACAGCTCAATCACAAAACTCAACATGGTCAAATAACAGCAGGATTAATCGAGTAAAAAAAAAAAAAGAAGATTTCACTTGTGGTTCAGGTATCAAGATTTGATTTGCTGGCTCTGAGTCGCTGTTTCGCTAAAGGTTATATCAGGTAGCAATTGTCCTGACCTTGTTTTCAATGAAGACCTTGTCTTGACTTAAGATTTGAATGTACTTTTGCCATTTGAATCCAAACCGATCCCAAATACCTACAAACATTTTGTTGCTCTTGGCCAAGGAAAGTAGTTTCACCCACTATGTCATCCGTTTGGGTGAGCCTGCATGGAAAATAACCACAGAAATTACTCAACTCCGTTTTACGTGACTCACCTTTCTCTGATTACCTGATAGGTAAGCTGTAACGCCACACTAACTACAAAACACACGTATGCAGCTCCTTTGGAAATTTAGATGGAATTCCAAAAAGACAAGAGTGTAATTACGTCAACTTCTTTGAATGTGAACTTTATGATGACGCAGTAATTGAGGTAGAAACTATTACTACACTCAGCGACATAAGTGACTGATAGGTTTGTTAAGTTGCAGAGCATCTTACTACTGGCATAAATGTCAAAGCAAAATGAAGATATTCATTCATCGGAGGGTGATTCAAGTTTTTCCTCATTTCTTTTTTCAATAATTTCTCATTATTTTAGTGTGTCCATGTAATGACTGAACTGTTTTATGATGCTGTAAAATATAGATGTCTCAAATTTATAAAGCTAAACATTTTTTGCTTATTTTTAAGGGAACTGATTGGGAGACTCAGTTTTCTCCCAACATGTTTGGAAGCAGCTTTTGATTTTTGCCCCCATTTGGTGGGTTTGTCAGATAGAAAATCACGACATCCGTACCAAAAGCCCAATGGAAGAGTTAAGTATATACATTACAACGGTGCTCCAAACGGTCATCAATGAAACATATATTTAAATGTTTGCTTTCAATGCTTTCATTTTTCTATGTTTTGGCAGACGGGAATGAGGATTTATTTCTAGATGACATCAAGAGTGTCCGTTGAAGTGTAACCATATTAAGGTGGATTTTCCCTTTAATGTACCAAAGTATACATTTGCTTGGGAAAAAAAAAAAAAATCAAGGGAGCCCTTAATGTTTTAGATTCAGAGTAGATGTACTTCTACAAAGAGCCAAAGAAAAGTGGTCACTCTCTTCAACTGCTCATGAGAACTGGCAAACACAGAGTAAAGTGTGCTTCAGGGAGGGAGAGGGAAACTGCAAGTACAGAGAGAGAGAGAGAGAGAGAGAGAGAGAGAACGAACGAGGGAGGATGGTGGTCACTGTGAGAATCATTTCTAATGTTTCTTCACACAGTGAATATTTCTGTAGGGGCTGTCACATTTAGAAACATTGGTAAGTCTGGTCCTGTGAACCCAGAACTAGTGTTTGAAATGGCAAAGGCCCGGCCACAGCACAGCTAAAGACAGAAGAGTTGTATGATACACAAACTGAAATCCAGACTTTTCTGAAACTAGATTTGGGCCCGGTAACGGCAGACAAAGGTAGACGCATAACATATCGGATTTAGAGAATCACAAAATCTGATGAAGAATCGGATTGTATTTGTAAAATTTGGCCGTTGCCCATTTTCAGGCCCAGATGCATTAAAAACTACTCGCACACATTTGCTGTCACTGGTAACAAGTTGGTCAACTTCACTTTAAAAACCTATCTGATCTTTGCTGTAACAGGACACACGTCACAACCATTAAGTGGGCACGCAGGCAAGAACAAAGACATAACAGTCTTCCCTGTCCGGGGACGCATCATGCACTGACTGGAAGAACCAACGGCTTTTCACTAAAACTGCGAATGTGCACACCATTAGAGAGATAGTGCATCATTCGACCTCCAATATTCCACGGAGTACAGAGGGCCAGTTGAGGATGGTGGAAAGTGGAATTGTTCTGATGATGACCCCAAAGTCAAACCTCTCGCGTCATAGAACCAAGTGTGCAGGCTCTGCTGGAATGCATCAGTCAGCAGAGCCCATAAAGAACTCTTTTCACTGTTCGAGCACCCCACTCTTGACCTTGTGTTTGGCGGTGCGTGCTGGTAGAAGTGACGGTTGCCAGCTATTGACTGTCTGACTGAGCTGAGTGACGCCATCTTGCTTACTTGATAACGGTCTTGCCTGAAAATGACACTGCGGACGTGTAATGTATGATGAAGCGAGTTAATATGCATACACGTCACTGAAAAAGTTAGCTTCTCCTCATTTCCACTTGAACTGCGTTCCTGATTTGTGAGAAACAAGCAGTCAGTTATGCAGACATCTGTTTTAAACATGTAAACTTTCTACACGCAATGAAGGACTGGTGTTACAAACCTCTGCGTACTTGCAAAAGAAAAGAAAAGAAACAAAAGCTATCATAGATAGATAGAATGGGTTTTAAAATATACTGTCCAAAAGACAAGACTCAATACTACTAGCACGGAAGTTAATGGGTTCCAGCAAAAGAAGCCAGCTGCACTGGTTATATTATAAAAAAAAAAAAAAATTAAAAAAGCTGTACCAATCAGGCTACTACTGTTTCAACAACCATTTTGTAAGAATCAGTCATTGTCAAATTCACAAAAAGATTAGCGTTGTTTTCTGTTGTTCACTTTACAGAGAGGTTTACAACCAGCAAGATAAAAGACTTGCGATTACCAAACTCACAGATTCAGCTAATATCTGTGCAGATCATCCCTGCAGACTCATGCATGGACGATCTGCCTGAAATCATCATAAATCCGACTGTTCCCACCTCATGTCTTCATTCATTAAACTTAATTCCATAATTGAGGAATAATCTTTGGTTTCAAACAATATTACAAACTGGTTTAAAAAGTACACATTTATATATTTCATGATATTTCTAACAACATCATTTTTGAAAGTCTTTGCTAATTAGGGTTGTAACTAATACTTTCATTTCTGATTTACCTTCCACTTTTTTCTCAATTAATCTTCATTGAATAATATCATTAAAATGGTGTAAACTATCTTTCACAACAAAAGGTGACATGTTTTGAACAACCAACAGTCCAAATTCGCATATTTCCATTAATACAGCTTGAATAGAGCATGAATTTAGACAGGCAAGTGTTTTCTGAATTTTCTCACTACTGTTGCGCACTTACTGGAAATGATCATAATATTTGAATTAAAGGTGAGAAGTGCCCACATAATTTGTGGGCTTGTAAAATCACATCATCCGGATAATGCATCGCATAGTCAATACGTAAAATACTCAAAATAGGAAGTGTAAGTACGCAAACTGAGACACGGAAATTCCTTTTACTGTCAAATAACATCAATAAAAGCAACATATTATGACAGCCGAGCAGCGGCAATCACATTATGGGGAGCATTTTTACTTGAAAAATGACTTGAAAGAATAATTGATCATCAAATATATATATTTATATGAATTAATCATACCGGCTATGAGGTGTGCCCAACAAAAACTGTCAACTGTGCCCTTGACATAAATTGTACTAATCTTTCAGAGGCAACCTTAAAGCCTCTTGATAGGTAAACATTAGACACAAGTGCTTGTTTATTAGTAGCCCAAACCTGGGGCCACTAAAGTATGAAACTTGTTTAGAGGCTTTAAAATACCCGATGAATCATGCAGCTTGTTGGCAGCAGTCAAGTTAAGAGTGTCAACACGCTTTGCCTACCTACCTACTTTGGAACAGGTGTTCCACAGAAATCTGCAACCCCATCAGATTCTGTGACCTGCAGTGTTGGTTGGGTTTAGATAAGAGCAGTGAGATAGTTCGGCTATAATGATCAGGGCAAGATCACAGAATCTGAGGGGGTCACAGATTTCGACGAAACACCAGAAAACACTTTCAACACTCACACGCGGTGTTTGGGGAGCAACTTGTTATAGATTAGATTGTAATTCGTTATATGTAACTAAATTATAAAAATACATGTAATCGTAATCTGTTACTGAGAAAGAATATGCAATAAATTACTGTTGCTTTTTAAAATATTAGTGATTACAAAGGGGTTACATCTGAATATATTGTTTTAAGTAAAACGCTTATGTGGAATATAACATTCGTGATGTTGCTTTGCATCTTTTTGTGCCTTCTGTCTACATCTAGACGCGCTCCATTATGCGCTCGAATTTTGAGGTTTGTTTTTTTTGATTGGTTCTCTTGTTTGAATTTGCAATGCCTCTCCTAAGCCAATCAAATCAATGTTAATCGCTCCAAACGTAATGTAAAGTGATATTCAAAAGGAGTGATTGAGGAACCAGTGTCAAAACAAACCAAAAACAAACTGTGACAGGTCCACAGCCCCGTTGATTGTTCTGTCACCACTCAGCATGGAGTCGGCCTGAATGTGGACTTAGGTTCAGCTTATGGGAACATTTATCCTCCGCTGCTGTCTGTTCTACAGTTTTGAGATTTGTTTTGTTGGTTGTGCTTTAAAATCAAAACATTACCATTTTAATCCAAGTTACATTGTAGAACAGTTTTTATCAGTGTCAAGTCCTGTCGAGAGGTTAACACAATCTAGTTCAAAACATTTGTCAGAAAACCAATCGATAAGTTATATTACTTTGAGGAAGCAATACAATAACCACATTATTTATTAATCTGTAACCTACTACATTTCAAAAGTAATCTACCCAACAACGTGTCCACAGAGTAGTCAACACACCATGGTTATGACTAGTCACTGTACACAGTAGTGCAAAATCCTCCCCGGTTCTGAAGTACATGCAGCTGGAACTTAAAATAATAATAATAATAATAATTCTCTTTTAATGGGTTGTTTTGCTCACTACCTTTCCAGTAAACAACTGTTGACTAGCTGCAGGCTAACAAGTGCGAGTAGTTAAGTTACACGACTTCAAACCGCCACTCGGTCGTTAAGTTAAGTTAGCTAACTGTAACTTACAGAAACGACTTCACACAAACTATTCCCCTCAGACGAGCACAGAAAAGTAAACAATAGAGTTGTTGTTGTTGTTGTTGTTGTTTTAAACCGTGAGTTTAACAAGCTAGAGCTAACTCCTGTCGGGCTGTTCCGTCTTGTTTAAGCAGCGCTTCCAGGAAATAGCCGGAGTCCGCTCGACGAGCCGAAATCACCAGGAACGAATCATTTCAAGTTATGTTTTATTCTAACATATTAATGATGCAGCCAAGATACATACCAGCTCATTTTGAGTGCACTTTTACTCCGGTTTCATTTGGTGAGTTTTTATTATCTTCCGTGACTCATTCCTCTCTAACCACTCAAACAGGAGAGCTTTAAACAGGAAGTCCTGGAGCTGAGACGCTCGTGCTTCCTCTTAGGAAGTTTTTTTTTTTTTTTTTGGACAGGAACAAACAAAGCGATCGAAAAGATGGTCGCTTTTTTTTTTTTTTTTTTTTATATGCGCGAATGTAATAATATCAGGCGGTGAATGGTCCTGTGTGTTAGAAACAATTCTGTAATCGCGTTTTAATTTGGTATGTGAATTTGGTTGCGCGCTGACGTGCACGCGCGTGCATGCACGGAGAGATCTAAGTAAACTGAAGGCAAGTTATATTTTTCTTTATTCAAGTACTTACATAGAAATAACAAAACAATTGCATTACAACAAACTGAAGTGCCAAGTAAACAGGGGAGCACATCTCCCCATCACAAGGATATAGTAAAATTCATTTCAATATTCAGCTCATCATAAAAGGACCTTATTATAAGGTAGTAAAAACATGAAATAGGCTAAAGACATCCACAACATCTTTAAACAAGACCCCTTGTTTTCTTATAACAAAAAAAAGCCAACAGAACAGTTATCCCAGTGTGTGTTTCCAATTTTCTGTCTTGCAATTGTCTTGCATTGTTGTTAAGGTTTATCCCATTTCACCCAATGTGACTTTTATTTTCATGCATAATAAAGAAATGAGCATCACCCACAGCGTGTGAGGGTGGCACTTTGGAACATTTCCGTGCACATGCAAACATGAGGATATACTGTAATGAAAGGAAACACAACACAACAGAAAACAGTGAGTATCGACTCCATCTGAACATCAGTGTCACTGTTGAAGACCACAAAATCCCTGAAGCCACCCTGTTGTCCCTAAAATGACATGAGTAGCCTATAATATCTACACATTATTGAAATCTCTTCAAACATGAGTATTTTTTTTTTTAAATCCCACAATTATTATTTGTTATGAATGAGCCCAAGCCTATGGCCTTGCCCAAGGCCAACTTCACGGAGACTAAATCAAACAGTTACACACAAACATTAGCACAAGGCTGCCTTCAGCTGCAAGCCGACGGAGGTCACATTTATGATTTGTTGCTCCTGTGGAGTTCTCATAATGTATTGTTTTTGATCAGCCAACCCTGCAACCCAGTTTGGCACAAAGATGGCTGCTGATGTTGGCTAAAATCCAACATGGAGCAGAGGACGAGAATGAGGCAAATTCCAATTTCAGAGCTTTCAGTCGCCCACTTTTGGACGATACAACTTAAAAAAAAACATAAACTAAATTATTCTCAAAGAAGCATTTTTTTTTTTTTAACAGGGGGTTGTTTCTGGGTTTAACAAGTCACTGATGTCTATCTATACCATTCACACATTACACAGATTATTGTTCAGAAGACCGTGGTGCAGCCTGTGTTGTTGTTCAACCGCCAAACGTCATTAAGGGAGTGGGATGGAGGGGAGCATATAAATTTTACAAAATCTATCTGTCCATTACAAAAATGTCACACAACAAAAGTGACAGACACAGTGAGACTGATGAAATATTGACTTTGCAGAGTTGTAATTACATGGCTTCATTTAGACGTGGAAATAGTTTGGTGTCGTCTCCGCCTTACTCTGCATCATTCTTTAACACAAAGCAACATAAACACATATTCTCGTAGAGGAGAGCACAAATTTTGGTCAGATAAATTCTGAATGATCCCGACTCTATAATGATCTGACATCAAATTGAACAATAAAGATAAACATTTTGGTTTTCTTATCACCTCATGTACTGTATATATGCTTTTGTACTGACTCCACAAGGCTGTATGTAGCAGGATATTTACAGTAGAGGTCATTACTCATTGCAAGATTTAACCTGGCAAATTCCAATCTGAGGTTTGAAAATGATTATATTAAACTAATTGTCTGGGATTAGAGATAAGAAAGATAATACAATGCCTCATTCTGGGAAAGGAACATTTGTTTTGGAGACTGTCAAGTTGTAAAATGAAGTTAGATCAGAAAAGTTTCATCACCCGATGTCGATCCATGCAATGGCATGATGTATTTGTATTATGATACAAAACTATTGATTTACAGTTAGATGTAACAGGCCGTGCGAGGGTTTTAAACTCTCGAAAAGTGCAAGGAGTTCTGTTCATTTAACCATGTAGATGAGTTGAGAAAAGACTCTCTGAGGCCAAATTAATTGGAAAATAAGTGGACACATGCCAGGAAGCTGAGCAGTGAAAACTGTTTGTTACAGGAAGGGGAAAGTATGATGGTGGAAGTTCATTTCTGTATGCACTGTGTTCTCTGTGGCACTGCTTTTCTGAACCTTTCTTTGTGCCTTTGCCTTTCTCAGATCATATTCTCTCTTAGCCTGGTTGCTGTGTCTGTTGACCGGTACAGTATTTTTTTTTTTCCTCAAGCTGTTAACAATGTTTACATAAATTCCCTGCCTCACATAAAGCACATACTCCTGAAGAGTCAGAGACAACAGCCAATAATCAGAAATATTGTCAAGCAAAATGGCAAGAAGCATGTTCCTTTTAAAAGAAGGAGAGGTTCATGTGGTGTTTGAGAAGTAATTTACGAATTCTAATAAAATCTGAAATTATTCTACCACGCTGGCAAGGTTGTCACTCCAGAAATATTTATTTTACTCTTTTTTGTTTGATGAACCCAGTTTGACATCTGGGTTTTATTCTAGCCATGACAAAAGTAAATACCTCGATATTTACAGTCGTACTCACTACTTATTCGTATTTTCAGAACAGTATTGTTCTTGGTTTTAACCAAAAGTGTAAAAAATTTATTGTACTGGTTGAAAATGCCATTTTTGAATTTTAGTTATGGTGTTTTGCATTTACTCCAAAGAGCCATAATGCAGTCGTGAAAGATTAAAAAAAAAAAAAAAAAAAAGTTTCTGCTTTCCAGAAGTAAAGCAAAACTATATTTTCAGAGAGTTTTACCAAATGTAGTTATTGTCGTGATATTTGTCAACATCATTGAAATACACTTGGATCCAAGAGAAGTCATTGGCACAAATCAGCCGATACAACATGTGTCATTGAAGGATAAAAAAAAAAGGCAATTCCTTCTGTCAGCACAAAAATAAGTTCGTAAAAAGTCTTTTATGAAAATTATTTGGAATGCATCGATGTATTTCTTTTTTTTTTTTACAAAATGATCCAATCCTTTGTGACAACATCGATCCGAGAATAACCAGTGTTTTTTATAGTGGGGAAGATGCGGTATTTAAAATATTGCTATAATGGAGATACACAAACTGTAAAAAAAATCTTGTCATTTATTGAGAACACATTAGTGCTTCCTTAAACCAGTTTCCACTTTAAAGCGTACAGATGGTGCAAATGCTATTATTCTTTTTTAATGGAAGATAGCACACCATATGTGGCACTACTGTAATGCTCGAAAAAAAATGTTTGCGTTGACTTATGACAACATAATATTCTGTATTATAACTACATTACTAAAAGCTTTAAGACACATTCTGCACAAGCATTCAGTCAATTGAAAGGTCTTGTTTATGCAGACATTTGTATTTACATAGTGTGCATGAAGGCATGCACATATATGCACAATTTAATACTGAATTATGGTGCATTTGACATTTGAGTACAAAAGTGAAACTTCTACTGTAGCTACCTGCATACATATTTGTATACTGTACAAAAACAACAACACCTTACTTACAGCTCAGTCTCTCTGTGTTAGAAAAGATGTAAACATGGGTTTGGAAATGTATTTTTCTCTTACCATATAATGCTCATCTTTTTTTTTGGACTTCAACTATGTTCAGTCTTTTTACACTGTGAAGCACAGACAAGGGGCCTCATTCATCTTCACCCTTATTCCTCTTTGCTTTCACACACTGCTGGTTTGCAACCCAGTGTTCTTTATTTAAGTAGTTTAGTCTGTCTAACTGTGCTCTTAGTTCATTTGATTTAGAGGTTGGCGGCATATGTCATGGCTATATTGCATATAATTGCAGAACTCAAGAAAACGGAAAAATGAACAGTATTTATGAGATTTTAAAAAAAAATTAAAAAAGCAACAGAAATCATATCTGGTAACACCACATACAGCCACCATATAAAAAGGCAACAAAAATACACAGTGTCTCACAGTTTCTACAAATAAATAAGTATTGGCAAAGGCATCGATTGCTGCAGGCATGGTTGTTTTATAAGTTCAGGTAACAAGACAAGACATCGGTTGGCTTTGTGTGACCCAGTCAGTCATTATCTAGATTTCACCAAATTGTCCGGGTAAATCTAAATCTGGTATGTGGTGAATGAATCTGATCTTTCCTTTAACTGGACATTTGTGCTAAGCTGATACCATGGTTGTGTTTGGCACATGTCAGGCACAATAATAAGAACAAGGTTGACTGCATCACCGCAATACATTTGGCACATTCTTTTGAGAGAACAACATTCAAATAGAAAGTAAAAACACTACACCTCAACAAAAACAACAAAAAGGCAGTCAAGTGCCACTAATAAGGTATTCATGACGGTACACAAATATAACCAATTGCACTTTTAAACAGCCTAATAGAATTAATGCATACATCCCAGACAACTCACCCTTTAACTGAGCTCCATTACAATTTCGACCCCTATCATAGATTCTGGTTCCCTTCCAATTTAGAAAATTTCAATAAAATTTACAAAAGTGTATCCACTCCGAAACCTAAAGATACACAGTGGCCTTTTGGACAGAATGTGCCAGGGTGCCCTTCTTTGTGTTGGCACTGTGTTACAGTAGCTGAGGCTCCGAGTTGCTTGAAAGAGAAGGGCACAGCAGCAGCCTTTCCCCTCTTACTTAAACTAAAGGCATCCATCTCAAAATAGAAGGAACTGAAAAGAGCAGGGGTGGAAAAGAGAGGAAAAGAGTCACCTATTTATCTCATAGTGGACGAGATCCCTTCTTCCCAAGTCTCTTTACGGTGTGTGTGGTGAGGGTCCAGTCCAAGTGCACATAGTGACGGTCATGACGTTCCCACGGTTGGCCCCCCACAGGAGCTGGGCGGCGAGCTGTGGCTCCCTGCTGCCCCACTGCTCTTGTCAGCTGGCTTCTTGTCCTTCTGTTTCAGGTGAACCTTTGCGTGTCTCTTTCGCTCGTCACTTCTGGCAAACTTGCGTCCACAGAACTCACAGGAGAAGGGTTTCTCACCTGTGTGTGTGCGAATATGTGTGGTCAGATGGTCACTCCGGCTGAAGGAGCGCATGCATATTCGGCACTGGAAAGGTTTGTGACCTGTGTGGATGCGAAGATGACGTGTGAGCTCGTCTGAGCGTGAGAAGCGTCTGTCACAGTTCTCTGCCGGACAGGCGTGCGGCCGTTCGTGGACGGGGGTTTTGCTGGGCCGGTTGGGGTACTTCCGTGGCCGGATGGGTTTCAGAGTGAGAGTCTGTGGCGGTGGGTGGTGCTGGGGCGGATGCTGCTGCCCGCCGATGAAACCTGGGTGGATTTGCTGCTTGTCTTTGAACGCTCTGATGGTCTCCAGGGGTGTGATAGGTGGAGGGTTGACTCGGATGGGGTCCATGGTCTGAAAGGGCTTGTGCTCCATCACACCAACCTCTCCTTGGTGATGGAAAAGGTTGTAGTCAGGGATCATGGAGAAAAGACTGCCATCCATCGAGGCTTTGGACGTGGAATGATAGTCATTGCCAGGGTAGGCTAGAGCCGTGCTGGTGGCAGGGCTGTGGTGGAAGGAGACCTGATCCTGGTAAAGGTCACTGCAGGTGGAATAGGCAGGCAGTGGCGGACCATATACCTGCTCCATATCTGACGTCTGTCCGCCCATGCTGGCTGCGGAGGATGATGTCTGCGTCGTTACCGTGCCGGGTGATGGAGAAACCCCCAGGATCCCTGCACTGACAAGACTGATGATATTGTTATCAGAGCACCAGCCGGAGCCACCGATGCCACCTGAAGGAGGGGTGTCAAAGGCGAACTTCCCCAGATAGGTGACAGTCTGCCCGCTGCGGTTGGACTGGAAGCTGGATCCATACTGAATCTCTGAGGTTGCTTTCTCGCTGCCCATGCCCAGATCCATGATATTATCTAGATAAAAACAAATAAAAAACACAGAACATGAATAAACCATCCATGTGATTTCTCAGACATGAATATGAAATGCAATCATTTGAGAAGAAAAGCCTGTGAAAGGGATAATGTGGCACAAAAAGTCTAGAAAATACACTTTGTTAGGCTACATGAACTTTAAGTTACAGTCCTGGGTTTGTCTGAAATTCTGCTTTTCTGCATATCTCTGCAATAGACAACAAAAGATCAAAAATAAAAGAAGTCCCATACAGTTCATAAAGAAATGTGAGCGCTGTCAGACCTGTAAGTTAAGTGACTGACTGCTGCATCTGAGAGTGGTGTCTCTCTCTCTCTCTCTCTCAGATCCCACAAGCTCTCATAAATCAAGACCTAAACACCCCCTTTGATCCAGTCATTGTGTCCCTCAGGAGGACAGCCAAACTGAATGGCAAGATTTGATGTCTTTACAGCAGGGAGGATTATAAGGCAGACGCCACATCTATCACGCTCAGGGATTCAAAACACATTTGCCACAAAGGACATCTTGGAGGAAATTTAAGTGTTTCCTATCCTATTTCACAAATTTCCTTGATATTTTATTTGTATATATTGTAGACTTCATCCCCCAACACACACACACACACACTCACACTCACACGCATACGTTTAACTTATTCCGAAGATGCCATAAAACCTATCGAATGCAGATGTGTTTAAGAGGGATACATTTCTGTCCTGATCATGCTCTGTAGATTAAATATTCTTTCTTAAACAGAAGTTCAAGTAGACGTCTCTTTTTATTTGCAGGAATTCATATCAGGGGTGCTTATATATTCACTCCCAGTAATTACAGGCTTTTGGAATTTGGTTGAAGGCAAATCATACGGAAACAAAACAAAAATGATATGCATTGCACGATATCATTTAACAGGAGATTCACATGACACTTGTGACATTTTTTATTTTTGGATATGACATTTAGCCGACAAACCTCGGTTCATATTATTGAATTTTCACTTTTAATATTTAGTCTATTGGGGGTACTTTGAGTCCTGGGATTTTTAAACAGAATGATGGTCAGGAAATAAAGTCATCATGCTTTTCTTGTAGGTTGAGGAGCACAACCCACACCTGTTCCACCTGGAAAATCACAGTATGGTTTACCCATAACCTAAATATATATATGTTAGTTGTCCAAAATAACATATGTGTAAAAAATTTAAATATACACATAGGCTACGTCAAAAATTTACAGTTTATCATGTGAATTTCACCAAGATAAGATATAATTAAAAGAGCAACACACACTGACATCTGCAACATCTTTTTCCTATTAAGTTTCTTTCCATTTTTTTTTTTTTTTTGACATCTCCCGTCTGAGGTCACATAAAATACATTTCATTGTCGTGTTTATTGAAAAATGCAATATGTCACGTGTGCCATGAACCTAAAGTCGCTTGTATTTAATTTACATTTTAAAACGTATACTTGTAACATCTGGCGCTTAGATAATTCAAATGCATATTTCTGAGATAAATCAGGGGGAAATATTTTGGGTTAAATCAAAATTAAAGTGTTGGTTTAATTTGTGAACAAAAGACAAAAGATAAAAATGATTCGTGCTCAAAGTTCTGCAGGATAAAAGTAAATCGTGGTTGCTATATTAGGCGATCCTCTTAGGAAATTAGAGATTTTGTATTTTTCGCGCAACATTGACCCATCACCTCAAAAGGTGACGCTCCAACGAGTGGTTGATTTAATGCCAATCTACGACACTGAGCCGAAACAACAAGTCATCTCTGGGTATAAGCGTGTGAATTAAACACAAATAAACATGAATCTGGACCAAGCAATAAATCAATCAGTACATCCGGCCTCGCAATTTAGTGAATATGAGCTGGTTCAAGGGCCTGACGTTTAAACGTGTTTCATATAGGAGAGAGCAGCCACACACGCCTACTAAAATCCATTCTGACATGTTAATAGAGTTGTGAATGAAAGTCATTGTCCAAAGTAGTTGACCCATCTTTGCAGGTGGATATTAGAATAATAAATCTGTGGTATTTTAGTTTGATCACATAATTAAACACGTTTTCTGAAAGCCTGAAGATTTGCGTTTCAGTCAGGAGCCGACTGCGTTTTTACTGGACTTTGCGTTAAACAGCCTTTTCACAACAATTCATATCGAGACATTTCCTCAAACACGCTTCAGCTTTGGAGAATTAAAACCACTACACGCGATATATAGTTATATAAATGTATAATATCATCCAATTTTTTAAATTCGTTTTGATCTGAGGGAGCAGCATACAGTTGGCTTTCACGCTGTCTTTGACATTCTGACGTTTCGGCTACGGACAATAGAATTTAAACAATAAAAAGGAAGAAAAAAAAATCACTCGACCAGCTCGAGAGTGAGTCACTTTAATGTGTACCTGATGTACAGTGGGCAGTGTAACACCTGACCCCGAGAAAGTACATAGGTTACGGGAGTCTGCCTTTACGCACAACAGCCAGAGCGCAAACAGGTGCTTAACTGTTGCTGTCTTCGCGCATCGCAGTTTGAACCACTTTAGTCAAAACGCACACATGGAAAAGAAGTTCAAAATCTTACCTGTGTTCATCTGTGAATAGTGGTTAATAGATTCCGAACTGGTGAAAATATTCATAGACGTCGGGATGTCCTCTTCTGGGTAGAGACTGTCAGGGATCGTGTTTATTAAACTGCTCATGGTAAGAGGGATCTTGTCCGCCAGTTTCCCTGTCATAGCAGTTATATTCAGTCCGACATTTATGAAGGACAACGCGCAGGTATCCAAAGAGTTACACAAAAACACCGGGTGTTCTCAAAGTGGAAAACACAGGTGATGATCGGGCGTGAAAAAAAAAGGAGAGAGGAGCAAGGATGGATCCTGTTGCTGTAGCTATCCAAGTATCCCGCGGAGGATGAGCAGCGCCGGTTATCTCCCCCTGTGTGATCACAGGCTATTGTTGTTATTAATCTGATCACTGTGGAAGCTGATGGGCTGCTTGTGGGGGAATTTGAAGTCTGTGAATCAATGAGGAGGTGGTGGTGTTGGTTGCACAAGAGCAGCTCTACTTGCTCTATTGGAGCTGGATAGGGGACTCCAGTCTGCCCGTATTAAATAGGGGGATGGAACATTTGCGTGACGTAGATGACCATATATGGACATGGGCGCCCAGCGCCAGGCTCTCCGCGCGTCAGTAGGTGGAAACTACAGTGGAGGCAAAAGGCTCCGACCGACAGATAGCTGCAAAGTTTACGAAATCTAGATGTCACCTCCAGCTGCGTCCTTCGTCGGGATGAGCCAGCGGTGTCCTCTGTTCCTGTACTTGTGGAAAACATTACAGAGTTTCAGAAGCGTCTTATCGTTATTATTGTCGGTCCTTATGATACCTTTGGTGGACTATCAGGGACACGGCGAGCTATGATGCGTGTGTGTGTGTGTGTGTGTGTGTGTGTGTGTATGCGTGCGCGCGCTTAAAAAAAAAGTGCTGTGGATATAGGGGCTGTCACATATACAACTTAATGTCATAAATTCGGGTTTATATGTTGATTTTTTTTAGTGTTCAGTGTAAATATATTGACTAAATACTGAAAACTGTTCTTGTTGGCATTACTTCCACGCCTGTTTTGAATAAACTCAGGCAGAACGATGACTTCGGATAGTAACTCTGCTCATTTCTCTCTCTGGGAGCGTGCACACACGTTGTGCTGTCCTGTATTGCAGAACACTGGTTCCTTTTCATGCAGCATCATTGTCAGACAAAGGCAGTAATTGACGGAGTTAATCGTTTGTAAATATTGCAAGCTCTCTGTAAATCCACAGGCTTGCTTTGACTTGGAGCCCAAGTGACCGCTTAAGTGGAAACTCCAAATAAGGCAGTGTCCGGCCCCGCCCCTTCTTGTCTGTATTTGGACATGAGAGTTCCGGGTGCAGTTGTAGTGGAAAAGTGATCGGAAGCCACAGACGTTTAAAGAGACGACAGTGGACAAAGCGTCATGGCCCGCTTTTCACCAACTTTTGAAAAAAAGTACCGACACCGGCTAGACTTAGAGTGTTTCAAAAATATCCCCCTGTGACTTGGTTTGTTACACAAAAAGCTCAGAAAACTGATGTCTCTGTCACATACACGTTTACAGTGGCAGATATCTTGTAACTTTATTTTCTCCTGGAACAAAGTAAAATGTGCAGGCCTTTGCAAAAATCTCTGAAAATACTGAATGAAATGTCACCGCTCATATTCAGACCTGAGAAATTAATAGTACCTCAATGAACCAGAAGTGTAAACAGAGTGTGTGGGAGAATTAGTCTGAATCATGCTCAGTGTTTAGGGGGCTTACACAAACAGAGCAACCAGTGATCATTACGAGCAAGTCCTCCATGTGCTTGTGTCTGTGTCTGTCTGTCTGTGTGTGTGTGTGTGTGTGTGTGTGTGTGTGTGTGTTGTGAGAGTCTGTCATACCAGTGGGCAGAGTAGAGTCCTCGCAGTGTATCTTCTTTCTGGTCTTGTACCTTTAATCAGCAAAATAGACAACAATGATCCTCATGGACTTGATTCAAAATTCAACCCTCATTACTCGCCAAAGACAGCTTTTTTTTTTCTATTTTGGCTTAATCATCTACCTCAAAACTTATTTTGACTTATTACCCAAACTTGCTCACTGTGTCATGTTCTGTGCACCAGTCCGGTTCAAAAGGCACTAAAACTTGATCTGTTGTCTTACGTTTGATCCGTTCAGAGTTAAAGCTAAAAAATTGCAATATGTCTATCTGCATATTAACAGCTGTCATCAGCCCCCTTTTTTTTAAACACTATTAGTGATTTTATACTTTTTTTTTTTTGAACAGCAAATTTGCCTGAAATACATTTTTTTCACATTAAAATAAGCAAACTTTTTTTAAGAAACAAATAAATATCACAATGTCAACTGGTGAAATAACTTCTGCTGATTGTTTACCATCACATAATTAAGCTACATGTATTAAATGTACTTGGTTTCATCTAAGCAACAGGTAAGCCTGACAATAATACAGAACAATGGCATGACCTATGACCTCACACATTTCACAGTTTTACCTCTTAAAATGTTCCACTGGAAGTTTGAAAAATGAGTAATAATTGCAGGGCTTTTGCATCAGATTACATTATATTGTCTGCCGTTCCTGTTATTTTGTCCATCCCATTAAGATGCGCAGGTGGATCGATGCAGTGGGAAATCCGTGTTTATAGATGCAAACCAACAAGAGAAACCCTTCCGCCACAGCTGGGGACTTACTGTACTATAGTGTCTCTCCTGTGGTTGGAAAGTTGGCCAGTCGGGCTGGAACCTACCTGTTGCAGGCTTATTTCCTCGACTGTGAGCTGGGTCACATGGGACAGGCCTGCAGTGTCTGTCACTGGCTTGTGGCGTCAGATATCTTTGACTGCAGTGTCCTGGCTCTTTTGCATACAGGGATTCCATGGAAGCACAGAGCACAGGCTCATTTTAAAGCACAGTGGAAAACTTCCCAGGCCTGTGGATGTATAGTCAAATTAGTTTAGTTTTTTCCAAGCTTCATGGGGACGGATAAAATTGTTGTTCCCTGTTTTTAGAGAAGGTGCTGGAAAGATAAACGTTCCAGGTTCCACCAACAGTAACTACACTTCCCAAACTTTAAAGCAAAACTCTCTGCTACAAAGACATGGGGATATATATATGATTGTCAACAGATTGTTCTAGTCCAATGATAAGCAGAGCCTCAAACTTACAATAGCCGACAAATACTGTTGTCCAATTAATGATGAAGACCTCATATCCTCAAACTGCCTTTTTAAAGTCCTAACAGACTTTTATTGAGGCTTACCAGCAGCAAATTTGGACTTTATTCTGTCCACAATATTGGATTTAAATGTAGTTAAAGTAAGAATAACCTGTTTTTAATGCAACAAGCTTGATTATAAAAAAAAGTCTGATGGTTACACGGTGCATTTTCTCAGCAGCAAATAATACAAATATACAAAAGATTTTGGTTCATGTGTTTATCACATCATCCGTAAAAGCATTTCATTTTAGCTTCCTATTAAGCCCAGTACCTGGCACCAGTTCCAGTTGAAGACCATTAAGCCTTTACTCAATCTGCCGCCTGTATGTCCAGTTTTGTTTTTCACACTTAATAGAAGGGATAAAAACATGCATTTAAGAAACAAGGCCAGAATAAACACCTTAGCAAAAATCATTAGAGGTCAAAAGGTGCATTTTAAAATTCTGCATTCCTTGTTGGTGAATGTAGACAAGTGTTCAACAGTGCCTAAAAACCTGGATATTAATGTGAATTTTAAACAGACGCAGGACTTAAATCTCCAGGTGGACTGAACTGCACTGAACCTCTGCAGTCAGATTTGAAGGGAAATATCAGTCTGTTGAGGTCAACGGCACAGAAAATAAATGTGCAAAGAGATCAGTGGACCATATTGTTGACATGGATTGAATGCACACTTAAACTCATTTTGCGACTGCTCACAACAAGTGATCAACTGCAGAAATTCTCCAGTGACATAAATCTCCTGCACCTCATCAGCAGCAAAGAAAGAAGAAGAATGGAGATTCAAGTCATCATGCATATTAGATCACTTAGTGCCGGTTAGGCAATTGAATTGATTATACAAATTCTGTTTAATTAATGTAAGTTTGAATACATTAAGAAAATATTAAATGCCTTTGCCATATCATCAGGGGATGTGAGGAGTTAGTTTTTCAGAGAAGGCAATATACTGTGCAGCGATGAACTACAGCTGTCAGTTTTTCTTAATCATATTTCAACTCTCCTGACATTTGGAGTAAAAATAAACACATTCAAGGAAGCTGAGTGGCAAAACCCAGCTGTTTTGGCAGGATATCTCTAAGATATAAAGGAGAAAAAAATGCAGTGTATTTGGAAGTACAAATCTTGGCATTTCAATGGTGCACTGATGGATTCAAGTAGGTGGTTTTTGGAAGAATGCTCTCCCACTTGGCATGCTCCACAATGAGTGTGGAATTATACTCCACTTGCCAATTGTTCAAAATGTGATTTCATAAGTCAAATAAGATGGGTAAATCAAGGTCAAGAGCAATATTCAGACCGACGGATACTTAACGTTTCTTCAAAAGCGATGGCTCCTCTGACTAACTGTGTGCTTCTGTGCATTGTTTTGGTTGTTTTGTTTGTTTTGTTTGTGGACCCGGCTGCTTTGACTGCTAAGTCGGGGAGGCAAACAAAGCAAACGCAGGACAATTTGATCAATGGTCTCCCAGAGTTCACGGAGAGGGCACATAGAGGTTTACCAAGGCTGGCTTAACCACCAAAGGAACAAAAACCTCCATTACCTACTCCTGCCTGGCCCACTGATGAGACACCAAATTAGGGTCAATGAAACCACCAACTAAAGATTGATCATCGGAACATCAAAGTCATTCATGTAAATCCAGCCTTTTTCAGACATCTGGGGTATTGATACAAACCACTCCCAGAGGGGAATTGCTGGTTAGAAACCAATATTCCTCCTGGGGGGGTACTCTGACCCACCCTCTACAAAGACCCGTGAAGTCTGAAAAGTATCTATTCGTGAAAGGGTTGAAAAGTTTATCTGCACCATCCTCTACAGACCTGCCAGGTGAGGCTCTTATGCAACTGTTCAAAGTTCAAAATGGGTGCATCTTCACAAAGTTACACTCAAGGACACATTTAGACAGAGCAGTTTTTCCTTCAGAAAAAGAAAAAAAATCAATCAAGGACCTGTAAGTAGCTCATTGTTTCCAGCTGGGGTGACAGTGGTCAATGGAAATATGATAAACAATTACACAAACAGCAAGTTCCCCTGAGCAGGGCTGTGCGGCCCCTCCCCCTGTCCTGTCACTCTGCAGAGTATTTTGGTTCAAGTTCCACTGCAGCATCCGGCTGTGTTGCGGTCTCGGTTTCACCTCCCACTTCCTTTTTTTTGGCCCTGACGTGTTTCCGCCCCTGAATTAGAATCAACTCTTTCCACACTGAGTTGTGATATCAGGCCGTCTTCCTTCTCTTGTCGACGATGTTCGGAAACTAATAAGAACTCCCCAGCAAAGTCAAAATCTATCTCCCAAATCCTTTGCTCCAGACCACGTGACAGAGATACAGGGCAACATCAAAACCTAGCAGCTGGTGTAACACAGGGAGGAAATCTCTATCTAACTCAACGATAAGACAGAGGCAAAGGGCGTTAACTTGTGCAAGCTTTGAAGAATCTATGCTGTTTAATTCAGGGAAAGTGGGGAGACATCTTATTCTATATTATTGTAATGACAGATTGTTCTTCTTCTTCCATTTGGGGCATCTGGGCATCCTTCAATCTTTGTAGTTCTGGGTGAGAAACTGCACAGTGGCCACCGGCTCGCTCAGATCAAACCTTTTGATGAAGGCCTGAAAATCCCATTTACCTGTGGGAGCAGGGAGACACACAAAACACAGATATTTATTAGTTTTTACAGATATTCAAATTCAAGGTTTGTTTTCAGTCTGATACACGATTTTTTTTTTCAGATAGATTAAAATAATTTAAAGCACTTAAATCTCACAAATGTATTCGACATATTTTTATTATAAAATATTCTACATAAATGCGGTACTGTGTGAGAACAGTCACTGGTGCGTTACAAGAGCATTTCTTATGACCGCTCGGGTTTGTGTTTAAGGGATCTGAGGCCTAACTGAGCAGCACATGGCTCTGGGATGTGAGTCACTGAGAACAGAACTGCTGAAAATAAAACATGTTGCTGTAATGATGGAGGTGGGAACGCAAGGACGTATTGGCAAGAAGATATGATTCAATCGCCTGGACTGTTTTTTTTCTTCCCTCCCCTTTAAACAAACACCAGACGGCCATCCGGCTGGTATGACAATATCACTTCTTAGATTTTGACAACCGCTGATTCCCTGCAGTTTCCCCTCCCTTTACAAAAAAAAAAAAAGACAAATTCACAATAACCATTCCAAGGAAAGAAAACCCTGCATGCTTTAAACTTGCAAACTTCAACAAATCCCAAAAAGAAAGAGTGTCTCTCTGTCTGCATCTTCATATGTTTGACTGTGTGGAAGACAATGCTTCGCTGCTTTGCTCTGTAATCCAGGGAATCACTGACATTCTGGTATTTCCGTGTGTGGAGTAATTGCATTAACAGCTGCTCAAGAATAGCATCGGAAAGTTAATCTTTTGAAAAGAAAGCCAACAATTGAAATGGTCCAAATCTGTAGAGGGAATGGCCTCACAGTCAAAGGTCAAATCTGACTATGCCTGGATAGAAAAATTACTGCTTTTGACCTCTTGCTGCAGCTGCTTTACAGGCACTCTCTCTGGCTGCTTTTGCCATCAGGGAGCCACATTTTGTATCCTCCGGCATTTCAGAGGAGATATGGGAGAAGAAATACTCTCTGGCAGCGCCACGCACATCACCTCCCATCTCCACAGAAACAAATCAGAGGGAGTTATTTACATTTCAGACAAAATGTTTTATTCAAGTTTTTCAGGCTTTTTCCAGGATAAATCATTGCATTTAACGCCCATCAAATCTTTAATTACTTATCTGCATGTGTCCAGTTGGAGGATTTTAAAAATAAAATGACGGCATTGACAAATTATTGCATAACTATATTTTTCCTGATTTTCCCTACATGTTTAGCTTATGAGACAGACACGGCGATGTGCCTGCCACAAGTTCAGGTCAGGGTCTGAGCTCAGCTGGGGAAGATGATGAATAAAAGCTGGGAGATGAGCAGATGAGTACCTGAATCTCACCAGGTCCTCTCTGTGAATGAGGACTGCCTGCAGAAAGCCCTCTGATAATCAAGTGAGGGCAATGGAGTCAAGTGACCCCTCTGTATGACAGGGCATGGCCCCAATGGCCCCTCTGGCCTGTGGTTCAGTGGCAGATAATGCACCGCCTCTGCAGATCCCCAAACTCCCCTGCATGCCCAGAGTAACGTCCCTTACCCCTTAGAGGCAGCACCTTAAAGAAAGCTGAGGGGTGAGGCAGCAGGGGGACAAACTTTACACTCAATACAGGGACATAGTTACAAGTCATGTGGCAGATTTATGACAGTCATGCATAAATACTCAAACTTTCTCTTTCCATTTATCGTACGGAGAACCTGCCTTGCAGTAGTGCAACATTTTCTCCGATGGAGAGAGTCATATTGAAGATCATTTTATTATAGAGTAACGATCAAACAGAGTCGAAACCAGGCGCTGCTTGTAAGGCTTTACACACATAATCCTGTCTAAAGCTGTGCAATCATTGGGCACAATCCAAAAGGAGGCAAATTCACAATATCTGGTGCTATCACACTGGCTGGTACCCTGCAAATGCCTAGACTTATAAGTGACCTTAAAATAGGCTGGTGTCTGTTTGTAGTGCAGAGACGTGTTTCCACCTCTCCCATCTGCCTGCTCATGGAAAGGACAGATAGTGTGGGACCTGAGGGCGATGTTAAAGTCTTCCTGCCTTTCCTTTTGTTTCCACCTTGCTTCTTCGTCTGGGTATGGCAGGAAGATCAGGACTGCTGTGAGGTGACACAGAACTGCTACATTTAGTGGTGTGGGCGGTGTCCCTGTTAAACCTCTTACAGTGTCTCAGAAATACTCAAAACCAAGTGATCCTGTTCATTGCAGGAGAGTCAGAGGAGCCGTATCAGGGTAAGAGCTTGACTGAGCTTCTTCGCGTGAGATTCAGAACAATATTAATCCATAATGTAATCATTATTTCATGATGTGAAAATTCTTTGAGGCTCTCGGAGATCAGGGGTCAGCCACAGAACAGAGACATGTCTCGCTAAGAGATGCAGCGGTTGGGTAGATTTAAGCTGTGGAGGGACCTGTGTCGAGGAACAGCCTCACACTGCGCGGCTCGGCCCATTGTCAACATAGCAACACAGCATTTTCAATTTTAGCGGGATATGTCTCATGGTGAATTATATTTGGTTAATGTGCTTCACCTCTCAGGGAAAGATTTTGTATTTGTCCTTCCTTTCTATTTGAATGGTTTATTAGCAGGGCTTGGCTCGTCCTGATCAATTACAAAAAACATTTAGCATCACAGGGAGGTATGCAGAGATTAAGGGCTACAATTAGGATTTCAACAAACATGTATTATAATTATCAATGAATTTGCCATTTATGTTGTTTGTTTGTCTGTTTGTAAGCAGGACTATGGAAAAACTTAAGACTTGATTTCCATGAAACTTTGTGAAAGGGTGTTACGTGGACCAAGGATGAACTCATTTAATTTGAAAGTGGATGCCAATCACGTAGCAGATGCATACATTTTTTTTCAGTCTCATTAAGATTGCAAGATAGAACATTTAGCCTACTAGATGCCATACATCTTAAAATATGGTGAAGTTCAATAGTGAACAAAAAATAGGCCATTCAACAAATAGGATGACTCATATCACAATCACCTTCACTTTTTACTTGCTTAAACTTAAAACAGCAAGCAGTCATTATGGACACGGGGACAGAGGTCTCATAGTTCAAAACAAGAACAGCTCAGATGTAAATATTTCAACACCATTCTAATAGTTTTGGAATTATCTCCAGACACATTGGTTGCACTTTCAGAGTTAGAAGAAAAAATAGCAGCTAGCACAGATCCGAATCTTGAACGCAAGCGGGTCCACAGTCAAGGAAAGGATCAAATCAGACAGATTGGGTACACTGATTTTAGCTGAGCATGCGTTCATTTTTTTGCCCTCAATAAATTGAAGACTATTGATCTGGCAGTGTTTTGTAGTTGCCGATTTGCAAATCACAGAATAGGGGACTACTGGCCTTGGCATGGGTCATCACTCTCTGAATGCCCTTCTAGTTTTCATCATGAATTACTGTTTGATTATTTTCTTGATGAGTCACAAAGAAAAACAACAAATCACCACAACTGAAAGGTTGGAACTAGCGAATAATTATCACTCAGAATTGTTTTTTACAACCAACTTTCAGCTCTATTTGAATTATTGATTTCAGCCGGATTTGACACCTTTTGACAGTATGATAAAGCTGTTCATGGACGCGGGAAGTTGAGGGAAAATTAAAAAAAAACTTTTAGCCGAACCTGTCGAGACTATGTGAAAAAAAAAAACACCACACAACCAGCCAAAATTCAAAACGTCACTGTGTTCCTTTAAGGCAGCCGACTTCTGGCTGAAACTCAGGCCTGCTGTAGCAACCAAATCCTGGCTCTCTTGACTCCACGCAGCTCTGATTAATGGTAGAGGCTGTGGGTGGGTGGTAGACATGGATCTGCCCATTACCACACTGCAACATTGCAAATGGCTTCAATTACTGTGGAGTGTGCTGAGCTGGCAGTAGGGGCTCTAGGAGGCAAGATGAGCAACGTGTACGATCCAGCAGCTAACTCCACTGTGATCCATTCATTCACACAACGTGATCCTCACCTCCACCCTTTCCCTTACAAATAAATAAAGGAAAACTATGATGATTTTTATCAATATCTTATTTTCACTTTTTGCTTTTTAGCCAATAATTCTGATCTTGTTGTTTTGCGCTCATAACAGTTTTGCTTCTGATCAATTTACAGTTGCTATAGAGGTTCAAATCAGGAGACAGAGGGCTGGATGTGAGAACAGTCTAAGTGTAAACTAACGTGTAGGAAGACGACATGGTCTCGCTCAAGGCCTCAGGGTTTCCCTCCCGCCATTGTAACACTGTTTCCCTTGACAAACTGACTCGTCGGCACTAAACAGTCGCAGGACATATTAAGGGCTTGCCAAGTGGCTGACAAGAATCACGAGGGTCTGAGCGCCCACGCCTGCCCCCCCACCCTGGCACAGGGGCAGCCTCTAGTCAGGGACAGCCTTCCTGGACCAGAGCAATGGGGATTCCCTATGATCACGCCCCTGTTGCCCGGTGCCAAGAGCACAGCCCCCCTGTAGTTTCTTGTATAACAAACCAGCTGTCTCCATCAGTTCACTGACCCACATTCATAACCTTAACACAGGAGGCACAGCAGACTCCCACAGTTGCACACAACAGCCCTGCTCCACCTCTGATTGTTCAACCCCTTTATTACTTAAGTGATGGTCAGAGATGAAAAGAAAAAAGACAACAAATTTGAGATGAAATTGAGTCAATGACTGCGCTACTGGAAGTGGAAAATGATCATTAGGAGTCTTCCACCCACGGCTAAATGCTCTCCCTTTGCAAATCACATCAATTAATGTCATGGGCTATGAAAAATGCTCTCTGTGTCATACCACATGGAGGGTGGACAGACGCTAATAAGTGAACATACTTAACGGAGGAGGTGGGGAGACATGGGATTCCCTCCGTTCCTCTTGTCTGTGTGGGAATACCGTGCTCATGCCCAAGTGGAGGCCAATAATAAAGTAGCAGGTACACCGAACCAGTAACTACTGTAAAATCACAAACCGTGATTGGGCTTTTATTCATAATTTGTTACACAGCATTTCTGTATCATGCTGTTTACATGGACAGTTATTCTCTCTAGAATTGACCCATCAAATGAAACATTTGATTATCCAAGAGTAAATTTCTTAATTTAATTTCCCTTGAATAGAGAGAACAGTTTGTAGGAGAGAGGAAGTGCTACAGCGGGAGTTAAACTCATCCAGTAGATTAAGGATGGGTGGATCCACTCAGTTCAATTGCTTCATAATGTGGGGGTAATAACTACGGTATTGGAGCAAGTAGCAGAAAATGAGTCTGCTCCAGTTTATTTTGCACCAAAAATGTATTAGAAAAATATATTAAAATATTCTAAATAGCAAGCTTTTATTCATGCTATTATTTCCTCAGCTTAACCAGCTGTGACAGAGTGAATACCCTACCAATGTGATAAGAATTAATCTCAACCTGCCCAAATGTGAGTTGGAAACGTAAACTATTACAAACTACATCTCTTTTGACATTTCTATTTCCAGAGGTTTCAACATCAAACAGACCTCAACCTAATGTGCCGGGATTGTTTGCTGACAAAGCTGTCAAAACTTCAAACAGCGAAGACTGGCAGCGCCGCTCATTCACGGCCGCAGCGCTTGAAGTCTCAAACCGCCCTGAACTCCCCTCAAATCACTGGCTGTGACCCGAGTAGAACCGACAGACAGACACGCCTCCTGTGAGGTGCTGCACTCTGCATCCAAGTGCTGTTGCCCACCTTCCCGCAGACTTCAGGGGATGGAAAAGTAAGAAAAGTATAAAGAAAACAAGAACTCTGCAAGACAAACAATGTTGACTTTTGAGAGGCACAAACACAAAAAAGACAGAGTAATTACATCAACCATAATCAAGGTTAAACCTAAATTGGCTGTTCACGCACACTGACATGGTTGATAGGGATTCCAGGTTTGTCGGGGGTTAACGAGATGTGGTCAGGCAGACTCGTGCAGGTGTGCGTGGGAGCCAATAAGACTTGTCTTGACCCCGCAGGCATTAACACTGCAGCAGACTTACTCACTAACCTCATTAACATTTCCCTTGTTAAGTTCAAACACTTGGAAGAAAATTATCTACCTAAAGCAACTCCGAATGCTTTGACTCAAACCTCTTAATTGTGAATGATGCAAAATGACGCATGTCCAGACGCAACGAAGAGACAGTGAAAACTGGGCTTTAAGATTAAAGATTAGATGGTGTCTATAACAATAAATCCAACCACGAGTAATGGAAGCTTCAGTAGTGTCACGGACAGAGGCAAACTAAATCTAAAACCAGAAAAACCTTCAATGGGGTTAATTTGAGAGCGAATGTAGAGTTTGAGTGCCTTGCTGTAATCTTTCTAGTGCTGATTCAACAACTAACTGTGTTGGTCACTGTTGATATATGATAGATGATACTGCAGTGGTCAACAAACTGAAGATGCTGGTGAGTGGAGGCCTTACCACGGGACAACTTCTCCTGCTTGGTGAGTGATACTGGTTTGTCTGGAAGCTGCTCAAACAAAAGGAACTGGTAGCGGTGAAAACCAGACTTCTGTGGCGGTGTCGGTGGATGATAATCTGAATGGAAAAGGAAAGAATCAGAATGCAGTGACATATCATATAGCAGTATACACCATACTGTTGTCACAGTGACACACAGTGGGCTAAATCATAAATATCCCAATTCTTTTCGCAGTGTAAGGTTTCAAAATATTAATCACTGTGTCATACATCTGGATCTTTTTTAGATGACGTTAAACCGGTGGTAACTGTAGATCCATTAAATTATACATAGATAACAATAAAGTTTCGTTAATTTACTGTAAATGATAATACAAAAAATACTTTTGAATTAATAATAATAAAGCGTATTCCTACAACAATCCAAAATAATATTTTGGAATTATTCCAACTAAATATGTAAAACTGTACCACAGCCCACTGTGCAGTTTACGCAACATTAAAGAGTGACAAAAACCTTTCTTATTAAAGTAAACCTAAATGTAATGAGTACAGTAACTGAGATTACACAATGAATTGTCCGTAGAAAACCCTATTTACCAGTGAGTGTTGTCCCTTGTCTTTCTCCTCTCTTGAGTGCTTTGCCCTGGTAATTTAGAAACAGAGTCAGCTGAAGCAAATCATGAAAGACAGTTAGTTTACTTTTGGGCCAAACCCATAGTCAGTTGTTTAAAAATGGCCATAAAAAACAAACAATTTGACAACAAACACAGTACAGTGGGCCATTACACTGCTTCCTACAACATGATGCCACTCTTCCTTTAGTTGTGTATTCCCACGGCACAGTGGTCAGTCCTCCTAACCACGAAGAGACTCGACAGGCCATTTCATTGTCAAATACATTTTATTTGGAGCCATTTTTTTTGTCATCTGTCCTGCTGTACATTGAGGAAATTAGACATATATAGACATAGCAAGGGATTTTTTTTTTTTAGCAACTATAGAGCCAATACATATTGAGACTTAGGGGATGTTTGGGAAAAGACAATCATTTATTGCCAGTAAATCAAAAAATTCTAAGTTACAAGAAGATCCACTACAGACTTGTATCAATATTGTTGGTTAAAATATGTCAAAGTTTGATATAAAAGATCCTGTTATATCAATATCTCAAGACAAGAGGTAATTCCCAGACAAAAGACAGTTCTCAAGAAAATTAAACCACCGAGAAGATTTCCAATTTCCCATATTATTAATTGTATATCAACTTCCTGTTGCCTAGAAACAGACATCATGTAACCTGATGTGAAGCGAGGATGTTTCTCATGAGCATTTTCTACTGTATTTTTGTCAGTTTAAACTCGTTCCCAGGAAACACACACAGGCGCTTCACACTGTAAATCGTACACAGGCATGTTTGTTTAATAGACTCGGCTATTTACTGCAAGACGGCTGCATCCTTGAGTGGGAGGAGAAGGACTAAATATGTTGTCTGTGAAATGGCCCAAAACCCACTTGAGGTAAGCGTGGAAGTCCCCATCACAGAGGAGTATGTGGTCTCAGCACCTATTTCTGTCCTTTTCTCCACACACAGGCTCCCCCCGCAGGATGACGAAAGTACTGCGTTACTAGACAGCAAATAGGGACAAAAGACAAGCAGGACAAGGGGCTCTTCTCCTCCTTGCCTTTGATCCTTAAGCAGAAATTTCAGTTTGCTTGAAGATGGAAGCAAATAAAATACAGACTGTAGGAGGACAGAAACAATAAGCCGCACTTCTCTTGAGGGATCTGGACAACTAAGAACAAATTCAGGACAAACAGCAATAATGTCTTTTTGTCAGCTTGGTAACAGTGCAAGCACATTTTACACTCAGTAACTATGATCTCTTTTTTTCACATTACACTGTTGAAAGTGTTGGAAAGACATTAATCTTCCTATTTCAGTGACAATAAAAAACCTCCGATCGTAACAATGTTTCCTAACCAGGAAATATTTATTTTGCTTTGTAGTCATACGTGTGACAGATGACTTTTACACTGGATCAATCACAGTTTGACTTTAAAAAAATAAGAAAAGAAGAATACTGCAGCTATCACCTGGCAGCTGATGAAATGTTGACTGGGGATGGTCATGGTAAAAACAGTTTGAATAATTTTTTGTATAGTGTGTCTGTAAATCTATGCAAGAATTACTAAGATGCACTCATAACTTTGTAGTGATACATTTATGTATATCAGTTTGCATTATTTGTACCATACTTTTTCATGTAAGTATTTTATCAGCGGTAAAGTAAGTGTCTTCTGTTGTGCATCGTCTTATCTATAATCCTGTAAGTACTGTTTAGGACATTCAGCAGTGAGTATTAGAGTGTTTACACTGACTGATAGAATTCAGAAGATTAGTTTCAAGTGTGAGCATCTCCATCCACAGATCAGTGAGAAAAAAAGCTTTATTTAGAAATAGCAAGAGTCCTGCAGCCTGCAGGATCCAAACCCATTGCCATAGCAACAGGTAGTCAACATTTGAGTGTGCAACATTTTCCCACATCCCAATGCTCGGCTCTCGCTCATTCTTCACGGCACCCCTTGCCCTTTTAATTTCATTATAATGCATAGAGTATAAAAAACATCAAATGAATACAATATTGAAATTGTACCAAATAATAAAAGACAAGTCAATAATATGCAGGAATAGCATACGAATAATATTCACGTAAAAATGACAAAAACTGTTTACTGCTTATGGTTTCTATTCCAGAGCAGAGCAGGTATCACAGTATTGAGACAGGGCAGGGCAGTGTTGAGCTCACTGACCCTTAATGTTCACTGGGGAGTGACGGACTCACTCACACTAATCTACAGGACATTCTCACATAGTGGGCAGCCTCCCTCAGGGACCTCGTTGTGGGGGTGGGACACGGAGTATAAAAAGTTCTGATCACTAAATGATTGACAGCCACTTGCTGTGTTAATTGTATTTATTTAAAAAGGTCCATCTTAAAGTATGGGTTTTTATTCTTGCAGTCCTTTATACAATTAGACACACAACTAAAAAAAAGTTTTTTCTAAGTAGTAGACAAAAACGAGGGAGTAGAAATACTGAAAACTGAAATGATGATTCAAATGAGTCAAACATTTCTTGTTAGGTTGGAATTCATCACAGTTTGACGCTAATTAATTTGACCTAAGGCAAGCAAACCCAGAATGACTTATTGCAACCGTGCCCATGAAAAACCTGGTGCTGAAGATTTACTTGATCATTTATTTGTTTGCCGTACCCACAAGAGATCCAAGATGAAGTGTGATTGTTCCTTACAGAGCTGTATTAGATTTAAAAAAAAAAAAAAAAAAAAAAAAAAAACCTTCCCCAGTGCTAACAACCACAACATTGGAGAATCCTTGCAGAAATATAAAATGAATTTAGCTGAATATATGTGAAAAATATAATGTGATTATTTTGACGAATGATAATCGAAGGTAGAGTGATACTCCACACCCCCGACACTGAAGAGTATCCATACACTCCATACACTAAAAATAACTGTGTTAGAATGAATTCAGTGTCTGCTGAGAGTAAACACAGATACAAAATAAGGAAAGTTAACCTGATGGATGTCATGAGAAAAGTATAAATTATGTTGATAGATAATAGAAAACAGATATATGAAAGATAAATTATGGTTTAAAGTCTATGTAATAAAGGTATTGGAGGAAAGCCTGATGTGAAGTAAGGGTTTGCTTGTTACTATATTTCCCAGTGTAATGTACATATTTGTATTGTGTATGAATGCTTTATATCTCTTTGAAAAATAGTCATTTATTTCAAACACATACTCAGGGATTGAATAGTGAAATGCTTTTGCTGTACAATATCTATGCTCACCACCAGTTATATTTTTGGATTGTCTTTTTTGACCTCAAGCAGCAGATAAAAGCCACATTACATAATGCCCGTGTCAGAGAAAACAGTGGTTTGTACAAAAGCGATACTGAACAGTGTGTTTACTCGTAAGCCAAATGTGAAAAACGCTGCTAATGAATTCAAAACAGAAGATTTAGAACGTAGATCCTCTAGCATTAGTTGTTTTTGAAAGAAATGCTTTAAATTTGAAGCGCTGAGTAGAAAAGCAGCAGAACATGAACACGGGTATCTTCACTAGAAAGCCCGGCAGAGTGCTTGCAGCAACTGTGTCAGTGTTTCAGCTGTTGGAAAATTTACAAGTTATGTCATTTCAGCAGCTGAAAGTTGAAAAAGACTAGAACTTGCTTCATTATCTATGCAGTTACCCAGGAACACACTGTCACTGTTTACCTATAAATACACTATTTTCTAAATGTGGCAGTACATTTTCAATATACATGAGTCTCAAACTAATGTTCATTCACTGAACTAAATTTATACCATAACGTCTGACTTTAATTCATGATTTGGACTGTTTTAGACACGTTAAGTAATAGTTGCACCAACAAGCACGTTGTTACAAGAGTTCAGAAAGATATTTTATCTTTAAGCTCTTCTTGTGTAAAAGTTAACAACCCATACGTATTTTATATATTGAAGGAAATGCTCATATCAGGATGACATGAAAAGTCAAGTCATTTTAAACAGTGTTTCAATGACAAAAAATATGATATTTACTTATGATACTGAAATATGAATTTGAATATATCACTATGACTGCAGATGACTTAAATTATACCACCACAGTTGAGAAAATGGCATGCTATTTTAGCACTACAAAGTCCTTCAACGTATCAACATTATTTCACTGAGGGAGTCTGAGTACAAGCCCTTTCTTTCAAAAGCTACTGAACTAAACAGAGCAGGGCTTAGATAACCTGGACTGAGTTAATGTAACAGTCATATGAGAGTTATGTAGGCAAATAAAATGCGACTAGCATCCTCATAATAGGGGGATACCCATTCTTGTAGCTGTGAAAGTGAATCACACACGGAGCCGTGTGGGAGAAGCAGCAACTGACATAGAGCTAGAACCGGAAAGTGTCAATATGATTTGTGCTGAAGCATAAGGGTGTTTAAATCGTTCAACAGAAGACATTAGAGACAACTGGCATATTACTTCTGATACACAGTAAGAGACTAAGAACAATAAACAGCAGTGGGAGAGAAATCATGGCACCTGATCTGGGTAGACCTGGACATTTTTGAGGTTGATCTTTTTCTCGGTTGTCAATTCACCCTTAAATATCAAATATAAATCCTGTCAACATCAATAGAAAGTATCAAAGGGCCACATCTATTCAAAGTTAAATCGAACTGTGAATTAATTGGCTAGTAAATCTTGCAATTCTTCAAAGTTATTAGTTAAGCTAAATATTTGTAACTGTCCAGAAGTCTATCGATATATATTTATGACATTTGTATATGGTGAATAGGGACACCACCTTTCAAATGGAGGGCCTGGGTTCAAGACACTACTGCAGGAAAACATGTGCCCTTGGAAATTACCCTTGAAAAGACAGAGTCTCTGCAAGCTGTTGTGTAGCTGACCCTGACCTCTGAGCTGCCTGAGACGGGCAATCGTGGAATACAACAGATTCAAACATTCGAAAAATTGGTGAAATATATCATGTATCGCTCTTTTCTTGAAATATTTCTTCATTTGTCTTTGCTCTAATCAATGTGGGAGTCAGTTTCGCTTTGGTAAAGTAACTTATGTGTGTCCAGCTGTGGTGTCCGACATGTTTCATCCTGCCCCTCCCTGCTGTTCACCGTGGTATAAGTTTGCCTTCATGTGTCACTGACTATTTCACACTCTGACTCAAACAAAGGCAGAAAGGATCCCGAACAACCTACACATTATGAGCGATGAATAATTCTGAATATCTAGAAAAAGCTATGCAGCAGAGCTTTTTCTGTGGGTCACGTAATAGCCTGGCACTCCAACCACCAATATTCAGTGCAACAAAATCTGTCTCTCTGTTCCGAATGAAGCACAACCACTGCTGATCTGGACCATTATTTTCTCTTAATCCATAAAATCAGTCAGAATTTGTTTAGATCAGTGCTATTACCATCATTATACACTTAAAAAAAAAAAGAGATGGGATACTGATGCACTTTCAGTTGGTCTAAAAGTGGCTATCAACATCTGCAGGTATGTTATCGAGATGAACTTCCTCACTCTATGAAATTAAACTTAACATTATACATGAATTGTTAACTTCTCTCAATCTTCGGGCGAGAGATGAACAGTGTGTTTGTATAATGTGTCTACATAACTTCCGCTAGGAATCCTCTGACAAGAGTCAATAGGTAGGAGTCCACAAAGAGGTGGTGGGTGGGTGCAGGGGTGCGGTTTCAGCAGGAATACCCACTTGCCCAACAACCCTTCTCCTTCTCTGTGTGGGTGAGTGCTTCCCTTTGTCAGCAAGAGTTACTCATGCACCTCCTTGTATATCCACCGCTTCCCCCTCCCTTGCACACCCTGTAAACCCACACCTACGACAATCAGCACCCACGTTCTTCTAATGCAGTTCTGAGAGCATCATTCTCCCTTTTACTTGCAGTCAGGCTAACAGACGGGGAGAGAGAGCATGACAGATGGTGTTCACAGCTCTATTTCTGAGGCTGGACTTGTACCGCCACAGCCATCCCTCCCTCCCCCCTCTCCTCGCCTATTCCACTCAAGCCAAGTGCTTATGACTACCTCCTCATCTTCGCCTCAGTAATCAGCCCATTCATTTGCAGGGTTATTGTGAATTAAAAGTCTGTGTCTCACAAAGAAACTCACGGTTTACAGGTTAAACACAGTTTTTTTTTCCCAAAATGGGAGAGAGAATCACATCACTGCTCAACTTTGGGACATAATTGTCTTGATAAAGACAAAAAAAAACAAACACAATAACTCTTCATAATGACTAAGTTTACTAACATTGTATGCAACAGTTTACAGACAAAAGACTGTTCAACAAGTGAGAATACTAAGTGACTCATGATCGTGTGATTTTTCTGTCGTGTCCGAAGAGGCAGGAGACACAGGTTTATCTCAATCTGTCACAAAGCTAACAGTTCAGGCAGTACCCCGATCAGAGGCTGGTACTCTTAAGTCCGTTGTTCTCTTTAACAGCATACAGGTATACCTTGCGCACACCGAGTGTGTTCCAGTTGTGCTACAAAGCACTTGCTACATGTCTGTTTACTCTTTATATTTCTGGTTACAAAGATGAGGCTTTCTCTGAGCTCTCTGTTTTTTCTTGCCTTGTCCTTTTAGCTTCCTGTTCTGAGCAGTGATATTGGATGATTGAGACACATTGCTGCTCAATGATAATAATAATGTGTCTTGATGACCTGATACTCGGCAAGGATGTGGAAATTGCCTCTGAGACAGCCCAGATGTGATCTGTGGAGGGCATCAAACCATAGCAAAAACTGACAGCCACAACTTCAATTCTTCAAATGTTACTTCAATTTTCAAACAAATCAAAAGTAATTTAAGTAAAATTATCCAAACTAACAGCTTCATTTCCCTTAAGAAAATGGATATTAAAATAACCCTTTTGGAATCAAACTTTTTGTAATGGTATTTGATGGCAATGGATTGTCATGGTAGTTGTGTAAAAGCCTAAAGGGCAGTAGTCTGGGGTGGATGGTTGGTAGAGAAGCCTCATGGGGAGCGTCTGAGCGGGGTGCGTTTGCCTCAGCCGGCGAGGGTTAAAGCCAGTGGGGGAGTCACCCTTGATCTGCTTCAGTGCATCAACAAATTAACCCACTTAACAATAGCCTGGCTTCAGTGAATGGCTTCAGTAAAGAAACTCATTTGGCTTTGGTAATGAACCTGAGTTGGAAACACAAACAACCCAGTTGTGACCTCCAGCCATCACTGACTTCACATGACACACTATGACATACTAAACCTACAGTCTTTGGTCTTGCTCATTAGTAGGCAGGGATACTATTACTCAAATCACTGGTCTAAGAAACTAGCCACCCAAACTCATTATCACACCCATCTATTCAGTCTAATTTGCATACATTAGAGATACGCTTTAACAAAGTGGCCGTGCTGGGTTGGTCATTTCACTCTCAGAGAGCAGATTGGGCCTAACAGGGCAGAGTACAGGCCAAAGTGGGAACGTTTTAATAAGCTAATTTTCACCCAACCTGGGCGCTGCTTCCCTTACAACCACTGTGTGTGTGTGTTAGTGAGTATGGGGGCTGATGAGTCTGTACTTTAGTACTGTTGAGGGAAGCCCAAGCCTGAGTTCCCAAGGTAACAGTCGGTTTGAGTGGGGGCTGGCTGACTCATTTGAAGGGAATCCTGGAACCTGAACAAGGCTGCCCACTCGCCCCACCCCCAGCTTCATCAGCACAACAAGCAAACAAGGGGCTGACATGTCCCCTTACAGGGCTTCCCACTGACGGGGGTGGCACTGGAAAATCCCAGCCGGAGCTTGACTACAAGTAGCATCAGAGGACACGCAGACACAAGCGCGAGGCCTAACTGCTCCGTGGCTACAGCGGTTTCTGCCGGCAACACGAGAAGTCCACTGAGATGGTAAATGGGTAGATGTTAATAGAGCTGTATGCGCACAAATACATGCAGGCACGTGCTGGATTCTGATTAATACGTCAAGGGACGGGGGAGATGTAAGGGGGCAGGAGAGGAAGTTTAAGCTTATTAAACATTCAATGGTGTAGAATTAAAGTAGTTTTCGAGACGTGAATGGTGACACAAAATAAATGAGCATCAAAATCATGTCGGGCTGTGCATGAAGTAGGAGTATTAAAAGCGAGAGGGAGATGAGGAGGATGATGGAGGAGTAGGAGTAGGTGGACAAAAGAACGAACTCTTTGCCCACACAATTAATCTAATTATTAAGAAATTAAAAGAGATCAACAGGCGTGTAATTGACCACTTAATTAGTTCAAGGTCAGTCTGTTCTTTTGACTTTGAAGCAATGGTGGGCCAGAGTGCTGCTAGACAGGAAAACTTTGGTGAAATGTCCTGCAATTTGTAATAATTGTTTAACTCAGAGCCACAAGTATTTCCACTCAATGGTAGCAAAGTATTCCCAATGAATAATAACAGTTTTATGTATCCAATTTTATGTTGTTCACAGAAACCAAAGACAACATACCATGAAAAGAAAAATAATAATCACTTTGGAAAGACAAATCCGAGCATCAAACAAAAACTGTACATGTATAGTCAGTAATCCCGGCTGTTAAAAGTACGCATTTGATTTGCTTCTGTCCACAGTTACATCTGTTGATAACTCCACAGTTCATTCAGTGTCTTTAGTCATTAACAACTGAGAGCTGGTACAAAGGGATTTAAGAGGCAGCATTACTGTTTTGAATCGCTGGATGTTTAATTCTTCTATTATAATTGAGGCAGGAGCGAGACAGAGGTTATGGTAACTGCTGGAAACCTGTCCCACTTCACAGAAAGGTTAATGAACCTTACAAGTCCTATGGGAGATGGAGTATGCTGTTAATTTGACAAACGTGGGAAATAAATGCTTTTATGCTTTTATTGACGGTGACCAATAGCGGCCTTTGCTGGAATGAAAGGTTTTAGTCTTTTAGGTGCTTTGCTATGAGGCAAAACAATAATGTGGAATGCATTTGTTGGAAGAAACTAAGTACATAATTGTTGGAATAGCAATTTCAGGCCAAAAAGCATCTTCATTATTAATTCCTACTTTTGGGGAACATATACTGTGGAAAATGTACAGTAACCTAATTCATGTTATGAAACAACGGCCTTTATTCTGAATACATTTGTGTGAACGAGGGATTTAAAAAAAAAAAAGCTGTGTTTGGAAATCTAAATATTTCCACATTTCATTTTATGCACCATTGGTCTGGGTTTCATTTTAACAGGGCACCAAGGGTATAATATACTGACAGCTAGAGAGGAACATGTGTAACAGTGCCTGCGCTAACCTGAATTAGTCTGTGAGTTAGATGGAATCATTGTGAAAGGTGGCTACGATACATCTGATCAGGACAGAGGTTTTAGGCACGGGACCAACTATGCATACAGCGGGCATGATTAAGAGATTAAATGGTTAATCCCCTTCCCATTCAAAGACACTGACGGAGGCAGAGATCTGGTTTCACAGAGTTCAGATACAATATTCGCGTTCCTCATCTGCAAAACTTCTACGAACTCAGATAAAACAAATTTGCTGTAAATGAACTCCGAGTGCAGAAATTATTCTGGAACAACTCAATAATTACATGACGTTCTAAAACAACACTTTATTTACAAGCATCTGCAATACCTTCCATTTTTTCAGCAGATGATATTGTTACTTGACCTTGAAATCCCTAAACCAAAACTAGTTGATTAATGCATGTTTTCTGCTGCCTCTACGCTGAAGACAAACATAGAGTGCAGTACAAAAATATAATTTCAACATCAGTGTATTTTACTTAAATATTGTCATTCTGTGCTATTTTCTCCACTACATCGATTTTTCAGTAATTGTTAAGACTGCATCTTGTGAACTCATTTGACAAAAGCTTAAAAGTAACAGATGTTCATTTAAATGGTAAGTCACACTATAGATTTTAATAAGGCATATGACCAGTTTATAAAATATGATGCATTATTACAGAATAAACTACCTCTCAATTTACAAAATTGTTCAAATTAACCTCAACCTAACCATCTACAACATGAAACTTACCTACACATTAATCTGTGGTAATATTCCTTTAACATCATACTAATTGCAATGCAGCAAAATAAAATCAAATAAATGAAGCTTTTATTTAAGTTGAAATGCAGGGCTTTTCCTAGTAATGGAGTATTCTTACATTGTGGTATTGCTTCTTTTACTTAAGTGAAAGATTTGAATACTTCCTCCTCCACTGATTTTGAGTAACTCAAACTAGCGGATCAAAAAAGTCATTGTGTTGGTTCAGATAGTGTTGTTAGGACTAAAAGAAACATACGTTGACTGCTTGTAGGAGGACATGAAAAACAGACAAATTCAAGCACTTTTGAGCACTTCATTTTTGTTCTTCGTATAAGAAGATTACACAAACATGGGTCTTTAAGCGGATTGAACAAACACCCAATGCTGTCATTTTTCTGGAGAGGACAGTGCCCGTTTTCAGCAGGTGCAATTGTTACAATCAGCGGAGCTCTTTTTAAGCTTAATATCAATGTTTATTTCTGAGCAGCTGCCTAACTGGCACTGAAGTAAGAGCCAAACTAAGATTGTCCTAACCTTATAGACCAGTCTAACATATCTTCTTGAAACCAGCCCTGGTCTTGTTCGTTTCCATACCCCCTTCTCGACCGAGCCAACTCACCCTCTTTGCCTCGCACTCTCACTTTCTCCCAGCTATACTATGGGCACTGTTTCCTGTGCCTGTGTGCACAATGTTTGCCAGAGGAACACACAAGAATCCGAGCTCCACAATCCCTCTTAACCTCTGACCTTGGCTTATTGTTACCTGTGAGCAGCACTGTGGCAAACATGTTGTACAAGTACTGTACAGCCCTGCAAGCTGTTTGTGTTCTGCAAGTATGGAGGGCAGGGGAGGAGGGAAGGAAGAGAGGGAGCTATTTAATCCCCCCCAAAGGAACTCCCCTCTCAACCCGTATCGTGAACTCGCAGGCAAATCGCGTTGCTGGAAGGCACACCACACACACACTGCTGTCTTTTTAATTTCATCAGCTGAAAGAAATCTATACAGTGCTTTGGAATCCGACTGAGCTGCGGAGAGAAGTGAACTATACGGCACCCTGGAATGTAAACAGGTTTCTCACCAAGTGTAGCATAAAAATACCACATTGTAAGAAACCTCTTGGCTATGATAATGGTCAATAGTACAGATCAGAGGTCTTAGTAGAATTTATGGTTGTTAGTCCTACAGCCTATCAATAAGTACAAGTTGAACAAATCCAGAGAACAATTCACAGGAAATGCAGCAATCGTACTCAAATTATTCAAGTGTAACACGGATAAAGCATTGGCTTCCACTGAACATATTGTATTGATGGTGGCTTTTCGCTTGCCACTACAAAAAGCATTATCTCTTGAGAATATTAGGAACGCTGACATTAAATCCCCTTGCTGTCAGCTGCTTGGTTGGGAGCAGATATGGGCTGTAATCTGCAAAGAATGGACTCTTCTATTGTACATTGTCAGTAATTGTCACGTTCTCGTAGTATTCATAGAAACAGGCACAATATTTGTTTAATGTTGGTAAAACAGAGCCAGAATCTGTTCTATAATTTCTGTTAACACTGACAGTTATTTGTCAAACCTGCATCACTAAGCCTCAGTAACTATGATGTACTCAGTATCGTAATATTCACAGTGTAATCCAGTTGCACTGTTCCTGGTATGTGAGCGCGCATCATTTTATTATACATGACCTGAGCTGTCACTGTAGTTGCAGTTATTCGTTTAATATACAATATAGATATTTGCACTACACTGTTGTTTTCTGTTTGTATAGTTTAGTATAACTTTTGGAATCCGAACAATCATAATCAGTACATAGAGTTAGACAGGCCACTATAATATCTGCCAACTTTGCATTCATAGCTGTCACGCTTAATTATCATGCCAAAATACAAGAAAATACGTTGGCTGCAGGAGGTCTTTTGTGAAGCCTTTGTTTTTGTGTACAATTAACTGGCAAGCATGCCATATACTTAAGTAAGGGCTATTTTAGGTGAGCATAATTGTTAGTGAGGTGTTTTTATCAGCATGCCTCACTCCCCTTCACCGTGCCGTATCAGTAGACACCCCTAAGAGGAAGCGTTTTCCACAGCCCCAGCAACCCCCCACTAACCCTGACATTTGTTCATTTACCCGCCCCTCTCTCCCCCCTTCTGGTTTCCGTGCCCGTCCCCCCCTGTCCCCCCCCATCCCCCCATGTCTGTCAAAATTGACCACTTTACAGGGGAACAGGTAGGCAGACTCCGTCAATCCCCCCCACCTGTACCCTGAAACACACAAAATCGCACGGGGGGCCGACTGCCAAAGATCCTGCTTTACTGACTGAAGTGGAGGGGAGGGGGGGTATGACAAAGACGACAGCTTGTGTGGGGGAACATTGTCTGCGGCTGCGACTAGAAATCTTTTCAGGAAAAACAGGATTTTATACACAATGGTCGTGGGTGTGAAGAAAGGGGGCACATATTAAAAGAAGTGCCTTTATGTGTGCAGAGCTACTGGTTTTTTAAACTGCATTCACATGGATAAGGTCCAATCTGTTCCTTTTTTTTTCCCTGTACTAGGCTACAGTGTGACAGACTGGATCAAAGAGGGCTTTCCAGGTTGTCCTTGTTTTCTTGGAGAGTAATCGTGATATATCCAGGACTGTGTGCAGGCTAGAAATTAGTGCAGCACACTGACACACACTACACCTACTTCCTTAAATAAAATAAATGTGTAAGAGATGTAATATGAATTTGTTCTCGATGAGAAAGACACTATATTTGCAAATCAATTGCAATTTGGCTTCCGAGAAAACAATATTAGGCAACATGTAAAAACTGTAATTTACGGATGAGTATTCACTTGCTGCCTAAACAGTGTTCACGATTTCTGACAGGAAACCAGAGCAGCTTACGTTCTTCATGCAGTGAAACCACCTCAATCATCTCACCACAGCAACAACAGCAACGAGGTCAGTTGTTATAGAGATGGAAAGAGGCTTGGTAGGTTATCAGCTACAGTATTGTGCGTGTGTGTATAACTGTGTGTGTGTTTGTTGTATGTGGACGGAGGATGGTGCTGACAACTGAGCGGAGGATTCTTATGTAATTCTCCCTTTAGGTGGCAGAGAACAGTGAGAGCAGCAGCCCACACTGAAGAAGAACCTGTTAGTTAATAAGCTGCAAGTAAGATAAAATCGATAATATTACAGCCTGTTTGTACACAAAAGCAGCGGCGTCCAGATGTTGCAAATCACCATAGACAACAAGTGACAGCACGTCCAGGTACAAAGCTGGCATTTCTGTTCAGTTAGCCTTTCTCCAACTCTTTCACATACGCACAAAGATCCATAGACAGCAGCCACATACAGCCACACGTGACAGTTTACAACCTTGAAAAAGGCCACGTGTTGAAGCTGAAAAAAATCCAAGCGTACACACACTCGCATCCTAACATGGCTGAGAGGCTGTGAGGTTTAGTGAGAGAATGACTTCCAAAAGCTGAACTCCATGTAGTACCACCTCTGACATTTGTCTGACCGTAGTTGACAGGATGAGCACATGCTCTAAATGTTAAGCACCTCCAGCTGCGCTTCAATGTTAAGGACTATTGTTGACTCGTACCAAGGGAGGTTTTGAATTGTTAGGAAAAAAAAAAAAAATGACCTGCATGTCAACTTTATCAGGATCAAACTAATTCAAGATAGAATACAGAGAATAAACAAGTTTTAAATGTATACTCAGCTCATACCCTCACAGCGCAGAACATTTAAGTTCTGGCCAAACTCTCAGTTTACTTACTTACTTCTGCACGTATATAAATTATATATATATAAAAATGTATACACATATATTCCTCACAACAATCTGTTCATATTCTTTAAGACACTTAACACAAAGAACATGTGTTTATCCTGTCAGTTTAAAGTTTAAAGAAAGGATGACAACAGGTGCACCAAGTGGAGTTTAGATTGGATAAAGTTGCTTCATATGACTTGAAGCCAGGAGGCACGTCTGTGTAAAAGTTTGTGAAACCATAAACAAGCAAACTGTTAACCTAGGTTATGAGCATGTTTAGCAACTTTGGAGGGAAAAAAAAAAAAAATCACATTAAAAAGGAAAATCGTTCACTTCCTTTGCGCCCACCCCCTTGTCATAAGATATGGATGTCCCGTAAGGTTATTTGTGTTTGCTGGGAAATGAAGTGCTCAACTGGATTAAAAACATACTGCATATGTTTGGAAATCTGTTTCCCTGGGCGTATGAGTGGAGTGAGCGAGCGTGAAGCAGCAGCTTGCGTCTCCTCCAAGAGAGAGGGCAGACACTCTCATCATTAGCTGGGCTACAATGTGCTCCTCTACCTGCTCCAATCTGCACAGCCAGGCTCCACTCTGACGCCAGACAGATGTTCCCAGCACGAGGTGCAAAGTAGCGAGAGGGGAAATGAGAGTGAGCAGGAGAGGCAGAAGAATGGAAATATTCAGCAGAGTACACAATAAGAGTTTAATTATGAATAATACCAATGGTTCTTTGTTCTCACAATGAAGCTAGCTATGGTTCGCCTGGCCTTTGGGAGATTGTTTTTGGCTTCCATATGGGGGCCGCTGTCTGTCAAAAATAAACGCTTAAATCGTAACATGCCACAGCAGGGATAATTACAGGATAAAGAACAATGCAATTATGTATGTTTATTTGCAATATTGGATAAGTATTTTGTAAAACAAACTCTAATGCGAATGCAGGGGTTAAAAATGTTATCCTATCATTTGGTGCTGCTCAGATAGTAATGATCTGCAACTTCCTCTGCTGTTTTCTTGACATCAACTGTAACTTAAGATAAAGACATAAATTCTGCTCGCTCAATGTATATGCAGAAATGACAAGACAGAGAGGGTGAGCCATACTTGACTGAAGGACTGTTGCTGCACTTTTCAAATATAATTATATTATGACAAAACCTCCTGAAAAGACCCGAGCTAAACTAAATCATCCAGTACTAGGAAACAAGTATTATCTTTGCAGTCACAATGTGCCGTTCCAAAATGATGAAAAAGTACAATAAGAGCCACATTTGTTATCACATAATAGACACAAACAACAGTTTCCAACCTAAAAGCCATGTGTCTTGGGGGTTTTGGTCTGTTAATATGAGTAATTTATAACAAACAAAGACAAAATAACAAAAGAGCTATCGTTTTAAGAGCTACACACTGAATTAAAAGCTGCAAGGCGTTTAATAGTTTGCAGTTAACGGACATCTTGAGGTGTGGAGCAGATGATCTCTGCAGGCCACAGAATTCACAAACACAAAGCCAGCTGGTCTGATACAGTCACAATACTTCACTGTTTGTATTTGCCTGAGCAGCAGCAGAACACAGGCTCGGTCCCCCTTTGGGAGCTGATACAACAGAGATGGATGTTAAAGCATGCATATCCCTCATGCACCATAATGATGAGTGTGCTGAACTGTCCAAGTGGCCTTCAATTAGTCAGGGAGAGGAAGTTAACAAGCATATGATGACTTCCGATCCACAGACCTTACTGAAGTGATCCTGGACGTGAAGAATTAGTCTGACTGAGTAAGATACAGTGTGACAACAGCCTGATCGGGTTATGATGGATCAGAAATCTCCTGTTTAAAATCTCCGCTCAGAAAAGACCTGAAGCTATGTGAAAAAATAACAAAGCTAGCCTCAAAGCTTTTGCCTCCGGCGGATATAAACAGACAGTAAAAATTGCATGTTATTGTAGAAAACATTAGAGCTTACAAAATCCAATAATTATCTTTATATTACTTTTTCTCATTAATATAGAAAAAGTTACAAATTTCAAACAGCTAGCACCTTTCACGGTGACAGCCCCTCAGGAGAGACACCTCATACTTTATCCATGTTTACATCCATAAAAACCTAAGGCTATACTTCTCTGTTTAAATGGGATTTTACGGCAATGAACACCTCGGATTTTCTCATAGTAGGAAAGAGCATTAACTGCGGCAGTGCTTTGCAAGTTTATATTGCATCATGTTGACTCACCAAGTACCAAAACTATAATGAGAGTATTAACAAGTAAAAGTAACATCCGGAGCTATATTTATTTAAGCGGACTCTATTTAGGTACTAATGATTTGCTTGTTAGAGTAATTATTGCTGCAACACCATACCGGAACATCTGTATTGATTTAGACTTTGGGAGAGCAGAGAGAGGGAGGGAGAGGCTCACAATCTGGAATTCGATATCGAGAGCGATACAACAATCTGTTGATGGTTATTTTGGTAATTGATGTAAAAACACAGCGTGTGTTGCAGAAGAGTCTAAATGACTGTTTCTGAAGCTCAAAGGGTCAATGGAAACGGGTGGTTGCAATGAAAATGCACATACAGCTTCTAATAATGAGTTCTGAAAGAAAGTGGACAGCTGGTGAGAGAAGACAAGACACCCAGCCACACAGTTTACACTTAATTGCTGGAATAAATTGTTCTTGGCAGTCAAAAGTAATGATGTGATAAGTGATGTACACAGTTAAATAAAAGATTTGACTCCTGACATGAACACAAAATTATGATTGTCTTAGACCGGTATTTGTATGGTTATTCTGCATGTTTAAAAATGTACAGTATGTTGATACTTGCATGACCTCGAGCACAAATATATAGCTAGTCATGTTATTTACTGTGTTCAGCAAACAAGAGCCCAGCCCAGATGGACTTATTAGAAAACACCAAAATAAGACAATGAAGCCAAAACTCATTGACTATATATTTAGTCCAAATGCAGTCAAAATGTGGTAAATATCAGTTTGTCTTGTTAACATTCGTTTTAACATCTAGTGTATATCTCACAGAACTGCTAAAAACCAAACCAAACAGATGAAGCAAGAGAACAAGATCCAGTTAGAGCTCACTGGTGAGGTAGTGACAGCTGCAACAGCTAAAGCTAAGCTGTAGCTTTAGCTATTGTATGTTATTTGTCCCGTAGCTGTGTCTCATATCAATTTAAATAAATCACAATTTGGAACTTTAGTTTGTTATGGCACAGGAATTATACAGAAGCTATAGGTCCTGTTATAAAGAATCAAAACCACTAAACTAGTCCCGCTAAAGTAACTGCCCATCTTAGCTTTGCACTGCCAGAATTTTCACCTTTTGGTGTTGTTGAGCTACTTCCAAATCACATATTTAAATGTATTAAATTGTAAATTAATTTATTATATTCATTTTAAGGTAATTAATAACAAATGATCTGAAGGACCTACTTTATATCCTCAAGTTTTTCCTAAGCAGAGAGCCATATTTTAAGTCTTATCCTTATTTGTGGATTTGTAATGATAATCAGGCTAAAAGACATAAAATGAAGGTATAAGGTCCTCCCCATTACTTACTCAGATTGTCCACTCAGCCCAAGCCCTTTAAGGAAATACCATAACTTCTTACTTTTATCATGAAAATGCAAACAAAACGTTCTGTGTTCTGTTGATCTCTTTTTCTTTTCAGAAAAACCTTCCTGTTTTCACAGCCAATTCTAACTTCTAGACTTTGCTTCTCATGAGACTCTACACGATAGTTGTGGAAGAAAGTTCCAAGTATGTGAGGCGGTACATTATGCAGCAACAAATATTACATTCTCAAATACTTCTGTCGAGAGGGTTTTGGCATGGCTGCGACATACTGAGGGGATCCTCAGCACCTGTTTTGATAAGTGAAGAGCTAGCTACATAATACAGCTCAAAGAGGGGAGTGATGCGTCTATAACAAACAGGGTACTCCAGTGTGTCCTTGTTGTGTTACCGTTGCTCCACTAATGAGATTTTGGCTGGAGAATCAGTGTAAATCTGCGGTACCTTGCTGCTCAGTCCAGCCTGACATCACTTCACTCTCGGCTGAATCAAGGATATCTTTCTCTTCATAACTGTGGATACTGATAAAAAAAAATATACACTAATTATGGAAACATTTGTAAACTAGGTCAAGACTACATGACCTTGGACTAATGAATATATATGAAAAAAATATGTCTGCTGCAGCTCACACTGTTTGGCGAGTGAGGATCAAAACCCTGATACATTTGACATTTGAAAGCTTGACCCCTGACCTCAGCTGAAGAAACTTTCTTTTACAAAACCATCTACAATCGCACACATTGCCATAAAGAGCCATTTAAATGGTAAACATGTTGTCATACAAAATCTTTGCCGCGTAAACAAATGGAAAAAAATTACAGAGTAAATTCATCATTTGTCAGTCATACTTACTCACTATTTTTTTTTGTCTTTTTTGTTGAATTACCAATATGCATTCATAAATTGACCTGAATTTCTATCAAAACCACTGCACCGAAATAAAATCCAATACATTCACATCGACATCTGAAAAAGCAAAACTGAGGTTGTGTGATGTCACCTACACACCCTGGTCAATTAAACACCTCCCACTACAGTGGCATCACTCAAAAGGCTCATTAACCCTTCTGACCAACCACCAGTCACAATCAGAAAAACATCCCGTCACATTGGCCAATCGCTACATGGGCAACGCAGGTCAACACCCACACAAGTGACAGGAAATTGAATTGCTGGAGAATGTGGTCTGTCTGAGCACTTGAAAGACATTTGTTTATTCACAGCTGGTCATGCAGCCAGACAGACTTTATGGGCTTAAAAATAAGAAGCAAAGGTGATGCCTAATGCAATTTTGTGAAGTGGAAATTACTACTTTTTGTATATTAGTGATACATGTGAGTGATATGAGGTAAATATCCACAGATTATTAACAACAAGCAGGAATGTGGCTGCATAAATTATCTCTTAAGCACACCACCAGGGAGCTGAATCACAAAATGCTGAATTTATACCTTTTGTAGGTTTACTAAACTATATATCCCAAATACATCACATTAGGATCTTTGAATCAATGTGGCGTTTACTTAGTGTAAAACCACTCCTTATAAAATGAAACGGGAGCAGTGATACATCGCTGAAGCGTCTTTGTGTGCTTGTTTTTCAGACCACTAGTCTTAATCTACTGGTCTGATCTCTCGGTTCCCGGGGGATTATAAAATGTCTGTAAACCTCAAAATATTTGAGGCAATCAACAACTCAACATGCATTTGGCGTTAGAATGCAAGAATGTGAAAACACACAAACGAATGGATAAAAAGGAGTGAAATATGAAGAGAAATAAGGGGATCGGAGCCGTGCCCATTTCGGGGGTGTAAAATATGGAGAAGTGTGGATCATTGGGGGAGCTGCTCTGCCTGGGGGAACAGATGAAGGGAGGACACTCTGCCAAGATCTCTCCACTGAAGGGGGAGCTGAGGGACTGGAGCTCTATGGGAGAACGAGTGTGCGCCTCGCATGCTGCTCTCCTCAATCTCAGTCTCACACGCCTGCATTGACACGTCCCAGGCTCTCTGCAGCAGAGGGAAATTGCTGCTGACAGGGCCTTGCAAACTTTCACAGCCATTTAGAAAGACTTACTCCCACACTTTTGTCACAGGCATTTATTGCACAAGATACATGATATGAAAAATTTAAATTTTTCAAACTTGGCATCCTTTTTTTTTTTTTTTTTTTTTTTTTTTTTACCCAAGTTAGGCTTAAAAACCATTCATAATTTTTCAGCCTTGCGATCGGCCCCAGTGCAGATGTAAACACAAGACATGCCAAGTGAGACCCCGAGATTATGAAAATGCACAATTTTCAAGAAAAAAAACAAGCAAACACTACTTCATAAATTTGTACCGTATGAGTTTCTAATCCAATAACAAATACCGGCCGTGTCACCATCACCCAAACCCATGTGTTTTTTTTGAAGTGAGAGCAGAGGTTATTGCAGACTGACTGTACCTGTATGTCCACGACCAACCAGTGCCTCCAGTAAGCAGATGTTTGTTCGCTGCGGCTTGGAGCATCAGGATCAACCATCACCAGGACATACATCTTATTCTGCAAACACAGGAAGATTCATACATTATTATATTTAACACAGACAAAGTATTTGCCACAGCACCACACACGCTGTGATTGCCCCAGAGGCAGCTCCAGTAGCAGCAGTACCTGATCCCTTTCTAAATGCAGACATGTGCTGTTCGTGCATCACATTGCCCAAGGCTTGACAGCCATCTCTGCATTTAACAAAACGTAGTTTAAATACTTGAAAACACATGCTTTACTTCACTTTCTTAGCCTTAAGTTATTCAACGTAATGCTGTGTGCATTTTGTTCTCTTCATAAAATTTGTGGTATGTTATTTTATGTGATTGCTTGTGTTGTCAACTGAGTGCAGAAGCTCACAAAGCAAGAAGGTTGGGTTCCTCTTTTGTTAGCCTGACACATGACCGTAGCGCCATCTTAATTCACCTGTCAAGGCTAAATGTTTTAAGTAAAAAGGGAATAGCTCTAATAATATATACTGTAGCTGTGCTGATCACAAACTTAATCTTACAGCAAGCAAGCTCTGTGCCTTCTCTGTTATTACTTCAATTTAATATCATTACTGTGACATCAACAAAATGACAACATTTTGGATCTGATACCAAATCATCTCGTTAACATATTCACAGTAACTTTCTGCCACTTATCAAGTATCTTTATACCCCTCAATCTGTCAATGGATAAAGTGAGAGAAAAAGCATCTTAACTAACACTTGATCACAGTTATTGGACGTTGACTTGGCGGCTTAATTGCCGGAAAATCTTCATTCTGTCTGTCCCTAAAAGTTCGAGAATTATGAGAGCAGATTGAATTATTGCGAGAGCACATTTGTCATCCCTGGTCCGATGCCCAAAATCTGCCAGACCATATGATGGGCTTTTTTTTATTTTGTTCACTTCCTCTGCAAACAGAGACATTAAACGAGGCCGTTTTCAATCCACAATGTCCTCTTACAGTATATGTACTTTCAATTGAGGCAGGACCATAATGATATCAGCTTTAATACATATAAAACAGATGCAGCGTTTCTTACATTCTCACACCGACTGCCAAATAACACTGTCAGTGGTGCAGTAAAACATTCTGAAAGACACAAATGCTTCTGTGTAAACATAAACCTTAAATTTTTGTTTGTTGTGTCCTATCAAGACATTCTCATAGGCCTCTAAAAATTATCCTAAGCCGATGTACTTGAATGAGATAAAGAAATAGTCATGTATTTCTCTGCAGATGTTCATTTTCAGAAGGATTCTCTGCCTACCTGACAAGCAGTAATAAGCGTAAACAACTAAGCCTAATAATAGGATAATACTGTAGTCTCAGCGATAGTGCCTGCAGGTAACATCCAGACACACCAGCAACAATAGAGCCTCCTCCACAGCCTGTCAAAAGTGACTCTATATCAGTGACCCCCCCCGGGCAGCTTACCAACCATGACCTGTTGCCTTCTCAAGAGTTGTAATCCTCATTTGTACATATTTGCTACCAGGCAATGAAACTGTGATAATGTAGTTACACTAATATTTAAGTCAGACCCCAGTGCATTCAGAAATAACATGGTTTCAAATAAGAGCACACACACATACACACACACACACACACACACACACACACACACACACACACACACACACACACACACACACACAGACAGGAAGAGACTACAAGGCAATTTAAGCATTAAATTACAAACGACCTCCAGTCACAATTACCATTGAAAGAAATTGCACTTCACTGGATATTTCACGAAAGTTACGATGGATGGAGACACACTGTATGGGACAGGTTTAGGCTTTTAAAGCCAAATTTAGAACAACAACATTAAGAACATTTCACATTCATTTCTGACTGTAACAACAAAAACATGGCCTATTTATGGCGGGTTCTGAATTCGAATAATTTCTGCACATATTTAGTGCTTGAATTTCTACCTGTAAGAATCTGGCTCATCCAGCTGGCATGGGCAGCAAATAATACAAGAAGCTCCCACCATGCTTGCACTTCACACATTGTGGCATGTACCCTTCTCTCTTACGAGGACATTTTTTTTTTCTCCATCTGTCAAAATTCACATTAATTACGCACAGATATGTGCGAAAGACTCCAGGGAAAAACAGATGCATATTCTGCCATCTGAAATAATCTATCAGGGCTCGAACAAACTAAATGTATATCAAAACATGTCTTAACAGGGCTAATTCTCATAGCTGTATGCTGGAAGGCACACAATTTCCCAAAATATGTTGGAGCACCTTATAAGTATTAATCAGTAATACTAATGAGGAAACTTAACATTTGATTCCTGAGGATGATTTAAAATGTACTTTTAGACAGCAACTAATTAAATCTATCACTGATGACAATTTATCTTCTATATTTGGGGGGGACACACACAGCTATCACCAAAAAGGACCTCAAATATTTTTAATCTCTTTCATATACTTAATTTAGACTGTTGTTAGAGGTGAGCAACCCACTCTGTTGTGCTATGTAATAGGTACAGCATTTAAAAAAAAAATAATAAAAAAAATGCCTTAATAATCTGAGAGCCCGGAGCAGAAGTGAAATCTGGGTAGGTGTCGGCCACAGACCGCAGAGCTCCATCGGGCCATTATACAGGAGGGGATGTGAGGGCCCTGGGTGCAGGGTGGAGGCGGGGGAAGATTGAGCTTGCATTCTCTTGGGATTAACCTCCCACTGCCTGCTGTGATCACAGCAAAACGGCCCGCTGGGACCACACCCCCGATGCCAGGCAGCTGGAATAAACCCTGCAGTCGACTGGGCATCTCCGTCATGGCTACTGGTCAGTGGTAGAAAGGAATGGAGAGGCGCTCTCTTCAGGGACACCTAAAGAATATATAAACTTTATACCTCTTCATGATTATGTATATGAAATAGAACTGCAGGTGCAGTGTTTAGAAATAAATTTTCCGATTGTTGTATTTTCAAGAAATGACATAAACTCCCACTCCATGCCAGTAGCAATGGATACAGTACTTGCAATACGGAAGACAGCAAAGAACAAAGGCAGAGGAAAACCAGGGTCTCTGAGGATGTAAGCTACTGTATTACCTTTGAGTGAACTCTGCTGGGGATGAGAATCAGAGAGATGGCTAATCGCTGCTCACGTAGAGCTGTCTGGTCTATCGAGCCCAGCTCTGCTAACTGATGACACCACGAAGGGCGAGAGTGAGTTAGGGAGAGGGAGGGAGGAATGAGAGGCCCCTCTGTGAGTTTACAAGTTCATGCTTTATCCCTGACCCAATACCAAACTGTGTCATCCGTGCAGCTGCCTATTAATATACCCATTACTTTATCCTCCCTGTTCTTCATCTCGTTCAGCCTCTGTGCACAGAACCCACAACGTTTCATTAAATGGTCAACTGTGCTCACTGCTCGACCCGCAGCTCAGCAATGCATCGATCCCAAATCCCTGTTTAAGTAGCAAAAACACTTGAACTCGTTTGGTAATTAACAGGTATCTATGTTGTGATTAAGAGACGGTGATGGCTTAACAACCATCGACTGCAGCTTAGAGCGAGGTTGAAAGATCGATCTATGAATACAGAAAAATAGGAACGGTAAAATATGTATGAAGATGGAAACATGTCAGATGAGGGAGAACATTTTTCTCAGCTATCTCAGCAAAAAGGATTTAAAAAAATAAACAAAACAGACATTCTGGTGTCCAATTACTTCAGAGTGCAAAGTTGCGTGGACTTTTAGTCTTGGGACGAAGTGACAAGGTCTCAATATGGAGGCAGGATAGCAGTGAGCGGGGCAGAAGAGCGAGCGAAGGTTAACAGTGGTAACACTGGCAGGGTCAGATGATGAGGTTGATCCTGGTGGAGGGGAGGTCATGGGTCAGCTAGGCAGCAGTAATTGAATCCTGACCAGAGAGTGGGGGGCCGCAGGCCCAAAGATGAGCTGGAGATAGAGGGGGGAGGGGGGGAGGGGAGGGAGACAGTGGCGCACACCTAGAGGTCACTGACCTTACAGGTGAGGAGGTCCTCATTGTCATTAATAAGAGCCCATCCCCCCACTGCTCATCCCCAGATGCTTGGAAACCTCATTGTTTCTCACTGCAAGCGCCATTATAAAACCTCCTTCATAGGCAGTCATTAAGAGCAGGAATGGATGAGGAACAAAAAATAAACAGTATCTTAGCATTGCAGTGATTAAAAGGCCTTGTTATGACTACACAGGCTGAATGACAGCTTTTACAGTCCAGTTAAGAGAAAGAGGTTATCATGTTGCATTAGGGGACGCGTAGTATCCAATAATCTTTTTATATGTTTGTGCCAGAACTGTATTTGAGACACAACTTGATGAGGACTGTGGACTTGGACTCGTCTGCTCTAATACTTGACTTAAAAATGTGGTGACTTGACTTGGCCCTAGCCTTACAAACCCGAATGTACTGTGAGTTTGTCTTTTTATAGAAGAACATAACAGGGTATGTGCTGCGCTTTCATAACCTAATGCACACTTTCAGTTGCTGATGCTGGCACCAGAAGAGAAAACCCTAATAGAAATTAGCCTTTCATTATGAAAGCTATTAGTCTATACAGACAAATTAGTACTTCAATAGTTTCCGCACTCAATATCCAGCAAATTACAAATTTTTGCTTTTAGTTTTTATGCTTCGAGCTGTTGGAACGGTCTGCATGAGGAGCTGAGAAGTGTTGATATCTTTAATTTCAAACTTGAAACCTACCACTTTACCTTGGCCTTTGATTAGAATGTTTTATGGCCGTAGATTATAGTGTTCAAACATTTACTTTATCGTTTTTGTTTTTTTTTAAATGCCAAATTTTGTTTGTCATTTTTCTATTTAATTTGTTTTTTTATTTGTTGTTTTTTTTAAACAAATATCTCTCACACGTTGCTCGACTTTATGAGAAGCCCAATACATAGCCATGTTGTTGTTGTTTTTTTGTTTTTTTTTAAAGATGCTATAATAAATAGATGAAGAAATACACACAAACATATGCACATGGGGTCAATGAGCTTAAGATAGTGTTTTGTAATTGAAACCACTTAATGTCTGAGATAGAAGACAATCTCAGTGCTTTGCCACTTTGGTGCAACTCGAGAGCTACTGAGGCTACAGACACTATTAAACAAAATGACGAGTAATTTCACAAGAGCCTGTGACAAATACCTGTGACCGGTTTACCATTCATATTGGTTATTGACACAGCTGAATGACATACAAAGAGAACATCAATAGTTGTCAGTCTGTTCTTAAGTGCCTCACACAGTGCGAGATGCTCACTACCTCCAAACCTGCCTATTTTTAACTCAGCCTCCTCCCACACAGGAATGGAGTGTGAAGTGGCTTATAAATCCACACTTTGAGGAGCCACATGGTCAAAGGAAAGTCACGTGTGGATACAAATGCATATTAGAGGCCTAAAGACAACACAGCTACTAGATCCCCGCCAGGTAGCCAAACAGAGGAGTGAGTGAGCAACGAGGAGGCAGCAGTTCAAGAGGAATATGAAACACAAGTTTACATAATTGCATAATCACGTTTTCCGTTTGAACATACAAATATGCTATATTTTAATCAAATTAACACATGACAGAAGGCAAGATGAGACAATGCAATATCATTCGTAGCCTATAGAGTCTGCACATCAAATATGACTGCTGTGAACCTTCCTGAACAATACATCTTATTTTAGCCTCCGAACCACAAATGAACAGCTCTGCGCTAAACTCTGCAAATGTTTATATGCAGTCTGTCCTGAACTTTGTTTTGAAAGCCTTGTACTTTTGGTGTGCACTTTGTAACTGCTATGAAGCCATAGCTAACAGTAAGATGGTTCACAGTCTGATTGAAGCTGGAGGGGGGTGAAGGAATTAGTAGCAGCCTAGGGAGCCATTTCTGCATTTCTCTCAACATTGAAGACTTCTTTCACCGCACCATGCTTGCGAACACAGCCATGCTCATGTTAAGCTTATTAGTCACCCTGGATGCGATCTTGCTAGCTGAGGCTTTCAACACTTTCTAGTGGTGGCTTTACACACATACACCTACTCACTGCCATGAAAGCATTTCTGCTCAGACACAGTAACTACCACTAACAGGTACTCTGAAGTAGCATGCGGCCAGGTGCTGCGATATGAGCTGCAGATCCAGCCCGTGTTAAATGAGGCGAGAGGGAAATATTTTTGTCGTGCAGTTTGGCTGCTGAGAACACAACACAGTCAAACAGGGAAAATGACAGCACCGGACTCATATCCATAATTAATCTTTCAAGCATGTCACACAGAGAGTCACAGATCTGCTATTTTACCACCAAGTGCAGCCTGGAAAAGTTAAAGGTGAGCACAGTCGAATTACTTCACCTGTATGTGGGAATCTAAATCTACTATTTTGATGCTAAAATAATTTAGAGTTATTTGGAGGCTGAAAAGCAAAATAATAGAGACATATTCAGATTTGCAGATGTTTTGGTTAGTGCAACTGAAAACTGAAAAGTTTACACAGGACATGACATGAAGCCTTAAACACATAAAGCTCATATTTAACATGTGTTGTAAAATTAAGTTAATTATGCCAAAATATAATGTGATGACATTATATTTTGGCAGCTCTTTCATCATTATTAAAACTAAATATGGGATGAAAATATTGAAAGCTGTTTGACTGAATAGAAGAGCAATTGCTTTTCTGTCACATATTTTAATATTTAATGCAACACGTTTAAGGAGTCAAGACGGTCTATAATTGCACTAAAATATATGAAAGGGTTACAACAGTTACACTTCATGGAGCAAACACAATCCTGAAGACGATGGGAAACATGCTGCCATGAAGGGAGCTGAGTTGTAAGCACTTTGACACCCATTCCTATTTGGCCACTGGAGCTGTTAAAGGTGTCAGGGCTGTTCACAGGCACTGTGTGTTTCACCAGCCAAGATGGCTTCCACATTTTTTCTATCATGATTAATTATGGTTTCTGATGGTAGTACAGTGAGAAAGTGTAAATTATTCCCACATTTTCTTGTGCCCTCCGTTCAGTCACTGTTGTGTAGGAAGATGCTATTGACGCCATCCATGGATGGCGACCAAAAGGCATCTACATGGGGTGGCAAACTCTAGTGCTTATTAAGGGGTGGAAGCGGCGGCGGCGGCGGTGGTGATGGGAGGGTGAGGAGGGGGGGCTGGTTGGCGTGTGGGCTGAACCTAGTCCAGACTGCCAGTTGACAGGGCCGGATTTTCCAGTATGGAAGAGTCTTGTTTCAGTGGGCGAAGCTGGGTGTTGGGAGACTGGGAGAGAGGACTGCCCAGGGCTTGGAAGCTTGAAACAGAATATTTCAAACAGACAAGCACCGTCTGTGTTCCAGTGTCACCAGCCCACCCGTCTGACAATCAGGGCCATGTCATCACAGGCTCTGAGTAAATCAAGGAGCACTCTCATCACCTTAGGAGATGTGGCGATTTCAGACGTCAGAGCAGTCTGGGGTCCCAAAAGTAGAAATAGCACTAAACCATACACAGCATAAGGTTGGTAAGACACAACGTACAGTAAAAATGTTCACCTACGGGCAAAACATTAAGATCGTCGACAGCAAAGCTTGGTGAAATGCAACCACAATACTGCGCTTTGCTTTGAATCCCGAACAAAATCCACAATATGTCTTCAAAAAAAAAAACACACAGCAAAAGAGAAAATCCTTAGTTTTGGAAAACTGGCTGTAATAAAATAATTCGTCTGACAGATCATTTTGTGCGTGTTGATATATTTAGTGCTGTCAGAGAGGACATCACAGAGAATGGCACTTACATCACAATGCAAAAACTGTTATCAGAGGAGGTACAGGTTTATGGTTCAAGGGCTTGTCCATTCATAGAGAACAAGCTCAGCCTCTCTGCCTGACACACTGATAAAGACTGCACAAATAAAACAGCTCCACAGCTCCATCTTTGCCTCTCCCCAAGGGAATAATATATCACCCATCTGAATGTGGCACATATTGAATCATTTCCAGCGTTGATGATTCATTTGAATAAATCAGCCTTTTTTATTTTGCCAACTTGAACTGATACAGAAATAAGGAAAACTGTTGTAACGTTGTTAGATGTGAGGAAGGACAGGTGTTAGAGTGTTCTATAGGACTGGTAATCCTAATCCCCCTTTGCAACAATTAATGACTACAGCAATAATCTTCGCATATATGTTGTTGCAATTCCTTTTTCACTGTCAACCATAACCTGCCTCACTCACATAGACCAAATCCAGGGGGATATGTCGCTGCAGGCAGATAGGATCTTATCCTGGATTTGCATACATGAATGCACAGCAATAATTCAAGTAGCGCAAAGGACGGACAGTGTTTTGACCCGCGATATATTCTCATCTGACCATGCACTACTGACAAAGCCCTCTTTAATTTTCAATAAGGGTGATCCACAAAAAGAGGTTGGTATGGTATCTGCAATAATTCTAGATAAATATCAAATATTTCAAGGAAAACGATAAATATGGAAGCCTCTCAAACAAAAACTTTTAATGTTTTCCACAAAAATCTACAGATGCATAGGATCAGCCTATCGGCAAATATGAAAAATCAGCAGCTTGTGCAATGAAAGGGTTATATCCGTATTCAAGCTAAGAGACATACTCTAACATACACAGACACAAATCCTGTTGAGCTGAGCTGAGCAGAGATACCCTACCAGCCCTCCAAGGCACAATTAGGATTTCACGGGGGGAAGAAATCTACATTCCTGCACACATGAAAAAAGTCCTTTCTCCCTCCCCACAACAATATCAACTTTTTACTCAAGGAAAAACCTGAAGCACCACTCGATAGGATTTGGACAAAGAAATAAAAAACAAAGCCAGAAAAAAAAAAAAATCTAAATTTAAGCTGCAGTTAAAGAAAAAAAATATTATGGTTGAGGAAAATCCAGTCCTAAGCCTCCCAGTTCCAATCAATTTCTTCTATTCTGTGTTATATGAAAGGAAGCCACCACTCATAGTTTGTTTGAAGTGCTCGTCTGTGCAGAGCTGTGCTACATTCAACAACATTTGTATGGACACCCTCAGCGTATAATTTTAACACCTGGCTGACATTCGGTCCGAGTACAAGAGGTCAAGTACCTCCCAGTTTGAATAAGAGAAGAGATAGAGGAGGACACTACATTTCATTTCACGAGGTTTCCTAATAAGAGCACACATTCACAGGAACACAGCCGAGTTCAATCATTTCAATACAACACATACAAGACAGGAACATACTGTATGTTCTCTATAAACTTAGGTAAACTGCATACAGTAATGCAAAAATACCTGTGATCTACCTTAATCAAAACTATATTGTTTAGTTTAGCCGCAAAACTGTACTTGCATGTTAGGCAAACTGGAACTCGACCGATAATGGATTTTTGGGGCAGATGCCGATGCCAATATAAGGAAGTACAAAAAAATATACAATATCCATATGTCGGCCAAAATGTGGTTCTCAAACAAGTGTGACAAAGATATAGAATATATATTTTACAGTTTATCAATAAACTGTTTTGTTCAAAATGACATCCGAGCCCTGAAGGAGTGAACTTCACTGGGAATATATCCAGTGACAAAAAAAAACCCTAATTGAATTTTTTTTTTTAACAACCCAAAGGATCTTTTCCTCATTATGTTCTGTAAAAAAAAAAATAATTTTAAATCGGCCAACATATAACCTAATACCAATATATCTGTGATAGGCCGGTATCAGCTGATAAAAATCAGGTGATTCAAACTGAGCTACACAGTCAATGATCTCTTCTTCTTTTTCTTCTCGGGAGTCTTCTGTGCACAGCAGGACAAATTTGAATGATTTTCATTCATCAATGTTTCATTGCAATCTCGACACGACTCAAGTTCCAGCTTCTCAGTTGGGAATTGCTGCATTTATTGATCGGATGTAGAGTAATCTAAATATTTCTGGGTTTGTAGTATAATTACAAAAATATTATAATTCTGCAGTAATCATGTGGTGAATAAGGGAGAAAACCTGCTATGAGCAGCTGGAGGGCGAGCAGACACTGAGAACATACATATAGTATGCTACTACTAGGGATCACGCACATTAATTACAATCTTGAATATTCTGCAAATAAAACAAATGCTTAAACGTTTTGTGGTCAAATCGAAGTATACCTAAAATTCACAACAGTGGGACACTGCTTTTAGCAGATTGATTGCTCTCTTAAATAGGTAGAAAATATAGCAGTCATTTTCCCTTAACTCTTCACCATATATAATGAAAATACATACCATATTTGTCCATAAAACAAATGAGAACTTACTCATGAGAAGTTATTTTAAGATCCGCACATTCATATTCCAGGCAACTGTTTAAACTCTTATCCAAATAAATTAGGCCTGTAGCACGACCACATTTCCTTTGACCCCATCATGAATGATTTAATTTTGACAGACATTAAGCTAAATACCATGATGACAATAAAGGGTCTAAGACTTCAGCTACAATGAGCATCTCCAAGTGTAAACTTACAGTTTTACTGATTAGATCTGGCGAAACTAATGCCCTGAGGCACATCCATAGAGCATTGTGCCAAATAAAGACATTAGCAGCGCTCGAGTTTGACCAGGACCTTTCAGCTGCCCGGCCTGTAAAGTGGTGTTTTAAGGAAAAACACATTTTAACCGTCACAAGTGATTCTCAGATTTGTGTTGCGTCTGAAGAAAAGGTTAAGCACATCGTCTATCTGAAAATGCCCGAATCTGCAGTCAGGCATAAACTTGGCACCCGGATAAATCATGCCATCACTGCGCTTCAGTTTTCTCATTATCCATACCTCTCATGACATTCACAGAAAGAAACAAAGCATCCTGCCAACACCTACTCTGTGAGAGAGCTCTTTCAGTTCAGCTCAAAAGCTGAGAGCTCCAAACCTCCACACCACAGTGTGGGCAGTGCTGGCAGAACCATGTGCCTAAGAACACTGACTGAGTGCAACAGTTGGACTAATAACAGAACAAAAAAAAAAAGTAAAATGGACACACAGTGGGGACAGCCACAGCTCCACAGCTGAGAAGCGGTTGACTCCTGCCCACCTCTCTTATTCAAGAGCGCAAGGTGTCCACAATGCCTCAGAGGTCTTAGTGCCATGAGGGGCGGTGAGCTCGCAGCTTCAGCCACTTCAGGGTAAAGCAAATCACTTTAATATGTTAAGAAGATTAAGCTGGATAAATGTCTAGATACATTTTTTGAAAAGCCACGTAAATCTCTAGTGTTTTTATTTGGGGAGGGGCGGTATGTGAGTCAGTTGAGACGATCAACACAAACCCACCAATATGCAACGCGATTGGCTGGGAAAAATTGGGCTTATTTGAGATTTTGCATTTTAAGCTTCTTGAATCTAAGACCATCCCACCTCTTTCTTATTATTTTTAACACCAACCTTTGGGATAACAAAACTAGGGGGGAAAAAAAGACACTGGTCACAGTTTCATGTGCTCTCTCGGCTTAGACTCAGCTGTCTTATCCTGCTTATGCTGATTTTATAGCTTTAATTGTGCAGGTCAATGTTTTCTTGAGAGACTGGTAATCTGCTCGAGAAAGCCCGTAAGAAAATACACAGAGGAAAAAAAGGAGAAAGGTTAAAGTTCAAATCTTTAAATTGAAGTGCTTTCAGGATCTTTTTGTGCATTTTCAGGTAAATCATTACAGTCAAATTAATTAATTGAAGCAAGAGTATTCTAAATGTGGGATGGATGACTGACTTTTTTTCCCTGCTATCTTAAGAATTAGCAATCTGAGGGTGTCCGCCTGTCAGCTCGCTGTGCTAGAAATTGAGTGTGAAAATGAAAGGGAGAAATGGAACAAATAATGTAAAGGGATTAACAAATCATTTGCATAACATTTTCTCTGCTTCCAAACTGCAGGATCAGGAAACTGGAGGAAGGCAGTTTTATCATTCCTTCAGATCAATCAACACATCGATTGATGTGGTCGCTACAATTATCAGCAGCCTTTTAATATCAAAAGCAAAGGGAATTTATCCATCTAAAATATCTTAAAAGCAGTAAAAAAACAGAGTGACAAGTTGGGAGAAGCAGCAAACATTGGATAGAAAACATTCTCCAAAGAAAAACTTGAATTGAGTCTATCCTTGAAAAGATACTTTACTTTCACTGTGCCAAACGTGTATTAACCTGTTTTTTTTCTTACACTCTGTCTCCCCATCCAGAGTTAAGACAATAAGACCACTGGGGAGATGAAGGGGATGGCATTATGGAGAGTTAAGCATTATGAGCAGCCCTGAAGCTGTTCTTAAAGAAGGTGAATCAGAGGATTGGGACACAACTGTAACTAAACCCTGTGCCGGACCACAAATGAGAAGCACAAAAACAGTTTGGGCAAAATGCCACTAAGCCAAGCATCTGGGTCTTAAGTAAACTTCACTTGATCACTTCTAACTTTGTGATTACTTAGTTTTAAAACAAAAGAGGCTGTCAAAAAAAAAAGTCAATTACCTCAGTTTTAAGCATAAACACCACAGTAATCCTGTCCGTAAAGTTATGCACAGGGTCTGTATTCACACTTTTCATATTTAGGATAAATTACTCCACAACTAAGAACCCCAGAGAAAGTTTCTTCTTCTTCTCTCTCCCTGCTGGACAGATCAGATAAAGAAAATTTCTCAACGTGCCAAAGTACGACTGAGTCATCTGGAGTTACAATGATTCTCAGGCAAATGTTAGGTTTCTGTGGCTCATATAAATAGAAATTTAATCTTGTATGTTTGTCTAAGTATTCACAGCAGGAGATGCACTTCCCATGCAGATTATGAATCTCTGTTTAAACAGATCTTGCACTCAATGTATATGAACTGACAAGAGACAGTTTCTGTGTGAATACTGAATAATAATCAGGAGGCACAGGTTCTGGTGGTGTTTTTTATTAAAGAGGGTCTGTCTATTAAAGGTGTCTGCTTCTCTTTGCTATTTAGTCTTTGCTATTACCTCTGTGCTGAGGCAAATTTCAATCTAATTGCAGAATTTCACAATTGTCATGTATTGGTTTTTTTCCCCCCAAAAAATAGTGGTTGCATTTATTATATTACATGGTTAGTTTGCTAAGGAAAAAGTTGACCTTTCAAAATGATGTCAAGTCAGTACAAAAAAAAAAAAAATTGTTCCTATGTACCAAAGCAAATAACCTCGTCTGAAACATATCAGAGTATTGAGTCGGCTTTACGTTTTGAACCACCTCCTTTTCTCAGAGCTTTTGTCAAATGTTGAAAATATATAATTTTCTCAAATACTGCTGCCTGAATAGAAACCTGACCATTGTCATTTGTAAGAGCATCCCAGAGCTTCCTTAATCTGTTCTTATCCTCCCATTGATAATACAATACATTTTCACGGTAATTGAAATCATATTTTACTCACAGCCACAGAGTAAAAGTACTGCTGCCTACGCTCTTCGACCAAATGTAAGGTGACGGAATACCATGCCGCTGCAACAACACAGTGCAAGAAGGGTCGCGTGAAAGTAAAAAATAGTGTCATTATACCGGTGCATGCATGTGGAGGAAAGAAGAAAACAGAAAATGGAGGTGAGAGAAGTAAGAAAATATAAAAATATCAGTTATGAGATATAAATATGTCAGGCACAATATCACTTGCTCACATCTTTTTTTGTCCGTGCTGCTGAATGTGGGTAAAACTTAAACCATGCGATGCAACAGCCTGTATGAGTATGAGCCGTTTGCACCTGCAGTGGTCCGCATGCCACATCCAAGGTGCAAAATATTCTGTGAGAGAAGGTGGTGGAGGTTTATTGCCTCTCTTCATTGCAATGAATATGTATAATCAATCCAGCACTCCTGGTAGCAGAAGGTTGTAATTCTTTCCTCCTCAGAAGCCTGCATGAATCATATACTGGATGTTGTGTAGTAATGGGCAATGACTGAATGGAGCGGGATACGGGTCAGCTTAACGGGGTGTTATAATGACAAAGGGGAACATTAGCTAAGGAAATAAACTCTCTGAATCCCGGCCAAACACGCCGATTTAATCCGGCAAAGCCAAAAACACCCACCTGATGACACTGAATATGCAATTAGATGGATATTATGGTACATAATTCACTTTTTGACCCTCGCTGTCACAAAGGCACAAAGCTGTGCCTTGTCTGTTTATATACATCCTTGACTCTTCGCTGAATGAAGACCATCACCTTCTGAAAACAAAATCCTTATCTCTGTGCTCTCACATCCCCAACATGAAGACCTATCAGGAATCCTGCATGGGTGGACATGTAGGCTTTCCTAGGAATGACAGGGTCTGTTAGAGAGGAACCCCACCCTCGCTTTCTCCAGCATGCCAACACAGAGGAGAGTGGGCAGCGCTGAGACGGCAGCCTGCCGTGGGCACTGCCAGGCTTAAAGCTGCCCTGTCGTCATCAGAGGCTTGCAGAAAAGAACACTGAGATTCACCAAAAAAAAAAAAAAAGAAAAAAAAAAAGAGGAGGGGGATCGTTGCATTTAAATCCTCTCTCAACGCCCCCACATGTTTTAGCAAAGCATAAAAATCATTCACGGAGAGAGAGAAAGCGAAAAAGAAAAAGATAGAGGGAAATAGAGAGGAAACAGCTATTAGCAGCAGTAAGCAAGCTCAAGAGATCATAGTGAGGCAGCTCTAATCGCAGTAATGGTTTAAACCCTCATTCCATCCACCAGATGCAAGAAATGTCTACCCAAAGACAAGGCTTTGAAATCCCCCATGTCTAAGAATGTGCCCTGTGGCTATGGTCCCTACTAAAAAAAAAAGAAAAAAAAAAAGCTCCAAAACTGTCTCCAATTTTGGAGTAACTACATGGTAACGATGGCAATGCTGTGGTCTGTGTTGTTTACAGCAACTGCATCACTGAAAGATGACCATCAAAACAAAGACTAAAATAATTATTTTAAATAATATGCTGCGTACACTAACACCAGGGATCTCAGCTGAGAAATCAATCATAAGAAGGCTTGCATGGATGCACGCAAGATCCTCGAAAATAAATAACTTAATTAGTTAATTATAGACAAGACAAGACTGTCTGAATTGTTACAGGATGGTCGGCAAATTAAATATAATACAAATACAAAAAAAGTAATCAGGCATTTTACAAAGTGCATGAAAGGCCCAAGTAAATACAAAGTAATGGTCCAAGAGGATGCAACTCACTGAAATGTTCTTTGGTGGATCCAAAGATGCACCTGAATGACCTGCCACAAAGCCAAATATATACAAGATTTTAATCCTTTTCATATCGTCAAATATTTTTCATTTTCACTTTCCTATTCTTTTCTGCTGGCACAGATTTATTTCAAAGGTTTTTTGTCCTCCAGCAAAGTTTGCCAGATCTCCAAAGAGCCTCTGTCAACATCATGAACTCACAACTATTCCTTTGTGTGAAACAAAATTTCCTCGAAATATTTTGGCATTTAAAGTAGATATCAATGACTGCACATTGAGAGTTTAGGTTTTATATAGGACCAAGTGTTGATACATTTTTTCATTAGAAAACTTTTTACAGCATAAACTATGTATCTAATCTAAACCTTTATTGAATAATTAGTGATCTTTAGTGATATTGCTTCTGTCTAAAATAAAAAATAAAAAAAATAAACAATAAACAAATGCATGCACACATCATCTACAGTATGGCAGGACAAGAACACTGATTCTAATAAAAATATTTATCTTGCGAAAAGAAGTTGGGTCCTTACTTCTGAGAATATCTACTTATCTTGATCATTCTTCAAAGACGCTTGGTGCAGCAAGGTGTCACTGCAAGCCAAACGTAAGAGTCGGTTTGAAAAAGAAGGGAGGACGTTTTCACAGCACAGCACTGGATCTCCTGTTAAACCTGCTGAGCGTGTCATTTGCAGGGGTGAAAGCTACTTTTCTAAGGTTTTTCTCTCTCTGAGGTCAAATGATCATTGAGATTATTACTGTCATTTCAACACTATACATGCCAAATATTATTTTTTTAGTTGAACTGGCTTATATGAAGTGTGTCCTACCGCCAAGAAAATGAATCAGGGTTGTGAGACTGGGACAAAAAGCGAGGTTTTTAGAAAAAAAAAAAATCAATGACCGTAATTTTCACAGAGACCCGAATCAGAAGGTCACTGCAATATGTAATTTTGTATATTAAAACTACATCTAAAGTCAAGTAACACTATAGATATAAACAATTTAAATACTATTTCCTATATTTATGCATTGCCCTCGAAACGTCAGCACGATCCTGAAGTGCAAAACCTTTCTTCGTCTGTATTGTACAGCCACGGTGCAGTGCTTTATATCTTCTTCAACGGATTCAACGTTAGGAGGAAAGTCCAGCTCTTTTAATTTTTACATGGGCGCATCAACAATCTGTACTTCAGCTTATTAAAATGACTTCTAAATATGTCTCCTCTGGTCCAACATTGAATAACATTTCTCACTACCTTTACTTATGAGACCAACTGCAATCAAGCCATGTTGTTATAGTTTAGTCTCATAAGCCAATAGATATCCCACTCACATCAAACTGTAGCTGCTTCTGAGGGTTCTCAGTGTAATTAGGATTTCTAAAAATGCTTCATTAACACACATGCCAGGTTTTTGTAACACATAAGTTCAAGTGGTGAATAGTAGCTCTGAAGTTTGGACACAGAAATCTGCAGTTTTTGTGGCCCTTTGCTTTTGTTTTTGGTCATGAGCATGTATTTAGAGGCAGGTTTACTGGACTACTGCCCATTGTGCTCCATTACAATTACTCAGCAGGCATGCATCCCGTCCCAGTAATGAAGTGGGTGTTGCAGTGGGTGGATTTGAGCGGCCACTATTCTGTATCCCTGCTATTGGGTACACGGGCTGAGTGGCAGAGAATAGCAGCAGCGCTGGCAGCATGGCACGGTGACAGAAAGCGTGGTGGACCAGCAGACCAACCACAGAACCACAGGCAGCAATCTGAGCCTTCAATAGTGTGTGTTTACATAAGTGTCAGGAGAAATGGAGAATTACATTTCAAAGCCCGGTAAATAAAGTTTGTATTGATTTCATCTAACATGTAATCTGTTTTGCTGTCTGACACTGATTCTGGCAATAAAAGAGAATCATGTAAGACAGCATTATAGATAATACGACCATAGATCAAATGGAGTTTGGGCAACAGAAGGGCAATAGATCATGTTCGAGCTAGACTGCTTAGCTGTGGAATTCATAAACTAGCTCCTAAATTGAGGTGGCTTTCAATTTAAGTTTTCAATTTACAGAACAGGGTTCCTGTGGATTGGGACGTGTATCTCTTTCAATCTGCCTCTCAACAATAAAACTACACAAACTATGATCTGCTGATGAATATACTATACAGATGTTCTGAATGAATCTGTGTAAGAAAGAACATCAAGTGAGCAATACATCGTGACATTTAAGCCCGACTATGAACAGTGTCAACCCATTTTCCAAACGTGTTTCTCTTTTCAGTTTATGTGCCATAAAATGTATTAAAGGGGCTGCACTGTTAATGCCACACTCTCCTTACAAGTATGAACACTGTTTCTATTATCTTTTATATCATCTGCAAATAGCAATCTGACATAGCAACCATTTAATATTCCATGTCAAAATAAGCACATCTTAAACAGTAGTTTTGATTTAAATAGTTTTGCATTATGTTGGATCCAGCCTCATCATTCTGATGAAATAATTACAATTAATAATCACTCTGTCTTGGTCTGTTTTGACTTTCTGGATGTTTAAACTTGAGTTAAAGTTTGTTAATTCATTAAACTTCATTAACCCTTATAAGTATATTGTTTCATACACAGATTATCCAAAACATGCGCAGCTTTAGTTGCTGCCCATTGACATTCAGTTAACTGAAACTGCCACCTAAGTGAGGATGGAGATGTATTATTGACTGGAGACGATTATTTGTTCTTTTTTTTTTCCACTGTTTAGTGAATTAAGGACACCGTGTACTATTACTGGCTTTAACCTTTATGTTATCTGACATTTCTAGATGGTTGAAACTACAAGCGTAAAGACACAACGTAACCTTTGTTTAATAAAAGTGTTCACTGAGGTTCACAAGAATGAGGTGCTAGTCCCACCCTTTGGTGACAGAGAGTACTGCAGTGGATCAATAATCAGTGCAGGTAATGCAGATGAAAGGAGGTAACAGATATGCTCAAAACTGAAAAGTTGGCTGACATTTAAAATATTGGTTCTTGCTTATAATTCAGCAGTTTTGTGAAGGTTTTGTTTCTTGTGACAGTAACCCAAGATCTGTTCTGCTGAGGCAGACGCGCATCTTTATTTATCCATTACTGCCCTCTAGTGTTGAAAATAAGCCTGTGCATTTTGGCCTGCTAAAACTGTGCGCACTAAAACATTTCACAGACAGGAAAATGTTCAAATATCCCCAAAAACATTTTTTTTTTTTTTTTTTTAATCATAATCCAGAGCTCTTCATCAATTCATTCATTCTGGTCAAGAATCTTTTTCTTTTTCTCTGGAGATTATCATATAGGACTCTGGCTCCTTAAAGGGATTTGGTTCTCTTTGGCTGTTCAGAAAAACTCTTGAACTCTTCCTCCTCACATCCAAACAGCTCTGTCGGTGGGAATGGAGCTCGCAAAAAAAAAACGTATTCTAAAAGAACACACCGGAAAGACACCGACTCCCCCGAGCTTCAAAAACTGGCTGCACTAACTTGTTTCAGTCATACATACGGAGAAATTACGATGGAATAACCCAAGACGCCAGCAGAAATGGGAACCATCTTGGGGTCCCTTCTTGCCTTCCCTTCTTCTGATATGTCTTGTTTTTGTTTGTTTACATATTTCTTTTCTCCCTGTTCCTGCAACTCCCGATTTCAATGTGTAGTCATTGCTTTTAATGTGAATGATAAGCGCTGTTATGGGCTATGGTGTCCTGGACATCCATTTAGGATCAACTTCTGAGTTACTAGCATCTCTACCATGGGTGTGTGTGTGTGTGTGTGTGTGTGTGTGTGTGTGTGTGTGTGTGTGTGTGTGCGTGTGTGTGCGCGTGTGTTGGTTAGTGTGATTGCTCGTGTAGGTTGGGTTTCGGGTGTAATTTTTGTTTTTTTGTGTTGATGTTATGTTACTGAAATATGGCAATAAAAACAATTACAAAAAATTAAAATAATAATCCAGAGCTCTTTCTCTGGGGTACAATAAATAGGCGTCTGTTTAGTAAATGTGGTGGAATCATAAGCAGACACAAAGAGATACAAATCGCCTATCAAAAACGTAATAAAATATGCAGTGTAGCTTTATTTATATAGTTGTATTTTACAACTTTTTAATAAATATCAATGGATAAACTCTTGTTAAGGACTTTTTGATTACTGCAACATTCCACAAGCAGAATAAAAGCCATGAGACACACATCCACACACACACACACACACACACACACACACACACACACACACACACACACACACACACACACACACACACACACACACACACCTTACCTTCTGTGCTCGAGAAAAGTAGATCTGTGGGGCTTTCCAAACTGTGCTGACTTTCTCTCTGAGTTTCAGCTTTTTGGGAATTATGAGGCATTTGTCGATGTCCACCTCTGGATAGATCACCTCTAGTCCACCACTTTATTGAAGTGAGATAAAAGATTAAATTAATTCTACAGCGTTTTGCGTTACATTCTGTACTGAGGACAACATGTGCAGATAAATATAGCCGACTCATTCAAAAGGGTTCCAATGTTGCCATTAGCAAAAAGAGCTTAGTACAACTTTCAGAGAGAAAGAAGCTCCGGTTCAGATTCTTGTCTTTTTACCATGCTGATGTCACGGTTTATGTGTGATTGCAGTTACATTATGATCACAGCTCTTTGAGGCATTTTGGATTACTTACTGACAGAAAGAAGCATCCGCAGAGGTCAGCGTGTCTCTTGTTGCTTCTACATGCAAAAGCCTCAAATTGAGCGCAAACAAGAAGAAGAAAGGGGCCAGTAGAGCCTGCAGAAGTTCAGTTAGACAAGAGGCAATTATTTTCAACAAATAATATTATTCACTAAATGTTTGAATATGATTTTTTTCTGTTATAATTCAAATAGTGATCTTCTATAGCAATGCAGTCGCCTGAGTGAAAAACATCTAATTACAGGTGACAGATTTAAAAGAGTGTTATGGTATTTAACCTTATATTTCATCTGTAATAAATAGGGGTTGAAGAAAATATCTAAACATTTGAAAATCAGTTCTCAAAAACACTATTTTGTTGTTGTTTTTAGTTTGATCACAAATATCGATAGCAGACAGTGGTTCGTTTTGTGCTGCGTTTAAACTCCTGGCTGAAGTGTTGTAATTTGTCTTCAGCCATTTACCTTTCCGATTCCAATGTAAAATAAACTCATATAGGCAACAGTGTATGAAGTTTTCCTAAAATTAGATTTAAGAAAGCCTGAGTATCATAATATACTGAATTGTAACCCCAGTTACAGGAATGAATATGAATGAATGACAGGCCGCAAGAAGTTATATGTCATCTGTCAAGCAATATATCTCTTGAACAGTAATAACAAAAAACCCACCAAAAAACATGGAAAGTAACTGTCACTGAAGTGCTTCATTAATCACAGCTCTGATATGGAGTTGTACTGTAACTAACAATTATTTGCACTTTCTGTAATCTTCTGAATACTTTGTAGATATGTCGAGTTTTGCTTGATCTGAACAGCAGTTTCATTTTTTAAGATGTTGTTGAGTATACGTTCATAAAAGACAAACAAAAGCAAGAGACCTTAGGATTTAAAACATTTGGGGGTATTTTTACATTTAAAACTTAAAATGATCTTTGCTGATTAATCTCTTGCGAGTTAACTAATCATTTGTAATCATTAATCACCAACTCTTTTTTTCTTTTTTTTAATGCTAATTTCTATCTTATTTTGACACCTGACCTCACCTGTTTGAACTAGATGACACATCAGCAGCACCGCAACTCACATGACAGGAACAATCATTGTTTTCATTCAAAAGAAGTTGGTTTATTGTATTTCTGATTACTGTCACTGTTCAAATACAAAATACAACGTGTCGTTAAGTCTGCTTCAACTGTGTGGTCACGCGCTATATACACAATATGCCTCGGGCGGAGTTAAATCCGGTTCTGTGACACACACACACACACACTCACACACACACACACACACACACTCACACACACACTCACACACACACACACACACACACACTCACACACACACACACACACACACACACACACACCAGTTAGTGTCATTCCCTTCAGATGTGCATTTCCTGGTGACAAACTTTTGCTACATAAACGTGATTCCCTCTCGACTCCCGAAGAAAAGGCTACTTCCATAACATAAATGAAGCCTTCACTTGACTTGGCTTGTTTATATTTAGGCAGGGTATCATATTGTGCACGTCGACAAGGCGCAGTTTATACAGCTGACACGCAAGCAGACGTGAGATAAAACTACACACCAGACTGACGGTACTCGAATTAAGCATTAAGGTAAATGCATTTGTTTTGTCGTAAACATTACCATCTCTCAAAAGTTGTCCACTTGTTTTGGCTGCCGGTTTCTTCCTCTTCTTCACGCGCTGTTGCTGACGGTGCCTCTGCGCAGGAGCTGGATAATGACGTAAGACCACAGACTGCAGCTTAAGACGCTGCGAAACTTTCACATGACGTCACTAAAAAAACAACAGACCCGAACTGCACATGTTTGCTGCTTGTTTATTTAGTAAATATTATTTACACATTTCCAAGAACACATGCTACAGAATTTCAGATTTACAGCTCCTAAACCATAAAAACAGCTCTTGAGAACAAAAATAGCCGGTGACGTCGGAAAATGTCAACCAGGCTTTGAACACTGAGAAACATTCAAGTTTTTTTTTCTTTTCACATATTTGTTTTTTTTGTTTTTTTTCTTTCTTCAATTTTCAACCATTTCTGAACAAGGCCTCTTAAACTATGCAGTAGTGATTGTGCAGCATATATAATATATTCCTGGTGCTGCTAAAGCTCCCTTTGGTTTGTGCTTCTCTGCAGCTGTGATATTAGCACCCAAATAGGGAAAAGGGCCCCAGTGACAACTTCATTGTAATTTATGATCCAATGTTTTTTTTTTTCTTTTTATATATTTTTTTACCTGATGTTATCAACTAATCTAATGATGTTGCAATAGGCCTACCTTCTAATGCCATTTGAATAGAACCTGGTGCTACAAAGCAGTGCAAGTTTGTAGTTTCAAAGTGAGACATTACAATATGTATATTACAAAAGTATCTATGTTAAACTATGCACTAGCTTGTATCAATTGCTATGCCAAGTTTTAATTGCAGACGTTATCACACAGTATATATTTACAGGTTTGAGTTACTATCTTACTTCCAATGTCCACTCCGTATCAGTATTTTGTAACTATGTAGACTCAAAAATTTGACTCATTAGCATAAAGAAACTTGAAAATAATGACAAACTGGAAATCCCTGCATTAATTTTATGGTTAATGTCACAAATTGATGGTTTGACGTTTGTCTCGTGCGGCCTGGATTGAATCTTTAATTAGTTCTGTGTTTCAGCTTTAAAAGGACATAAACCCTAATCAGTGTTCAAACTAAAGCACACTCATCGGACTCCTCAAATCACACACCGACTGATTGCTTTACATCCAAATTATGGATTATGTACATTTACAAATAAACACACACACACGCACACGCACACACAGCCTAGAGAGCACCATGGTAGCTTAAGATATAGCAAACAAAACTAGTGACCACAGTAACACTACATTCAAACCATAAACTACAGTATGCTGTACATTAAGGCATGAGGTGTTGTTGATGCAAAACATCAGCAGAAGATTCACTGAGAAATGCAATGCACTGAGGAATGAAATGTATGTCTATGAACTTTATCAGTCACACCACCAAGGCAAATTATAACAATGCAGACCCTCCTGCTGTTCACACAAAACTGTATTTTGTGTGAACACGTCATTATCTATTACTCAAATGGTTTAATGAATGAAAACATTAAGAATTAGGATAAAGCTCTCTCTAAAAGAGTACAATGTTTCTGTAGGTGCATCCATCTCCCAATGTCTGGCCATGTATGCCAAACGATCTGACCAATTAAGATATTTAAAATTACAGTCCCTATGTTTGATTAGCAGCAGACGATTTAATGGAATTGAGGACAATTTAAAGCTACTGCTTAGAGCACCAGCACTTATCTATATGTTACAATTTAAATGACCACAAATACACGTAATCTATTTTGGCGAGCCCCGTTCATGCAGTGTAGATATTAGGTCAGGAGTTAAAACGAGCAAGAAATTGTTTTTTGTCACTGAATTGATTCATACCACTTACTCATTTTAAGCTCTTTGTTGGGCTCTAAATATCCATCTAGTCAAAAACATTGCAGAAAAGAAGAACCAATCATGTGCAGGATTAAAGCAAGCCTTTCTTTAACATATGCTGCGAAACAACAATGCTGCAACCAGAATTTACTCTTTAGATAACAACAGCGTGTGTTATGGATGTACCATAAATCTTTATAATGTCTTTTTAATGTCTACTTTGCACTGTAATCCTATTTTACTATTAGTAAAGTGTTAATTAGAACTGCCTGTAATTTGCATGTATACTACACTATATAATAGATGTAACTGGAGGTCAGCACAATGAGTATTCAGTTATTTGAGCAGTTTGTAGCTGCACAGTAAATAAATGTAAGTCAGAGAAGTCAAGTCTATATTCAGCACATATTACTCAGTAATACTGTATGATTCTGCTCACTGCCTGCAGTGCACAAGTTTAGGTAACAGCACGTTAAAGTGATGCAAGTTACTTGCAGTTCATCTAATATTTTATACAATTTACAATACCACCCATCGTCACTGAGCACCATGCCGGCAAATCCAAATAATGCTGCAGCCAATCCTACAATCAACAGTAGATGACAGTCTTGAACATATACTGTGAGGTGTGCAAAACAAATCAAGCAAAAGGATTTGATCTAACCCTCTTCACAACAGTTTGGGAAACATTTGAAATATCTTGGTCTCGTATCCTCCCCAGTTCGTTTTTTAAAATCTGCTTCAGCGCGTCGTGACACCACACAGTCTTTAGTGCCATTCATCTGGATGCTGCTACTGGAGGTTCTTGTTTGTGTCTCTGTGGAGAAGAGTCCAGAAAGTGCTCGAAGAGTGTAGAAGAGTATGGACGGCTTCACCCAGGTGTGAGGAAGCCACCTGCATGTACAGGTCTTACGTAGCCAACAGCAGACAGTCAGGGGGCTTTCTCTGATCAGCTGAGATAAATCTCTAAAGGCCAAATCACCACTAGTGATAGATGCATCGCAGTCACAGAGGGATGATAATGTCCATGCGGTCACTTCAGCTCTGGAAATGCTGCTATTCATTCTGAGATACATTATGTGTTGCTTTCAAGGATGACAGTGAATACTGAACGACTCAGGAAACGTGTGCGCGAACAAATCTAATCAAGCGACACATAGGAGATATTAGTGGTCTGGTTTGTTTTGCTGGTATTTTACAGAAAGTTCAAATATTTTCTTTGATTTGGGATCTCAGGACACTGAATGCATTCATGTCAACTCAAGCCCTTTTGTGACAATAAGCCACAAATCAGAAGATCACAATACGTCTGAGTGTGTCCAGACTCACATCACTTTTAGCTGTGCAAGCTGTACACAAACATTCAAAATTAGAATGAAATAAACAAAAACAAAATAAACAGGAGTAGAAGTTGCCTGTATTTTCATTTATGCATACATGATCATAATAAGTATGGTTAGAATGAATGACTCCAATTACTGACTCCAGGAAGCCATTCTATTGTTACATCCTGTTGATGAGATAATTCGGTACACACAGTTTGGTAGATTGTACAAACACTTAAGGGCAAAGTGTTATATCTCTGAGACTTAAGTTCCGTGTTGAGTTGCTGGTTGTTGCAGCTGATAAGCAGCACTTGGTTATCAGTTCACGTTAACTGATGATAATTATGACCACAGGTGGAATGTTCCGTGCCAGCAGAGTCCGATTTTTAACACTTAAAACTTATGTTAAAACATATAACAATCCATGTGAGTTGATATTTTGCACAAGTTACACTGTGCCATTTGTCAGAAAGGTTCATATCACTGAGGTTTGAGTCTCATTTATAGTGAGCTGAAAATTGAAGGAATAAAACTCTTTACTTTTAGCCAGATTGAGCTGACCATGCAAACCTGGAGGGTTGTTTGACTGCGGAGGCAAACAAACAGGAGGAGAAAGTGTGTGCCTGAATAATAGGGGTGTACCTAGCTAGCAGTGCTTATCTTCTATTGTATCTTTTACAACTCGCATCCACACTGATGTACTCCAGAGTGGACCTGCCCTTACCACTTTGTCAGATGACAGCAGATGAGCCAGACGAAGGAGAGTTTGAGTTCGGGGAGGAGGGAAGGTTCCAGAAGAGCCACTTGCGTTTACATTGTCGTCTCTGGTACAGGTAGTCCTCCTTGTCGCGCTCTTTGCGTGCTCTTTGGTAGTGGTCATCTTCTTTCAGGTACCACACAGGTGGCCAGCGGTGTTTCTCAAAGTATTCTTGGGTTTCTGTATCAGAACAAACAGTTTCAGGAATTTGAAAATGGCCTGTAGGACTTTCAACTGTCCATTTTCAATAATATTTTCCCCCACACACAGACTGACTACATTTCAACTAGATTACAATTATTTTTTTTTAGACAACAGAAGGACCAGATGATACACTTGTCTCTTTAGATTATTGATCAAACCGGTACAGTGTGGGCAGTGACTGTTAATTTTAGGACTTCCTGACTACATAATTAAATAATTAGTCTTAGGTGAAATGGGTCCACTGACTTTAATCTTCTTTCACAGAGTTTTCTTTAATTGGCCAACTTTCGAAATGGCCGCAGAAGAGACACACATATTGATGTCTTTTTTTTTTTTTTTGCCATACTGTATCTCAGGTTCGTGTTCAGTATGAATGAGAGGGCATTGAATGTTATGAGTGTGAGAGCAGATCACCTGTAGACTTGGCCTTCATATCTCGGGGAAACTTGCGGCAGACGCTGTTGTAATTGGTGCAGATGTGGTGAAGACACCAACCAGTCAGTTGTTGAGCACCATGGAACTGTCAACACACAAAATGACTGTCATTTTTGGTGGTTGACCAGTTTAGTACATGACAAGCTTTGTTTAGTTTTGCTGTTGCTTTGAATGTAGAGATCTCATTATCTGAGCTAAGACCTTCATTCTTTGATCCTTAATAATCTGCTTGGCCAGGTGGTCTTTATCTAAATCTTTATATAATTAGTCGGCTGCACTCAGGAGCTTCACTTTAATCTACTCGTTAGCGTTAGCATACTAATTTTAGCATGCTGACATCAGTATAACAAGTGACTACAGCTGTAGGTGACGAAGATCAGATGAAAATGAGTGGTTACATATGACCAGGGACCGTGATAACCCTTTGGTGCCACTAAATACTCCTTTCCTTACGAATTCAATTTAAATTGCATTTTTGTGTTTCAGAAATGAATGAGATTGCTGCAAAATGACCATGTGGCCCGGTTTGCAGACCATAGATATGACACTGATGAGCCAAAAGGAAAATACACTAAGAAGCCTGAGTCTGAATGATAGGATGATTTTAGGTGCTGACTCCTATGTTCTAAATACCCATTGCTCTAAAAGATAATTTTCCATTTATTTTGTCAAATGATGATTGCAGTCTAAGAAAACGGTTTCTTTGGCCCCACCTACTGGGTGTAAATCTTATTTCAGCTTCCAGAGTAGTTCTCCCTGATAAATGCCCTCATTAGAAAAAAAAAAAAAATCCAATTTGCTAAAGTATTAAATTAATGCTTTAAGTGTCGCCCTTGTTTAAGGTGATTGACAGGTGATACTACCTGGGCCATATCTAAGTACACCAGCACATCTCCATCAATGTCAGCCCCCATCATCGCTGCCTCTGTCAATACTGTCACTGTGTAGAGTTCTGAAAGAGACATTAAAGCTGGTCACTGCATGCACCGACTTGGCTTTGTGTACAACAATCCTGCAGTTTACAGGGCAATAACTATTCCAAATGTAATACCTGTAAGTGCAACCAAGTGGGGGAGGCAAAGACGATTGGCGAGAACAATGAGCTCCATCGCATCCAGGTCAGACCGAGAACAAAACCGCCCCGTGTAGAGATATTCTAGCACAGCTCTCATACAGCTGCGGGTTGTGTTTGGAAACAGCACCTTAGAAACAGGAACATACAACAGAGTTGTGACATAAGAGCTTTAAGGATATTGCTGGTTTGCATTTAAGAGAAAAGCTAGAAGAAATCAACTTTTCAGTTTTGTATTTTCATGATTTGATGAAAATAGAATTAAAGAAATTTAGAAAATTTGAAATTTTCAGATTTTCTGCTGCAGCAGCAACAATAGAAGCAAACATGACATACATCATGTGTCTTAAAATGTTTCAAAGATTATAACTGGTCAGTGCAGATAAAAAAATATCTCTGGAGGGCCATCTGATTATTTGAAATGACAGTATTTAAACTTCAAACTACCTGCAGAAGTAATTCTTCTATTTCATGTATTATTATTCTTTAGAATTATCTTCTGACAAAGTAGAAAACGTAACAGAGCTGAGGGAACTACAGTATGTTTTGACCACAAAGCCAGCTTTATTCTATTACAGATTTGCAATCCTCTAATTAAATGATTCTTCACACACAGACCACATCATCTGTTGTTACTCTACCTGGGTCAGTACATGTATTGATCTTTGCAACACCTTTGTGCTATTTGTAATTATAACATAATTAGACTTTAAATGCTTTATGAATCCACTGGCAATAAAAATATATATAAATACTGGTGGAAATGTTGAACAATGTGGAACACAGTACTAATGTTAGTCTGCACTTGACTTACCTCTTTGGTGCAGCTCTCCACAAAAGGCCCGCCAAACATAGCTGCCATCCAGTCACAACTAGAGATGAGTAAAGGCTTGTGGGCCATAATAGTTCCATCATCTAGCTTGAATACTACATCTGCAATACAAATGTTAGACACTTTACTCACACCTGCATCCAGTCTATTTCTAGCAGAACGTATGAGAAAACATGAGTAATGATTTTCACTCACCAGAAAAGGTGCCTTTGGCCAAGCACTCTTTGACTCGGTTTGTGCGCCGTACATGGAAGGCTTTGGTGATTTCTTGGTTCATGAAGGCTTCATTGTTAAGTATGTTTGCCACCATCATGCGCAGGTCAAAGACCTCCAGCAGCTCAGCAATGTGTGCAATGTGCATTAGCTCTTTCTCATTCTCGTCTAGCTGACCGGTATACAGGTAGCGAAGTACTGCTCTAAAAGGACCGAGCTGCATGGACTGGTCCATGTGCACGACAGTCATGGGCCTGGGGCTGTATGTTAGAGGGTCGTCCACCAGGTCATCCTGAATGCTGACGAAAGCTCGGCTCCACGAGGAGAGCAGTTTGCTCCGCCGGCCCCCCTCAGAGTCTTTCAAGGTCCCATCACTAGTACAGGCCCTCAGGTTGGCTCTTTCTCCATCATCGCTGCTCTCGCAAACATCAAAGCTAGCAGCACGCATCAGCAGCTCTCGGCCAGAGAGAGGACCACGTGAGGGCCTTTCAATCTCTTCCTTTTGTGTTTCCATTATGAAGAGGTCATAGAACTTTGAAGAGGATGTCGCCAAGTATATCTTGTGTGCAAAGATTTTCTGTCGCTCCTGCAGGACCAGGATGACGTCAGCACAGTGTGGGTCCTCCAGAAGACCGACTGGATGCTCCTCGGTGGTGGTTGGGGGAGGAGGCACAGTGATTATAGGTGGGGGAGGTTTCGGTGGCAGGAAGGGCGCCTGAAGGAGAGGCCGCTGAACATTTCTGAGGTGAGATTTCCAAAACTGCAGGTGACGGCGTGAGATGAGTGCAGCTCGGATAGCATTATCAAAGACGTCCTTGACTCCAAACTGTGCAACAACACTGGTTTCATAATATGGCACTCCCAACTCTTTGGCCACCTCTCGGCCTTTCTCTGGAGGAAGTATCTCATTGGATTTAATTGGTCTGAAAAACAAGGAAGTATATCAAAAAAAAGTCCAGGTAATAGAAAGGAGTAAATCAAAATAAATCTCAAAACAATCCCCGACTTATTTCTCTGACATAAAACTAACTCTTGTATACACAGAGAGACAGACAGACAAGTCCCAGTACCTAGCTAAAGGCCTCCGAGCCCTGTTCACTGCCTCAAGGTCCGCATAGCGCAGGTCCAGCTGACAGCCTACCAAGATGACAGGAGCACGGGGGCAGAAGTGCTTGATCTCAGGGTACCACATGGTCTTCACATGGTACAGAGAGTTGGGGTTGGCGATTGAGAAGCAGAGTACCACAACATCAGACCTGAAAGAAAGCCACACGGGAGATTCTCCTAACTCAGACAGCACCAGAGAAAATACTGGTAGACAAGCAATGTATTTTTAAAGCAACTCACCTGCCATATGCAAAACGCCGGTCCTTATGATGGTCTCCAAAAGTATCCCAGAGCCGAAGGGACACGCTGACGTCATCCACTACATCTCTGGAGCGCTCTAATACCTACAAAGACATACTTTATTTAACCACCAGTTCCTGTACCTGAGTGACAGCAATGCTAAAAGTACAAATAATGCACTGTTTTCACATATATAGGCTTATTTATTTAATAAACATGCAGGTAATCTATGTTAAGTTATTAACTTTCATTCTCACCTCTTGGCATACTCTGTATTGGTCGATTGCCCAGACTGTGGGCACATGTGTGGCGAGTAACTGGTACTGAGTAAGGGTGGCATTGCAGGCCCGTGCGCAGATGAGGCGGGTCTTTCCAACTGCATTGTCACCTACCACCACACACTTGATAGTTTCAACGTTTGGCCTCTCATAGTCCATATCAGAATCTGTCAACTGGGATCTGTCGAAATACACAGATACACAGAAAGCTGCATTAGCACCGGAAGTCCTAAGCTATCGTCTTTAACACTCCAAGAATATAAGTCAATACAGACACTGACTAGTCTTCATCTGCACTGCTCATCCTGCCTGCAGAGCTATCAATGGATGGTCTCGTGACTTCCCCTGCCCATTCACAAGTTCCCTGTCCTTGCTCCCGATATAGAAACAAATTTAAGTGACCAGCAAACAAAAAGGAGCACACTTTCTTAGAAATAGACTTTACAGCCCACCAGTGCTGCAAAATAATACAGCAGTTTTAACCAGCTTTGATCAAAGGTTAAAGAAAAAGCACATTCATTTTAAAAATAATTATTTATCTGCTATGGCTTAATGAAGGCTGACACAATCCTGATATCTCTATTCAACCATCTGCAAGCCTAAAATTCCCCTCCTTGTTTTTTTTTTTTACTACAATTTAAAGTAACCTTACCTTAAAGCTTCACTCATCCCAGCCTTAATATATTACAATGAATACACGATATCTGACATGCATGCAATATGCCTTCATTAAATGGAGGCAATAGGTAAACAGACTATTTCTGTCTCTTGAAAATGGTGGCGGATGATTTAGGTACCCGGACTGGTTTCCAAGGGAACTGTGATCCGTGTCAATGTATTACAGCCTATATCATACAATCTTTTATGTATTACACGGATGGTCATTAAATAAGTGTGATTTAAAAATAGTGATTTAAAAAAATTACTTATATATACAAAGGCAGTACCTAGTCCTATAACTTGTGCCACCACAGCACAGAGCAGGACATTAAACTCTGTCCGCAGTCTTAAACTTAAATCATGCCATGTTTGACTTGCAGATCCAGAGCTTACACGTTTAAACACCAGACAACCATTTGCGTTTTAACCCCATCCTCCGCCTTGAAAGCATCACAGCTCTGGGAATCGCAGCCTTCCATCAGGATGCATACTTAGATTCTGAGCTAGTACCTTCTTATGAATGAGGTCAGCTAATCCTGCACCAGCCTGGACCTCAAACTACACATTATCAGTATGAGACCTACCCATAAAAAAAGCATCACTTTTGGTCACCAAAGGACTCTCTATGATACTATAAGAAAAACTGTATTCATCTCGTATTACAGCAAGAATTGCACCTTATATATTTTGACAATGCTCCATTACTATCACGGGTTACTATGATTTTTTTTTTTTTTTTTTTTTTTGTCACATGCAGCAGCCATTCATAAAATCAGCTTTTCATTGACTGCACAATCTGCATCCCCATAGGCCGGGTGTCACCTCTTCTAAGGCATATGCAGTACGTCTAAACAACTGACAGTGTGACCTTAGGCTGGGCCTTAATGACACTATAGAGATACACCGCCTTTAAAATTGCTCATTCATATGCCCTTTCCTGTTACAGTCTACACTGCGCAACTCTCGGATTAATTCAGCATTTTTTTTAATACGGCTAAATATTCTACACAACCCATACAGTGCCCCGAGTCTATCATCTTAAATACAGAGGTTTTAAAAAAGCTTGCAGAAATAACAAAGATGATAAAATTGTGCATATCCTACCAGAAGGACCGAGCAGTCCCTCCACCACCGAGACACTAGTCATGAGGCTCTGCTGCATTACACGTTATGTAACGCCCCGTCACTGACTCTTGAGCCTGTTTATCTGGCGCCGAGTGCATCGCAAAACCCAGCGAGAAGGAATTAAAGAAAAAAAGAAAAAAAAAAACTCGATTCTCGCGGTTATAAATGCAGTCAGCGCTCCTTACCGCAACATAAGGAAGTGCCGCATCGGGTTGGTCGATGAACGCGATAGAAAGCAGGGCTCCATCGGATGCGGCTCGCACCTGACGGCCGCTGGTATTTAACTTCATCTTCAAGGCAAGGTGAACGAGGCTCGAAAATAGCCGCGGCCGACCGCGGATGTTTCAAAGGGAAGTCCTCTGGATCAGTGCGATAAGTCCGATTGCATTGACAAAAGGGAAAACAGGAACGCTGAACTGAAGTCTGTCGGTGCGTTGCAGAGCTGCAGCCCTGACCGACATGGAGCCACCTCCACTTACTGTAAGGCCTCCGTAGCTAATAATAGGCAGGCGCACAGACGAAAAAAACAAAAAAACAAACCCATTCATTACAAAACACTGATCCACTTTAAAGTCGCACAAATCTCATTCCACAGCTCCTTAGCAGGCGGAGAGGCCTCCAGTCCAGCACGAACAGGATTTCAACCTCTAACTTAACGGAATCTGGACTCTACATCGCACAGGTTACAGTTTATTTATTTTTTGAATGTGATTAAGACAACAACCGTCGAGGATAAATTCAGTGAGCACAGGACCGTGTTAGACTTCAGCATGAATGATCAGCTCCCTGAGTAGTGTTGTAACCAGGGGCGGGTCTACTAGTTTCAGTTGGGACAGGTGGGGCTCATTCAGAGGAGACAAACCAGTGTTTAACATGTGCTTGCATGTATGCATAATACAGTATAGTCCACACACCTAGTGGTTCCATGTATGATATGACAAAATTTCAAAATCAGGAATGAGCGGACAAAGAACAGAAGTGTCCGATTGGACCCATGTCTAAAAATAGAGCGTAAAAAAATTAAAATGCAATAATAAAAACTGTTGTATTTTATAAATACAAATCAGCTCGTCATTTGTTTGACTAATGTGTCTCTTTGAAAATTGGGCGTTATGGTGGTGCAGTGCCCCTTTACTGCAGTAGTAAAGTATCACAGTAGATCTTATTTCATTATAGGTTCAAATATATTAAACTGAATGACAGATTGCAATCAACACTGTTACCTGGATTATTTTTCTCCCCAAATTACTGTCTCACATGGACAGCTTCTTTTTCTCTCTTAGATATTACTATTCTAGCCAAAATCTCACAGCGTTGCAGTGTTTGCAGCTTTTTACTCAACTTTAGACCAAAAAGTTTTGAATTTACTATGAATCACTGGTTTCTGTGACAGTAAATCTGTTCTCAACACTGTAAACGAGTTCAGTAAACTTGAAAAGAATTTAGTGAGTGCCACCTTGTAATTATTGAACAGGTTACTGAGGTAAATTTACTGCATTTAATTCTTATTCATTGAGGTTGTCACACATTAGTAAGTAACATTACCCAAGACATTTATTGATACAGCCTTAATGATTATGAAAATGTCTCATAACAGTGTATGGACACAAAGCAATGGCTCTTACTGTAAGTAAATATAGTATTTTGTGCCATTGTAGTTACTTACATTATAAATAATAAGCTACTTACCACTCACAGGTGCTGACAACCATTGTGTACAAATGGTATAAGAGAGAGTTTTTGCCACCTTGGATATAGCATTAGTTTCCATTCCAGAACACAACAGCCCAGGTTATTTTATCTTCTACCCTTCGTCTCTGTGTTGAACAATGCATTCCAGTGTTTGTACAACTTAATTTTATTCCAGCACCACAAGGACCAAGTTACAGTTGACCTTCATGAATGCAAATTGTATTCTACATTAATGCCAAAGCTGCAATGCAGTTGTTGTGAAAGAAAGGCCTTAACTTGTGAAACTGATTCAAACACGGATTATTTCGTGACCCTTGAAAAGATTTTGTTCCACTTCTATTTTAGTCAATCATCCCAAATGACCACTGACAATTCACAAATGCAAATGATGGTGTTTTGGAGCTCTGAATGATACAGAAGCAGGACAGTGACATCTCTTTTTTTGTTGTTGTAAATATACACTATTCAGTCTGTATTTACTCCTGCAGTGTTCAGTCTGCTCCACCAGGTGAGGCTGACAGTCTAAATTTCAGTCCTGAGCATTTATAGACAGAGCAAAGAACCTACTTCAAAATAAAAAATAAGCAGAAGAATAGTATGTATGAAAACAAAAATGATGAAACTATATTGATATATATGTTTTTATAGAAATGGTCTTTTAGACACAGTTCACTATTGCAGTCAATCACTCATAAGGAGAAAGAAAAAAATTGTGCAACTGTTAGGCATCTGCTTGCATAAAAGGAACCTCCAAAATCTTAATCCAAACTTGAAACACAGGCAAGTAAAATTTACCAAAATATATACTGATGAATAAAGATGAGATTTGGTGTCAGTATGTGACACCAGTCATAGGACTGGATAGAAATACAGGAAGCGTTGGTATTTCTCTTTTACTTGTGTTCTTAGAATTCTACTTTTTTAAGATGTGATCATTAATCCACTTTTTTTTGGAATAAAAAAAAAAGTCCAAGAAAACTGCATTTGCCAAATGCAGATTTTTCCACAGGAGCTATAATTTTGATAGAGGTCTCAATTGTTATAACAATTGTTATTCTGCTTTTGTAAATGCAGCATATTAAAAATTCCTTGTTTTCTTTTTTTTTTTGCATACTTGCCTGATAACCTAAAAAAGCAATACAATCACCGTGCAGCATTCACAACATGCAAAAACCTCTGAGCTACATTTTACTAGGAATTGTGCAACAGTAGAAATCGGGAATATATGTTGTGCAAGCAACAGGTACAGTTGAAGTGAACCCTGTGCCAGAGTCCAGTCAGGTTAGGGTCTCCTGAACTGCTCAAATAGTCAAATGATCATTGCTGTCTTTGGGTTTGTATTGTTTTCTCTATGGCATCTGCTGAAACAGACTGCAAAGCTCCGTTCTCTCTGGACTCCTATCATGTCTCTGAGGAACTCGGCTTTATCCTTTCTGAGCCTCTGGTAGGTGGGAAAAAGTCTTCCACTTTTTTTTGTCTTTTTTTTTCAGCATTACACAGGCAGTCACAGTGAAATGCAGCCTGCCAGGAAACAACAGTGTCTGGCTGCTATTCAAGACATTACTTTGTATTACTGTAGAAATTACCACTGATTCTGATTCTCACTTCGGCAGACACATAAAATGGTGATCATAGTTTAGCTGTTATAAAACTGCGAACTCACTGATTGTGGTATTGATTGAAACCAATTGACGGAGCCGGTCTGAGAATCGGCGTTGCTCATGTTTGCATCGAGCATTAAACTTTATTCCTACAAGCAGAATTTGTTTGCAGAAACATTTTATTTCAAGCCTTTGCCAAGTCTAAGGTCACTGTGCATAAAGCCTTCCTTCCATCACTTGCATCTGTGCACTGTTCAGTCTTATTTTGTTTTGCCATGTTAATCAGCATTTTCTTACCAATGCACACTGTGCTGAAACTTCACATTCCTAGGAAGAGCTTCCACCTTACTACCAGCCATGGATGGATATTGCCCTGCGAGTCCCAGAGCTTGTGGTCGTGCACAAGTTGCGCCCCCATATAAACAAGGTAAAAGGGGACAATAAACTGACAAGGAGAGGTCGCTGTGTTTATGGAGCCACGGTTGAGAATTGTTATTCCTGTCCAGATGCCACTGCTGAGCAGCAAGTTTCTGCAGAAGCACAGAGAGTTACGGTTGGCCCACTTGGCCCTCAGCATGATGACCATGGGTTATGTCTGGCAGGAGGGAGAGAACGACACAGTGGAGGTAACTCTGTGTCGGACAATTTTTCTTTTTGTCATATTGAATCTTTCCTTCTGTCTTTCCTTGACTGCCATAAGTTGCAGTATACAATTTGTATGAATGATTTTCCATTTTTAATAATCTTCTTCTAAGACACTGCCATGTAACCTGGCTGTTCCATACTGGGAGGTGTCACAGCGCTTAGGACTTCCCCCAGTTCTCACTCATGCAGATGCAGTGCTGGCTAACTGGAGAAAGAAAGATCCAGAAGGGTAAGACCCTGAATATGCAGCAAGTGGTTTGATCACATACCACATGACATAAATCTTCCCTGTTTCTTTTTCATGTCCATATGTCTATCTCCTGTGCCAGGCCTTTTAACATGGAGTGAGTACATTTTTGTTTTGTTCCTTCACACATAATGTTCCATAATATTGTAATATATGCTAAACTTACTGGATCACTTGCATCACACAGGAACCTGGAGTTGCTGGTCAGCCTCCCAGGTGGAGAGAGTGTCCGAGGCTTCTTCATGGTCACTCTGCTGGTGGAGCTGGCAGCAGTTCCTGCACTGAGGGTGAATATGTATTAAAAATAACTCAATTCACATAATATGAATTTGTGAAAAATCTGCAGGTTTAACTGTCTTTGAATTGTTGACTTAAAACTATAAAAGCTACCAGCATTAAATTGAGAATGTTTCAGACAAAGCCCTGTGTTGCAGAGCATTCCCACTGTGGTCAATGGGGTGAGGTGTGGTGACACTGAGGCTGTGGCCAGAGCCCTGGAGGACATCAGCCATTCTATACAGGACATGACCGATGCACTCAAACTGATGCAAGGTAGTGACTCAGACATAAACTTCATTATATTAAAATGTATTCTGTGAACAAGTGTTTTGATTCATGTTATTTTTCTTAAGTGTATGTGGAGCCTTCAGTCTTCTATGGCATCATGAGGATCTACCTGTCTGGGTACAGAAATCTGTTTTTATGTTGTCATGAGTTATTAATCATTTATTTGTTCAGTGAAACATGTTTTTAAAATGTGTATACGCATGCATAGGTGGAAAGACAACCCTTCCATGCCGAAGGGTCTGGTTTATGAAGGGGTCCAGACAGAGCCAATGGAGTATTCAGGAGGGAGCGCTGCAGAAAGCAGTCTGCTGCATTGCTTTGATGAACTTCTGGGAGTCAAGCATGAAGCAGAAAGTGGTGAGATGGCTGCTAAGTTGTCCAATAAATGGTTACAACAGCGCTGGAGGTGAATGCTGTGTATTCGCTCTGATGACACTGACTTTTTTCAGGTTCCTTTCTAACCCGCATGAGGAACTACATGCCACCAGCTCACAAGCAACTGATCCAGGATATCTCTTTGCAACCCTCCCTGAGGAGTTTTGTCCATCAGCAGGCCAGCGAGCACCTAAACCAGGCCTTTCATGTCTGCGTCACAAAACTGTTGGCTTTGCGCAGCTACCACATCAACGTTGTCAGCCGCTTCATCACCATGCCTGCTGCCCGTGCCCGACAACTCCGCAACCAGAGCCAGGACTCAGAGAGGGAGATGATAAGCAGAGCACCCACAGCCCTGGAGGAGAGGGGAACGGGTGGCTCTGGACTAATGACCTTCCTAAAAACTGTGAGGGACCAGACAAAAGATGCCCTCCTGCCTGAGACAAGCAAAGACACATTACACTGATATGAAGATACATCACTGAGGATACATGTACAGTAAACCAACTCTGATTACTTTACGCACAATATTGTATATGTCATTAAAAAGATGAGAGTGCAAGGCCTCTGTTGCTTGTCTTAAATGGAGCTTGTTGTGTCTGTAAATAAACCTCAGCTGAGGACACATGAGTGATACCCATCATTCAGTCCAAACCACAATTCAAACCATTGCTGTTATTTTCCATTACAATTCAACCACTAATTCCTGCTTTAATCTGAACTGGAATGCAAAAAAATCCATCCGATATCTGTTCCAGACCCTCTTATCTACAAGACATTTGGACATTAGACGGCTACAGTCTTTACTAAACCCCCTTACTTTTGGAGAGATTCAGTTCAAAATGTATTTCAGAAATAAGGGCGGTTTGTCTTCTACACCTTGAAAATGTGGCAGCATTTATCTTTTATTATCCACTAAGGTTATTGATACTGGTGTGAAAGTAAAAATAATAAGTGACAGAAGTTTTTCAGTTGTTGATCAAATTATCAGGTGAATATATAAAAGACTGCAATATTTCATGAAGCCATGGTAGGGCACTAAAGGGCAGCTTTATAACTCAAACCAAGGGAAGGCTTCACAGAGTTTGTCTTTCAAAAGCAGTAACAGTGAGCAAAAGCTGAGTGCACCAAAGGCATGCAAGCCACTGATTTACTGTTGTCAAGCAGAACTGACCTGATAATAATAATTTAGTTATCATTAATTATAGTCATTTGAAGATGTATTGAAATTGACACTTCGCACCAAAGTATCAACAGGCTGGAACCTGACCTTTCTGGCTCAGAAAATAATCATCCCTTTGTTGCAACTCAACTCTAAGATGCTGATTCACGATGTGGTTGTCATGTCGAAGCACAATGCACAATGTAGTGCAGGGATGCATCACTTATCAGACTGGTTACCTCAACTCTTCTGCCTTCCTCCTCCAGCCCACATCCAGCCCTCACATGCCCCACTATACTTCCTGGACGGAGTGTGTGGAAAACCCTGTGCGATGAAGGGATGGATTGTGCCATGAACGGCTCATCTTTTTTAGCTCATCTCCGCTGGTGTTTCATTACAACAACAGCCTTGTGAGATCAGATAAGACAGATGATGTGGCAATTAGACATGACGATGTCCCCCAACCTGAGCCCTCTAATCTATCTTGTTCTTTTCACATGCTGGTTAGCAGGGAAGATAAAAGAAGAGCAAAAGAGAGAGAAAACCGTTACACAAAGGCTTTTGGGGAGTGCATGAAGCCAAAAGTGTGAGGCCATTTTATTGTGACGAATGCAGAGCACACACCTACAAAGCACAAACCAGGCAGTCATTGGGTTGGAGGTCATTCGTGCTGTTGCTCCACTCAAACTGAGACACTCAGATGACCTGAGAAACAGTTCCTATAAAACGACAGGGAGACCTGAGGTGAGGAGGTGAAAGGTGAACAGAAACTACACCGAGTTGGAGAGAGATGTGTGGCAGGGAGGACAAACAGTGCGTTCACATCACAGTGATCTGATTAGAGCCCTCTTTCACAGCCAAAGAAAATAATCCCTTTCCTTATTGAGGACTCCCTGACAACCCAGCAGTAAACACAAGCCATCTCTAAGGATGTCTTCATTGTGTAGTCGGGGCTGGGCCTCCACGGCCACTGAAGTTTCACCGTGAAACATGTGGCTGGTTTCAGTGTGGAACATGACACATGCATATGCACACACCTGCCTTACGACTCATTTGTATTGAATTGATCATGTTGTGAGTTGTATTGCAATATGAAGGTGTGTAAATTGTCAGTTTTTATATTATTATTAAGTCTATTTTGGATTGAATCTTCCTAAGGAATTCACTACAAATGTACTGTTAGAGTTGAGTATTAACTTTCCAAGAAAATACGGTCAAGAATGAACTCAGCAAGCAAAATATGTGATGTTCCGCACGGCAAAGGGCATCTGGAGTGGCTCTTGTTTTCTTGAAATCTACTCAAACATCCATATTCCATCTATCAGAGCTGACAGGATTACAGATGAGGGTTGTCTTTTTGGTAAGACAATCGGATAACTGTGCCTCGGTGGTTAACCACAGGATATCCTGGATTCTGTTATTTCAAATTTAATTTACAATACTGCTGCTTACCTCAAGCCAAGCAAAGCCAGGACCTTTTCTCACCCTGTGAATGAGCAGCCTCGATGGCAGCAGGGAGGGACTGATTGTCTTTGGCGTGCACATGTCGGGTGTTGCTGGGAATTATGGGCCGTGTGTGCAGCCCAGTAGGTGACCGGGTGTTTCTTCCACTTTCCACTCATCTTGACTTCAGTATCTTTGTCAAACATCTCTGTGCAAACACCCACAGGTCAGACACATCTTCGTCATCTACTGATGGGACACACCCTCCGTTTAACTGTTTTGCACTCTATGCAAAGCTGTTTTACCAACTGGGAAAAGTGTGGCCGCAGATCTCCAGGGAACTGAAAAGTCCCAGGCCAACTCACTATCATTTGTGTCTACATAATTTGACCAATTGAAATCTTGTAGGAAATTTCCACCACTGAAGTAGAACATCAATCATGTCAAAAAGCTTTGTCTTGTAGAATGAGAGAAACTGCTTAAATATTTTCAAGTAATTATTAATCAAGTGTGTCAAGTACTTAAGATGCAGAATACCTCTGGAAAAGTAGAATTATTCCATACAAAAAATAACACAAGGCTGAAATCATCAATCATTTTAATTATCAAAAGGCCTGGTGATTTATTTCTTCAATAGCTGATTGACTTTTTAAGTCAATAAATTGTAAGAATATAATGATAAATAGTCCACATTATTCCAAGAAGCTCAATATTGTACCTGCTTCATGTTCAGTTTAACTACCATGGAAAACTACATAGCACATCTGAAAAGCTATTACTTGAGAATTGTTTTTGCATTTTTCCTTTAAAATGATGATCAATCTATTATCAAAATTGTGGCTAATTGATTTTCTGTAACTTCAATAAATTACTTAATTAATGAATTTCTGGTCTGGTGTACTGGTTGGTTTCTGGATGCCTGGGGAAATGATGACATTTACAGAACAGAGGCACAACAACAGCTCTTTGTTTGTCCTCTTGTCTCTTGTTCTATACTTTTTAGTTTTAGGGTGGAAATCAGCACCCTGATTCGCCCTCCTGTATGATATCGATTTGGTGGCCTGAGCGAAAGGACTGAAAGAAAGTTGTAACAGTTTAAAGGTTTTTCACCTATAGTGCTCCAAATAGCTCTCATTGTGATCACCTCCAGACTGGTGAATCATCTTAGTACCTTTATTGGGAACGTTTCCTTAGAAGTCTCTCTAAACACAAGCAAATGTAGTAGAAATTCACTCTGTTGTGGGTTTTCGGACAATAGTCACAGTTAAACAAGACATCCACCTCATGTTTCACCTTCTCTGTCTTTGATATCACTTTTTTCTCTCCGTATATCACTTGTGCGGTCTGTTAGAGCAGGTTAAAGGCTTTTGATGTAGTCATCTTACAACAGCTTTATCACTTCCTGCCCACTGACTCAACTGAAACGGCATGCTCACATGAAAAAGGAGGAAAAAAGAAGCTGTCATGATCACAGCCTCTTGAAAGGCCGCTTTTCAGGTGTAGAATTACTGTTGTTGCAAGTGTTGATGATCCAGCTCAGGTGATATCACTGACTTGACAGGAAAGCAGACGTCACATTGCAGCCTTTATTGCTCCAAGAAAAAGGCTTGTGACTTTTTGCCTCCAGTGATGCTGGGAAATGGTGTATTTTATGCATAGTAGATGGTCTCAATTTTGTATCTGATGGATATTTGTGTTCTCTCCTTGAAGGCCTCGGATTTCCAGTTTAGCTGGGTAAACATAAGAACAGAGGTAATAAATCTTTAAATAAGACCAGAGTACTGTGGTACTTTGAGTATACATCAGCTAGGGATGGATCACAATTTTTGGATTTTAGTCATTCAAAAATGTACAAAAATTAAAAATAGGTTATGCAGCAATGACCTTCTCTTATTTCCCTCGTTTTTTACCAGTTACCATTTAAATGTTATGACTTCCACGTGGCGGTAATGCACCTCAAAGCTGTTTGACAACTGCCATTAAACAACAAAAGAAGAACGTGACTACAGGGGTCCAGTAAAACGTGTGTGGCACTGTGAGATTAGATGCAGTACAAACAGCAGAAACATGCAAAGATTACGACAACTGTGGAAAAGTTCTGTGGAACTACTTTAAAAAAAAAAAAAAAAGAAAAAAAAAAGAAGAGCAGTGCAAACTCTGTCAGAAGTTCTTCAAATAATAGTTAAACAGTTCCCCAGTGAAATGCCCACCCCTGATACCAGCATGCTTACATGCTCACAATGACGGTGCTGAAGTTTGTCAGGTGTAATGTTAACCATATCAGCTATCTACAGCATTAAAAACACAAAGTACAACTGAAGCTGATGTGATCACGTTATTTTTATCGAAAGTGATGGACAATTTGAAGTTTTAATTTTATGACGGTGCTCGACGAACGTCTGAGCCAAATTCTCATCTGCCAAGACATTTCAATCAAAACCACAAATGTGAGCCTGCTGGTGGAGCTGGAGGAAAAGTCAAAGGACTAACAAACTCATTAGGCTACGTTGTCAAGCGGCCATGAGTTTCAGTACAAAATTTCACGGTTTTCCATCCGGTTATTGTGCTTAGAAACTTTCCAGGGTTAGAATACTGTCCTGCAAGACACTCACACTGGATTGACCTCCACCATTGCCAGCTTACTGACATGTCCCCCTTTATTTTTGACCTCCTTCAAATAAATACACCAATTCAACAGATTGATTACTGTGAAATATCCTTTGACAAGGTTAATGAAAAAAAGAAAATGGCCAGCACAAACTGTAACCTCAGTGATCTGCTTAATCCTGTCATTGTCTTTTTGCTTTGTTGTGGCGGTTGGCTAGACGGTGAATTCAAGAGACATGAATAGTTTTAAAATCTGTGAAGACATGTTATGTACACTGTGACTTCTAGAGACAGAGAAGTTGAGGTCAGGCTTGTTAAAAGGTACAAATAAATATGACTCATTTATAAAAGTTTGAATACGTTGCTGTGCAGTTTATTTTGAGCTTTTTAGCATTATATTCAGTAATTGATGATTTTTATTTGAACTGATAATAATTCAGTCAACTGAGGTAGTTAAAGTGCTGTCCATCTATCTAATTAAACTGTAGTTAATGTGAAAGTTTCCACAAAAAATTACAACAGCCTGAAAGTGACCGTTAAAGCAACACTTTGCAGGAAGACTCACGGTGACCAAAATTGCCTCAGTTCAATTAGACTTGCTGAATGGTTTCCTGAGAGACTTCGACCGCACATTTTAAATCTGATTTTGATGGCTGCTAGAAGAATACATGACATTCAGATGGTTTTCCTCACCGGATTAGTAGAAGCCCACACACGTCACAGCCTTTTGTCTTAAAGGTTAACACAACTTTGAGCTGTGTGACAGGGAATACAGCTCAACCTCTCACCACTGCTGACTCACTGCAGGCCCTGCCAGGTGCGAATAAGACAACTGTGTGATCCCACACACATACTCCCACATGTGAGCGCACACAGACACACACACACACACACACATGCAAATGGACTTAAATGAGCAGACACACGCCATGCCCAAATGATGCATGCATGCACGTGCAGACACAGCCCCGCACTCCCTCTGACCTGCAGACAGAGATACTTTGTGTGCGTGTGTTTACTTCCACTTTCCCCACTTGGCTTTCCCCTCATGCCACACTATTGTCCTCCTCTCTCTCGCTCTGCTGATTGACTTCCTCTTCCTCTGAGTTGTCGCTAATGTCACCTTCCCTGCTGGCGCCCACACACTCATGTTATCAACAGCTTTTCATCCGAGTTACAAAAATACAGGAAGTTTGCCGGGGGTCTCCTGCATGGAAAAGAAAAGTCCATCTCTCCCTGTCAAACACTCCCATGTATTCCATGATATATACAGAGACACACTGCATGATTAGGGGCCCATGACCATGCTCAGGGGCACAGTAGGTGTTTGAAGATAACACCAGTAACCTCAGGAACTGGAGATGATACCTGCACTGGGATGTTCACACCTCTGTATTCAGGACTGGACGTTTGCCGCAGGTTGAGTGACAAGCCAAATCCGTTACACAGTTATACGGACTAAAATAGCCACAAAGTGGAAGATCAGATTTCATTGGTTCATAAAGGCTTCCAAGCAGTGAAAATAAAAATACTGTAATTCACTACAAAGTTCTGTTAGTAAATGGGCAGTGAGAGAAGAGAGAGTCTTTCTTCCCAAATCCTGCTGCCTTTCAGTCATGGACATTCTGTACTGCGATTTTTGGACACAGTCTAGTTTGCTTTTTCTGCATGGGATAAAGCTCATTAATCCACACTGATGATGGCTTTCTTATGTAAGAAAAACTGGGACTTCCTTTGGAGTACAGCTACTGAAAACAGAATGAAAATTCTGCAATGGTTGTCTAATTCCAAACTTCCCAGTAAAAACATTCCACCTCCTCCCGGGCGAGATCCGGACTTGTTCGCTTGCAGAGCCAAGGCAGGGCGGGAAGGGGGGGGGGGACTGCTGTAGTAAGGGGACAAGCTGGAGACAGACGGGGTCATGCAGGTGGGAGGAATGATCAGGTGCAGCTTACAGGCCTGGGAAGACTACTGACATGAGATGCAGCACTGTTCTAACATGGACAGGATATGCAGACATGTTTACCGTGTCTGCCAGACACAATTGGTCAAAAGACAGGACAGGATCTTAATGTGCCGTAACTCAACAATAGTAATGCTGCCTTACAAATAGGTGAAACAAAACGGCGGTTCCTACAACAGGCTGCAACATTCAATTATCTGCACTGCCCCTCTTTTACCAGTTTCTCATTGATTATGTCCACAACACTTAAAGACTCTGCTGGCATCCCAGAAATCCTGCTTTGTTCGTGCAGATGTTACGACTGAAGAAACCATGTTCAAACTTTTATGCCGAACCACTGATGCATGACAAACCTGTTTGACTTTTTAACCACCTGTGAGGAAAACTGAAGTCACGGTGTCCTTGGCAAGCTCTCAGATGAGTGTACTGAAGTGTAGTGTTGAAAACGTCTTTGGTGGCCAAGTTGGTATCTTCTTTCAAACATCCCATTAAACTGATGTTTTTTACAGAGTCAGTTACTCTTTTTGGAAAGCTCTTTTATGCAATTTTTTTTTTTTTACTAATGAAGATAAGTAACTTGACTGCACAGTAGCAAAAAAGCAGTCAGTATCTCGTGTGACCACAATTGGCTCTGATGGTTATTCCTACAATCGCTCGCTCTCTTAAAACTTGTGACATTGGTGGCATTGTGTGGTTCCGTTTCAGAGTTGCCTTTTATTGTGGCCAGTCTGAGGCACACCTGTGCAATAATCATGCTGTTTGATCAGTATCTCGATGTGCCACACCTGTCAGGTGGATGGATTGTGTTGGCAAAATTGAAGTGCCCAATAATACAGATTTGAACAAATTTGTTCAACAACATTTGAAAGAAATAAACCTTTTGTGTGCATAAAAGAAGTCTTGGATTTATTTTTATTTCAACTCGTAAAAAATGGGAACAAAAACAAAAGCGTTGCACGGATATGACATTGATGATTGCCTTGACAGATTACCTTGAGTAAAATGACAGTTTTCTCTCGGTTTAAACATTGTTGGATAACGTAACTTCACAACTCAAAATATATGATGTAGGTATAGTCTTTTTATAGATTTTTGTGCAAAAAAAAGTTACATATCACGCCTTTAAAGCAACCATTCTAGCTGCTGTGATATTGCTAATATTAGCATGCTAACATTCTCACAGTAACAGTGATGATGTTTAGTGGGTTTCATATTACATTGGAAACTAACACAGATATCATCATCGATAACGCGGATAGGATTTAATTTGGTAATTATGTTAAGACAATATTTTGCAACAAATTCAGTTCAGTTCAGTTTCATTTATGTTGTTCCAAATAAAAAAAAAAAAAAAAAAAAAAAAAAAATTCAAAGCACTTTACATACATTCAATAGAATTACTGCTTGATTACCTCCACTGTCAGTATATAGCTGTTCACATGCACTTAAAAGCTTCATACACTGGTCTGACTCGTCCAAATAAGAGCACACTCGGACCTTTTGTCCTTTCTATCCTGAGGTCGGCCCTTTCCTGCCCACACAGCGTGAGCTTACTTCGCTCGTCTCTGTTCCCAAGGCACCGTGTCCTGAAAAACTGTATTCATAAAACAAACCATTACAATTTGTTCTGCCAAAACATGTTCACCTAAGCCAAAAACAACCAAATTTATATTTAAGGCCTTGTACTTTCTGCCATGCAATTTACAAAATTGGGGAAGCCAATATATTGTCAGTTTCCGCTGAGGGCTTAATGCAAAACATATAAATAGATGCTTGCCAAATGTACTTGTTCAGTATTTTCACGGATAAAATTAGTTTCAGAGAACGAAGATATTTTTCATTGCAAATATCAGGAAACCCCAACAATGTTGTTTCAGCTCAGAGTGCCTCATATGTGGTGTTACTACTGTCGAGTACAAATATACAGTAGTCGAGAGAAAAGTTATTTCTTGTTTCTGTTGTGTAATTTTATAATCTGGTCTACTGCTATATAATCAAATAACTGAGTTTGTTTTAAATACTCTGAGAGGGCCTTTGTGCTCAGATATTTATATTTACCTTTAAAGCCCGGTGAACAGAGTGAACGTGTCCAGAACTACCACAAAACAAATCACAGAGATCTCAGCTGCGTGACTCCTCGCTCATTCTCATAAAACACTTACTTAAATGAATTGGCGTGCGGTTTTTCAGACATCCAGTGGCATCTTGGCTGCTCTGGGTGCTCACTCAAGGTTTTTTTTTTTCAATCATTTATTTTTATTCTCATTCCTTGTTATGTGAGTTAAGTCAAGGAGTTTAATTCTGGCTTCTGTTCATCATTTTCAGTCTTTCTCCACTTGTGAAGAGCATCGCATGCTAACGGTTATTGCTCTCCACTAAATGAAAAGTTTATCCAAAAATAATTCTGTGAAATTACTCTCTTCTGTGTCAAGACAGTGTGTCTGGCCAGAGCTAATTCAATAACTTTAAACAGGCCTGATTGTAAAAATTTCTTGTCAATTTGCAGTGTTTGGCGTTGTTTCTCCTTTTTTACTTCAGAGAACTATTTTGAAATCAACAGTTCAGGCAGCAACAGACACGAGACAGGCTAGCAAAAACAGGGCACACACACACACACACACACACACACACACACACACACACACACACACACACACAGGAAGTAAATCCTCCACAGCAGGGGCTGAATCTTCACTTTTCAACATCACTCTCTAAGCAAGAGAGGTCTATAAAAAGTAATTACCCTGAACATACTGTAGTAACACTGCAGTGCACTGTGACTTCTATAACACAGTCAAATGTTCAACTTTGCTGCTGTAACATCAAATGAATATGACGGAACCAGGATCAATACAAATAGTAGTCGCAATCCTCCTTAATTCTGACTGAATTAATCAGTGACATAGTCTTCCAGAAACTGTACATGTCTGTCCAGGAACATAAAAACATCCTTCCATTATCTACACCCTCTTTATCCGGCACAGAGTCACGTGGGTGCTGAAGACTATCCCAGTATTTCACTTTTATAAACCCATATTTCACAAACGTTTCCCTAAAATCAGCTGTTTTAAACATACAGACTCTTCATATACAGGAGGATATTTATCCTGTAGCATGAAATTATTTGTCACAAGGAGTGAAACGTAAAAAAATAAAACAACAACAGGACATTGTGTCCCCGCACAGTCCCAGTAAACAACAGTGGGAGAGGCAGATGTACTTTTATTGAGCTGATTATCCGTCAGCACATTGTCCCGCTGTGAAGGATGCTTGTGCCTCATTTCCACTAAAGAGGATCAGCGGTGTAGCAGTGCGCTGACTGACTTTTATGAGGTTCACTGACTTTTTGTCTCTCGGTACATGGTGTATCTTTCCAGCTGATGAAGTTTGTTTGTTTACATAAACATGTGACGATTTTCCAGGAATGTGATAAATAAATTACATAAATGAAACACAGGGGGGGGTTTTGGGTTTAAATTAAAATGAACTCAAAACCACGAGCAACCAGTTCATGTTTCTGATCCCACCAGCTGTCCAGAATTTCCACAAAGCACTTAAAAATCACTGCGATTCAAACAGGCTTAATGGCTGTGTTTCTTAATGAATAGAAGAAAAGTCTGGAAAATGAAGCTGTGTCTCCATACCTGTGTGTGTGTGTGTGTGTGTGTGTGTATGTGTGTGTGTGTGTGTGTGTGTGTGTGTGTGTGTGTGAGGACTTCTGAGAAATGAGCCAAATTATTAAAAAAATGTGGCAGCCAGAGTCACAGTCCTCGCTGAGTAATGGGGCAGGATGCTCTGGTGGTGTACTCCTCACCTGCTGGCCTGGCACCAAGCAGACCCAGAAGAAATTATCACGCACTAGCTTGAATTAAACGGTCTCACGCAAACAACCTTGTTCTATTAGCGGAGGGCCACGCAGACAGGCATGTTCCACCGTGCTCCTGTTGTGTCGGGAAGTTTAAGGGTACAAAGCTGGAGGCCAATTAGGGGCTTGGTAATATGATTTAGGTGGAAAGGGTCTAATGTTTGATGTAGAGTGCAGAGCAGTACAACATTTGTCAACGGTTTAACTGTTACCAGCTCTCAAGAAAACATGTTTCTGCGTAGTTGTTATGACATTAATTTTAGCTGTGTTAGTTTTATTTCTCAGAATGCCTCAGAACATCCTGGAAGCAAGTCACAGCAAAAGGATCACAACATGGAGCTCTTCTAGTATGAAGGCTATCAATCAACATTTTGTGCGTCACAAGCCAGATGCTAGCAGATGTCTGACGTTGAGCACTATGATAAGTTACAGTACTGTACAGCGCCACCTTTCAGCACCACAAGTGAAGTGAGGATAATTCAAAAAATGTCATTAGTAGTATTTATTTATCCATTAACTTCAAAATGCAGTAAACATAAGAAAACCTAAATCAAATAAATATTTGGTGCCTTTAAAAAAGCATCTATTCTTCAAGCTATGATCTTCATGTTATCGTAGACAGACTCCATGATGATGAGATCGGGGCTCTGTGGGGGCTGAACCCTCTGATGCAGATGCTTTTAAGTTCTTTATGACTGTGCTTGGAAGTTTTGAGTCACTTTCATGCTGCAGAATAAACGTAAGATCGATCAGATGCCTCTCTGATGATTCACAGACTAGAACTATACTTTTAAACTTTAACAAGTGCCTAATACGTTTGCACAGCAGGAATATGAACGTATAATATTGAGAGATTGAACTCTTAAAAGAAAATGCCTTGTAAAGACAAAAATGCAGGTACAACAGGCAGCAGAGCACACAATTAAAATCTTAAGGCAGCATCAAAAGAATTATTTAGTTGTCTGGATGAGCTGAAAACTAAAAAATTTCTTTGACAGTCATCTACCTATTGAAGCATATTCATATAGTCACATGCGTGTTTACGAGAAGAGTCATATGATGTTTTCTGAAAGCTCCACGTTAACGTTGATGTTTGCTGACATTTACAGAAATGGCAGAGGCCACAAAAGCTAATTTTTTTGTGGGACGGTAAATATTGTCATTTAAATTGTCATGCAGAGTTCTTTTTCATAACCTATTACAATCCTGTTTCCAAAAAAGTCAGGACTTTGCATTTCCTACATTAGGTCATTCGCCTGCAAACTTGCGTAACTGTTAGCCTCTGCAGCTTTTAGACGCCATCCATGTTGCCGTTGCCGACCAGTGGTGTACTTATGACTTGACCACTTGAACGCCAAACATACTGTGCACACGACTTCCTTGTTGTGACCGCAAGTTTCATTTGGAGACAGAGACATTCAGGTTGGTGCCCCTCCAGTCTTCAGAGGAGCTACTTCTACAGTTGCATCAGTTTGGGTATGTTGACTATATGAAAGCACTGATGTAGTTATCTGACCACAAAAACAACTAAAAGAGTTTAAAGGTCACTGTTTCTCTTCCAAAAGCTACTTGTAATATCAAACAATCAGTGTGTTATTGGGAAAAAGGGGATCCAGGTAGCTCACCTGAGGGCTGAAACAGTGGACATCCTCTGCTGTCTTCTCATATTGTGGATAATTTCCACCATACTATTTTTCTGCCTAATGTGAGCTGTGAGAACATCAGATAACACATGTGAGATAAAACCCAGACCCCAAGGAGCCAGTCCAGGTATATACTGCTCAAACAAGTGCCAACATGTACAACTGAGGAAGTCTGCAGTGATGGTAAACTTCTTAATGATGGCATGATGCAGCATGTTTGTTCATTTTTATGTAACTTCATCCTTACACAGTAAGATTACATTTAAACGTTGAAGTAAAAATATAGATGCATGTGGATACGGGAAAACCTGACACTAACAAAGGGTATACATAGGTCTCTAAAACCTGAGACCTTGGAGATAATCTGCGTGATAAAACACTATTCTCATTTGTCACAGTCACTTTCAGCGGTATCTTGGCACATGACCAGGTTTTTGTAATCCACATCTGAAGAGTTGCTCTCGCCATTCTACCACCGAAAACGGTGAATGGATTCATATTGAAAATGGGGTCATTGAATCGCACAGCTGATGTCGAGAGTAAGATAGAAGGCTATTAAATCTCTCAAGGGAAAATAATGCAAATAAAGAGTCTGCAGCACTGAGGGAGCTGATGGCATTTTTTTCCTGTGGACGGGGAAAATGGAGCAGGCTCTGTCCTGCACCGCTGGTGGGAAGGTCTGTCAGCAAGCCACAGCCGGGTCACATTAACTACCAGTTTTCCCACAATCTGGCCTTTATTAGAAGGGTTAATAGCAACCCTAGAGTCAGGTAGATCTGAACTGCCCCACAGAGAGAACACTGAACAGTGCTTAATTCATACAGGACAGTCTAAAAATATCTCCGTGTTTGACACGATGCCAAGGAAAGCAGTCAGTTCCTCGGCTATCACAAAGGATGTTGTTGATGAGTACGCCGAAGGTGCCGGAGAAACAATCTCTACCTAATTTCAGACAGGTTGTTGCTTTGAAATCTTTATTCTTCCACACTGATCCAGAGTTTAGTCCAACAATGAGGTGATACAGAGCTGCAAAGCGGGCCAAGAGTGAGGCTTTGAATCTCATCCGTGCAGCAGTTTTAAGATGCAATGTGGCCTCGGTCCAGCTTGGTTTGGAAAAGGATCTGTGACTCAACAAGAACACACACCGAAACTTTTGCACTCACAACCCAGAGGAAAGCACCGCTCCCTGTTGCCTTGTAACACTTCCACCTTGTTCATGTTGAGTCACAAAGCAGCAACAGGAAAGGATATTTCCTACTTCACAAATAACTCATTCAGGTTTTTTGGAAGCGATGTTCGACCAAGATGAAGTAAGCTCCAAACTTCCACTTATCACTTCCATGTTTTCTTTCTATCAGGTGCCAATCATAGAGAGGCGAATGCTCAAATTAACAGCTCTGCGGTGCCACATTACCGCTCCACTTGATCTTTTAAAGAAACACAAGTTTCCCTGTTGAAGTTTAAACATTTTTGTTTGGCTGACATGTATTCACTGTGAAAACCTACAACAGCCTGTAACTTACTGATCAATATAATATTGCTGCTGTCCAGTGTGTTGCTGCTTCCCTGAACAAGTGAGATGCTCCCTGCAGCGGAATCCATGTTCATTTTTTAGACTACTGAAAATCAACATTAAGGATTGATATGAAGACTTAACCCCAATAAAAAAAATTAAAAAATACAAGTTTGGGTTTTAGGACTTAGACTGAACATTAATATATAGATTATAAAGCTTATTAAAGATTGGAGTTTAATATTGAGATTCGTAGTTTTGCATTAAACATTTACATATCACATTTTTATAAATAGAAAGATGATTTTTTTTTTTTTATGACTACAAAAAGTTTATGAAATTCAACTTTCCGTTAAAAGTAACTTCAGAGATTTGTAGTGATGTTGTTTTGGAAATAAATGTGACACAATGTTGTTCATCCTTCAGCATCAAGATGTCACTCAAATAGTGGGTGACATTTTGCAATATCATACACAAAATACTCATCGTAGGGAATAAAACAAATAAGCAACAATCGGATAACTGGGTTGATTTGAAACTTTGTGCAGTGCAGACAAACAAGAAAACAATTGAGATTAATACTGTGAGAATTGTGCAGTCATACATTTAAAATCCTTTTGTTTTAACCAACCACATGTAGTCAATGCAGTGAAGGGCTTGATCTGACACACAACACTGACACTGTATAATTCTCATGGATCTCGGCCTTCATTATAGTCATCTTGTCACTGTGCACATAGGGCACTGCTATTCTTCATCTATGAGGGAATCCTACGCCCTTCACACTGTCAATAGCTGCGACTCTGAGCCACCGGGGACCCTGACTGCCCCACATACAATGGTTCAGTTTTCAGCATTGAGTAAACAGGAGATGTAGCTAATATTATCTGCACAAAGATAGACTTTCCAGCAAGTGGAGTGCAGAAAAGCAGCTGTGCATACTGGGAATACTGGAGAAAGAGTCTCTGGGATGCTGATGAGTCCCCGTATGAGCAAGTGAGGATTGAGCTGTTCTCCAAACACGAGAACCAACTTAAGTGTGAAAGGGAAGGATTATTTGGTCAGGACTGGAGGGCAAGTCGTTTGAAGTGTTCATGATGGATCGTCTCTATCCTGGAAAGGCATCTCAGATGCTTGTATGAATCTACGTGTGAACAGAATGCGTAACGGAAGAAACACAGGATAAACAATACAGTAACAGCAACAGGAGGAAATGAAGTCAAGTGAACAGGAAGCTGCTGGGCTTCCCGTTCAAGATGTAGATAATTGGTGTTAATGATTCTGAGTGCTGAAAGGGCAGTTGTTCACAGCTTCTTGGTATTCGCACACATTTATCAGAAACACTCTCAAACATAACAATGTGATACTTTGTCATTTTATTGACGTGAGAAAAGGTTGTGTTGCTGCCACTTTTTATTTTCTCATCTAGAAATCTGCTGTTATTGCTCCGTCCTCTGCAGGAATCATCTTTGCTTTTAGCCATAAAAGCCAGACTTTACACAGAACGCCAATAAAGTGTATGAGACACACTACAGTGACTAACAGCAGGCTTCATACTTAGCAAAATAACCAATACTTTCCAGGAAGGTTAACTTAAAAACCTCTGGCACCACATGGTGATGGAGAAACAAAAATGAATGCCAGACTTTTGCACCCAATTAAAGGTATAAAAAAGAAATAAAATCTAGCATAAAAATATCCACCAGAATAAGTGATTGCTTTGTAATGCGGATTTGCTTTGGAACCAGAGTTTGACCTTGTGTCATCATACTTTGAAGAACTCTATTCTGAAGGACCAACAGTGGTAAGGCATATTTTTAATAGAGTATTTTCTTGTTAATTTATTTTATTTCATTCCTCCGCCTTTGCTTTCACACTGGCACGGAATTACCCCGTGCCTGTATCTAATTTCTGCCTGGCTTATCTTATGTTTCAATGTTTTGCGTGCAAGCTGAGTAGACGTCATCCACAGATGCAGGGATTTCTCGCTGTGACGTTAGCATCAGTCACACTGAGCAGTGTCACCTCCTCAGAGCTTGCGCCAAAGATGAAGAAGACGTGAGAAATGCGAGCGCAGCGTAGCAAAAACGATGTGACTCGGCTCACACACGGTTGGCACAATGGCAGCTTTATGACTGCTCACAGGTGGCCCTTTAAAGTTTACAAACATCCTCCATAAAGCTGCTAAGTGACTTTGTACTGACTCATCTTCACCAGCACACGGCTCTGTAGGCACCTGCATGCTCACACGCAGACCAACGGTTGCCAGGCATCAAAAGAGAGGCAGCATGCACATGCGCACGCACACGCACGCACACACACGCACACACACGCACACGCACACGCACACAAACACACAGTATAATCTATAATATACTAAAAAAAAAAGTTACAAAACTTGTAAAACCTTTGAAGCTGATCAACAGTCCAGGGTTGGCACTGGGCTTGATGCAAAGTGTGCCGTGAGCTGTTGTTGAACAGAAACACAGAGGAGGGCATGTGGATGAAAACGAGTGGTATTTCTCCAAACAGGCTGGTTATCATCACAGATGTAACTATGCTTCCCAGGTCCTGAGCTGTTTACAAGCTCATGAATTTCTTAATGGAAAATATTCGCCCCCAACAAAGGCACCGCCAGTGTTGTTGGATGTGTTACTAAGTGCACGCCTCTCCTTTTCCACATAAAACCGCTGACTCCAAGTTGTGCAGTTTTCAGTTAAAGCCCCTTTGAATTGTCATGTCTCTTCCTTGTCAGTGCATGTGGGAAGTGCAGAGGAGCAAAAGAAGAAGTGAAGAAAAATGGGAAAATAACCTACAGCTTTTCTTTTCAATCCACGCAAAAAACTTTATATTGCTTCATGTGTTGCATAACTTCATTGCTGTTTGAGAGCAATAGACAAGTTTGTTTTGTTTTTTTACATTTTTTTTTCTGATAAATGAAGTTTTTAAACAACACTATTTTCTAAATTTGTACCAGTGCTGAACATCAGTGGGGTGTATCTCTTGCATAATGATCATAAAGTTGTGTAGGACAAAGAAGCTCACAAGATTCAACAGAGTTGGAACCACTAAAGAGAGGGCAAACCTTAAACAACTATTACACTTATTTCCCTGGTCTACTTATCCAAAGCCTAATATGTGCAATTAAACATGTTGCCATGAGCCTCTACAATGTTATTTATTAACTGTATTTCAAAAGAGATTTCCACAAATACAAATGGTTAAAAGACACTGTCTGCAGACGTTTGAATCACATGTTTGACATGCAGAACATTTTAACCCTCGTGTTGTCCTTGGGTCAAAATGTGTTCAAAATGTGCAGCTGTGTTCAACCAAGTTCTATTTTATTTCTATATTTTTATATTTTTTTGGGATCATTGGTCATCATTCTTTAAAGAAACCCTCACAGCCTCCTTGTCACCAATGATCTCAAAAAATTTGAAAATAAAATAGAACTTGGTTGAACACAGCTGCGGGTCATTTTGACCCAAGGACAACACGAGGGTTAAATGTTTTTATTGTGTCCTTGACACACTGTAGGATGCAGGGTGAAGGTATGAATGAGTGAAATTCCTGATAAAAATCCTTGTTGTCTGTCAAGAATGTGGAAGATCGTAGATTATTATCATTAAAATATAAAAACCAAAGCCTCCAACCCAGTGCAGCAACACAGAAATAAAGTGAAGAATCCACTTGTTTCAAATTAAATCTAACTTTGAATGATGGCCTGCCGTGCTGCCAGCTGTGTATGTAAACCATTACTTCATGAAACTGCAGGGACCCAAATGTCCTCAGTGGGGTCCAGTGAGGACATTTGAGGACATTGCGGTTTGCATATTTCCCCACTGTGTGTACGGCCATTCTTCAATTCCTCTTTCCATGCAACCAAAGATGGTGTATCCGTCATCCTAGACAAGAATGCACTAACATGCACTAACAAATACCAGGAGTGTACACCATGTACATTATGGAGTATGTTTGGAGCATGTTTAACTCTGATAATGAACCAAGGCTTCAGACAGCACTGAGAGTTTTTTCAAAGTTAAGATCATCTCTTTCAGTGTGAGGTCAAAGCAACTTATCAAACCCTTTCTGGACACTTTGATATGTAGGAGCAGAGAAAGGACACACTTTCATATCCCGAGCTCAGAAACACACAACCCCATCAGATCTATGATTATGACAATGCCAATCAATACATCATAGCTCCAGCCCTTTCATGAGCTCTCCAACTGGGCAGCCAAAACTGAAATGTCTAAGGAAACTGGACTCGGATTTGCCAAGAATGCTCACATGAAAGGTTACAAGGATCCCTCTTGTTTTCGTTATTCGTCCCACTCACTGTGAGTGTTCAATGTGGTTTACTCTGCAAAGTTATGTAAACCCACGGGACCAAAGTGCTGCAGCAAAGGAGTCGTAAAACAGCACTCATTTACTTTCCCTTTGACTCACACATATACACCAGCCACGCAAGAAAATACCTTCAGCAAGATTTTCTTGTCCCCTTTCTCGTAAATATAATGATTGTGGACAGTGAGGAGTAAACCGGTCTCAAACTTTCCAAAACAGGTCCAATTAAAAGATTGAAAGATGTTGGGAATAGGTGCCAAAGCCACTGCACCTCAAGGTTTTAAGTCCTGGATCAAGCACGTCTGCTGCTACAGTACATCGCAACTGAAAGATGACAAATCTCTAACCAATGAACAACTCACCAATTACCACTGCATGTGCATTATTTTCTCCCGCAATCTTCACTCTTACCTTTCACTACCCAACTTAACCTCCTGTAGGTTGCTACATGTCTAAATATCAACTCATACACTTTAAAGTTGTCCTTTGTAGTATTTATTAATATAAATTGCCTTCAAATTTGGAAGAAATATTCATGTCACTGGACCATCATGTGGTCCGAATTAAAATTTGCAATTTATGACCGAATGTGTTCAGAGTTAATGACATGCCCATCAGCCTCTGTGGTATTTTGTGTTTAGGACCAATGAGCAGCTTAAAAGTTACCACGTTAACATCCTTCAGGATGTAAAAGAGTGAACTTTGTAATTAGATGAAATGTCAACGTGTTAGCATTGTCATTGTGAGCATGTTAACATTATAATGTTAGCATTTTATGCAGTGACCTCTGTGGCACAATGTGACACCTCTGTTCCTCAGTATAATAAAAACGTTGTACTGTTTTTAAACAGAGAAAAAGTCCTTTTAGCATGTTTAGAACCAGCACTGTTTTGGCCTCCATTGCACAAAATGTTGTCTCGTGAGCTAAAGAGGTAACAGCGCACACTGACGTCACGAGCTGAACTCCCTGTCTACATGTCAATACATGTAAATGGAGTTTCTGAAAATCTTTGCCCTGGAAAGAGGCTTCAAAAACATCAATTTTGAATGACCTAAAATGCAGTTTGGATGTTAGATGAAAGGCCAAAACACAAAGAAAAAGTTCAGTTGTCAAAAACACCCGAGTACTTGTGGACTAAGCCTTGGCCACAGAAGGCAGCTGCATGTTTTCTGACAAGTTCTGATAAAACCAGGATACACTTCCTGCCCAACACTTAACAGCGGACAGACATAGGTAGAGAGTAGCTGGGGAGCATACTGGATCATTTAGCAGCTCAAGACATCGATATTTCCCCCAGGGGTTGGTGATAAACAAAACAGAGTGAAAAGAGAGACAGAAATACAAGTCTAAATGACTGCTATTGTTCCTCTGTGCCTGCTGGATGTTCAAAAAGGCAAAATTTTGGATATGCGTTTGCAACATCGACTTCACAAAGAATCTCCGTTTTAAGTCTGCAGAAGCAGTATGAGTGATAAAAAAAAAACATGAATTAATGCTGCTTTACATCCAACATAAAACTGACCCCAAAAGTGGTGACAATGTGTGCTTCCATGCTTGGAAAAATATTCTGAGCTGACGTTTTTAACAGCCTTGAAAATATAACAGCACTTTGACAATGGTTATTAATCTCTTTTAATAGTAATTGTTTCGACAGAAATGAGTGATAAGAGAAAAAATAACTGAGCATGTCTTTCCTGAAAGCATCTTTTCTCCTTGTCACCTTTTAATACATTACATTATCTCCTATTTGTGTGTTAATATCCGTCCTGCTGCTAACAGAGACAAAGAGGAGAGGCTGTGACCCAGCCTTGCCTTGTTTGCACTTCCGCGGTTTTGATTCCGTTCTTGATGGATCGGTGGAAAATGCACGGCAACTTCAACATCTTAGCCGGTCGCACAGAAATGCAGATATATTTGGAGGCTGTAAATGGCCTTTCTGTCAGTAAAGTTGTCACCAAATAGAGTGAAAGAGTGAACTCCCCATACTGTCCAACAATTACAGCTTTTAGCTGACTTAGCTTATACAGAGTGATTTACAAAGAGTGAAACAGCCCTGTCTGGCTCTAAAAGATAGTTTGACAGAACGCGTGGCAGTTCATGGGCACAAAGTTGGCTCTCGAAGGGATTCAGCCAGCACCTTTTTGGATTAATAGGTTCTCAATTTATATGTATGTCAAAAATCTTTATATCCTTCTCCAAGGACGCTGACAACTAACAGATGATTTGTTGAGCATTGATTTCACTGGATAAGAACCTGTTCCTCCCCATTATTTCCTGCTCTTGTAGAGGTTGTGTGACATCAAATAGAAATCAGATTTTATGTAAAAGCACTGACGGTATAACGAAGGAAAAATCTAATACAGCTCCATATTTGGTGTCTAGCTACACAGATTCAAGTTACACCATACAGCCATACAGCCTTGTGCTTCCAAGAAAAATCTAATGCAGGGATATAAATGGATGATGAGGTAAGTTGAGGAGCTCAACATCTGTCAAAGCAGTGAATAGGTGTCATTGTGCAAAAGAGCCTTGGAGAAGATAGCTTCATCATGAAGGTTGCATTCACCCTCCAGAGAGAGAAAAATGGCCTCTATTGACAGACTTTATTTATAGTTGCAGGAATGAAAGATGATGAGAAAAGAATACAAAAAAAAAACCCTTTCATACCAAGAATATTAAATTTAAACTGTTGACCGGTTCTAATAGATGCGAGATCATTTTGCTTTTATGATGAGTAAGGTCTTTATCTGAGACTGTGAATGAAAATTATATAACCCTTACAAAAAAGTTGGTGAGTGATGAGTGGTGGGTTAGTTGAAGGCTGAACAGTTTAAAAAAAAAAAAATAATATAAAATTACACAAAGGGCTGTTACATTTGTGGGAACTATGAACTCCCACACCACTGTATGCATACTCTTTGATTTTGTCATTGTAACTCCAAGTTTAATAAGAGATAAATTAATTTCTATACAGCAAAGAAGCAAAATGTATTAATGCAATAAGATGGAGCTTTAGTAGCTGCGGCTGACAGGCATTAAAATATGTAGATTTATTATGTGTCATTTGGAGGAATTCAAATTAAGGTTTTCTGGCCGAAGCCAGGCCAGTTTACAGACCTGTTCATATAATTATGTAATAATATATATAATAAGGCCTGCTATCATCTTTACATAATTGCCTGATTGCCATTATCTGAGCTGACCACAATTATTTTCCATCACCGTTAGAACCATTTCCATTCATCTGTATACAAACAGCTGGATGAACAGATATGTCATATTTCACTGTTTTCACGTCGTCTTCACCTGTTTGAGGTTCGACTGGTGTCATCTTTTGCACCTCCTTCTTCTTCTGTGGTTTGATGGAACCAACTGTTTATCTAAAGGCACTTAACTGCTAATATCCGACTGACCGCATTTGGATGAGCATCAATACACATTAACCTCGTGAATTTAGCTGCAAAGCAAAACACCACAGCCAATAGATGGGCTCTTCATCATAAGGTGTATGTGTATTATTTAACTATGATTAGGCTTATACTGTAGTATCTTAAAATTAACAGGAAAACACAATTAAATTGATAATTGGAAATATTTGTATGACAACTGAAATTTTATGATTGTGACAGTCCTATATATAATATTTACTAAATATAATACATATAATTCTAACTTAGAATTTAACTTATAAAGTCGAGCTAATGGCATACACTTGTCTATTCACACATCAAGCTGACATGGAGTAACATTAGCATTCATTTAATGTTGGGTTTCTCATAAATGTAGGTCGAATATATACTCCACATGAACTCGGTTTTGGTCTCCATCAAATCATTCCTGATCTTCAGCAGCTAACTTCTCCACGGCGCTCACAAAATAGTCGCTAACTTTCTCTGTCTGTTCTTGCTGCTGCAGATGAAATACAAAGGACAAGCTTGAGCCAGTGCTATTCTTAACTAAGCATCTAATTTGCCTGATATGGTACTTTGCACCAAGACCTAACCAGTAACATGGCATATCAGCTTTCTGGCTGCTCCCAGGAGGGTCTGTATGGTGAGGGAGGGACTGCCATGAGCCCGCAGAGGGCCAACAGAGCTCCTGGATCTAGGCAAGCTTCCAGCCCCCAGCACGCACACCAGCCCATCTTCCTACCCCCGGGGCATTCTCACTGATGGCTTAGACTGGCTTTTCACTGTGCCATGATGCTTTCATTAAGCTAGTTTATTCCCTGTTTTCCACTGCTGGGCATCTCTCCCATCTGCGTTCACTCACAGCGATCGGCCAAGCTGCTGAGGCTCTGGAGGACATGGAGGCTCTGTTTCACTGAGGATGCATAGCACTTTTACTACAAATCCCGTTGCTTTCTCATCATCCATCGCAGTGGTTGTGCGGTTAGGGTGTCTGCCATGAAACTAGTGGGCTGTGGCTTGGTAAGATGCTTCTCGCCTTTGTTGTGCTTCAAGCTCAGCTTCACAAAGACAGGTCAAGATAATGTCGTACAGAGATACATCACCGGGGCAGAGAAGGGAAATGGCTTACGTTGCCAATAAGTGAACAATTGTTCTTTTGTAATTACCAGCATTGTAACTATTAAATTCTCCTCTCAGATGCACTTTGCATAATCCAAAATAAGGTATGTACTCAGTCTTGATTAAGCATTGGGAAAGTGAAACCCACACATTTAGCTCACAGCAACTCAGATATGGAAGTAAAGCAATGCAAATTAATTGATAGAGGCAACAGTTAAAAGACAAACAACTGGATGCAGAGGGGGCTGCAAAGAGAGCTGCAGATTTCAGAGCTGCATGTTCTTTTTGTTCTGTGTCCAGCTCATCTGTGCCTTGTAGAGTTAAAAGGTTTGGTTAAGGTTTTGTTTTTTGCTTAAAGATCACCAAAGCCTCTTTCACTTATCACCAAAGCCACTTGTTACAGTCTAATTATATGAATTGTCCGTAATTAAACTGTGATAATGTTGTTTGATAGTCATGAAGTAATGATATTTGATTGGTGGTTGCACCTCAGTGGGAAGGATTGCCATCTTTGAAATGCTGGTATGCTTATTCATATCACACACATTTGATAATGTCATAGTAATTGATACAGCAGGCATTATGCATTATTTTGTATTAAAGTAATATATATTATATTAGACGATAAGCTGCAAAGTATGTAGTGTAGGTATCAAACTGGAGTTACATCCAGGTAACTTCCATCCATCCTCTATACCTGCTTTATCCTGGACAGGGTCACGGGGGGGCTGGAGCCTATCCCAGCTCACTTTGGGGCAAAGGCAGGGTATCCCCCTGGACAGGTCGTCAGTCTATCACAGGGCTAACACGTAGAGACAGACGGAAACAAAGACCATTCACACCTAAGGGCAATTCGTAGAACCACCAATTAACCTGAGACGCATGTCTTTGGATGGTGGAGGAAGCCGGAGTACCCGGAGAGAACCTACGCAGGCACACGGAGAGCATGCAAACTCTGCACAGAAAGGCCCAGGCCCGGATTTGAACCCAGAACCTTTTTGCTGTGAGGCAACAATTCTAACCACTGCACCACTGTGCCGCTCCAGGTAATTTTAATTTTGCCATTCTCATTATGAGTAGGACACAACAGCGGTGATCGCTGTGAGCAGAAGCTGTACAATAAACATGACTTTGCTAAGTGTGCATGACCGAAAAGGCGAAGAATCCCGCCACCTAGACTACAAAGGAAAATAAATTATGGTGAGAGATAAGACATTGGCATCCCTTTTCAGACCCGGAAGCTACGTCCACTTATATATACAGTCAATGCTACAGTCAACATGCTATAATGATGTGCTATCTGCTCAAGTTTCAGACGCGTAAAGAATCACAGACGCCAATGGATGACTTCTCACAAAACCATGTGTAACTCGGGTGCTGATTTTGATCAACTCAGCGCTCGTGACCGTAGGTGAGGGTCGGAACACAGGTCGACCGGTAAATGGAAAGCTTTAGCCTTTCGGCTCAGCTCCCTTTTCACCAAAACGGTCCGGTGCAGCGCCTGTTTTACTGCTGCAGCTGCCCTGATCCGCCTGTTGATCTCCCGCTCCATCCTACCCTCACTCGTGAACAAGACCCCGAGATACTTAAACTCCTTCGCTTGGGAGGAGGAACTCCGTCCCCATCTGTAGGGAGCAATCCACCGGTTTCCGGCAGAGCACCATGACCTCGGATTTGGAGGTGCTAACTCTCATCCCCGCCGCTTCACACTCGACTGCAAACCACCCCAGTGAGTGCTGGAGGTCGTGGTCTGAAGAGGCCAACAGGACCACATCATCTGCAAACAGCAGAGAGGCGCTCCCGAGACCCCTGAACCTGACGTTCTCCTCCCCCTGGCTGCCCCTAGATATCCTGTCCATGAAGGTCACAAACATGATCGGTGACAAAGGACCCCTGGCGGAGGCCAACACCCACCGGAAACGTGTCTGACTTATTGCCGAAAATACGAACACAGCTCCTACTGCAGTTGTATAGCGACCCTCTCGTTACCCGGGAGAACTCCAAGACAGCGGTGCTCAACCGCTCGTGAGTATCCCCACTCCCGTCCGGCGCTTCTCACCCTGGGTACTCCAGAAAAGGACAAAGTCCAGCACCTCTCCAGGAACTTGGTTCCAGAGCCAGTGCTGTGCGTGGAGGTGAGCCCAACTATATCTAGCTGGTACCGCTCCACCTCCCCCGGTTTCCCTGATCCGGGCGAGGAGGCTGAAGTCCGTGTGCTGCTGTTCATCGAGGGACTTTTGAACTGCTCTTGTTCTGGGCTCTCCCTTTATGGTCTATAAACCCAGCGACCCTAATTTGAGCAAAAAAGATGTAAACAATTGTTTTCTTTGCCAGCATCTGAAAGAGTGCTATAATTAATGTGCACGATGCATTTCAGTACGAACACTAATTTCATTACTATAACTTACCCGAAATGTTGCTAAACCATAAAGATGCACTAGACATGGAAAATTTGGCTGCAGCGGGAGACGGAGGTTGTGTACACTGCTGTCCACAAAACAACAGTGCCATAAACATCCTGGCATCTGGCTTATATTCCCATCATAAACTAAGCTCAAATTCAATTACTGAATCAACATTCTCCAAGCGATGCTGAAGAGCTCTTGATGGAGTGCTATGTACATAACCCTGATTAGGGATTATGCATAGACGTGATGAATACCGCAAGACCGTTGAGAAATACTCTCACATCATAAATCACAATAATCCTTCAAACTCTGTTCAGCTACCGTCATTCGAAAAAAAAAAAAAGCTGTACATAAAACACATTTAACAACACGGGTATTAGTTTGATGGTGAGAGTTATGGCTTTGGTGAATGTGGGTGTTTTTAAGACTATTTACTGTAAGATTTTATTTATGAGAAGCACATACACAGAAACACTCGTAGGCCACAAGAAATCAGTGAAGAATTTATGACTTTTAAAAGTCATGCTCTGATTTTGTTTTATCTTTTTTAACTAAACTATTGGTTCTTAATTGAAATCGATTTAATTACACACTACAACCATAAATTCAGTATATATATAGGCATATACTTGGATATAAATATTACAGAACAAGAAGCATGCTGCAATAGAGCAACACTTTTGTATTCAATAGAAATATAAAATAATGGAGAGCAACACCAATATGGACAAATGTATCTAAAAATATAATTTTTACATTTTGGTTTACATCATACAAATCTACCAAAGACATGTCCTTTCCAGCTATCATCATTATTTAGATTAGGAACCCCAGCTACAATTATGAAATGGGTGAGGATTTCTTTGTGTGTGTACAGAAGATTATCTAATTTCTTTCCAGAAGAGTCTTTATTTATTCTTGAAATCATTTGAGAGCAGCAGTAAGTGTTTTTAAACAATATTTACACAGTATTGTGCATTGGGGCATGGGTGTATGGATGGCAGTGTCTGGTTTTTGGGTCCCAGAGGTTGACTTTTCTTATTGCGCTAACAGCAGGTCAAAACTTTAATTTATCCTGAGAAAGGTCTTAACATCAACATCTCCCTCTGGTTTACCAAAACCAAATATACAAAAAAAAATGTAATCCAGATTATGCAGTTTAAATCAATTGGATTCAGTTGGTACTTTGAATGATGATGTAAAACAATGAATTTGAAAAGTTACAGCTTGAAAGTCATAGATTTCAGTTTTACAGCTGCACTAAAAAAAAAAGAATGCTTCTAACAAGACTGCAGGGACGGCTTTGCTGTCAATTTAGTGCACACTGAAATATCTACCAACTAGATTGCTATAAAATGTAAACACTTTCATGTCCCCTTCAGGAAGAACTTCAATAACTTTGACAAACCTTCATTTTTAGCGCCACATCACATAAAAATTTATCATTTGTCCAAATTGGTTTATTGATACTTAAAAGCTGCCTTTATATGTACATATTAAACTATATGGAAGCTGACTGCGCATGCACAAACACACAACACAGACCCCTAAAACATAGCCGTATACAGTAGGTCATCTGGGCAATCAGTTTAATACAACCCATATTTAAATTGACTGTGAGCTCTAGTGGCTACGGTAATTATAACAGGAGAAAAAAGAAGGCGAAAGGGACTTCATATGAAGAGCGACAACATGTGCATTGGGAGGAGATCGGTCATGATTAGATGGATGACACTGAGGACTTTCACCTAAGAGACCACTGTTGGTATTCCACGTGAAAACAATATTAATGGGAGACATGTTTTAACTAATGCACACACGTTATCTTGGGTAACATATTTAACTTCCTTGGAATACTTAATGTAACTTCAGTCATGTACATAATGTAACTTACATAGCTTATGTACTTATTTCAACCCAAATATGGTATTTTCCTAAACCTATCCAAGTAGTTATGGTGCCTAAACATAACCAAACTGCAACCTTTTTGCAACATGAACCCCAAGTTTATTGTTTTTATCATGATGCTGAAGATGAGGTACACCTGGACTCTCTGACAGTCATATATTTGTCATTATGGCAAATGATCTAGTCTGTTATTTAGATCTGAAGACATGTTGGTTCAATCGAGTGCCGTACAAATGCTTGTATATGTAGTTTTTGTAGTCATGGGAAATAAACCTGTTGTTTTGTTTTGGGATGAGGAGATATTGTATGAGAGTATGTCATAGTCAGGCAGAGTATAGGTCATCTGTCTGCTCTGTGATAGAAATGGCTACATTAACACCTCTCACAGGCAAAGCTTGCATGCAATGCATAGCTGTTGGGCAGCCTGCCTGCTCCGAAGATTGGAACGTTATGCAGTTATATTATGCTATGAAAAGCACTGAATGCTGCCACAATCAAATGTATACTGTACGTAGGTACCTGAAATCAATAAATAAACCCAACATTCACGGAATAATCAAATCAATTTCTGATTGCCACAGGCATGCAGAGTCTACTGGGACTGCTTGTTACTGGAAATTAATGAGGAGGCTTCATTTTTGATGCTGCGCTATTGTCGGTCTGAGGAAGGCCTTACAACATTTGAACAGGATGCTGGGAAATGCTGCAGCACTAATGCAAGATTGATGTGAACGATGGGGACTGTATGCCTGATAGGGAACTTATATGAGGGCTACCACTGTGCAGCTCATAACAGATTAAATCAGCGATGGTATTAATATGCAAATTGAAAAAAGGGGCAGTATTTCCTTTGGATTAACTGCCACTGCTTGCGACAATGTGTAAATGCTACTCCACAGACATTATCACACAACCATGTGAAATACTGTAACAGGCCCGCGGGCATCCTGAGGAAGGTCTCCACTGGTTTAGTCATAGAAGTCATTAAAATATGCTGTTGGTCACAATTTAAAATAGACTCAGGAACAAGCATCACTCTGCCCAGCAGAATTTATCGGTGGATTAATTTTGCACACACACTCACTCACACACACAGACACATATACAACTGTTACAGAAATGGGAAGGTTCTTTGTCAGTGATGGAACATGCAGCTGGCTAAGATGCTTACAAACTGACCTTTGGTTTTGCTGTATATTACTTCTACTCTTTTCTATTTTTCCTGAATGTTGTCAATCAAAACAAAAGTAGAGGACAAAAGAAAATGGGAGACAAGAAAATTTGTGCAACAGTAAAAAAAGAAAAAAAAAAAAGAAGGATGAATCCAGGATTTCCTTTGTAAGATTTCTTTTTTGTATTGATAATAGAATAAGCAATTGTGATATAATGTGACACAACAATTGGTAATTGTTGTTGCATACATCCGACATGCATCATTTAATGTGAGCTTTAGGCCCTTAAATGTGCTAAACTGGTATAAACCTAAATCATCCACTGTTTTTCATGACAGAATCCTTAACTACACACAAAGCTAATTTGTTTCTTTGTTGTGGGAGCTCGTGGAATCATCCTGTCAGTTTTTATTTGAGATGAGTTCTCTGCATGGTTCTCATCACTTCTTGGCTCTTTAGTTTCTTCATGTAGGTTCAGAGGATTTTTGCGGTAGCTCTGAAATCAGCAAAAATAAAAAGTATGTGTTGCAATCCCGGGGTTGTGGTTGAGCTTCGGCTTGCGGAGCTGAGCAGTGACATGCGCCTGCCAGTCATCAAGGTGTAACCGTCCTGTATGTACTGGTTAGCCATCACCCTTTGAAGCAGCTTTTCTAAAGTGGTGTCTACCACCACTGCTGCCTTAAAAAAAAGAACTCAATCACTTGGGTTTTAGAGACATTTCAAATTGAGTAATTGAAAACACTCGTCTGTGTGAACGGATGTGGGCACCCCTCCAAAATGTATTCCTGAGATGCCTGGGCTGGAGTCAGATCCAGATGGGTCTGAACTGAAACCAGATGGCTGGGTGCAGGGAACATAGGCCTTGGTCCTACTGCTGCAGATAGACGAGCTCCTCCTAAGGTACGGGCTCTGTGGTTTTGGTTGGTCTGTCTGAGTGAGTATGTGTGTGTTTGAAGCACAAATGCAAGTGTGTGCATGGGCGGTGGAATGTAATGAGGAATTACACTAATTATTTAAAATCCACGAGAGGACAATTTTAATTTGATGATATTTATTGAGGTATTACCAAATGTTCATTTCATTATTCGACTGGCTAGTTTTAGTTTTGGAAAGGATAATGACAAACCTACACTGTGTACTGCATCAAAAATGTTAGACACTGCTTAAAAGCTACAAAATAAACAATAAATGCACCGTGTAATTCTGGTGCTTGAAAAAAATACTCAGACATTAAAACATTGGACTGATTGAAAGCCTTAGATGTTCACTATAAGTCTGACACAAAGAAAAAAAATCACAGAAAAAATTGTAAATCTCAAAATATGCTTCTCCTATTTCATGGTATTCTTGAAGTGCACATTCCAAAGGTCACTTGCCAGAAACCTTCTTTCTTTTGTAGTACTGGGATGCTTTGCTGATGTCGTCAGAACATCTAAAGCTGTCAGTCGTCTTTCCCGATGGTGGATGTTGCTCGAGCAAACTGACAAGTAAATTACCCGTTTATTACGTTGAAATCGCTGCTGCTGCTGCTGCTGCTGTCAGAAACGGTTGCTACAAAACACACCTGTGCACCAGAGGATATTACCCACAACATGGCAAGTGTTTCAAACAGCAAATGAAGAAGGACGTGGGTTTTTTTTTTTATCGAAATGATCTCCTAATGCACAGATTCACCGAGCTCCGTGAATGGCTTTGGGCTTTGTGAAAGAACAACCCTGTATCCTGCCAAAGCGTGCCTGCATACTGGTTCCATGTCACATTTTGCCTGGTCTCGGTGTGAAAAAACATGGGGTTAGGGTTGGGCTCCAAAACTACTTAGTTAAGTTTAGGAAAAGATTTCTTTAAAGAAATCCACATCGCTTTCTCACAGACACAAACCCTGGTCTCCTGCGCAAAAGTCCTGTGTTTGATCAATCCAACGACCCCAATCCTACATCCCTACTTGGACTTTAGCATTTTTGTACTTTTGTCATTTCACGCCTTGGTGAGGCAAAACGTCACACTGACGGGTGTATTACACACTTTGACTTGATACTGGTCTGGTAGTTTGGTTTGATAAATCAGTGCATGTTCTATCTTAACAACAGCTCAGCTCATGCAAGTAGATTGTACTCATTTACATCACCTTGGCTCAAAACCATTTCTGTTGAAAATATTTCTAATCAGATTTGTCTCGCAACAAAAAACTGGAGCCAACACACACACACACACACACACACACACACACACACACACACGCACACGCACACACACACCACAACAGACATAAGACATATGGAGAAATTAGGCATTTCAGTTGTCTTACAGGGAGGTCAAAGTATGTGGTCGGCTAGAGCAGAATCAGTGCAGTACAGTATTTACTGTATATAAAAATGGATGTCGTCTCCAGGTCTGAAAATGAGGCCGATGTTGAAGTGCCTTAAAGTGCAATACCACTGAGGGCCACTACAGGCTGCCTCCAAAGAACCGTCTCCAATAGACACTTTTTAAAAAAGCGTCAACTTCTCTGATTAAATAGAAAGCCAATACATTTTTTCTACAAGTCATCATGGTGTCATTAGTTAAATTCCCTCTTTCTCATCAGTGTTCTGGTGGTCCATCTAAAAATAATTCCATAATTAGATATTAGGCCTCCAAAAGCAGTATATTTAGGGCGTGCCTGGTTTGATTAACATGTCTTGGATGTCGCCAGATTTGTGGCATAGGTGGGCGGAGCATAGTTTTCTTAGATTCTCAGTGAGATCCACCACTCGCTCCTCCCCAGCTCATCCAAATATGGTCACGTCTGGCTCCAAAAAAAAGCCCAAAATAAGAAAAACACTATAGTGGCCAAAATGTTAAACTAGAGGCTTCAAAACAGCTGTTCACAAACCGATGGATGACATCACACTGGGCTGTCACTTGGCTGAGATTCAGTAACATGCTCAAGGACACTCTAGCAGCATGAATATTTGTATGTGAGTACATGAAGCCACCCCTTTTTGTTGAAGCATTGAAGATGCTGAAGCTATGAATAAACTGGTAAACTCAGCTGGACCAAAAAATAAACTAAAATCAAGAGTTTTGTGCAAATCACAACATTCTACTCTCCGATGTAGTCTGGACATATATCATATTGAATTTTTGTTTTAGTGATATTGTTAGGAGCAGAGCAAGCAGCAATGAAAAGGGATAGAATGAAATGCTTTCACTTCAACTATATCAAGTAAGTAGTCATTGTAACTAACTCAAAAATGAGGTTGTCCTTTCAGTCATTGAAGCCTCAGCCGGTGGATGTCATGGCAGTAGTAGGTGTGAGGTTGTTTAATACTGTCCCTGTACTTTACATTTTCATTGGACAAAATATTATGCGTATATATGTCATTTCCTTGGTTCTTATTCCCTGTGCAGTGCAATGATTTGACTCTACATCTTGTGCAATGCTTTGGTCCTAATGCAGTTGGTTTTCATTCCAGCCTCCAGATGTAAAGCCCTGCTATGCGTACTCACATTGGATACAAGTTCAGGAATGCAGATCCTCCGAGCTTTGGCACAACGCTCAAGTCATGCATGCATCTGTCTGAGGGAAGACATCATCCGTTCAGATACTGTAGATGAAGAGATACGACTAAAACGTTCTCAAGAAAATAAACAGAAACACTGCACCCTTTATTCTGGTGACATGACAATGAGTATTTTGTCAGTCAAAATCATACTTCCTCCAAGAGTTGTAAATTCCACAGGCCCATAACAAAACGAGAGCTCTATACACAACGGTCCCTGTTAATTTCAGCCTCTATGAGTGGTGAATACCACTCACAATAGTAAATGGGTTTAGCTGTTCACTGTGCCCACATAAACCAAATCTCAGTTTGGCTGCTCCACTTCTGGTGTTTCAATAAACTTTCCTTTCCTTAACAATACACATTTATATCTATGGTTTCAACAACACTGGACAGAATTATTTGATTTATGGAAGCTCTTTTAAAAGGTATTTGAAAATTCTTTTACATAATAAATCAAATTGATTTGCGTCATGAGAGATGTGTATTTATTTAAACTCTTAAAAGTCATATTCTCTTTTACTGTTGGGGGTCTCATTGTGGCACCACTGGGTGCTGTGTCTAATGGACAGATCCTGGATCCTTGTGTTATTACTCTGCAGAGCTGCTGACCACCCAGGCCACCCCCGGCTCAAAATACTTCCCCAAAATTAAGTGCTATTCTCATGTGAACACCACAAGCATCTTCTGCTAGAGAGAAAAACACATTATCCCCCTGGCAAAACATCACACATCAAAACAGACATACACACAACTCTAAATACAGGTGCAAACACATCATCTTTGACTGGTTTTGGTTTTACAGGTGGGGGGTAACCGTTGTAACTGCAATCCTGCAGGACGTCTTTTCACTTCATCATAAGGTTTGTTCTCCATCTCTCCAATATACTAGTGTTTCAGGGAGTTGCATTACAGTTAAGCTCATTGAAGTCAGTGACATCTGACTAAAGTCCCTCTTGTGGACACACGTAGAGTAGCACTGTCCTTCAGGTGACATCTTGAAAGCGCTTTTTCTGCAACTCATTACATAAATTCATTAAAAAGCTTTAGTGCAGTCACTAGCAATATTTGTGATTAATTTGCTTGTGCTTGATAAAAGATCAAACTCCCATTTATTACATTAATTTCGAATCTCTCACTCATAATTAGCAATCTCGTAATATTATAATTATAGAGGAAGTTGCTGTCAGGCAAACAGCAATAAGCTTAGGGCAAAATTCAACTTAGATGCAAAGTGACCTCCAATCAGAGAATCAGTTCATCCACCTCAATGGAAATGAATGCAAAACTCTCATGCTGCAGTAGGCCGTTTTTACTGTATGTTTATTCTCTGCAACACACTTGTCCTTTTAGTGAACTCTGCCCTCTATCTCCAGCAACATGCCAATGTTGTCTGTTATATTTCTGAAAACAAGGTGAATCACCTTCTTCTACCTGACAAAGGAATTCATTATCCTTTCTCCCAGAGGACGCACAAGTGGTCTTCTCAAATGTGTTTGTGGTATGGCTGAGCTCCAGAGAGGAAGACAGCGCAGTGATGTGCTACAAGGATGAGACTGACTTCCAAACTCATGAATAAACTCTCAATTCACATCTTCAGTTTCAGCAGAGACACATCAAACCCATTCCCACTTGAGTGAAAAAAAAAAAAAAAAAAAAGCAGCAGCAACATATTCATGGAAAGCATGAATATCAGCTCAACATCTGACTCAAATCTTACATGGTTGGCATTGTTGTTTTCATCACTTTTTTTTTAAGAAGTGCTGACATAACCAGGAAGCAGGCAGGCTGGTCTTTGACATATTGTTTTTCACACGTAATTTGTAGCAAAAAGAAGAGCCGGTCGTCACTCTGGAAACTTCACTTTACTGAAACAGAATGAGATGCCAAAAGTAAAACTGTTAAACCTCAGTTTGTAAGTAGAGACACACAGTATTTCTTTCAAGGGACTGAGTTTGTCTAAATAGTGCCTGCCATCATCAAGGACAAATTAAATCAAATGAATGACAGACCTCAGTATTACAAGTGCACTGGTTATGTTCGCAGTATCCAAATTGTCAAAAATCATACGCCCTTCAGAGACTGAGATGTTGATAATGATAGATAGTGACAGTTGACGAAAGCTCATTCATTAGGCTGTTAAATTCATATTATCTTTGCAGCTGGCATGGGCCCATATTTGGATTCCCCAGCAGAGATATAAGGTGCCAACAGCTTGACATCATGCCCAACTCCTGACAATGCTCTGGGAGAAATTAGCATGAAGAGGCGTGCTCCGCTCTCTGAAACGCCAAGGGAAAGTCAAGTTTGATACAAGACCCAAGGAACATGTATGAAGTCTTTTTCTTAATATGACAATTTCTGCTTGGCACACAGACACACCTAATAATGAACTCCACTATGTGACAAGAGGATAAACAAGACTTGAAACATTCTCAGGAGTGAAACAGGGAAGCGAGTTCTGCGTCTTTATCTTCCACACTGATTATTTAGACATTTCAGCATCCTGTCTGATTCTGTCTGCAAAGGTTGAGTGTTGCACTGGGTGAAGAGGCGTGAGGCCTCCATTATAAATGATAGCGAAGAGTCCCACACATCTTCCTCTCTACGTCGGTACAAGCAACTGCAAGTTCTGAGCCAATATTTTTGCAGTTTTAGGAAGAGGGAAATGGTCAACAGCAGTCATTCGCACTTTGTATCAGCAACACAGGTAGTTTATCTCCATGTTAAGTAGATTCCCGGAGCTAGAGCAACAATGGTGTCATCATTTAGCACGGTTCAGGAAAAGGTCAGAGTGATAAAGAAGACATGTCATTTGAATGTTGAGGATTGATATTTGGACAAAGCTGTTTGAATCTGGTGAAGTCAGCACCACATTTGATTAAAAAACTAGTTGGATTAAATACAGTTTAGTGGGTTTGTGTGGTTTAGTGTTTTGCATTTGTTGATGTTAGGGAGTGTAGAAATATGATTTGGGGTGGGGAAGAGTGCTGAATCTCAAGTTTCCCTTTTAAGGAAAGTAAGACCCACCTCAGTGGTTTCAATGTTTTCTTTGAATGCTCTCCGTGAGTGAGATAACTAGCCTCGTGATTTTATGCCTCCGCTAACCAAGATGCAAGTTAACATTCATGTCTGTCCAAACTCATACAATATATGCAATGAAGACTTTGAAGGAATTCTTAAATGTTCACATGCTTGAACAATAAATCTGATTGACAGCAGACAATGCTTCAAATATACGGTACATACTGCTGTATCCTGGCGCCTCTAGACTACCACTCACAGCTTCAGTTTTCTGCTGTGTCTATATTCTGGATACACTGTTTGTATCAGCGATGGCTCAGCCACTCTGAAGGACACGGGTCCTCGGTAGCTGCAAGGGTGGCAGAGTGTCATTCGGTTTCAGCGCATGCTGATTGGGTAAAATTAACCATTAAGTTAGGATCTATACAATCAGCACAGTTTCAAGGTGGACACCCGAGAAGAGTATCACCAATTCAGCGTCCAGCTAAATGTGAAATATGGTCACAATCTGCCATTCTGTTCCTGAGTTATGAATAAGGGCCAGAAAAGTGTTTTTACATTGTCATTATATCACAGTGAAGGTGACCTTCGACCTTTTGGATATAAAATGTCATCACTTTATCATTTTAACCAAGTAGATATTTATGTAAAATGTTGTCATAACTAACAAATACATTTTTGAGTTATGGTCACAGACGTGTTTTGTGAGGTTACAGTGACCTTTGACACAGAAGAGCAGCAATAGCACAAATTGCATAAAATGTTGATGTTGGTTATGATAGAAAGGTGTCAGCACACAGTGCAGTGTAGGTGCTTATAGTGGACATGTCAGTGTCAGAATTAAACCATGAAGCAATGGAAGAAGGTGGTCTGGTCTTCTTTTCTTTTTTTTTTAACATGAAGAGAATGGCCAGTTGTGTGCGAGTCATTTACTTGGAGAAGAGATGACAGCAGGATGGTACCTGAACATCGATGCAGTACTCGTACATCCTTTAATGGCAACAGTTTTCCCTGAAGCCAGTGGCTTCTTTCAGCAGGATAATGAACCTGCCACAATACAAACATTGTTCAGGAAGGGTTTATGGAACATGACAAACAGTTCAAGGTGTTGATTTGGCCTCCAGATTCTCCAGATCTCTGTCAGATCAAGCATCTCTGTGATGTGATGGAAAAACAAGTCCGATCCATGGCAGACCCACATCACATCAGGTGGGCTTTAAAGGATCTGCTGTTAACATCTTGTTGCCTGATACCATAGTAAGCCTTAAGGGGACAGGTGGAGTCCATGCCTCAACAGCCAGAGCTGTTTTTCGCAGTACGTGGGAGACCTGCACAATATTAGGCAGTTGGTTTTTAATGCTGTGGCTGATTGGGTATAATATAGCACTCTGTGTTTACATTAAGCTTAATAGCTCCTATAGTTGATCATGATGCAGAAAATAAAGATCTGATATTAAATTAGGACTGTTGTCCTCTGCATGTGGCAAAGCTCACCTGGAGACTATATGCTGTAGTGAGGACAAATTCCACTATTTGATGTTTTCCTATTAAATCTTATTTTGAAAACAAATCAGACAAGGAAGGGAATAACAGTGCTCCTCTTGTTCTTCCAATAATAATTCAGTTACGACCCCTTACCTTTTGCATGGGTTCATGTCAACCTACATATTGGACATTTAAGAAAAAAATGTAGCATTATAATAGTCCGATTTTTTTTTTTTTTTTTGTAATTCTTATTTAATTATTTCAGCAGAAGACACTTAACCACAAATAAATGTATTCTATTCATCAAAGACAAGCCTTGTTTCAAGGCTGATCTGGAATAGTGTAAGTGAGGGATCAGAGAATGATTGGTGATCAGTAATGAGGTGAAACGCACTTAAGCTGAAAATGGATGTAAAGGGGGAAGCATGGTGGAAATATCATGTCACGAAAACGGGTCTAATTAAAAAGGGACAACTGTTTTACAAGAAAATAAATAAATAAAAAAACATGTAATACGAAATAATGCCATAAACCCGGATGTCGAGCTGTCTAATGTACAGTGCTCGCTACTGTAAAATCATTTTATCAATTAGTAGTGGAGAGAGCAGAACCACGGTCTTGAATACCGCGTTCTGATTGGTCCGACCGCTGAACTCGTAATATTCAGCGCTCCCATATAAACCCATGCAGACTTAACATCGGTGCTATCTGTCATGCAAGTCAAAAGGATAGTGAGGGTGTCCAGTGTAGAGAAATTACCGGCAGCCTACTTGTAATAGCCTACATTCGTCCCGTTTTTGCGCTGCGGGAGCTTTTGGAGCGTTACTCTTATGATTTTCACACAAAGCAGTAGGCGTCTCTTTACATTTAGTTGTGTCATCTGTGTTGAGAAGACGATGCCTTTGAAGACCGGACTTTTTCTCCTGATGGTGCTGAATGCATCTGCATATGAACTGGATCAAAACGAGTCCTATTCGCCCAGGAGAGCACGCTTTTCTGCCAATAGCCCTTGTAAGTAACACGCTGCTTCCATCTGCATATCTTGGAGTGCACTGCTTGCTTTTCTTCTCTCTTTTTTTTCCTTTTTTTTACACACCATTTATACAATGCACAGCCCTACCCTTGCTCACGTACTATGTGGAGATTTTTTTTTCTCATAATTTCTTTTTTTTGGCCTATGCAGCCTTTTCTGTCTAAACGAGCGCGTTGATTCACGGAGAAGGCTGCGGGATTAACGCTGTGGTTTTTGCCGGTGTCCTGCCGGCAACAGATGAGCATGGAGCTTGGTGCTGACACCTGAGAGTGCAGGCTGTGTCATGCTGTTAGTCCCTTTCTCGTGGCTTTGGCTGCTGCATAGCTTCCACTGTTCAGCATTGTAGTAGACTTAACGGGGTATCAGTGCATAAAACATAACGTTTCCCGTGGAGCCTTCCTGTAGAGCCTTGAAGTCAGAAAAAGAAGTAGGTTACACCATTGTACCTTTTTCTCAGCACGCCTCAGAAAAAGCTTAACTGCTCGTCACTGGGCCTGTGCCTTGGGGATAAATAAATGCAACCCTATTAGTTGACATTTCTCATCTATAAAAGAAAAGAGAGCCAAGTCAAAACCCTTTGTAATAACGAGAAAGAAAGCAAAGCATAGATCTGCATGCTCCATTCAAATGTTGACTTTTCCTTTTTAACACAAAGGTACTGCTCAGTGATGATAAAAAAAAAAAAAAAAAAAAAAAAAAAAAAAAGGCAGTGGGTAAAAGGGATGCTCATTCCCTTCTGCAGGAATTGCTTCATCATCATAAGATGTGCAGCTCACTCTCTGTATTTTGAGAGCAATCTCTGGTCCCTGATGGCCGGCAGACTTTATCTGACTGTGCAGGTCATCATGGGGCCCCAGATTCGCAGGCTGCCAAGTCGGCTTAGTCTCCTCAGTGACATTTCTTAATGGTTATTACAAAGGATTTGAGTCAGGCTGCTTGCTATCTCGGTGGATTTGCAGATGAAGAATAAGGAAAGCCAACTATCTGGATCCACCGATTTACAGATTATGATTTTCTAGCTCTGTCTTGGTGTAAAATTTTAAGTCAGCTGTGTAGACTTTGGGCTGTTCTCTCAAGGCCAAACTGGATCAGCTGACTGAATGCTGCTGCCGGGTGGCTGTTTCAGGGGTTTTTACGAAGATGGGGATCGGGGTTGCTGGTGGGTTAATCGTTCTAATAACTATTCAAGTCATGTGACTCTCCTGAAATGAGTATGGCAGCCTTTTCTGAATGTGTATTTCATTATGTAGATGAGCATGAGATCAATTCTGGATATTTAAGTGGACTGTGACATGTGCTTAGATAATAGTGAAAAACATGGTTTGGAAGCAAAATCATTTTTTAACAATTACGGCTTGTGTAAAGTAATAGAAGACAGACTCTGGTGGCAGTGTACAATATGTTTGTGTGTGTGCACAAGGGGTACAAGTGTATGTTTATGAGTGTCTCCAGGCACGCCAACAATTTTCAGGAAACTAACATATTTCTGGTACTGTTCATCCAAGTGCTGCTAAAAAAGAACCAAACAGTGCAATATAAGTCCCTGCCAAGAGAAAAGTGCAGCAGTGCCAAGTAGTGTCTGAGACTCTTAGAGTTGTAAGTTGTCCAATCTCCAGTCAAGTCACTGTTTGCCCCGAGTGACTCCGCGTCTTTTGTGAATCACCAAAGTATGAAAATTCTCTTTCGTTCGCTGCATTTTTTTTTTTTTTTAGCTGAAACCCTGGCAACCCTTGTGCAATGAGCTCAGTGAGTGTGCAGTGATTCCCACTGAATCCACTGTTGGCTCCCCTGCTGATGGTTCATTCTCTGTACCCACAGCAGATGTGGCACGTTGTCTCAACAGTGCCCTCCAAGTTGGCTGCGGAGCCTTCGCCTGCCTGGAAAACTCAACTTGTGACACAGATGGCATGCATGACATCTGCAAGTCTTTCCTATACAGTGCTGCTAAATTTGACACTCAGGTATATACTTTTATTTCTTTCTCTGCATGCACGTGAGCTGTGTAGAATTCTATGGGTGTAACAGTCAGGGCAAGAATGTGTGAAGCACTGCTGTTTTTTTTTTGTTTTTTTTACAGGGTAAAGCATTTGTGAAGGAAAGCCTCAAGTGCATTGCCAATGGCATCACCTCGAAGGCATTCCCCACCATCCGCCGCTGCTCCACCTTCCAAAGAATGATATCTGAAGTCCAAGAGGAGTGTTACAGCAAGCTGGATATCTGCACTGTTGCCCGATCTAATCCAGATGCTATTGGTGAAGTGGCACAGCTACCAAGTCACTTCCCCAATAGGTGAGTTTTTCTTGTAATCTTTTTAAAACCACGACGATTAATGACAACACGTGAATTTAAACCCTGTCATGTCCAGCAGGCTCTCATTTCTTAGCCTATTCTGACCCCAGAATAGACGTTAAAAAAAAACCTTTTGTTTTCCAGTAATGGACAACAGTTTTAACTCTTTGAGAGATATATTGACACAAAGTGCTGCCCATAAACAAATGCATTCCTTGAGTCATGTAGCATAACAGATGACTACATTTGTATTGATTTCCATGTTTTGTTTTCCATTTGCTTCACACATTCTTTCATACATTAGAATGTATGCAATTCAAACAGGAATATCAAGATGGTATGTTTTTTTTCCTATTGTTGTGGTAATACATGTAGGATTGCAGTCTGGGAGTGGATACAAAAGGATAGGAGGGTGGGGTGCAGAGCTTAGTAGTGACTCGGCCGCGATGGTTACTCCCCTTTGGATGACATCAGACCATGCAGCACATGTGCAAATGCAGGGAAATACTACAGGAGGATTTGAACCATTACAGAGCACAGCAACAGATTTGTATTGCCATGCTGCACATTGTTGTCCTTCTTGGTTTCAGGCTCCTAAAAATTCCCTCTGTGATGCTTTGTTGTCCCAGGTTTTATGGGAAGCTGCTACAGAGCCTGATGGACTGTGATGAGGACACGGTGGATCGCGTTAGGACCAGCATGGTGTCACGGCTGGGCCCAGAGATGACCATGCTTATTCAGCTGCTGCAGAACAAGCCCTGCCCATCCACTGCTGTGGCTGCAGCTGCCGCCATCCCAACTGGAGTGGAGGGCCGTGGGAGCTGGCGCTGGTCCATGGGTCCCCATATGTACAAGATCCAGCCTAATCTGCGAAACAGAGACTCTGCCAGTCATTTTGGCAAAAAGCGCTCTGCTAGTGACAGCTCCTAACTTCCACTCAGATTCAGACAACTACACACACTCCTCAAAACATCACAAAAGCTCCTCAATTCCCTAGGGGTGATAAAAATCAATTCCTCTGCCAAACTGGAAGTTACAGAAATATGCACCTCTAGGGAATGCTGGACTGCCCATAGAGTTCATATCAGTTTGATTGTCGTTATATTGTATATCCCACACTTTAGGCTTAAGAGAACCCCTCTTCCATCGACTGTTTTCAAACGTGTCCGCTCACAGTTAAGTGTCGAACATGTGGCGATTGCATTTGTGCAACACGGTCCTGTTCACTTCTCTTCACGTCCTCCAACCGAGTCGAATCCTTAAGAAGTCTTTTAAAGCCAAGCACAAAAAGAAAGAAAAAAAAAATAACAGCCATAGTGGTTCATGCCTATCGAGCACAAGCCAGTACTTAAAAAGTATTTCATAATTCCAACATTTGTCCATGAATAGAAATCAGTAGTTCGATTATTATTGGTACATTTTTAGAAATGGGAAATTACCGGTAGATGTATCTAATATTGAAGATCAGTCAAAGCAGCATGAGATGTGGAAATTAGTTTCATAGCAATTTTCTGCCACTAACATAACACTTAAATGTACTGTATACTACGCTATCAGAGACAGCCATAGCTAGCCCTCTAAAAGAGAGTGCTCATACGGAGTGAGGTCTGTAGAGGTTTCATGATAACCTTTGAGAGATAAACTGACCAAAAAAACATCAAACTGCCCTGAATGCTATTCATGAAAAAAACCAAAATTGTGTATAGCTATAGCACTTGTAATTTTTTTTTCTGATGGCAGATGTAGCCATGGTCATATTTTTCAAATCATTATCCTGCACATAAGGATTGTCCAGGTCATGGCACTTTCTGCGTATCATGTATCCAGACACTTGCAATGCATAAGACTGTTGAGCTCTGCAGTACATGTGGGACCACGTTTAGTGGGATCTGTGTCCGTGTTCTTCAGTGAGTGTGAAGCAGTGGTGTATGTGCAGTAGCTGATTAGCACGTTCACCGATGAGACTGAGAGCAGCCATCTTCTTGGACTGATGATCATCATTCTCTGAGGTGAATTATGTGACATACACACTGGCTTCCAGTGTCAAGATGGAGAATGACTATTTAAAAAAAAAAAAAAGCCTTGTTGGAATGATATTTATTTTCCTACTATATTATTTAATGTTTCTTTTTTTTATTATTTTAATGCATTCTTGTAGTTTTAATCAGTTTACAGATTTAAAAAGCACTTCAGTCACGGCTCCTATTTGAACATGAGCTCTATGCCAAAAAAAGAAAAAAAAAAGTGAGCTGACACTCTGGTGACTGAATGGGACCCATGTCATGACTCTGTGCTGGCCATAGGGGAACAAGGTTGGTCATTCAGGTCAGGTGATCTACTTTATGGGTGTTATAAGGGGACCACAACAAAGCGTTAGCTTAGTTTTGACACACTTTCTGATTTTAAAAAAAGGTTGTCACTGCAGCTGCTAGATGCAAATGTTCAGTGCTAAGGGGTGTTGCACATTATTGAAGATTGATGAGGAATAATTGAATCTGTACTCATCCCAGGGAGGCAAACGCTGCCGTTTTGTCACAGCCTGGTGTCATCTCAGAGATACACATAAGGTTCCTTAGGTTTAGCCACAAGGTTAGGTTTGCGAAAAGATTAGGGTTTGGGTTAAATTACATACAGTTGCAATGTGGTTAGGTTTAGGCCCCAACCTACTTGATTATGGTTCGGAAAAGAGCATGGTTTGGGTTAGTGATTTTACATAACTAATGTTACCTATATCACGTTAATTACTTTACCAACATTACATAAGTTAAATCCATTACATTACTTAAAGAAATCCATGTTGACTTTTGTTTTCTCACAAACTCGAAAACAGGTCTGCCCGGGGAAAGTCCTATGCTCGTCAATTCTAACCACCCCTGACCTAACCTGGCCCGTACCGGCAATTGCTCACAGCTTCAGTCTTCACTGTGATTTTTACTCCCGAAACCCTGTTCACACCGAGGTTTGCTCAGCCACTCTGAAGGACGGACCAATCAGGGAGCAGTCAGGGTGCCTAAGTGCGATGACGTTGAAGTAGTTCCAACAATGGTGGCGGTGGTGGAATTTCGGAATACAACATACGTGCAGTTTACGCTGGTCTATGCAGATTGATTAAAGGCTGCTTTAATGGTTTCAAAATTAACCCTGTGTTCTACGCCCACTAGGATGCAACGACTAGGAACATTCCTCAATGGAGCATGGCCAGACCTCTCTATTCATGCAGTGAATTTGGGTCTGGTTATATAAGGCAACCCCCAGCCTCCTCCTGAAACGGACTTTGTCACTCTTTCTACTCGCCAAAGGGCAACTTATGCGTATCTCTCTGACACCAACAGCTTTGACAAAACGGCAGATTTGGATGGCCTGGGAATAAGAGTAATAGGAGTAAAACAAACAGCAGCATCAAGTACCCTGTCAGGGAAGTTGTGAAATGGTTCCGCACTTGTTTGCAGTGCTTCTCCGACATGAACTATAAAGACAAACATTTATCTAAAATATAACCATACAAACTAAATATTTGATTAATGTCAGACCACACCTCACAAAGTTAAAGGTTGATAAATTAATATGCATGTATAAGGATTTAGATACAAGCAGCAGATAGCTACTAATATGTGTAAAAAAATGTACTGATTCCTGTTACTAACTTACAGACTCTTCTTTTATCATAATGATTTTGGTTACTTTGTTCTTTCTTGGTCAGTTAGATAGGTTCTTTGAAAATGGCACTTAGGCTTTAGATGTTAGTTTTTGTATTTTAAAGGACATTACAGCTGCACATTAAAAGTAACAAAAAGTGCCAGAAGACTTCATCCATTAAGGAATGGACAATCACTCAGAATTAGTAGACTAGTACAGAGCCATAGTCACTGAGAAGGGTCTTCATGCTGGTGTTTGCTTTTATCTGTACCACGTAGATAGATGGTGATTTGGCACCATGAACTTCTATGAGATAATCTTAAAGTAAAATAAGTAAGTTTAGAGTAAATTACAAATATTTGTGCACATTGAAACAGGGCTGGGTTCAGTTCACTGTTTAAGAAAATTGTTTTTTAACTTTGCAAATTGGTCATCTCGTCATTGTTATAATACAAAATATTGTCTTTGCCCGTTATTTTTAAGTTGACGTTTTTTACGTCATGAAAGGAACTCAACCCAGCCCTGTTTGAAAAAATAAAGTGAATTTATATATTGTCCTGGATTACTTAGAGTGAAGCACAGACAGAGATGTTTTATTTTTCCGTGTCAATTTAACAGATATGTTAAGAATTCCAAACTATGCAATAATCACACACAAAGGATTCACAGCAACACAGAAATTGACCTTTATTTCATTCAGTGCCAGCTGATGCTGTGTGAATAAAGCAGCAGCATGTGTGCTCTCATACTGCACTCACGGTGTGAAGGCGTCGCTCCTCTATATTGCTTTCCGTTTCTGTGTTTTTTGTAAACTGGTGTTTCTTTTGTTCTGTGAATATGATCGTTTCTTTTGTGTCGCGTCGCGTGGTGCGAAAGGACAGCTGTTCTGAAGGAATCACTTGGGAAGTTAAGAGCTATTGTCACACTGTAGTATATCCTAGCTTATATTTTCTGTTAAATATGCACTTTGCATCTTAACCACTATAAAGGGCATTGAAACATTCAGTACATGTACAACTGAGGCATATTTTATTTACCCAGTGAATGGAGATAAGTTTGAATACTTCGCATCCTGAAGGGTCAGGGCTTCTTCATGTACTATTGATACATATGTCTGTATCTTTGTTGTCCATGGGTAAATCCAAAACCCAACAGCTGCTGCTAAACTGTTACTACCCTGTATGATGCTGTCCGGATGCCCCTCTACTGTGGCCGCTCTGATCTGTCTACTCACAGTGAGCTCAGCATCAGTCCACATTTGCATTTTAATGTCTATCCATGTCTTCATATTTATTTTCTATGAACATTCCTCGTGTCAAATATATTTGGCAAGGGCAAATTGACTGTTTCCTCACCAAGTAAAATGTAAAGGTAATTTTAGAGAATGCACCTGTATTTTACTGAATGTCTCTTTCGACAAGGACATGCCCAAGTTAGGAGACCACTGAAGACTATTAGGAAACAATAAACAAGAGAAAGCTTTTGATTTCCTTCTGTTTTAGATTTTAATTCAGGCATAGGGTGCTTAAGGTGGTACTGGAGTATTGTTCAATTGACCTGTGGTGAGTTTTGTGAAACTGTTCCTGTCAATACTAGAGACTAAAATCTCCCTCACCTCTGGCACTTCATGGTACTCTTTCCTCTCAAGACTTGAAATAGATTGATAAATGTTGTTGTGCTTAAACAAAATCAAAAAGCTTCAGTGAATAGTAAAGTTTATTTTGTATTCATATATGAGTGACAGTTATTTTACTATCAGATTCAAAAAAAATTATTGCAGATTATAGGAGATTACTGAAGTTCCTGATACAGATGCTATGTAACGCATGATTGACCCTTGTGAATCACTTGCACTTTAAAATATACCCATATACATATATGCCCATACTGTGTATATGTTTGGGTTTTTCCTCTGTACTGAAAAGTCATGAAAGATACAAATGCATCAATTGTGTGTCTTTTGCTGATCAGAAATAAAAAATTTATCATATCTTGCATATGGTATGAAATATGTTACTTTGCTCCCGTTTCACTCATTGGGATCCATTATAATTTGCTGATTTTGCATCAACATCTACAGATTTAAAGTCCTTCAATTTCACACTCCTCTCTGTCAATTGCCATACACCATTCAGAAAAGTGCCTCAATGACTTCAGTTTATCTATAAGGGAAACTGTTTACTTGATGGAAGCTGATGAAAAGTTTGTACCTTGTTCGTTAGATATGCTTTGCGATGCATTTATGTTCTGACTGCAAAAGATGTTTGGGAACATGCTCATGGATCTCCTGAAAAACTACAAAACACACAAAGAGAGAAGTAACTGCTATTACCCTCAAGCCATTTGCCAAAAAGTGTGCTGTTGTGTCACAAAGATACGGAGTGTGTTTTCTGAAACACTTGTGCTGGTTTTTCTGGATTGCTGAATCCTTTCATCACCGCCCCTTCCACCCGACCACAACATCCGCAATAAATGTGTCACGCATGGCACCACAATAATATCCAAGGCTATTAGCATTTATAACTTCCTCAGCAACATGAAAAATGAGAAGAGGTTAGCCATCATCCCAAATATTCGGCGCCGGCTTCCAAAGAGCTACATGTACAGTATGTCTGTTTCAGCTTTACCTCTCCAACCTATTATGAAACTCAACAATACGCTGGAAAGTCAAAATCATACTAAGCAAAGTAACAGGTCAATAAGTCATCTAACCCGTACGACCACATAGGTCATTTGTTCCTACCCCTCAACCTGATTAGGTTTAGGCACAAAAACCACTGGATTAGGGTTTGGAAAAAATAATGGTTTGGGTTAAAATGATGACTTGAGCCATGAACCATGCTGTGCGTTATCAACAAATTGCTTAGAGTCGTGCAAACTTTGTTGTCAGGGCAACAGTAGATGAAGTTTTGAAAAAAAAAACTGTCCAAATTTGTGGTTGGAAACAGGAAGCAATCTCCTGCACCAAAGTATCGAACCACCGACCCAACGCTCCTCCTCCTAAGAAGGAAAAACTCACATTACATTGATCATCTGAACTGCATCGCTTCTGCGGCTCTCATTCGTGTGACAAAAGATCCTAACCGAGTTCCCATTAGATTTGTTTCCATGGCAACAAAATGTAATTGTAACAGACTGCGTGCCACCATAGAGTAATGCACTAGTAAGAGGTCATACTTTTTTTTTTTTCCCACGTAAGGTCAAAGGTCATTTGATGACAAGACACCTGATTGTTGTCAATTATATGACCGTAGAGGTCTCCGAACTTTAAAACATAAGAGCGGGTCGTGATAAGCTGCTTACACAAAAGACCTATGTGTTAGTTTTTGTGAAGGAAGACAGTCACGGTGATCCAAGCATACTCTTTTGACCCAAGGTAATCAGTCACCTTTTACATGGTAACACATGTAAAGCAAAAATCCCTCCCAACAATGAAAAAAAAAGCTCATCCCACCAGAAATTGTGTGTTCACAGTGTTTAATAAATTCCTGCTTTGACAATGTAAAGCCTGAAGTGTACGTTGGAGTGGAGGTTGGAATAAACTGCATATAAACTGCTAAATGAACAGCAGCAGTGGCAGCAGCATAGCTTTTAGGTGAGCAATGTGCCAGTGGGAATGGCAGCAAAAGCGTTAGCAGAATAAACAGTTGCTTCTTTACACATTGAGCCACTGATTATTTGGGGCAGTGTTTCCAGCTATCTGAAGAATCGAAGTCCATATACTCACTCTCCTTTTAGCTTTTTTTTTGGTCTCATCCAAATGTCTACTGTACCTCTTTAGCTGCTACATGCTTTGCTCAGTTCACCAGCTAGTTGCAAACAGTTTCTCTGTGCTGTCGATTTTTTGCTGTTTTCTGAAAATGATGCTACAAAAGCAAACTGAAACAGCAAAGCTTTAGGCCTGAAAAACAAAACAAAGATTTGTAAGAAGCTATGTAGCTTTGTAGAGCCGAGGGGAATTGGGAACCCTAATCCTACCTGTGGGTGCATCACTTGATACATTCTTAAAATAAAAATATTGATTTTAGCCACCTAAAATATGCTGGTAAATTGTATCTGTGTTGTGAGGAGAGTGTGTCGCTTTACTTCATTTTTGTTCACATTGTGTTTGTCATGGAGTCGGTGAGCCAATATGGAACCACCTTCCTCTTCTTGTCTGAGTTCCTGCAGACATCAAGTGCTCTCCTGACACTGACACCGCCACGCCAGGCTTCATCTGCAAAAGGGACAGTTTTCCTGCACTGGTCCAGATTCACTTTCAAACGAATGCTCTCTGAAATCACTAAAATCTGACCTGGAGTGTCAACCAGGTCGGGGGTCTTGGTCATGTAGCTGTCAGCTCTGCTTCCATTTGGTCAGGACATACACTTAAATACTTCCGTTGTCTTAACTGTGCATGGTTTTCTAGGTGGAGTTTCTTCTTTATAGCACTGATGTGACTTTTGGGTGAGTTTGAATTCAAATCTAGAATCCAACTTAGCTTACATACGGTTTCATAGAACATTTTCAGCTTTCTTGCTTATAAGGAATGATTAAAAAAGATTGAACTCTGTATCAATACGTTCTTCACTACAGTATGTATTGCATATCCTGAAACAGTATATTACATTTTTTTCCTGTGACAGAATAGTTACTCCATTAAGCACAAATCATGAGTACAGAACATTGCTATGGATGTCCACATACCGTTAGTATGCGTGACAAATCCTGCAGGACCCATGAAAGAAGCTGAAGGACACAGAGAGCACCTCCTGATGAAAATGAACTTTCTTAAACTTCAGCACAAACGAGCTGAAACTGCAAAGTGACTGTTTGGTTTGAGAGCCTGAGGAAAAGAGGGGGCAGAACGCAAGAGGCTCCGTGGACGCTAATCTCAGTCAGAGGGAGATATAATTTCATGCCTATTTAGAAAAAAGTCCTGAAGGGCTTTCTCATCAGCCGCTCTCCAGTCTCACGGATAGGTGATGCAGCAGCTCTGCACAGATTCTATCATCTCCTTCTTTAAAGAGACATTCACTCTCGACCCATCGCGAGCAGGATGGACAAAACACAGCTGGGTAGAATTTTTCCATATGGTCTGTTTAAAAAAAAAAAAAAATCTGCCTCATTGAGTCTCTGTGCGCAGTTACATGGCTGCAGTTATGTAGAGGGCAACTTTTAAAAGCAATTTGGATGGAATTACTGCTTTCAACACACAGAAACATCTTGTTGCCAGGAAACATTTGAACAGATTTTTTGACCCTGCCGATTCACTTGGTTGCCTGTTGCTTGGACTGCTGCCGAGTGTATCACCACCCTGACAATCACAACCAGAGTAATAATGAATAATGACGAAATTAGAATATCATTATGCAGATGAAATTCATACCATCTGCTTGTTTTTTTTTTTTCCATTCGATATTGCTGCTTTTTTAAACTGGTCGTGAAACTAATACATTAGAGCCATCAGATGCAATGTTATAGGACCTTCTGCTTCAAAAGGATATTGCATAAAGCGTCTGCACATGCATGCTAATGAAAGACATCTGCCTGCAATGCTCACAATGTCTCTCGATTATGAGCAGTAAATGCGTGCAGCGTTAAAGGCCCCTTTGTGCCCTCTTTGAGCAAACAGAGTGACCCTGAAGTCAGAGATCAAAAATGACCATCAAGCTTCTGCTTCCACTCTGCAGGCAAGCAACAAACCCGCCATTGTTTGTCATTGTTTTAACCTCTTGATCAAGTTCTGAGGGAGGAGAGCAATGAATCCATAGTGCATGCATAGTGTCAGCAATTTGATGGAACAAATGAACAATGCACTGTGGTTAGTGCGGTACGGCAATTACTTCTCCCCTCTCCCAGTGTGTTTTATATTCATTATGTCCTTCTCTTTCCCATGAAACTTGTGGCATATTCATCAGCAGTGTGACAAATTAGATGTGCAGTGAAATGGAGTATGACTGAGAGCAGTGGAAGATTAGATCCACTCCAATCTTACCCAGCAATCACTATCCCTTCATTTCTGTGGGGAAATACCCAAGGACGGGAAAGAAAATTAGATCAAATTTTACTGAAGAAAGAGCTGGAGTGGCAGGGGAAAGAGATGAAACAGAGCATTTTCCATTTCTGCCAAAGCATCTCTCTCAAAGCATTTGTCTCTGAATCAAATGCAATGCAGTTTTTGGTTCTGAATATCCTGAATACATAAAACTAAACATTTATTTGGTTGCACAGAAAATATAGGTAGACAGATAGGCTCACTTAATTTTCCTCTTTTTTTGTTTTACCATTTGCACCATGCACCTAACATCTGCCTTAGCCAATCAAATTGATGGAGCCAAGTCACTTCAGTAGTGCAGCTGAAATCCTCTTGAACACTCTCAAATGTTGCTTTCTCTTGTACCACCTGACTATTTTAACAGCTCTCCAACTGAACGCTGAAAAAGACAGGCAGATAGGATGAAGCCATGTTCCACATGGTTGTGTTTTACTTTTTAGCAGAGATCATTTATGTGTTTGCTTGGTGCCAGTTGCACTCTTGCCTTTCTGTGAGTCCTGGAGGAAATGCTAAGACTACACAAGGAACACGCCTACACAAGACTGGGCCACAGATGAGAAACTCACATACAGGAACATCCAGAGCAGGATTTCAAGTTTAGTTCAGGTGTCAAGGGAAAAAAAAAACAATTGATAAGATGAGATTAAGATATGTACACTGTGTACAACTTTGCTAGAAGTGCCCAATGTAATAGAGACAATACATCTATTGCAAAATTATATTTGCATTAGTGTCCTATAATTTGAGAATATAAAGTATGAATTTAACATCATGACAATAAATTAATGACATTCTCTCACTTAGTGATCTTCAAGTGTGGAGAAGGGTATCTTTGGAATAAATACAGCGACATCTAGTGGCCGAACACAGGTCGCACCTATTTATTTTTTCATACAAGACACAAAGCTTCAGCTAACAAATTGTAATTTTGTCCGACAGGACAAATGCACAGGCACTCCACACTTCAGCCAAAGCTTGCATAATGATGCAGCAGTCTGTCATGTCAAATTTAAATAGTTACTTCATACATGTCACAGGTATTGTCGTTCTACTCTCTAAGAATGTATCTCCTGCAGTCCCTCATTCATAATTTTGCTCATATGAGATATTTTTTAAGTTGTTATAAATCGCAAAGACACCAAGGGCATTCAGATGCTCGATATGTTGGATGTTAGTTGAACTGAAATCATCTTAAAACTATCCATTTCACCCTAATACACAGCCAATTTCACAGGAATCCCAAAGATTTACTGTAGGTACAATGTTTCTGTTATATAAAACACTAGTACAACGTCTCTATATTTCAGCTGAAACAAGATGACAACAAATTATGTGTTACAACAGGTGTACACAACTCAGAGTAAACGAGATTAAAACATGTTTCAAGTTTTATTAATTCAGAGGCGAGCAACTGTTTGTAAAATGTGTTCACATACCTACATCACATCTGACTATTAACCTTTAATTCATCTGTAATAGTAAAGACAAAAGTGGGGATTTTAAATCAGTCATAGTGTACAAGAGAAGGAGATGATGCATAGAGATTTTAGATTGCTATATATCTGGTACGATGCATTAGAAGAGTTTGGCAGCTGGCAAAATGATTAAGATAGCATACTATTGTTACTCAAAGTCAAATATGGTTTCCAATATGAGTAACAATGACCCATATATTGTCTACTTAGGTGGAAAGTGTTTCAAATGATTAATGGGAGTTTTCACAAAACGTCTTGAATTTTATTGTGCAGCGTGTGTGAAGTGTGTGGTGTCATAAGGGTACAAACAGAATTGATAATATCCTTGTCTAGTAGAAAATGACATGTCCTACAACTCGCACAAAATTTTTACGTTACATTTGGATATTGTCACAGACATCCTGAAACTGTAACATTTCAACTCAGATGTACAGTACCAATCAATCCTCTTCCAAGTTCCAAATATTGACCATATTTTCTGTATAAGAAAGTTTTTCAGCAATATACTACCTCTACCACTACCACTACTACTACTAGGTTGTGGATACTTAAACATGGCTATATACTGAAACTGGGTGTTCAGGTCATTTCTAACCACCAGCGCTCCCTGCTGCCTAAAGCAGCACCTTTCAGCTTCAGTAAACCACAATGCATACCTTAGAAAATGAAAGAAAATGCTCTCATATCTCATGACTACTTAACACACTCACAACCCAAAGAGTCTTCCTCTCTCCTGAATGGAAATGTCAATGTCACATAACATTTTGATGAGTATCTTCGGTTGCACATCTGCCATAAGACAGCTGGGTTCAGTTTCACTCTGTGTAAGATGACTCTATCTCCTCTTTCAGCTGCTATCAGCCTCCTATTTTGCTGTATGATGAATTAGGGGTATTTGTGGTAAAACTGTACTTAGCTAGCTTCTTATGTTACAGTGAGGGGACATATGGTGGAATCAATGGGAAAGGCTTTGACTTTAAGCAACAGTAGTCGTAGAAACTCTGAGACCATCGCTTCAAGCCTTGAGAGAGCACTGCTGCAGTGATTAAGTAATTTACCCATCAAACTGGACACCCTGGAATCCCCAGGGGGTCGAAGAACTCAGTTTTCCTCCCCTCTGCTTTTGAAGTTCAGGTTTCTCGGTTTGTCAGATTGTTTAACAGAATATCACTGTTGACAATCAAAGCAATGAACCGAGTTCTGCGGTTCCATTCGACTTTATGGAAGAAAAAACTGAGAGCAGATCCAGCAAGCAGCTAAAGCACCAATCCACCAAATGCAAAAAAATATTTTAAATATATTAAATCAAACACATAATCCCCAGTAGAATGTCATACAGTAGAAAACAGATCCACTTCTGCGGTAACTAAAATACAGCAACTCTTAACTTAATGAATGCATTAAATCTCTATTTTCTATTTCACTACAGTCATACTTTATGGTTTACCGTCATATTATATATTTTAAAATGAGACAGCAGAAGTTTATCATTAACTGTACTCATTATAACTGCAATTGAGTGACTTTCGAGAATGATTGCCCTAACGGGCAAACAAAGAAAAACAACATACCATCCATATTCAATCCAATAGCTTGCATTTTTCCTTTAATGAGCAAATGGTTTGTTACTTGAGGCGTTAGTGGTATTTTATTGTGTAACTTTAATAAAACTATTTGAAATGTGTTCCTTAATTACCAGATTTACTTTATTGGACATACAAGACTTGAGCCATTGGTAACACATCATAATAAAAAGAAAAACACTAATTTGCATAATACATGAACAATTAGTGACTTATAAGAATATAGTTCATTATTAATTCTGTGGACTATCTACCTCTTAGGTGGAGCAGGAATTCTCCTCGTTCTCTCCAGAGGGAAAGCTGTAGTTTTGCGTGGTTTTTAAATTGGTGAATATAGACTAGTTGTAGTTCTTTGTTTTTTGCAGACTCTTATACATGCTCCAATGCTCCTTCGATTACAACTGAGTTATATGTTGGGACTCCCTTAAAAATGACATTTCAAAGGGTTCATCCTAATAAATTTGATTTACTCACTGAAAACAGTTTAGGAATTCTTTTTGAAAATACTAGCAGTAACACTAACTAGTACATACTAGTACAGTAGGATTGCTGTGGCTAGGAATGTTATTCAGAGATTAAATGTTCGTTATCTCTTCATGGAAATATGTCTTGGTGATGAAAAAGCAAGAGGAGAAATAGGCTCCACTTTCTAAAATGGTGATTATTTTCCCTTTTAAATGACCATGCAGTGTCAGGATTTAACATACACAGCGGCACAGGGCTCAGCACACAGCAGAAATGTGTGTGGAGTTTACACAGGCTTAAATAGCCTGCACACATGATTTGAGTTTGGATTAAAAGAGTGTTTTTCCACTTTGACTCAGTGTAAATGATGGATTTGATTCAAACAACATACTCTGCAGTGAGCAAACGGTCTTCTTCACTGCTAATTCCAGTCAAGTTCACTGTGTGGCAGTTTAACAAAATAAAAGTGTTACGAAGCAAAGTCAGCATTATTACAGAGGGCAGACATGTTATTTTGGAAATAACATTACCGTATACTTTAGAACACTTCAATCACTTCCGAGTGTTGAAAAAAAATATCTAAATGGCAGTGAGCTGAGGCTGCAGTCCAGGTGTTGCACCAAGCACCACGTGTGCTACACTGCAACATAACACAGACAGCACAGAGGCATACTAGTTCAGTGTCCCGGGGCCATAAACCACAGCATGCAGTTTAGCAGCTGCTCACCAGGGTGACCAGCCTCGTCAATACACAAGCTCCAAGATCCCAAACAGAGAACGCAAACCAAAAGAATTGCTAAAAAAAAAAAAAAAAAAAAAAAATCATAACGCTTAAAGATTTTCTCTATAACCTGCATTATAGATCACATTCAAGTTCAATCTCAATGACCTAGAGTGGCATTGAGCTATTGTCTCCAGAATACAGCAGTAAAGTTTTACTTGTGCAGTCAAAATGAGTTCTGGGAACACAGCAGCGTGGCTGATTTGTGTGAAACAACAGTTTTAAACTTGTCTCACCATTTAAATCGAAGCTAACAACAAAGCAACTCCTCCTCGGGGTTCATTCACACATCTATTTTAACCTGCTATTTCTCAGGACTGTGAAGATACTTAAGAGTTTTGTTATTTCTGACAGATTATCACTGTTACTATCCATGCAGTTTTTTTTTCAGATTTCTCTCACCGAAGCAAACTACAGTCATAGCGCTACCCAAATTTAATGAGAACATATCCAACAGTCCAGGATAATCTCACAATTTTTTCTGAAACTTTCATTGGTTTATTACTTCTTTACTGTAGAAGATGTAAGAGTAGTTTTGAGGTTGGCGCACATATATATTACTGTCAGTTAACATTCATTGACTGATATTCATATATACTCATTATCATTTCTAAATGATGAGAAACGGGAGTCATGATACACATACTGGAAATACACCATACAAAAAATAATGAGTTCTGCATGGCAGCACATTAAACAAACCTGCAGCATGGAATAAAGTGTTTCCTTTGTTGTTGTTTTTATAATGACTGCAATTGTCTAATAATAATAATAATAAAGGACCCTTTAAACAAATTCATTAACTGTTTAAAAAAAAAAAAAACCTGCCCAGACCCGTAAGTGCCCTCCATACATCTCCTGCAGAGGGACAGGCCGTGTCTGTCCATGTTCCTGTCTGTGTGTGGAGGCGCGTCTCGGCCTCACTCAAGCATTGCAGCCTGGCGCCGCTGCCTCTCCACTTCCACAACATCAGGTGTAATGTTACTGTTTGTTGTGGCCTGAGTACGCTAATAACATGGCTGGAAAACAATGTTGATGGCAAAGCTGTTCAACATCACCCGAGATCACTCAACCCCCACGACGACCTGCGCGCTGATTAAGTGGTTTGGTTCACCAGAAGCGTGGTTTGACACTGAATAAACGACCCCCTTTTTTTTTTTTTTCTTTTTTTTTAACAGGTTAGTTAGTCTAGAGTAGCTTGACTTGTTTCAAGCTACCCAACAAACTTTCGGCCACACGGTTTACTTTATTTGATTTTTCTTCTGGGTATCTATGGAGCGTTTTTCCCCATTACAGCAGCTTGGTTATATGATATGTTAAAAAAAAAACCACAAAAAAAAACACCTGTCTGTCCCGAATAATACCACAAATAAAACAATCCAGTACAAAGTAGAAACTCGTCCAAAGGTTTGTGGCAACATCGCCAATAAGTTCTGTGGTAGCCCCTACTGCAATTAAAGATCACTCAGGCAGTCACCTATAGTCTTATTTCTTAATTAACCTTCTTAATTACAGCTTGTCGCGCCGACAGAAGGGCGGACATGATGAGAGGTGTTCCTGTAAGGTGAGAAGAGAAGGAGCTGCACAACTGTGGCGCGCAAAGTCTGCCTGGGTGTTGGTCAGCGTTTCAGAGAGGGGCAGATATATCTCTACTTTCCTCATTAGCTGGACCCTTGAATGATTTAAATCTTCTGAGGCCCTCACTCAATCAGTCAGTTCAGAGATCCGTCCGGCAGCCTCAGCAGCAGGCTCGAGAGTGCAGTCTGTATAAGGACCAGAAACACGGAGACAAGTCAAACGGTGGGGATGCATCCCAGTTCAACGACCTCGACGCCTTTTTCTGTTAAGGATATTTTGAGGCTGGAGCAACACCACGACTATGAAAGTGATTTTTTGATGACTGACCAAGTTGTTCCGATGCATCATCAGCACGTGTACGCTGCGTCCCGAAGCAGCGACTTTTATGACTGCCAGCCAGAGCCGTGCGCCTCTGGAATGCAGAGGAAGCTCCATACTCAAAGCTCGGCGGCAGAAGAGGAGAGAAATGAGGGTGAGATGATACATGACGTGGATCATAGTCAGATTAGCTTCTTTTTTATATATATATACACGGATGGTTGTTTATGTGGGTTTAGGCCGCTCGACAGAACGTGGGCGCATTATGGAACAATGCCTGCGACCTTCCACATTTTCAGTTTGATCTCTCAATTTGAAAAAAAAAAAAAAAAAAAATTACCATTGACAAGGACTTAACTTTAATAGACGATGAATTATGGGGAAGGTGGTGAATTTACAATATTTTTCTACCGTAATATCTAAAAGTAAGCACCTAAAATAAAAAGAATAACAGTATATAACAGACAATATGTCTGCAGCCTATTTTAAAAAAAAAAGAACTGGATCTTGTTTGGCCCTCTTTTTCCTACCAATCGAATCCACGCATTCAGATCAAAATAGAAGTCTGGTGAAATATGGTAAACTTAGCTGAAGATTTTGTTGAATTTTAAACTCTGTCCTTTTTAAAATCTTAAACTAATCTGATTAATTAATTCTGGGACAAGTTTTTTTCTGTGCTTCTATATTTTTTCAGAATTTGATTTCATTTTTTTTTTTTCAAGCAGGTGGCAGGAGTAGATATTAAGAACAATTAGAAATGTGTGGTTTCTTGATAATAGGGTTAAAAAATAGGGGGGAGGGGTGCCATTGCTGACAATTTAATTTTCTAAAAATAAAACACAGTCAGATATAGTAACTTGTTTGTCAACGTTTCAGAAAGTTTGGTTATATTTCACTGTTTTCTGATGTGCAGACACGAGCGGTCTCGAGAATTCATCTGACTGTAGCAAAGACGCAAAAAGCAGAAGCAGGGTGCGACGGAAGCCACGGGTCCTCTTCTCCCAGTCCCAGGTGTCCGAGCTGGAGAGACGCTTCAGGCAGCAGCGCTACCTGTCCGCCCCGGAGAGAGAGCACCTGGCCGCCGTGCTCAAACTCACCTCCACCCAGGTCAAAATCTGGTTTCAGAACAGGAGGTACAAATGTAAGCGTCAAAGGCAGGACAAGTCTCTGGAGCTGGCGGGTTATCCACCTGCACCGAGGAGGGTAGCGGTGCCGGTGCTGGTGCGGGACGGGAAGCTGTGTAGCGCAGCACCTTATAATGTGACACTGGGACATTATAATCCCGTATTTGGATATGGAAACAGCAGCGTGTACGGTTGCAGTTATCACAGTTTGTCACCTCCAGCCAGTGTGACTGGCGCACAGATGTCCAATAACCAGCTGGTTGATTTAACTGGACACACTGAGGGGCCCTTCGACCACGGACAGTTTCAGGCTTCTTTAAGAGGCTGGTGATTTAAGGAAGACGAATTGTCTGCACGGCAGAAAGCTACCAAATAGCCTAGTTCAAATGTTTACTGTATATTTTGTAAAGGAATTGTATTTGTTTCTAGTTTTCTCTGGATGACAGAGGCAAATAAAAAAAATTGATAAAAAAAAAAAAAAAAAAAAAATCCTCAGCTGATCCACGCTGTCCAGAGGAATGAACTCACTATTATTCTTTTTATGATGTTGTTTTTCTTTGCTTACCCACATAATTCAGTTTAGATTATTTCTACAAACTCTGAATTACAGAAATTCAATGTAAACTGATCTCCAAAAAAGTAAAGTGCAACTAATTTGCTTTCCAAATTAAATTAATCTTTTGAGTACTTTCTTTTTGTGACAGTTATAGTATTTAAAAAAAAAAGTTTTTCAAAAGTCTGTCATTAAATAATCACATTTTTAAACTGATACCAATTGTCCTATTTTACAAATTAAAAAGACTTGTAAAACTCTTAATAAAAACTATTAAATCTGACAAAACGTATTGAACAAAGTGTGCAATGTTCCACCTAGGATTAAATTAAAGACAAAATACCTGATTAGACATCCTTATGGAGCTGTCCTCTGCCGTTTATCAAAGAGAGCCATCAAAAACCTAATGGATGGAGTGACATCTGACCTGACAGGCTGCTCTATCAAACTGAACTCATTATTGTCCCATTCACAAATCCACTGATAAGGCTGGAGAGCTTGTCCTGTCCTGAAGCTTTGCTTAGTAAACAAACCCACAGACAGAGTGGCTCTTTAACTTTTTCAAAACTTTCAATCAAACGGGGCACAGTTCCAGTCTGAAATGTCACTTAGCGATGAGCCACAGACGGCACCCAACTTCCACTGACTGCAAAAATATTTCTCAGCTTTGTTTGATTTCAAGCTCTGGAAATTGCAGCTCTACATCTCCAATAAATGTCAAATTTGAACTATCACATTACAAGTTTACAGTAAATTGAGCTTCAAAAAGAGCTACTGAGCGAGTATAGTGACCATTTACCTGCGTAGTTGAAATTCATTTTAGTTTATCGATCGATGAAAGAATTGAGGGGGAAAAAAATGCACATGTAAAATTCAGTCAAAGGGCCGGAGAAGAAACAACTCTGGAAGGAGAGAGGAGGTGAAGGAGCCTCCCAGCACAGATAAGGACAAAGCTGTAGACAGAGAGGAGACCAGGAGATCAGATAGTGTGTGTGCGTGTGTGTGTGTGTGTGTGTGTGCGTGCGTGTGTGCGTGTGTGTGATTAAATTGGACAACATGTTATTAATACTAGAGTTACTTAGAGTCAATCACTTTCTAAATATAATCACCGGTGAATTTAGGTGATCTCAACAAACTGAAACATATTTTTCTTCGGGGTTTCCCTCCTTCCACTTCTTCCTGTTTTAGATACTTTCGTGTGAATATAAAAGCTTTAAAACTGCATCACCGTGTTGTCTCAACTGATTCATCAGAAGGCAAATCCAAATTTAGTGTTAGATTTAATTGTTGTGTAAACAATAATCAGTGGAGATGGTCCGGTATTATTTATAACAAAAAATAAAAAATAACATTTATGTGAAAAGTTTGTTTTGTTATGTTTAGGGGGGGAGAGAGAATAAAAGAAAACTTTCACAAATAAAGGTGCTCGATTACACTGTTATGATGAGGATCAGTATAAATAGAGGATGACGTGAGTCTGGCCATCAAGGCAAGACATGGCTGACTCAAAAAGGTTTTATGTCATGCTGCAGTTATCCTAGCTTTACAAAGACAGATATGTCTCCGGCTGTTTGAATGCCAGTCTGATAATCTGGTGTTTATGATTACAGCCGAGATGATTCACAAATTCAGGAGTTCCTCTGTCTAACCATCCACTCGGCTGTAAAGACTAAATCAGCCGAAGAGATGATTGATTTTGTGAGCTAAATGAAAATGAAACAAAACAGTCGCTGGAGCATAATCAGATTCTTTCAAGGCTAATCTTTTGGTAAACAGCTCCTTGGGCTGCTGTTACTCTGAGAAGAATTGATGTGTGGCTTTAAAGCTCCCTCTAGTGGAAGACTCTACCATTCCTTTCACACAGCAAAAATTCACACATACAGGCTATATGCTGTTATATTTGAAACCCCCCCCCCCCCCCCCCTACCCACACCAAGTCTCTAAAGCAAGAGTTAATAAAGTTTAATTTGTACAGCTCTTCCCAGGAGTGAGAATTAAAAAAAAAAATCTTTGTTCACAATCACTGAATATAATCCAAAAAAGCAGATAACTAACTTCAACTGACTTCATGAATTCTACACAAGTGGTCTCAAACTCGAACGCAATCGGCTTAGTCAATGTGATGACATCTTTGTTACATCATACAATGAACACAGGCTGGTGTATTTGTGCAATAACCAGGTGCAGGATACAGTGTAAAACAACTCTGATGCAGACCAGATAACAGGACAGAAGACTGACAAATCTACTGTTTCAACAAAGACTCACTACTCGTCAGCTCAGACAATGAAATAGAAGGAACATAGCAGAGGATTGATGGCATAACAACTTTTGGTGGCTCAGAGAAAACACTGTCACCACCTAGTTTTTACTAAGGAAGACGAATGCCTTCCCAGGCTAAAAGGTCAGAGGTTTTACTATGTCACGTCTGACGCACAGCTACGCGACTCAATACATGTGCAACGAATGCCTAAATAAAGAGGAAATGTTATTATTTTCAACTAAGAGCAATCAAGCAGATTGTCACAGAATAAAGGCAGAGGATGACAGCATTGGTGCAATCTTAAAAGAGCTATTTCAAATGTACGATAGCCCGACCCAGCAGGAGCTCACTCTCACTGCTGACTTTGTTTAGGCTCTTGTCGTCAGACTGAGTACATGTGGTTTCCCATTCGGCCAAATGAACAGAGAACAACAAGTAATGTGCTACATGTTCGTTTTAAATGACATCTAAATGACCTACACTTCAAACAAATGTATGCATATTTGGTGAAATTAAAGTTTTTCAAATTGAATTTGTCTTCCAACTGAAAGCCACTTTTACATTTTATTCCATATTCATTGGTGTATGATCCAAAAATAAACATAAGGGATCTTAAAAGAGGAAGAAAAACTGTGTCTAGACGAAGGATAAAGGCTTTCTGTGCTTACAGTTCAACCTACTTCAGCAGACAGACAGTCGCAGACCAAGACTCCAAGGTAAAACATATCATACTGATGATCTTAATACTGTGTTGACAAGACAGTGGGTAATGCTAAAGAGTGACATCAGTGGATTTAACACAGATGGCTTTTATAACTGATGATACCCAACACAGGACAGAACATGCTAAACTCAAGTCAATTTATATATACACTGTATATTGAAATTGTAAACTAAAGTACACAAACCTTCCCGTCATCAAATTTGAGAACAGGAAGTTGAATTTTTGCACTTTCATCACATTAAAGCAGTGGTAATACAAGCTCTCATCATAGTGGCACTGGTGTGTGGTTGGTGTGGGGAAGTTGGAGGAGTCAGCGGGACCAGAGGGCACGGAGAGGGTTGTGTTTATCATACCTGCATTCGCGCATTTCCAAATGAAGCATGAAATCCCAGAGCAACACACAGAACGCTAGTAAACACCTCGGCCGCTGGAGAAAGGTCAGCCTGAACCACAGAGAACAACAAATAAACAAGCCAGCCGAACAATGAGTGTATCCATTCAGGAGCCGGCCTAAATGTGTCGAACTCATTAGTGCTCCGGGAGGTATGACCACCCACCCTGACCCAACTCCCTCCTGCCGCAGACAGAGTTGTCTCCCTGAAGCCGCAGACAACTGGGTTATTACGCAGAGCTGATGGGGGCATGAAGATTAAGACGTAAATCCATTTAACTACTATGATACCAGAAACTCTAAGAATATTTCTGTCTGGACTTGTAGGGTGTCTTGAGCAGGAAGTTTTGTCTCCACGCAAAAAAACAAAACTCTTCAACTCTGCTGTCAAACTACAAGGATTAACTATACGAACATGCAATGTTTGCCTATCTCCTACTAATATATTCCCTCACTTGGGTGTCATAAAGTCTTTATGTCTAGATATTTTAGGACAAGACCATCGGGGTACAAAAATGGGATTATACAGTTTAGAAAATATATAGTCTACATACACACAAAATATTTTCTTGTACAGAGAACTTAATATTTAATTAATAGGATAAACTACATGGATACCACTCTATATAATGCATTGAAATGTGTATTTCATGTTTTATAGGTATAACATAATAGCACCAATAACAGCTGCCGATATGACCATAAATTTGAATCAATAACATTCCTCTGATATGGTTTAAACAGAACCAAGAACATTATAGTCTTTATGAAGGTGGGATTACCTGCAGATTTATTCTTGTATTAGGCTGTATTAGGTTTAAGGAGGTTTACTTTATGTACTAGCAAATGTGTGCACAGAGCAGTATTGTATAAAAACAGTTGAAAATTGGGCTATAATCATATGAAAAAGGTACTTGTTTGAAGACATTTTTACAACAAATGTGTTTCTTTTACTTGGCATGATATATGCATAACCCGATTTAAACTGATGTATTTATAACATGAAAAAGTATAAAGCTACTTTTTTTTTTTTTGGATAACATTGTAGTTTGATTTTTAGAAACATCCCAAGAAGTTAATCTGAAAAGGCAAACAAATGAAAGTTACTGAAAGTAGAAGTAGAGTAACAGTCGGCCCGCCTCCTCCACTTGTCAGTGCAGTCGGATGAGCCCGCCCCTTCTCTCCTATAAATTCAGGCCGTGCGAGTGCGTGAACAGACACACTCTTCAACCACGGCCCTCACTGTAGCTCTCTGGCACCGAGAGGCCTCCGGGCTGTGGATTACTGGATGGAAATGTCCGACACAGCCAAACCTCTGACTTCTTTCCTCATTGAGGACATCCTCTCCGTCAAGGTGGGCACGAGATTGAATGTCAAATGCTGCTCGCCGATGATGCAAAGACGTTCACAGTGGGAAGAAGAATCTGAAAAGTTGTCAGCGCAACTCATCCCTCAGGAGACTGCATGTGGAGTTCAAACGGGTGAGTTTCTGGAGGCTTTCAATTGCAAAAATGACACGAACGGACAAATTCAATAAATTCACAGACTTGCTTTGCAGAATAAAGTTTTAAAAGATAGAATGCATTTTTGTGAGATAAAGTACAGGTCTGTATTGTGAGAAGTTGTAGCAATGCAATATAAAAACTACCAGACTACATCACTCTGCAGGCCACAACGCAGTGACTATCAGAAAGCAGTGTACCTGTTTAATGACCTGATCACATCTGTCCTGTACTTCACAGAGTCTCTGGACACATCCTGTCCCAGCTCCTCAGAGTCACGTTTTTCCTCCACAAGGAAACAAAGGCGCTCCAGAGCTGCATTTACACACCTCCAAGTGCTCGAACTAGAGAAGAAATTTAATCACCAGAAATACCTGTCGGCCCCAGAGAGAGCACACCTGGCCAGCACCTTAAGACTGACCGAGACCCAAGTGAAAATCTGGTTTCAGAACAGGAGGTACAAAACGAAACGAAAGCAGCAGACGTCAGAGTTCTGTAAGGACGTGTACAAAGCAGAGGGTCTGGGCCTGAGAGAGGACCTGGTCAAATCGACACTTATTACTTCCTTCTGCAAAGCCTACCAATACAGACCCTACCTGTGGGACTACGGTTGCCCCTGGGGCCCAATGTTATAGTGAAAATGAGTTACCCAATGTAAGCTACTGTTTAGTATTTAGGCTCCATGTTCCCTATCAAACTTGATTCTGTGTTATTTGACAGATTGTGAGTGCAGTGTATGCTCATGTGTTCACTTCAGCAGACCGCTTTTGAAAATGGTTTGTACAAAATTCATACAAATGTTGCTGTAAGGACATGACATAGGTTTGCGCAGCAAACCATTTCATCACTGAATTGTTGTGGCATTGTTAATTATTTCAATAATAAACTACTACTGACACATTGTACTTTTCTTTAAAGCTTTGTGTTAAAATACACAGAAAATAAATCCTTTGCAGCTTTTGGGAATATCTGAAATGTTTTATGGTTAATATATATATATATATATATATATATATATATATATATATATATAGCAGCAAAATGTTGTCATTTTTTTTAAGAAAAATTATCACAATGCATGAATGCCATATATATATATATATATATATATTATTTAATTTTTTCTTTAAAAAAATGACAACATTTTGCTTATGGGGCAGAGTTTATTATGAAAAATATATTACAGCAAAATGTAAAGAAAGCAGAGAACCTCTTGACTTGTTAAGTGATGATATCTAATCACTAGGATATAATTAACAGTATGGAATAAACTGTGTTTACACTGACAATGTGACTGTTTTATACTAAAAATATGTAAACTGCCAGCATGAAGGTGATAAGACGGTACTGAGATAGGGATGATGTTGCCAATGAGGGCTGAAGAATGAGACTTGATTCTTTTAAAAGAGCCACTGACCTGATTACATGGAGATAAACTCTTCTCAAATTTCTTAAGATGACATCATAAGGAAACTGCAATTTCTCAAGTGAGACTGTTGGAAATTTTGTTTAAAATGAAAACTCCAAACATGAGCTAATACTTGTGCTTAAATCAAAAATTGACAATGGATATAAAAAGGGAAAAATGTATGGAATTACATTAGCTGATCCAAGAGGGGAAACTGGATGACTGAAGCAGTGAAAAGTCAGTGAAAGTATATAATAGGACACAACAGTAAAAAAAAAATAACCCCAAAAAGAAAAATGCAGTATAAAGAAGTGTACAGAAGGTGAACAACTATTTTAACATTATCATTTCCAGATTGGCAGACATTTTAACATTAAATATGAGTTTTAAGGCTGGTTAAAGAAAATCTTTGTTTAGATCAAACACAAACTGTGTTGTGTCGAACATCAAGTTCAATGTGAGGTTGCCCGTTTTTTTTTTGTGCCACCGCGGCATGAAGCAGTGAAGCCGTCATGTGCCACACGTCATGAATGTGATGCTGATAGTTTGGTACTGTAGATATATATAGTATAGTAACAGAACCTGTTTGTTGTGATGATATCTGCTGTGGGACATTCTGAGGGTACGAGAAGGTGACACATATCAGCACAGTTCACATATTTCTTTGTCCTTTAGGTTCTGTGCTTCAGGACAGTCGGCATGACATAAAATAACGCATTAAAGTCTAATCTTTAATCTTATTATAGCCCTTTTGCACACACATAGGCACACAAGTTATTAAATAATGTACATATCCATAAAACATATAAACCTTTTTTCCCAAGCAGGTTTGTTGTCCAAATGAAAAACGCCAAGAGGTTTTGCGGTACATTTTTAAAAGCACTGCAACTTGCCATTCTTTAAAACAATCAAGTTATGTGAGCAATGTGGAGCTCATTGTTGTACAACAGCACTGAGTGGTCTGATGAAAAATGTGTATCACAGTTCTGATTCTGACGGTTTCACCATATTTTTGGTTGGTGGTTTTTTTGGGGTTTTTTTGCATGACAAGCCTATATATAGGTTTATAGTGGCTTATTCTCCTGTTAGGAGTACATGCAAATAATAACATTTTAATGTTACCATATATAAATACATTGCACTCTTCAATAAAGACTTGGCTTGAATTATGAATTCCATTGTTGGCTAGGTATGTTAGACATCTCTGTGCAGCCTCTTTCAGGACTACCATATTGCACCAAATATAAGCGCTCACTTAAGAGTATATTCCCTCTTACGGCGAGAGGGTGGAACAACTCGCAGCACAGTGTCCATTTGCTGACGACACAAGACACACCTCAAATCTAGTGCTTTAATCATTGCCCTGAGCACGTCTTCCTTGAATGCCTGCAGCGGGACCTCATCCTTGCTTGGGTGGATTGTTATTGCATTCGTCATGTCACTCCACCACGTGCTTTTCCTGTCATATGTGCCTCGAGAAAATGCCCTACTCTTTGACTTCACTGTTTCAGTGGCGATACTGGTCGATGACCTAAACAAATTCAAAAAGGGAGAAAAAGCTTCTTTTTTTTTAAACACTCATTTCCGCCTGAAGCATTTTAATGTGAGCCAGTTTCAAGAAGACATTTCACTCCAGTTAGGATTTGAAGAGGATCTCAAAATCACTAAGAACAGCCATGTGTGCCTCTATAAGCAGACATAAGGGCATAAAATATGTCCTTTAGAGATTTCCATCAGTTACACAATTGAAAAAGTTCTCTTCTCGTGTCATTTATGGATGGAAATGAATCAAAAATCAAGTGTAAACTATGATTATGTGGATTCCTACTATTGTATTTACCCAGAGTACCTTTGATCCATTTATACAGAAGCTGAAAACCAGCGATGGGTATAGCAGCCGAATGCAGGCTGGTATGCCGGGCTGACTGAGTACAGTGGCCAACAGTGCTGATAAGATGGAACGCAGGATTTAGTGCTTTACATTTTTACGAAGGGCATGTTTATACTAACATAACCAAAGTGTGAGCAGAGGACTGATGGAATTGATAGAGGGAGATTACAGAGCTTTCATTCCACTAATCTGTCTGAGGTTGTGAAGTAGCTGCCCTCACAGGGACCGGGGCAACAAGTGTCAACAGATTACCCAAAGCTGGCGAGGCTGCAAAAACAGGTATTTTAACATAGATCTGCCCCTCATGTTAAAATCTCTTAACTTTACAAAAGAAAGGGGGGGGAAAAAAAAAAAAAAAAAGTGCTTGGTGTAATAAATGGTAGTGTATGTATTGTAGTGCAAAACATGCATTTCCTTAAACTAAAGCGATTTCTTCTGAACAATGGTGGCTGTGCTATTCACTCTTCACTAGGCCCTTCGAGTAAACAGGTAATTAGACATGAAGAGGGCAGATAGCATCTGTTTTGACGGCATTGAATACCCGGCTGTATCTCCTGGTGTCTCTCGGTGTCTCAGGGTGCATTAAAACCGGCTCATCAGATAAAGG